>NC_035441.2:31473226-32108053 GCF_002127325.2 Helianthus annuus | reverse complement strand
AAGTCCTTCATGTGCACGCACAAAATTTTAATGAATGAATGACTACAAAACGGTGATTCAACCACAACGAAGAGTGAACCCCAATGTTCAAGAAGTGGTTAAAAATGAAGTCATCAAACTACTCGACGCCGGACTAATCTACCCTATCTCCGATAGCCCGTGGGTAAGTCCCGTCCAAGTAGTCCCAAAGAAAGGAGGTATGACGGTAATAACTAACGAGAAAAATGAATTAATACCCACGAGAACCGTCACAGGATGGAGAGTCTGTATAGACTATAGGAGATTAAATGAAGCAACAAGGAAAGACCACTTTCCTTTGCCCTTCATTGATCAAATGTTAGAAAAATTATCCGGTCATAAATTTTATTGTTTCTTAGATGGTTTTTCAGGTTACTTCCAAATACCGATAGCACCAGAAGACCAAGAGAAAACAACTTTCACATGCCCCTACGGAACTTTTGCATATCGACGCATGCCATTCGGTCTATGTAATGCGCCTGCAACATTCCAACGTTGTATGGTCGCCATTTTCCATGATATGATTGAAAAAACCATGGAAGTCTTCATGGATGACTTTTCCATCTTTGGAGACTCATATGATCAATGCCTCGATAATCTTGAACGAATGCTATCCCGATGTGAGGAAACTAACCTCGCCCTTAACTGGGAAAAATGCCATTTCATGGTAACAGAGGGAATAGTACTCGGGCATAAAATCTCAAGCGAAGGAATGGAAGTTGATCGAGCAAAAATAGAAACTATTTCTCGATTACCTCCTCCATCCTCCGTACGAGCCATCAGAAGTTTCCTAGGGCATGCCGGATTCTATAGAAGGTTTATCAAGGACTTTTCAAAAATTTCAAGACCTCTAACAAAATTGCTTGAAAAAGATGCACCCTTCATCTTTGACAAGGAATGCAATCAAGCATTTCTAACCCTCAAGGAAATGCTAGTCAATGCACCTATCATGATAGCGCCAGATTGGAAATTTCCTTTCGAAATCATGTGCGATGCAAGCGACTTTGCTGTTGGAGCAGTCTTGGGACAGAGAAAGGAAAAGCATTTCCACCCAATTTATTATGCTAGTAAAACTCTAAATGATGCACAAGAAAATTATACAACTACGGAAAAAGAGTTACTAGCGGTGGTATTTGCTTTTGATAAATTTCGTTCTTATCTTGTTCTTTCTAAAACAATAGTTTATACAGACCATGCAGCCATCAGGTACCTCTTCAAGAAGCAAGACGCAAAACCCCGTTTGATAAGGTGGATTCTACTCCTCCAAGAATTCGACATAGAAATCAAGGACAAAAGAGGAGCAGAAAACACTGCTGCAGATCACCTCTCACGCTTAGAAGACCCAGCTTTGGAGACAACCAGGGACGAGCAAATCAACGAAAAATTTCCCACGGAGTCCCTGGAAATGATGGAAAGCAGACAAGAACCATGGTATGCCGACTACGCTAATTTCTTAGCCAGCGGTATAGTCACCAAAGGATGGCCACATCATCAGAGAAAAAATTCTTTGCTGATGTGAAGCATTACTTTTGGGAAGACCCCTATCTTTTCAAAATGTGTGCCGATCAACTCATCCGAAGGTGTGTCCATGGTAATGAAGCACGAAGAATACTCCGTCATTGTCATGAAGGTCCATACGGAAGACATCATGGTGCCGCAAGTACCGCAAGAAAGGTATTTGATTCGGGATTCTACTGGCCAACCATTTACAAGGATGCACAAAACCTTGTAAAGACATGTGATGCCTGCCAAAGATCAGGTAATATTTCTTCCAAAAACGAAATGCCTCAAAATGGCATTCTCGTTTGTGAAATCTTTGATGTGTGGGGACTCGATTTCATGGGACCCTTCCCACCTTCAAAGGGAAACAAATATATACTTGTGGCAGTCGATTACTTGTCTAAATGGGCAGAGGCCGAAGCTCTTCCAACAAATGATGGAAGAGTAGTGGTAAAATTCCTGAAAAAGTTGTTCTCTCGTTTCGGGACACCAAAGGCATTAATAAGTGATAGAGGTACCCATTTTTGCAATCATCAACTCGAAAAAATATTAACAAGGTATGGGGTCTATCACCGGGTCTCAACAGCATATCATCCTCAAACAAATGGGCAAGCCGAAGTGACTAATCGAGGTTTAAAACGAATACTTGAGAAAACCGTAGGAATAAATAAAAAAGAATGGGCCGACAAACTAGACGACGCTTTATGGGCTTTTCGGACCGCTTATAAAACCACTATAGGCACAACCCCATATAAACTCGTCTATGGAAAAAGTTGTCACTTGCCAGTAGAAATCGCTCACAAAGCCTACTGGGCAATAAAAAACGTAAACTTAGACTTAGAAGTTGCCGGTAAAAATCGATTTTGTCAATTAAACGAATTAGAAGAACTTAGGAATTATGCATATTCTAACTCCAAAATTTATAAAGAAAGAATGAAAAATTTGCATGATAAATATATTAAATCTAATGAATTTCGGGTTGGAGACCAAGTTCTATTGTTTAATTCGCGACTTCGATTGTTTCCTGGTAAGTTGAAGTCTAGGTGGTCGGGACCTTTTTCAGTCACCCATGTTTTTCCACACGGTGCAGTAGAAATTAAAACTCGAAATGGGACGCCATTTAAAGTCAATGGCCAACGGCTGAAACTCTACAGAGGATCCATTGAGGATGAGGAAGAGGAAATCGCACTTCAAACGGTCAACGAATAAACTCATACCCGACATGTTACAGGTAAGTATACGTTCGAAACCGGTAAAATCATCTAACCATTATTCGGAAATAAGGGGCAAGCACACACGATCAAAAAAAAAAAAAAAAAAATTTTCAAAAACTTCACCCGGCACGGGGCCGTGTCCGCTGGACACGGGGCCGTGTCGAGGCGACTGTCGGGATAAAACCCTCTTTTTCTAACAGTTACACCATTCCACACGCCCCGTTTCGCCGAAAACTCTCTGGTTAGAGGCGATTTTCTGCAGATTTCGAACGTCACCACCGAACCTAACAATGTCAAGGTATGATTCTATCCTTCTTAGTAGTTAGATTAGTTACTTGCATGTAGTTAAAACGTCAAAAATTGGAGGAAATCTAGGGTTCTTCATGTTCATCCGGATCGAACTCGAAATTTTTGATGAAAATTGTTAGTAGTAGTTTAGATTAGAGTAGTAGGAAGTAAATAGACATATATTGTTGATAGATTTGTCCGATTTCCAACTAAAAACACAAACCCTTGTTCTTGAACCGAAAAACACGAAATTGAAAGGGTAAATGGTTTGATTTTGGAAAAATGACACTTAGGGTTTCATTTTCGGGGGAAACCGCTGCTACTAGGCTAAAAATTTTCAGGTTTTCGAAACCGGGACGAAAAAATGAAAATTAGGTGTTACAGACGCCTGGACACGGGGCCGTGTCCGCTGAACACGGGGCCGTGTCCAGCCCACTGTTTGCAGTTTTCAACCTGAATTTCCATATTTCGCACTAACTTTTGCTGTATTCTTTTCAGATGTCCAAATTCACACGGTTCAATGCCAGCGAACTTGACGCCAGGGCTCGCTACGAGGTCCTACAAACAAGGCCCGAAGAGTATCCAAGGCGGGCATGTACTGATCTGCTGACAATGGTAAACCAACTAGACCGCTTCAACAACATAGTGACGGGTCCACTGCACGTCGCATTGACTACCCGACTTCGGTCGGTCCATCAATGCACATTGGAGTTCTATAGCACGTTCGTCTTCAACTCGAGACGCGAACCGTTTGATCACGAGGCGGTCGAGTTTCGATGTGGAGGTACGACCTATAGAACCTCCATGGCGCAGTTCGGATCAATCATTGGGCTGTACAACGATGAAAAAGCGGGGAATGAAGAGAATACCGGGGGATTGCAAGACTTGGACGCAACTGAACGCCAAGCCGCATGGGCTCAAATCGGTGATGGGATCTACAACCCAAGCAACACAAAGAGTACCAAACTGAGAGACCCGTTATACCGCTACATCCACAGGCTCCTCACGTACTCGCTGAACCAACGCCATGACAGTAGTGGCGTTGTTGGGTTAAAGGATTTGGTTGTCCTTCACTGCATCCACAACCGGAAGCCTCTCGATGTTCCTTACCTCCTACTGCGGAACATGCACTTGAACCGCCTTGCCTCTGCTCCTACACCAATCTTCTTCGGGGGATGGGTGTACCGTCTTTTCAAGCACTTCACGAACATCCCGAAGTCCTTCGAAAGGAGTCCATGGTCGGGACGGGTTGATTACCATATCTGCCGGGCCATGAACTTGCTCTATGAAGCGGAGGACGGGACGGTGAGCTTTCAGAGGACACAAGGCTACGCATGGAACCCGCAAGAGGCTCTAGTTCTTCATGCACCACCTCCACATTACCAATACCCTCCCCAAGGCGATCCGGGTCAATCCTCCTCTCAAGGAGGCGGTTTTCCTAATTTCCAAAGTTTACATGATCTTTTGCAGGAAAACCTCATGTGCACCAGGAACACCTACAACCTCGCCAACAACACACACCTCCGGGTTGGAGCTATCGAACGCAGCGTCAACGATATACAAGATGATATCGGTAGCATCCGGGAGTACATGGCGAGGCAGGGAGGCGGAGGTGAAGACAGTGATGAAGATATGGAGTAGGAGGCTGGGAGGAGCAAGGGGTTAGCTGGTGATGAGCCCACAGGTTTGATTACCCTTCTTATCCATCGAACAATTCATGGCCTGCGTGCCATTTGTCAAGACAATTTACTTTCCTTAACTACTTTTTATCTTTATTTTGTTTTTACTTTATGTTTGGATAATATTTGACTATGGTAAGATTAGGATGGTTTGTGCTTGGTTGAATGGTATTGAATGCTTGAACAGGTGCAAAGCAAGGGTTAGAGTGCTAAACATTGGCACTTGCAGCCCTAGGATGAAGAAACCGGGAGAAAAAAAAACCTATTTTTAGAGCTAACAGACTGTCCACACGGGGACGTGTCCAGCCGACACGCCCCCGTGCCCATCTCCCAGTTCTGCTGTTTGGCTACTGACCTGCAGATTTTTGCCGGACACGTGGTCGTGTTCACCCAACACGCCCCCGTGTCCACCCTCTGTAAGTTTTTCGTTACTGGCAGTTCGCCACGGGGCCGTGTCCAGAGCGCCAGTAACACAAATCTTTGTTTTTAACACACTTTTACATATTCTAATCAACCAAAAACTTTATTTTTGGACACATTGAGGACAATGTGTAATTTAAGTGTGGGGGGGAATGCTAAAACCTTGAAATTTTGCAAAATCCTAAAACAAGCCTTACACAAAACTCTATTGGAACCGCTAAACACCCCAAATTTTTTTCAAAAAAAAAAAAAAAAAACTTTTTCATTTTTTTATTATTTACTTGTCTTAGTTTAAGTTGGGAATAACAAGTTATAAAAGGGTTATATTTTTACAAATTTACAACCGATAGCGTCGTGATAAAAAGAACTAACATAAGAAAATTATGAAACGGTATAACAAGTCTAGCTAAAATTCGATTATATATGCTTGGTCACATTAAAAACCCATTCCCACAAAAAGTGAGTTTTGAGCCTTTATTGAGCATAAAAATACACATATTTAGATTAAATGCTCATTTTTCGTTTCTTGTGTGAATAGCCGCTCGGTCTTTACAAATCTAGAACTTGCCACGACGATACATTCCCGGTCCTTACCAACTTAAACCCAAGTAAGTAAATGATGGAGGCATTAGGACTAACTATTTTTCTTTCAAAACCATTATTTTTCATTTTTTTTACCTACCCAAAATCCCCCTAGAAAACCCCTTTGAGCCTAAACCTTTCATTTCATTACCCCCAAAACAATTTTTTTTTACCCACCAAAAAAACCTTTTTCATTTTTTCACCTTTATTTTAGTAACAAACTCGGTTTTTCATAAACATACCCTTTACGTGACGAAAAAAAAAAAAATATATATATATATATATATATATATATTTGATGAATAATGAAGTCAAAAACAAACATAAGCTACAAAAGCTTGTTTGGAGAAATACTTCAAAAATAATTGTCACTAAAAATAAGGTATTTTACGAAAACCGACACTTGTTACGATTTTCGCCCTTTTTACTAACCACTAACCAACCACCCACCTTTAAACCCAGGCCTTCACCCCAAAAGACCTCTTGATATTTACAAAGGTAAAAAGTTAAAAAGGAGGAGGATTGATCGCTTGGCAAGCCTATGGAAAATGTAAGTCCGTGCCGCTCTCGAGCGATTCACTTAAATATACACCTTCGGCCGAGTGATTGAGTGATCTCCCGTGAGGTATGTGAACTTGTATATAAATGGAATTTTAATAAGGCATGTTATGCCCAAATAAGTAGTTTACCTTATGAAAAGTTCAAAATAAATCATGACGAATAGGATTGTAAATAAATAAAAATAAAACCTATACAAACCTTGGGTTCCCGACACTCTAGGACAAGCTAAAAAACTTCTCTTCTACCTATTCCATTTGGGAGTGTAAGCCACATTAAAAGAGTTTTGCTTGAGGACAAGCAAAAGTTCAAGTGTGGGGGTATTTGATGTGTGTAAAATGCAACATATAAAACACATCAATTAAGGCATAAAACTAACCCTTTTTAAGTACTAATGTTGGAAAAAGAGTGTTTTTGTCTTCCTTTTGTATTTTCAGGATGAAATGGGCTCAAAATCACAAAAGAAACAAAAAGACCACTAATTCTACCATAAATACAAGAAAAGGAACAAAAGTGGACTGCCCGGACCCTCAACGGCACCTCCCAAGACAAAGAGAAGAGAACAGAGCCTGAACACGCCCCGTGTCCAGCGAACACGGGGGCGTGCCCAGGAAGCAGCAGAAAAGACAAACCAGTAGAAGCTTCCATTGCTCACCACGGGGCCGTGCCCAGCGGGCACGGGGGCGTGTTGAAAGTACAGCAGGCGCATTAATTGTAATTCGCAATTACAATTAATGAAGAGAGAGAGTGTCAGACGGGCACGGGGCCGTGTCCAGCGGACACGGGGCCGTGTCCAGCGTTCTGTCCAGCCTATAAATAGAGGAGCTTGGTTTCATTCTCTCTCATCCCTTGGCACACCACCTCTCTCACACTTCATCCACCACCCACCACCACCATAACACCATCATCCACCACCATCATCCATTGTCCATCATAGAGTGTGTGAGTCGTCTCGGGATCCAAGATTGATCGTAAGAGTTCTTGACAATCAAGGCCATGTTTGCCTAAGTCTCTTACATCACTTGGTGAAGACAAGTGTTTAGTATAATACTTTTTATTTTTAATCTTTTGCACTTTTTAATTGGTTTTGTATTAATGACTTTAATAACTAGTTACTTATGTTGAAGGTGATCTTTCCTTATCGTTTGTCCGTGGTGTCTTGGCATTATTTTACTGTCTATATAAAATAAAAGATTTTCACCATTCATATCTCCACGGTCTATATGGAGGTATGTTGGCTACCTGGTCGGGGGTTAAGGGAACGGTTTGGTAAGGGTCTTGCCCTTGTTCAGCGTTTAGAGGTCCTGCTTGGGACCTGGGTCAAATTTAGTAGGATCTCCTTCAATGCCCACAGGTATTGGATGGCGGGGATCCAAACTCTTTGACCCCCTCATAAGCTAACTACTATTAATACTATAACCCGGCTATTTAGGACTGTATCCCTGCTGACTCAGACTACTTAGCCGAGGGTAACGTCACCGCCAGAAGCGGGGCCTACCACAATTTGCATTAATAACTTAATTCATTATCTTTCAATAATCCGACCCTTTAGGATTGTATCCTTGCTGACTCAAACTACTGGGTTGAGGGTAACGTCGCCTTCAAAAGAGGGGCCTACTACAATAACTAAGATAATCTCTTAAACAAGTGCAAAAGTGCGAAAATAATCAAAGGTTATACTAATACACGTGTCGGATCCAAGTGATTCATCTTGTCTATCTGTTTTTATTTTATTTTATTTTCAGCATTTAGTTAGTTTTTATTTTTCTTAGTTTAAATCATTTTTCTAACTTTTTGATTTGGTTAGACGTTGAGGATAAACCGGTATTAAAAGCTCTTGTGTCCTTGGACGACCTCGGTATCTTACCAACACTATACTACGTCCAGGATGGGTGCACTTGCCCATATGTGTGTTTAGTGTTAGTGAATATCGTGTTTTATAAATTTAAAACTTGGCTAAAAGTGTAAAAAGGGCTTAATTATACATCTAAAATATAACACACTTCACGCACATCAACTATACACATCCTATTAACAGATTACCTATGATCCTTTTTTTTAAACAACAACAGTGGTCGACAACCTATTTAAGCATAAAATTCCTATTGGGCCAATAACCTATATTCACATGCAACTGAATTTGCATTTATTGCTTTAATGGTATCATTCATAATTTGCATTCACATGGTTATGATTAACATAGCCGACATCAGTTTCTATATCAATTTCTATGTCAGTTTATTATTGGACCATTACTCATCCTATAACAATCATCATGAAGTCACATAACATGCAAAAATCAAGACTATACATACGCATCGTCATCTACTTGTAATTAACAATAACATAAAGAAAATCAAGATTTACTAACCGGGACCTTTGATTGACAGAATGATATCTACACGAGGAGGGGGGGTTTCTTGAGTCGCAAATCAGGGAAAACAATAGGGTTTTTGTATGTGTAATATCATGATACGTGACCCCATATCTATACAACTAGAATTTGTAGACAACTAGGACTCTTGGCCGGCCCTTAATTAATTACCCACTTGGGCTCTACCAAACCCAATCGTAAGCCCAGAGAATAAAGTGTTGGGTTTGTTTGGCAATTAATTGAGATTGGTCTTTTGGTTGAGATTGGGCTTATGAAACTCAACCTAAAACAATACGTATGCATGGCCCAATTATAAACTAATCGTGTGTCAAGACGCGACCCAAAAAGAACGAGTTATAATAATAGCGCGATGCATTCATTCACAACAGAGAGAGATGAATAATAAGAAATTAGAATCATGGAAATAAACAACACTGACCTCGGAAGTTTGGGTTGTCACATCATCCCCAACTTGAAAGAAATTTCGCCCCGAAATTTGACAAGTAAGCACAGATGAATGAAGTGATAAATCAAGATTGTTGCGGATTTTCCTCAGGTGCCACTGTCACACCCCAACCGATGGCGGAATCATCGGGGCGCGGCACTGAGCGAAACAGATTGTTCAGAAGTTTTCCACAACAACTATCATACAAATTCAATTTAAATGATACGTCCCATATCGTATCCTAAATTAAATAATAAGTTATTACAGAAAATCATCCAAACAAATAACACTGTCTCGACAACTCAGATTTAATTTATTACAGACCAAATGTTCAAATAATGCCCGGAATCATTAGACTCATCCGGACAAGATCTACAGAGGGCTAAAGCCATAGACGCTTGATCGAACAACTCCAACGGATCCATGGCTAGCGTTTATTTGCTTCTAGAAAACCCTAGGTAGGCTACGACCTACAACTGCTAGATGGGCACTAGAGCCTTATTATCGCTTCGCTTTCCTAGCAAGCTAACACCTTAAACACCTGTCACATACGTTAAAATAAAGTCAATACATAAAATGTAAAGGTGAGTACACAAGTTTGATATAGCATATAGAGTTCGAATAGTTTACGCATAACTAGGCACGTACACAGAGGAAAACGATGCATGTAAATTATCAACATGGGACCATCGGTACCAACGACTGCGGGTTGACTGTCCGGGACAGTTCGCAATACATGATTACCACCGTAATCCAGGCAAGTAATTTTCCTTAGCGAACCCCGTGTGAATGGGTGCTGAGTCCAAACTATAGTAGTATGTTGCTAAAGCAGGTAGATAGCACTCCACGTGTAAACATAATAAACAGCAATCATTTAGTCAAGTAGCACATGCGAATAGGTTAGCGTTCAAATAGTTTGTCTTTGATTGTGGTTTTGATAGATAACGTATGTGACACCCAAAAGTGCTAAAAGCAAAAAGGGTTCGAGTATACTCACAGTGATTTGGTATGGATTGAAGGGAGCGCTGAGAGAAGTTAGCCTGAATAGTTCGATAGTATAACGATGAGTAACGCGGAAATACAAACAAGTGATGATGGATAGATTGGGGCCGGTCGATCGGACAGCTGGTTCGATCGGATGGGTTGTTCGTCCGGTTTGAAAGTCCGTTTGAACATTTCCATTCGATCGGGCGGCAGGCTTGATCGGCTGGTCCTTTCGAGTGGATTGTTTCTTCCTTTAGGAAAGGATGTGTTTGTGTATGATGGTTTGAACTTTTGAAGTTTTTGCAGCATTACCTTTCAAGTCGGTCGATCGAACGGAGTGTTCGATCGGTTAGCCCAACCGATCGGTTTGCAACTTCAGTGTTATAAATTTGGCAATGTGTCACTCGATCGGGGGACATTCCAATGTTTCGAAAAATGGTTAACTGTTGAAGTATAGTATCTCATGATCCGATGAGTAATGTTACAATCGAATGGCATAGTCGATCGAACATCACCTCGTCAATACTACACTTTGTGAAATTGTGGGTCCATGTGTTAGCCGATCGGCTGTCCCGGTCGATCGGCTGGGTGGTCCGTTCGGCTGGGCTGTCCGATCGGACAGCCTAACCGTTCGGCCAGCATTCCTGACCTGGTTAGCCTATCTTCTAACACTTGGTTGTTTTGGTTAATCTTGATGTGATTTTGAGGTAGTTTGTTAACGAGTCGAACCACGAAACATAAGTCCTTACTTGGTTCACTGGCTCGGGCAGGAATCACCCAAGTCCGGTCAGTGGACGGTTCGGAACCTTAGTTTAACGTTTAACCCGAAATCGATGAACCTCGTAGCTAGAATCCGAATCTTGAACCATGTGTTTGTTTAGGATGATTTGTAAGTTGGTTCAAGCTCCGTTTTCACCGGTTGAGTGTAAAAGAGTTGAAAGATAGTTAAAACCGTCTTTCAATCCTTTTTCCACCGTGAAATGTTAAGATCCTTGGTAGATTTTAGGTTGTTTATGTGGAAATCGGCTAGATCTAAGCTAATCATAGTGGAATGATGCCAAAACTTGATGTTCTTGAAGAACACCATGATGACATCACCCAAGAACACCTAGATCTTGGTGATTTCATGGTTAAAATCCAAGTTTTGAAAGATAGAAAGGTGTAGAGTCATTAAATGAACAAAATCGTACAAGATTTAGGGTGAAAAACTTACCGGATTGAAGAGAAATTGGAGAAATAGTGAAGAACAAGGGCTGGTCGGACAGAGCTTTCCAAAAGTAGTAAAGATGACAATGACAGCCCTATTTATAGGCTTCCAAAAGAGGAAAGGCTCAACCGATCGGCCAGGATTCCTGGTCGAATGGGCTGCTCGATCGAACAACATGTTCGATCGGCTAGTCTGTTCGATCAGTGGTCCTGTTCGATCAGGATGCTCCTTTTTGAGAGTTTTGCGATGATTTTTGGTATTTTGATTTCGATGAACGATGATTTGAGTATGATAGAGTTCCTAATTAAATTACTTTCAGTCCTAACCACTATATCTAACATAAAAGCATCCTTACACCACAATTCAGGTTCGATTTCGATTGAGTTTGATTATCCTTGGAGTTTCGATTTGATTGATTGATTCACCACACATAACTACGTAACATAAACATGCACGGATAACACGTAAGGCACACACACACGTATAAAAGTACCAAAATTTCCGTATTTGAGTTCGATGATTTATTCGATTAGCTTGATTATTGATTGATTAACTTTATTGCATTGCTGCTTCCTATTATTCACAGTCAATTATCGGTTCGCAGTTAGATTATCGATCGATTAATTTGGATTACACAACACTTACTCCACATAATACAAAAATAAAAATTAAAATAACTTTAATTCCAATAACAGTCAACATTTGACTTTGACTTTGACATTTGAAAAATACGGGGTGTTACAGCCTCCCCTTGTTTAGGGAATTTCGTCCCGAAATTAGGCTGAGAGCCGTACATCGCCGTGATTTTACCAATTTGATGCTTCAGATCTATCTGAACAATTGCGGGTACTTGGCCTTCATGTCGCTTTCGAGTTCCCAAGTGAACTCCGCGCCTCGTTTGCCTTCCCATCGGACTTTCACGATTGGAATGCGAGAGCGTCTGAGTTGCTTGGTCTGGCGATCCATGATTTCGACAGGCTTTTCCACGAAGTGTAACGTTTCGTTGACATGAAGATCGTCAAGTGGTATGACTATATCGGGATCAGCTATGCACTTCCGAAGGTTTGACACATGGAAAGTCGGGTGGACATTGCTGAATTCCTCCGGTAAATCGAGTCTGTAGGCGACTTTTCCGATTCTTTCCAGAATCCTAAAAGGTCCAACATATCGAGGCGCGAGTTTCCCTTTCTTGCCGAATCAGACTACACCCTTCCAAGGTGATAACTTTAGGAGTACGTAGTAACCAACCTCAAATTCAAGGGGCTTGCGTCTGTTATCGGCGTAACTTTTCTGTCTTTCCCAAGCTTTTACTAAGTTGTCGCTTATCGGTGGATTTTGTCAGTCGTTTCTTGTAGAATATCGGGACCGGTTAATTGGGAATGACCGACCTCGTGCCACACAATAGGCGAACGACATCTCCTACCATACAAGGCTTCGAATGGTGCCATCTGGATGCTGGAATGATAGCTATTGTTATACGAGAATTCGACCAATGGAAGGTGTTTGCTCCAACTACCGCCAAAATCGATAACACACGCACGGAGCATGTCTTCAAGAGTACGAATCGTTCTTTCAGTCTGTCCGTCGGTTTGTGGGTTGAATGCGGTACTCAAATTCAGCGTCGTACCAAGAGCCGCTTGAAATGTTTCCCACAATCTCGAAGTAAACCTAGCGTCACGGTCAGAGATGATGTCTCGAGGCGTACCATGATTCCGAATGATCTCGTCGGTGTAGATTTGGGCTAGTTTGGCCACCTTATAGTCTTCTCGTATCGGCAAAAAGTGGGCTGATTTGGTTAGACGGTCGACTATTGTGACAATTGCCACTTTCTGGTAAATTATTTACATTTAAAGCAATGAATTACATTATACAAATACGTGATTAGAATACTTATGGAATATTCATTTATGATGCACATGATTCATTTTTAGTGGTTACATTTGAAACAGTGTAAACAGTGCATCGAAACAACTAGAGTAGTGCCTAGTAAACTAGTGTACTGACAAAAACTCAGGATCCGCAGAAACTAGTGTAACGATAGTTTTAGGACTCAGACGAAGGTCCAACATCAATTATACAATTAACCCTACTTGGAAATACAAGGGTTTGGTCTAATATATTACCAATGTCCGATAGCACAAAAACTGGCCGAAAACTGCCAAAAAGCACCAAAAATGACCATTTCAATGTTTTTCGGCAAAAATTCAGCATTTGTATTTTTACTACAAAGTGCAAAATGGGTTGTTTAAACTCAAATTCCATATGAAAATACGTAGGAAACATCATATAAATATATAACCGAATGTTTCCCTACAACTTTCATAAGCGAACCTTTCGACTATCTTCTTGTGGAACGAGCGACAAAAGACTATCCGAACTACAATTTGACTATGTAGTGAACTAGTGAACATTATTTTTGGTCATTTCCATCCTATTCTTGATCATTTTAAGTATTGAAACCTCTTGAAACTTGGTAATCCATAAAAGCCTAAACATTTAACCATTTTAACATTTTAACCTTAATAAAGTTACCATCATTTTTTTTTACCACAAGTGGCCCCCCCCCACTCTTTGTTTTTTTTTATTTTTTTTTATTTGATGAATACTTATCCAAAGTTAAGTGGATCATGATGTGGAAGAGTTAGCCATGATGTGTAATGGTTAGTCAAGAGGTGGAAGACTTATAACATTGTTGAAGTAAATCACTAACACATTCACCCAGCTCTTACAACTAAATTCACACACACTTAGCAAACTCTTTCAATCTTCATATCCTCATCTTCATATCTCACCAAGAACACCTTCCAAAAACCCACTTCACTTCTTCATGTTTCTTATGATCAACATGGATTTTCGTGGAACCTAAGAAGATCTAAAGCATTTGCAAGCTAAATCAAGTCTTTTCATCCATCCAAGAGTCTTCTAACCACAAGATCTTCATCTTCTTTGTTTCTTAACATCATCTAGATCATCCCTAGCCTAGAGCTAGAAGTAAGCTTCTAACTTTATTTTTCATACTTATTTATGTTATGATTATTATTATAACTAGTAATAACAGAGTAATCATAAATAATAATATGAAGATACAAAGAAGCAAAAATTACAAATCATGATGTATATGTTTATTTATGTGGTGATTAAGATTGTTATTTGCATATTTGATCTTGTTGAGATGATTAAGACATGTATAACTTGTTAGATGAAGTTCTAAAAATATGATCTAACAAGTATACATGAATATGTTAAAGTTTTTTTTTAGATAATGGATGATCAAAATTTATGGTGTAATTAAAGTATTTAATATTTTTAAATAAAAACAAGACTTTTTACAAGAGTATAAAAAGTAACATACAACATGACATTTTTATAAAAGTTGTAAAAACTAGAAGTAAACTAGGTTTTTGAACTAGTTAACATATGTTGTAAGCAAGTTCAAAACCCTACATAATTTTGAGATCATCTTGATAAGATTATGTTATAAATCTTGTTATAAAGTTTATGTATCTTGTTTATAAAAGTTATGAGTAAATTGTGATGTTGATTTGAAAAGAAAAAGATATGTTTATTAAACATGGCAAAGTGATTAAAACAAAGGTGATATGGCAAAATTTTCTTAAAAACTATATGATATAAAAACTATCATTTTTAGTTAAATTTTTCCAAGATTTACAAAGATATAAAAGAAAGTTTTTTTTATGAAAAGAAAAGATTAGATAATTATATATTTTGAGAAAATAATACTTGTTCATTTTAACAAGTTATGTGATATGTAGTAATTTGTATATTAGTTATATATATCAAAGATAAGAACTTGATTAAAATGGTGATAACAAACTCAAAAAGGCTTTAGAATTCAAGTCTTACCAAATTTCATATAAATACGCCTTAAAGACATATTACGGACACTACGAACAATCGGACATAAATTATGGACAAAACGGATGACGAACGAACTTATGGACATCTTACCCATCCGAGGACTTAATACGACATCTAGACGATCTTTCGACACGGACACAAAATTTGCGTTACAGTTAACAAACTTCGAAGATTTTGAAAACTTATAAAAAGTATTATGTTTTCATTGTCTAAAAAGTATAATTAGAAAATTTTATAAAATTATTTTTATAAAAATTAAAGACTTATCTTTTGGGCTAAATATTTATATAAAATGGGCTTATATTTTTTATATAAATTATATTGGGCTTAAACTAAATACTTGGGCTAAGCCCAATAGCAAATAACTCATGGGCCAAGCCCAATACCAAACTTATGGGCCTAAAAGCCCAACACTATTGAAAAGCCCAACACTATTTAAACCCAACACTATTTAGGCCCAATGACATAACTTGTAATGAAATACAAGTATACGATTAATTACTACTAAACACAAATTCAAGGGAACTAGATCCGACTATATGACATACCAGATCCACGATTACTTACATATATGTATTTGGAAATATATATATATATAACGGTTAAACAATAAAGACATACAAGTCATACACATAATTAAGACACAAGACTTGTACTCAAGTTATTTACAAAGACCGAAGTGTCTAACAAAATATAACAACGATTGTAGGTCGCAATACTGTTCAGGACTACCGTACGTGAAATCATATTTACTTCTACTCACTGAAGCGATACTGTGAGTTCATGTCCCCTTTTCATTTTATATGTTTTTCAAGCTTTACAACTATCGGGGAAAATACATGTACAATAAGTATGATAAGTCAAGGAATGAAACACTTTAGATCATGTGCGAAATTAGGGCCATAACTAAAGCACCATTAATCCAGTTTGGACCAAGGAACAAAGGGTTAGATCTAATGGGTTTTGGCGAGCCCCACTTATGGCCATTCATTGCCTAGGAGTGCATTTGTTGCCCTACGACATGGTGTCCATACAATTAAAATCGTCTAGGGTTGGGTTGCTTCCTATTTCGTCAAACATATTAATGTCCTTGCAAAACTTTAATGATCACGATTTCATTGACGCTTTTCATACTATATTTGATTCAAATACAAATACATTTTTTTATTTTTCGGGTGTATCATACACAACTAAACTGTCACACCCCGACCACGTAAAACATCAAATCGTGGCGGAAACATCGGGGAGTGTTGTAACAGAATTATTGTTCCACAACCAAGGTAATTAAAATATTATTTTATTCATCACCCAGGGGTGGATTACATTGTTTTAAACAAGAACCAACAAGTTACATTGTCTTAGAACTACATAAATAAAGAGCGCATGACGTGATTAAACTACGTCTAGTTCTGTTTTATGTCACTAAGGCCAAGTCCACCCTAGCGTGTCACGATCATCCTACGCGTTTGCTCCTGAAACACATGTGAAAATAGGTACGTTAGCATAAAAATGCCAGTGAGTAAAATAGGTTTTGTGAAAATAGGATTCATGACTTATAAGTTTAAGAAAAGTGTTTAATAAAAGTTAGTCATGAACCTTGTAAAATGTTTTGTTTTGTAAATCATTTGAAAAGCGATAAAATTTGATGATAAGTATAAATAAAAGGATTATGTATGGTTAAAGAATAACCAAGTAAAATAAGTTGTATAAAGCAAGTTGTTTTTGTAAAACGAAGTCTTGTGAAAATGTATTATTCGTGTAAAAGTATATAAGTCCAAACTAAATGATTTAAATAACGCTATGACATGTAATACAATACAAGCACTTATATATAGGAAGTACCAGCGGTGTATCCACCATGTTTGTATCGTACTACACCCATACCGTTACTCAAGTCATTAAACCACCACCAATGTATAAAGTCCATGTTTAAACCAATCATCAATTGTCCTTGTCTAACCATTATGATATGTTTAAAAGTCCAAAATGTAGTCATGTAGTTATATGTAAACAAAAGTTATGTATGGTAAGTAACAAAATGAGAATACTTAACCATAAGTAAAAAGGAACAAAACAAAGTATTTTGAATAATCAAAAAGTTATGTTTTGCCAAGTAGAAAACTTGTTTTATTGATACAAACATTTATGTGGTAAGATAACGCATTACATTCAAGCCTTGAGACAGCAGGATAACCTTAGAGTAAAGGTTATCAAAGTAAAATGTTCACGGATTCAGTCATTCCTTACATCCACACCAACCCAGGACGTCAGGAACGGGATTTGTCAAGTCCTATGGTACCACTACTTACTACCGAGCGGCGAGATCAATGTTAATGAATGTAGTAAAGAACCGTTTATGCATACCAAATGTCATACCAAATGTAAGCAAGTTAAGTGAAAACAATGTGCTAAGTATGCCAAGTAATCATACAAAGCAGAAAAGTCATGTAAATCAATGTGCTAATATGCTATGTAAACATATATAGCAAAGTAATGTAATGTAAATCAATGTGCTAGCATGCTAAGTTAACATACGTAGCAAAACAGAGTAATGAAATCATGTACTGTGAGTGTACTAAAGAACATAGCAAGCATATGATGTGAAAACAAGAAAGCACGAAAGTAACAAGTAGGCACATGTGTTTCACCCCAAAATGTTTGATAAACAGTAAAAGAGGGGACTATGTACTCACTTGAGATTGCTTAGAAGTCGTAGGATAACCACCAAGCAAAGCTAGAAGATCACGGAATCAAACGGCACCTATAAAGGCATCTACATTAATAACCAGACCTAACGGAGGATCGGGCAGTATGAGGGTTCGTAAACCAAATAAGTGTGGGAACTTATGTAATATGGTTTGACAAAGCCTTCATACCATAACGAAACCTTACCTAAGTGCTTTTGACCCGTTACGACCCGCTTAGGTAGCTTATGCTACTTTAACGCGTCGTTTGCGTAAAACGCGCTTGAAACGCCTAACTAGCCCTATGACAAGCAAGATATGCCTTAACACACTTAATATTGTTGCTAAATCAGTTTAGGTGTCAAAAATTATGTTACATAAGTTTAAAATGAATTTTAGTGTAAAAAGGGTATTTTGGTAATTTACCTAAGGCACATACATTACCTATCATACAACTACTTAAACGGCGTGACCATAAGGTATAACCTTGAAAGGTTATTCCCTATACACTATGGTCACCTAATGTGTTTGGTCGGATCCTAATGATCGGCCAAATGGGTCGGGTTCGTAAGCCTAAGCGATTGATTAGATCGCTTACCCTTACGACCCTAAACAAGCACAAACCTAAAAGCGACGAGCTAAACATGCTAGAACATGTTTAGTAATGTTAGAAAACAGGTTTGGTATTAAAACAAATGGTTTTAATACCCTAAAGTAGTTTGGTTACAAAATGCGCAAGAAAACGCATTTTGACCGAAACTACGACTCGTCACTAAGCCTAGATAACGTGGTAATCAGTAGGTATAGTCGCTAGGGACTATAACCATCGTGATTACGCTCACGTTATGAAGTTCAAATGAACTTCATGTTGACCATAAACTGGTCAAAACTGAAAGCCAAACAATGTTTGACTTTCACGCTAAAAATCGTAAAAGAACGAAAGAGGACTTACAAAAGGTCCAAGAACGGAAGTTTGACCCGATTATTCTCAGGTATGAAGTGAAATCACTTCAACTTAGAGAGCAATCAGATCAAGGTGTGAGTTTTGAGTGAAGGGGGGTAGGGTATTTATAGTTTTTGCACAACCGTTAAGATCGTTCATCGTAAAACGAGCTTCGATCTCATCCGTACACATGTGCCCATGGTTTTGTGAAACCATGGGAGCCCATAGTTTCATTAAAACCATGTGAAAATGTGGGGAACAGCTGGAACAAGCTGTAATTTAGATTTTTCATTTTGGTCCCTTCCCAAGATAACTTTGGCAAAATGTCAATTTTGGTCCCTGAATGTGCAAAACATGGTTTTTGATGCATTTTTGACACGTTTAAGCCCCGTTAATCCCATTTCAAGGCTCTAAAATGAATTTAAAGTATAGGGAACATGAAACATGCTCAAAAATATCCCGGATGTCGGTTTGTTTGGTCCTACGGTTGCGTTGTTCGGTTAATTACGACGAAACACGAACGAATGCGAAAAACGATCCAAATTACGCGACGAATGGATTTTTCTCATGCCAAACATTAAAACATAATATTTTAATGCTTACATAAATTTTTGGATGTCTGGAAGTATTCAGAACGTAAGATATGCGCGAAAGTGCAAACTTATGCACTTTTTGACGCTTTTAGTCCCTGAATGAGCATAAAGTTTATTTTAGCACACCAAACCCCTCAAAGCCTATTTCTAAGCTATGTAAAGGATATTTAAGGTGTGTTTAACTTATGATCATGTTCCGGAATGTTCGTTACAGTTCAGATTGGCATACTTTCGCAGTTTGTCAATTTTAGTCCCTGTAAGCGAATAAACTAGATTTTGCCATACCAAAGCCTTCAAAACTTATTTCTAAGTTATGTAAAGGTTATTTAAGATATGTTAAGCATAAATTGATGTTCCGGAGTATTTGTTGCATATAACTGATTACGTTTTCATACCAGTTTGCGTATAGTTCTCAAGAAAGCGATATAGAGTTTGAAATCGAATAAAAGCCAGAACATGAAAAACATTAAACATAAAGAAGCAAGCATAGGGATCAAATAACTTTATTTCATTGATAACCGAACTGTTTACAATGACTACAAGCACAAATGTCACAGTCTCCCCTACTTGTGGGAATTTCGTCCCGAAATTCGTTTAGAGGAAACTCGTGGGAATAGATGTGGATACTTCGCCTTCATTTGATCTTCACGTTCCCAAGTAAACTCGGGTCCACGTTTAGATTCCCAGCGAACTTTAACCAACGGAATGCGCTTGCGTTTAAGCCATTTGACTTCACGATCCATAATTTCCACAGGTTTCTCAACAAAATGTAGTGTTTTATCAACACGAATTTCGTCAAGTGGTATGTGGAGGTTCTCATCAGCTAAGCACCTTTTGAGGTTGGATACGTGGAAGGTTGGATGAACATTTCCAAGTTCAGGAGGCAATTGAAGTCTGTAGGCTACCTTACCGATTCTTTCGACGATCTGGAATGGTCCAACGTATCTAGGTGCAAGTTTTCCTTTCTTTCCAAATCTGATCACACCTTTCCAAGGTGAGACCTTAAGTAATACTCGATCACCGACTTGAAAATCCAAGGGCTTGCGTTTTAGGTCCGCGTAACTCTTTTGACGGCTTCGAGCTGCCTGTAAGTTATCACGAACTTTCTTAACCTTGTCAGTTGTCTCCAGAACGAGGTCAGGTCCAGTAATCTGAGCCTCACCTATCTCATTCCAGCAGACTGGTGAACGACATTTTCGACCATAGAGAGCCTCGAAAGGAGCCATGTTGATGCTGGAGTGATAACTGTTGTTGTAGGAGAATTCGATCAATGGAAGATGTGAATCCCAACTACCACCAAAGTCGATCACACAAGCTCTAAGCATATCCTCCAAAGTCTGGATTGTTCTTTCAGTTTGGCCATCAGTTTGTGGATGATAGGCCGTGCTCAGATTGAGTTGGGTCCCCATAGCGGATTGCATGGTTCTCCAAAATTGAGAAGAGAAGCGAGCATCTCTATCCGAAATAATGTTCAAAGGAACACCATGTCGAGATACAATTTCATCCACATAGATTTTTGCCAAATCTTCAGCAGAAAAATCCTCACGGATTGGCAAGAAATGCGCTGATTTAGTAAGACGGTCCACAATTACCCAGATGGCATCATGACCTTTCTTAGTGCGCGGAAGTTTAGTAATGAGATCCATAGTGATGTTTTCCCATTTCCAAACTGGAATCTCTGGTTGCTCTAAAAGACCATAACGATGTTGGTGTTCAGCCTTCACCTTGAGACAAGTAAGGCATTTTGAAACGTACAAGGCAATGTCTTTCTTCATACCAGGCCACCAATACCGAGTACGAAGATCCTTATACATTTTGTCTGAGCCAGGATGGATAGAATAACGAGACTTATGGGCCTCATCCATAAGCAAAGCGCGAAGATCATCTTGGCTTGGGACCCACAAACGGTCCATGAAATAATACGATCCGTCCTCCTTTAGGACAAGATCAGGCTTAATGTGATAGGGTAATTCCTTACCCATCAAGTCTTGTGAAACACAAGCATGCTGAGCCTGAGAAATGCGGGCTTGAATATCGGTTCGAGCTTGAATAGCAGATTGAACGCGAACGCAATGAAGCATAGTACGTTCCTTACGACTTAATGCGTCAGCCACGACATTCGCTTTACCAGGATGGTAGCGAATTTCGCAATCATAGTCGTTTAGGAGTTCGACCCAACGTCTTTGCCTCATGTTGAGTTCCTTCTGGTTGAAGATGTGCTGGAGACTTTTGTGGTCAATGAAAACCACGCATTTTGTACCGTACAAATAATGTCTCCAGATTTTGAGAGCGAAAACAACTGCACACCTAACTCAAGATCATGAGTGGTGTAGTTTCTCTCATGTACCTTCAATTGTCTAGATGCGTAGGCTATGACTTTGTTCCTTTGCATTAGAACACAGCCAAGACCCAATTTTGATGCATCACAGTAGACGACAAAATCATCATTGCCCTCAGGCAGAGTTAGAATAGGTGCATCACAAAGCTTCTGCTTCAAAGTCTGAAACGCTTCTTCTTGCTTATAACCCCATTCAAAGGGTTTGTTCTTCTGAGTTAGAGCAGTTAGGGGAACTGCAATCTTCGAGAAGTTTTCAATGAAGCGGCGGTAATAACCCGCAAGACCAAGAAAAGAACGAACCTCAGTAGGAGTAGTTGGCGTATCCCAATCCTTAATCGCACTGATCTTGGAGGGATCTACATGTATACCTTGTTCGTTGACAATATGTCCCAAAAATTGAACTTCCTTAAGCCAAAATTCGCACTTGGAGAATTTGGCAAAAAGTTGTTCTTTCTTTAGGAGTTCCAGAGTAAGACGAAGATGATGCTCATGATCAGCTCGTGTCTTAGAATAAATCAAGATATCATCAATGAAAACGATGATGAACTTATCCAAATAAGGCTTGCAGACCCTATTCATCAAGTCCATGAAAACAGCAGGAGCATTGGTCAAACCGAATGGCATGACTGTGAACTCATAATGCCCATATCGAGTGCGAAATGCTGTTTTGGGAATATCCTCTTCATGCACACGAAGTTGATGATACCCAGAACGAAGATCAATCTTCGAAAAGCAAGTAGCACCCTGTAACTGGTCAAAGAGATCATCAATGCGAGGTAGGGGATATCGATTCTTGATGGTAAGCTTATTCAGCTCACGATAATCGATACACATTCTGAAAGATCCATCCTTCTTCTTGACAAAAAGAACGGGAGCACCCCAAGGAGAAAAGCTAGGACGGATGAAACCTTTGTCAGAAAGCTCCTGAAGCTGCTTAGATAGCTCTTGCATCTCATACGGTGCAAGGTGATACGGAGCTCTGGCAATAGGATTTGCACCAGGTACGAGATCGATATGGAACTCGACTTGGCGTACTAGGGGTAGACCAGGTAATTCTTCAGGAAACAGCTCCGGATAATCCCGAACAACATGGATATCATGAATAGACTTACCTTGGTCCTTATCTGCCGTAACATGTGCCAAGAAGGCCACATAGTTCTTTCGCAGATACTTTCGAGCTTGAGAACAAGACATAAGCTTGAGGCTACTAACAGGTTTGTCACCACGAACCTGTAGGATCTCACCTGACGGGAGCGGCACACGAACGATCTTCTCAAAACAGACCACCTCTGCGCGATGCTTGGCTAACCAATCCATACCCACAATAATGTCGAAACTTCCAAGAAGCATAGGCGTGAGGTCGATAGGAAAAAGATGGTTGCTAAGGTTTAATTGACAGTTGCGAAGAATGGAATTAAGAACAATGGGTTCACCATTCGCAACTTCAACAGTTAAAGGCTTACCTAGTTTTGTTCTAGACACGCGAAGCAAAGGCTCAAAAGATAACGACACAAAACACTTATCGGCCCCCGAATCAAAAAGAACAGACGCAGGTTGATTATTAACAAAGAACGTACCGTTCACCACTTCGTTGTCGTCTTGCGCCTCAACAGCATTCATGTTAAAAGCTCGTCCACGAGCTTGAGCTTGAACTGGGTTTGCATTTATCAACCTTGGACACCGGTTGCGGAAGTGGGTCAGATCCCCACAGTTGTAACAAGCGCCTGGGGGAAAGTGAGGTCGTGCTGCTTGACCTTGTTGCTGAGCAAGAGGCTGGGCAACTTGTTGAGCCGGGTTTTGAGCTGCCCGATTCTGATTGACAGGAATGCGGCATGTAGCAGCGAGATGACCAGATCTTCCGCAGTTGGTGCATTGACGGCACTGATGGTGTGGTTGATGATGTCCGTTACACCTGTTGCACAGAGGTGCATTGCCAAAGTACGGTTTCTTGGCAGGAGGTTGCGCAGGCTGATTTTGAGCAGCTTGAGCCTGAGTAGTAACGGCATAGTTCTGGGAAGCCTTCCGCTTCCTCGAACCCCTTGATGAGCCAGAATCCTTCCCCTTCTTACCTTTCTTGCTATCCTTCTTGTCAGAATCCTGCTTCTTACCCTTGTCACCCTTCCTATGCAATTCACCCTTTCTGATCTGCGACTCTGTCAACGTTGCAGATAGTTCGATTGCCTGACGAACAGTGGTAGGTTTACTACCAGTAACGATGTCTTGCACAGAGTCAGGTGTGACACCTCGGATCTTTCCGGATAACCTTTCGATGTAACAAACGTGTACGTAATCGACTAACAGTGAAAATGAATGAAAAACTATTTGTTATTATGTGCTATATGCCGAATTACTTATGTGTATGTATATATATATATATGTGTTATATATATGTGAACCAAACCCGAGACCCGACTCGAGACCACGGTCTCGAGTGAACAGTGAAGCACTTGGGCCGGTTAAGGCCTTGTAGCCGAGAAACCCAACCCGGAAACCCCCTAGCCCAACTCGGTGCACTATATAAACCCAACCCCACCTCCCTTAACCATTTTACACACTCTCTTCTCACACTCTCATACTCTCCCCTCATCTCCTCTCACTAAACCCTAGCAAACCAAGACCAAGGTCACCTCCTCTCCTCTCCTCCTTCTCGGAACCAAATCGGAAACATCAAGCTCTCGGATCAACTCAACATCGCACTAGGAAGACCACCCTTCACACCCTTCATCAACCGGTTAGTTTGTGGCTTTGTTAATTTTGAAAAACTCTTGAATGTTGGTAGTGATTGTTTATGTTTGTTACTATGAAATGCTTGTTTGATGATCTAAGAGATTGCTTGAAGATGATTTTGTGTCTTAATGAAAATTATCCGGTTTCATGGTTTTGTTATTCGGATAATGCTAGGTGTTTGTTAGAATAATTTTGACCAAATGATATGCATGATTGCTTAATCTCATGAGTTTCGATTTGTGATGAATCATGCTAGATAGGAACCGAGAATATAATGCCGATTGGGTCAAAACTGTTTGTGTTAAGAGTGTGTTCTTTGATCTCAAAGTTTTGTGCTTAAATGATGAATATGGTTGAATGTTGTTTGATTATGGTATGAACATCATGAAGAAAAGTTTGAATGTGTTAAATATTTTGAAAATGCTGATTTTGATCCAAATCTGTGCACAAATCGACCAACAGACATGTTTAGTGGCATAGTACAACATTTACATGAAAATGCAATTTCATTGGATAGTACAAGTCTGCAGGTTCTAGAAGGGATTGCCATGCACGTTATCACGATTGCGAGTCGCAACCTTTGGTTGCTACTCGAAACCACGCATGACCAGTCGAAACCTCCCAGTTGCGAGTCGCAATCAGCACGCATCAAACCTGGTTGCGAGTCGCAACCACACCTGCTAAGTCGCAATCTCCGGTTACGAGTCGTAACCAAAGCGTGACGGACCGAGACCGCAGTTGCGAGTCGCAACCTCGGTTGCGAGTCGCAACCACCTTAGTTTCGACTGGGCCGTTTTATGTTATTGGGCCTTAACTGTTTGTCTTGATGTTTTGGGCTTCGACTGTTGGGCCTCCTGTTGACTGGACTTCATTTTGATCTGCTACTGTATGTATACATGTTACTGTTGTATTTCTGCCTGTTAACTGCTTGTATACGTGTATGCTAAACGTGTTTACTTGTACCCGACTTGACCCATACTTGGTAACCATGCTAGGACGTGGTGACCAACATACTTAATCAAGTAACGTATCATACCGAGCAACCCAAGGTGAGTTCACAACGTAAAAGCATGCGTCCCGGTGGTTTGGGACACGAGACTAAAACAACCCTATCCCCTTGTAAAAGGGGATACCGTCTACATTCCTTCCCTAGTTCTTGGGAACAAACTTACTTTATCTTCCCTTGTATTGGGAAACCTTTTTAGTTAATTACTGTTTATACGGAATGCAACTAACGGCACTAAACGCAACTCTATCACTCAAGTCCCTACTACATAATACCGATTAGTCGCCGGTGCCAGGCGAACGGGTTATTAGTTGATAGCGCTATTTAGGTCTTACCAGCCTCACACCGTGCCATGGTATGGGATCGGTCGTGAACTAATGTACTCAGGCATCCGTCAATGATGATAGAACATTGACATCGGGGCATCCTGCGGAAACGCAAACGGTTACCTAGTGTTCGGTATTGGAAAAACAGTTTAGTCGCTAACTTTTGGGGTAGCTCCCCATGGCATGTATAAACGGATAAATTAACTGGTGAAACGAGTTTTTGGTAATTAAAACTGGACAACTAGTGAACTCACTCAGCATTATTGTTGACCCCCTTTACTGCATGCTTTGCAGGTGGCCAGTGACTGGAGCAGCTACTTGGGATGTGTAGTGGTCGTCTGCCCGTGTGTGGGGCATTACTTATGCTTACCTCATGAACACTGTTTAAAACTATTTAATTATGCTTCCGCTACTTGTTACTGTTTTAAACTTGAAACCTTAAACTCTGAACTTAATATTTGCTAATCTTATGGTTAGTAAGTATTACTTTAATATTAACCAATGTTTAGTATAATTGGTGGCTGGATCCTGGTCAGTCACGCCCCCGAAGCGGGTGTTATCCGCGGGTGGATTTTGGGGGTGTGACAGATTGGTATCAGAGCCATTGGTTATAGTGAACTTGGTTTTAAAAAGGGGAAAAATCTTTTTGAGAAAAACCAGACTATAACCCGTGACTCGTGACGACACTACACTCCAAGTACAAGGCTCGACTTATCTGACCTCATAGCTCGGACCCATAGTTACTTGCTTGATTGTCTTATGCTTTCCGTTTTGCTATACATACTAGTTTGCCTGATTAGATAGATACATCATCTCTCTTCTATCTTATTCTCGCTATGTTACGACACCACACTCATACTATGTTTTCTGGTTATGAAGACAATGAGTGGACGCGGACGAGGAAACATCAACATGACTCAGGCTCAGTTCACTAGCCTGCTCAACACTGTGGCTGCAGCTTTCGCAGCTCACCCTATAGGTAAACCCGTTGTTTTAGGATGTTTAGATCCTACCGCCACATCGTCTTTTCGCCTCTAAACCTATTTCGCTCCTCACAACAGGTCAGCCTGCACCTGTGCAACCACGTGTTTGTACCTTCAAGACCTTCATGGATTGCAAGCCTCTTCCATTCAGTGGCACTGAGGGTGCCATAGGTCTCCTACACTGGATCGAGAAGGTCGAAGCTGTTTTCGCTGTCTGCGAGTGTCCCCCTGCTAATTGGGTGAAGTTTGCTACTGGTACTCTGGAGGGAAGCGCACTTTCATGGTGGAAGGCGCAAATTCAAATGCTTGGTTTGGAGACTGCAAACGCTACTGCGTGGGAAGATTTCAAGGATATGATCAAGGAAGAGTACTGTCACAGGGATGACATCCACAAGCTGGAGAATGAGTACTATGAACTCAAGATGGTTGGGTCAGAGATCGAGACCTACACCAAGCTGTCCAACGATTATGCTGCTCTTTGTCCAAACATGTCTCGACCTATGTATCGAAGGATCGAACTGTACATCAAGGGTCTGGCTCCAGAAATTCGAAGCCATGTAACTTCAGCTAACCACACTACCATTCAGCCGATCGTTCGACTTGCTCACAAACTCACTGATCAGGCTGTGGAAGAGGGCAGGTTGCCCAAAAGGATCAGTGCTGCGGAAGGAACTTCTAGTGATGGCAAACGGAAGTGGGATGGAAATCAGGGCAAGGATGCTAACCCTACTCAAGCCCCAGCTCAGCAAAGGAAAACTGACAACAACAAGGGCAATCAGCAACAGGGTGGCTACCGGGGAAACTACCCTAAGTGCAACAAGTGTAACAGGCACCACAATGGGGCATGCAACAAGGGTCAGTGTCAGCGATGCCACAAGATGGGGCATGAAGCAAAGGATTGTAGAAGTCAGTTCCCAGCAAGGCAGAATCAGCAACAACCCCAACAGCAACAGCAGCAGGGAAACAACAGAGCATGTTTTAAATGCGGGGCAACAGGGCACATGCGAAAGGATTGCCCTGAACTGAATCAGAATCGCAACAACAATCAGGGAGCTGGGAACAATGAGCAGAACAACAATGCTGCGAATGCAAGGGGAAGAGCTTTCGTGATTGGAGCTGGAGAAGCAAGGAACGATCCCAACGTCGTGGCGGGTAAGTTCCTACTTGATGATCGTTATGTTTCTGTGTTATTTGATTCCGGTGCCGATGCCAGTTATGTATCCCTTCGCATTAGTAAGAAACTTAAGCACTCGCCTGCATTATTAAGATCTAAGCACACCGTCGAGATAGCTAATGGTAAGAACATCGAGGCCACGCACATGATCTACAACTGCACCCTAGAATTGTCTGGCCACACGTTTAGTATCGATCTTTTCCCTGTCAAACTTGGAAGCTTCGACGTCGTCATTGGTATGGATTGGTTATCCAAACATCGCGCTGAGATCCTCTGTCAAGAGAAAGCAGTTCGTATACCCCGCCGTTCTGGTCAACCCCTCATCGTCAAAGGCAACAAAGGTGGAGAAGTCACAGGCATTATCTCGCTTTTAAAAGCCCAGAAGTGTTTGCAGAAAGGGCACACCGCTATCCTAGCACTTGTCACCAACACTCACGAAAAGGAAAAGAGGATTGAAGATTTTCCTGTAGTACGCGATTATCCCGAGGTATTTCCTGAGGAACTACCTGGACTCCCTCCTCACCGTCAGGTCAAATTTCAGATCGAGCTAGCTCCCGGAGCAGCACCTATAGCTCGTGCACCGTACCGTCTAGCCCCTGCAGAACTGAAGGAACTCTCTACGCAACTACAAGAACTATTGGATAAAGGATTTATCCGTCCTAGTTCATCACCCTGGGGAGCCCCAGTGCTCTTTGTCAAGAAGAAAGACGGCACATTCCGAATGTGCATCGACTACCGTGAGTTGAACAAGGTTACCATCAAGAATCGTTATCCTCTCCCGCGTATCGACGACCTATTCGATCAGTTGCAAGGATCGAGCTACTATTCAAAGATTGACCTGCGATCAGGCTATCATCAGTTGAGAGTACGTGACGAAGACATCTCTAAGACTGCGTTCAGGACCCGTTATGGTCACTATGAATTTCTCGTCATGCCTTTTGGAATGACCAACGCACCTGCAGTGTTCATGGATCTTATGAACCGCGTATGTAAGCCTTACCTCGATAAGTTTGTGATTGTGTTCATCGACGACATTCTGATTTATTCGAAAAGTCAAGAGGAGCATGAACAACACCTACGTCTTATTCTGGAACTCCTTCGCAACGAGCAACTGTACGCCAAATTCTCTAAATGTGACTTCTGGCTTCGAGAAGTCCATTTCCTCGGCCATGTAGTTAACAAGAACGGAATTCACGTCGACCCCGCCAAGATCGAATCGATAAAGAACTGGCCTACACCTAAGACTCCCACTGAAGTTCGCCAATTTTTGGGTTTGGCGGGCTACTACCGCAGATTCATTCAGGGATTCTCGAAGATTGCACAGCCTCTCACGACTCTTACTCAAAAAGGCGTCGCCTACAAGTGGAATGCGGCGCAGGAATCTGCTTTTCAGAGGCTTAAGGATAACCTCTGTAGCGCTCCTATTCTCTCGTTACCTGAAGGCACTGACGACTTTGTGGTTTACTGCGATGCGTCTATTCATGGGCTTGGTTGCGTGCTAATGCAACGCGAGAAAGTTATTGCCTATGCCTCTCGACAACTCAAGACGCATGAAAAGAACTACACGACGCACGACTTGGAACTAGGAGCAGTAGTTTTTGCTCTTAAGATATGGAGACATTACCTGTACGGTACCAAGTGCACAATTTACACCGACCACAGGAGTCTCGAGCATATCTTTAGGCAAAAGGAATTGAACATGCGACAGCGTCGATGGGTCGAACTCTTGAATGACTACGAATGCGCCATCAAATACCATCCGGGCAAAGCCAATGTCGTGGCAGACGCCCTCAGCCGAAAGGACACTATACCGAAGCGCGTGCGAGCACTGCAACTTACCATCCAGTCTAACCTCCCAACCCAGATTCGAAATGCTCAAGTTGAAGCATTGAAGCCAGAAAACATCAGGGCTGAGTCTCTGCGAGGGTCGAGACAGCAACTCGAACAGAAAGAAGATGGTGCTTACTATATAGCAGGACGCATTTGGGTTCCTCTCTTTGGAGGTTTACGTGAACTCGTGATGGACGAAGCTCACAAGTCCCGCTACTCAGTACATCCTGGTTCGGACAAGATGTACCATGACTTGAAGACTACGTATTGGTGGCCTGGTATGAAGGCCCACATAGCAATATACGTCAGCAAATGTTTGACTTGCGCGAGAGTCAAGACAGAATACCAGAAGCCAGCGGGTCTACTCCAACAACCAGAAATCCCGAAATGGAAATGGGAGCAAATTTCCATGGATTTTGTTACAGGGCTACCTAGATCTCAACGCGGAAATGATGCTATTTGGGTAATAGTAGATCGATTGACCAAGTCCGCGCACTTTCTGGCTATTAAGGAAACAGACAAGTTTTCTACCTTGGCGGAGATTTACTTAAAGGAAGTAGTTTCGAGGCACGGAGTGCCAACCTCAATTATTTCCGACCGAGACGCTCGATTTACTTCGGAACTGTGGCAAGCTATGCACAAATGCTTTGGCTCACGTTTGGATATGAGCACTGCTTATCACCCGCAAACGGATGGACAGTCCGAACGTACCATCCAGACTCTAGAAGACATGCTTAGAGCGTGTGTGATCGACTTTGGCAAGAACTGGGAGAAGCATCTACCGTTAGTAGAGTTCTCATACAACAACAGCTACCACACTAGTATTCAGGCAGCACCTTTTGAGGCATTGTACGGTCGTAAATGCCGGTCACCTCTCTGCTGGGCAGAAATCGGTGATAGCCAAATCACGGGCCCAGAGATGGTGGTGGATACAACGGAAAAGATTGCCCAGATCAGACAACGCATGGCGGCAGCTCGTGACCGTCAGAAAAGTTACGCTGATAAGCGTAGGAAACCCTTGGAATTCCAGGTCGGTGACCGGGTTCTACTTAAAGTCTCACCCTGGAAGGGTGTGGTTCGCTTTGGTAAACGGGGCAAGCTTAATCCACGATATATCGGACCATTCAAAATTACCGAAAAGATCGGTAAGGTTGCTTATAGATTGAATCTGCCTGAAGAACTGAGTGCGGTACACAACGTTTTCCACGTATCTAACCTGAAGAAGTGTTTGTCGGATGAAACACTTGTGATTCCTTTTAAGGAACTAACGATTGACGAACAGCTACACTTTACTGAGGAACCGATTGAGATCACTGATCGGGAGATCAAAATCCTCAAACGTAGCCAGATACCTCTTGTACGAGTTCGTTGGAACTCGCGACGTGGCCCAGAGTATACCTGGGAGCGGGAAGACCAAATGAAGCACAAATATCCCCAGCTGTTCCCTAACGAAAATCCCAGCACTGAAGCTACGAACGAATTTCGGGACGAAATTCCAAACTAACGGGGGGATGATGTGACACCCCGTTGAAGCACTTTCACTCACACTAGCTTGACAGTGGCTGCCTTAACTTTCGGGACGAAAGTTCCTAAAACTTGGGGATAATGTGACACCTCGGATCTTTCCGGATAACCTTTCGATGTAACAAACGTGTACGTAATCGACTAACAGTGAAAATGAATGAAAAACTATTTGTTATTATGTGCTATATGCCGAATTACTTATGTGTATGTATATATATATATATATGTGTTATATATATGTGAACCAAACCCGAGACCCGACTCGAGACCACGGTCTCGAGTGAACAGTGAAGCACTTGGGCCGGTTAAGGCCTTGTAGCCGAGAAACCCAACCCGGAAACCCCCTAGCCCAACTCGGTGCACTATATAAACCCAACCCCACCTCCCTTAACCATTTTACACACTCTCTTCTCACACTCTCATACTCTCCCCTCATCTCCTCTCACTAAACCCTAGCAAACCAAGACCAAGGTCACCTCCTCTCCTCTCCTCCTTCTCGGAACCAAATCGGAAACATCAAGCTCTCGGATCAACTCAACATCGCACTAGGAAGACCACCCTTCACACCCTTCATCAACCGGTTAGTTTGTGGCTTTGTTAATTTTGAAAAACTCTTGAATGTTGGTAGTGATTGTTTATGTTTGTTACTATGAAATGCTTGTTTGATGATCTAAGAGATTGCTTGAAGATGATTTTGTGTCTTAATGAAAATTATCCGGTTTCATGGTTTTGTTATTCGGATAATGCTAGGTGTTTGTTAGAATAATTTTGACCAAATGATATGCATGATTGCTTAATCTCATGAGTTTCGATTTGTGATGAATCATGCTAGATAGGAACCGAGAATATAATGCCGATTGGGTCAAAACTGTTTGTGTTAAGAGTGTGTTCTTTGATCTCAAAGTTTTGTGCTTAAATGATGAATATGGTTGAATGTTGTTTGATTATGGTATGAACATCATGAAGAAAAGTTTGAATGTGTTAAATATTTTGAAAATGCTGATTTTGATCCAAATCTGTGCACAAATCGACCAACAGACATGTTTAGTGGCATAGTACAACATTTACATGAAAATGCAATTTCATTGGATAGTACAAGTCTGCAGGTTCTAGAAGGGATTGCCATGCACGTTATCACGATTGCGAGTCGCAACCTTTGGTTGCTACTCGAAACCACGCATGACCAGTCGAAACCTCCCAGTTGCGAGTCGCAATCAGCACGCATCAAACCTGGTTGCGAGTCGCAACCACACCTGCTAAGTCGCAATCTCCGGTTACGAGTCGTAACCAAAGCGTGACGGACCGAGACCGCAGTTGCGAGTCGCAACCTCGGTTGCGAGTCGCAACCACCTTAGTTTCGACTGGGCCGTTTTATGTTATTGGGCCTTAACTGTTTGTCTTGATGTTTTGGGCTTCGACTGTTGGGCCTCCTGTTGACTGGACTTCATTTTGATCTGCTACTGTATGTATACATGTTACTGTTGTATTTCTGCCTGTTAACTGCTTGTATACGTGTATGCTAAACGTGTTTACTTGTACCCGACTTGACCCATACTTGGTAACCATGCTAGGACGTGGTGACCAACATACTTAATCAAGTAACGTATCATACCGAGCAACCCAAGGTGAGTTCACAACGTAAAAGCATGCGTCCCGGTGGTTTGGGACACGAGACTAAAACAACCCTATCCCCTTGTAAAAGGGGATACCGTCTACATTCCTTCCCTAGTTCTTGGGAACAAACTTACTTTATCTTCCCTTGTATTGGGAAACCTTTTTAGTTAATTACTGTTTATACGGAATGCAACTAACGGCACTAAACGCAACTCTATCACTCAAGTCCCTACTACATAATACCGATTAGTCGCCGGTGCCAGGCGAACGGGTTATTAGTTGATAGCGCTATTTAGGTCTTACCAGCCTCACACCGTGCCATGGTATGGGATCGGTCGTGAACTAATGTACTCAGGCATCCGTCAATGATGATAGAACATTGACATCGGGGCATCCTGCGGAAACGCAAACGGTTACCTAGTGTTCGGTATTGGAAAAACAGTTTAGTCGCTAACTTTTGGGGTAGCTCCCCATGGCATGTATAAACGGATAAATTAACTGGTGAAACGAGTTTTTGGTAATTAAAACTGGACAACTAGTGAACTCACTCAGCATTATTGTTGACCCCCTTTACTGCATGCTTTGCAGGTGGCCAGTGACTGGAGCAGCTACTTGGGATGTGTAGTGGTCGTCTGCCCGTGTGTGGGGCATTACTTATGCTTACCTCATGAACACTGTTTAAAACTATTTAATTATGCTTCCGCTACTTGTTACTGTTTTAAACTTGAAACCTTAAACTCTGAACTTAATATTTGCTAATCTTATGGTTAGTAAGTATTACTTTAATATTAACCAATGTTTAGTATAATTGGTGGCTGGATCCTGGTCAGTCACGCCCCCGAAGCGGGTGTTATCCGCGGGTGGATTTTGGGGGTGTGACATCAGGTAGACCATCGATGTATCTCTCGATAGCCTTGTCAAGTGGGGTAACCATCGTTGGGCATAACAAACTCAACTCTTCGAACCTGTCAGTATACGCCCGGTGCTCACCACTAAACTGCTTTAGATCATCAAACTCCCTTTCCAGCGCTCGCAATTCATGACGAGGACAGAATTCACTCATCATGAGAGTCCTTAACTCAGCCCATGTTTGTGCTAAAGCGACTTCAGCACCACGATCTCTCATAACCCCGTTCCACCATGTCAACGCCCTCTTCTGAAAAACACTAGAAGCAAACTCGACCTTGCGATTATCGGGACACTGAACATGACGAAAAGTATTCTCAATGCTCTCAAACCATTGAAGGAGCCCAGTTGCCCCCTCAGTACCACTGAACTTGAGTGGTTTAGCCGAATTGAAGCTCTTGAAGTTACAAGGAGCGTTCTGATTGACGTTGGCTTGGTTAAACTGAGCAATAAGATTTGGGAACGCAGCAGCCATATGCTGTGCGATGATTTCTGCCAGTTCGGCATTCGGTAGCTGATTTTCGCGTCGAGGAGGCATGCTAGAAAGAGGAAAACACGAGAGGAAACGAGTGAGAAGATTAGATGAAAAGAACGAGATGAAACAAAATCAACAAAACAAGGATGGTGGTCATTCGTCCGTATCACAAAGCAAACAAATGACACACAGTGACTAATCAAAGTAAATGGGTCCATAAATAATGCTTAACGAAGACATGCTCGCCTATAAGTGAACACTCACCCCAAGAGTTCCCAGGTAAGAGTGACTGGTCCGATTATGTGGATTTGTACGAACACTCTAGCCTTAGACAGAAAACCCAGGGTACAGGCATTCACTCTTCCAGTTTGCACGTGTTCACACTATTTAGAACCCAAAACTTTGACGAGATTTTGAAAACTTGGAAGGCACAAGGCCAAAAGAATCATTAAAGCAAATGATAAATTTCCAAAATCAATTTGAAAAGTCGAAAAGGTTCAAAACAATAAAATAAATCATTTGAAAATAGAGGATTGTTCTTCAAAAATTGTTTTAGAAATCTGGTTCTTTGTTTTGATGATCACATAAGGATAGGTGAAGTGCATGTTTTAAAATCTAAACACAAGGCAACTTGTGTTGGGGTCCTAGAAAGGTTATAGTCTAGGTCAAAGCATTACTAATAACCTAATTCCCTATAACCATTGGCTCTGATACCAACTCTTCTGTCACACCCCGACCACGTAAAACATCAAATCGTGGCGGAAACATCGGGGAGTGTTGTAACAGAATTATTGTTCCACAACCAAGGTAATTAAAATATTATTTTATTCATCACCCAGGGGTGGATTACATTGTTTCAAACAAGAACCAACAAGTTACATTGTCTTAGAACTACATAAATAAAGAGCGCATGACGTGATTAAACTACGTCTAGTTCTGTTTTATGTCACTAAGGCCAAGTCCACCCTAGCGTGTCACGATCATCCTACGCGTTTGCTCCTGAAACACATGTGAAAATAGGTACGTTAGCATAAAAATGCCAGTGAGTAACATAGGTTTTGTGAAAATAGGATTCATGACTTATAAGTTTAAGAAAAGTGTTTAATAAAAGTTAGTCATGAACCTTGTAAAATGTTTTGTTTTGTAAATCATTTGAAAAGCGATAAAATTTGATGATAAGTATAAATAAAAGGATTATGTAAGAATAACCAAGTAAAATAAGTTGTATAAAGCAAGTTGTTTTTGTAAAACGAAGTCTTGTGAAAATGTATTATTCGTGTAAAAGTATATAAGTCCAAACTAAATGATTTAAATACCGCTATGACATGTAATACAATACAAGCACTTATATATAGGAAGTACCAGCGGTGTATCCACCATGTTTGTATCGTACTACACCCATACCGTTACTCAAGTCATTAAACCATCACCAATGTATAAAGTCCATGTTTAAACCAATCATCAATTGTCCTTGTCTAACCATTGTCATATGTTTAAAAGTCCAAAATGTAGTCATGTAGTTATATGTAAACAAAAGTTATGTATGGTAAGTAACAAAATGAGAATACTTAACCATAAGTAAAAAGGAACAAAACAAAGTATTTTGAATAATCAAAAAGTTATGTTTTGCCAAGTAGAAAACTTGTTTTATTGATACAAACATTTATGTGGTAAGATAACGCATTACATTCAAGCCTTGAGACAGCAGGATAACCTTAGAGTAAAGGTTATCAAAGTAAAATGTTCACGGATTCAGTCATTCCTTACATCCACACCAACCCAGGATGTCAGGAACGGGATTTGTCAAGTCCTATGGTACCACTACTTACTACCGAGCGGCGAGATCAATGTTAATGAATGTAGTAAAGAACCGTTTATGCATACCAAATGTCATACCAAATGTAAGCAAGTTAAGTGAAAACAATGTGCTAAGTATGCCAAGTAATCATACAAAGCAGAAAAGTCATGTAAATCAATGTGCTAATATGCTATGTAAACATATATAGCAAAGTAATGTAATGTAAATCAATGTGCTAGCATGCTAAGTTAACATACGTAGCAAAACAGAGTAATGAAATCATGTACTGTGAGTGTACTAAAGAACATAGCAAGCATATGATGTGAAAACAAGAAAGCACGAAAGTAACAAGTAGGCACATGTGTTTCACCCCAAAATGTTTGATAAACAGTAAAAGAGGGGACTATGTACTCACTTGAGATTGCTTAGAAGTCGTAGGATAACCACCAAGCAAAGCTAGAAGATCACGGAATCAAACGGCACCTATAAAGGCATCTACATTAATAACCAGACCTAACGGAGGATCGGGTAGTATGAGGGTTCGTAAACCAAATAAGTGTGGGAACTTATGTAATATGGTTTGACAAAGCCTTCATACCATAACGAAACCTTACCTAAGTGCTTTTGACCCGTTACGACCCGCTTAGGTAGCTTATGCTACTTTAACGCGTCGTTTGCGTAAAACGCGCTTGAAACGCCTAACTAGCCCTATGACAAGCAAGATATGCCTTAACACACTTAATATTGTTGCTAAATCAGTTTAGGTGTCAAAAATTATGTTACATAAGTTTAAAATGAATTTTAGTGTAAAAAGGGTATTTTGGTAATTTACCTAAGGCACATACATTACCTATCATACAACTACTTAAACGGCGTGACCATAAGGTATAACCTTGAAAGGTTATTCCCTATACACTATGGTCACCTAATGTGTTTGGTCGGATCCTAATGATCGACCAAATGGGTTGGGTTCGTAAGCCTAAGCGATTGATTAGATCGCTTACCCTTACGACCCTAAACAAGCACAAACCTAAAAGCGACGAGCTAAACATGCTAGAACATGTTTAGTAATGTTAGAAAACAGGTTTGGTATTAAAACAAACGGTTTTAATACCCTAAAGTAGTTTGGTTACAAAATGCGCAAGAAAACGCATTTTGACCGAAACTACGACTCGTCACTAAGCCTAGATAACGTGGTAATCAGTAGGTATAGTCGCTAGGGACTATAACCATCGTGATTACGCTCACGTTATGAAGTTCAAATGAACTTCATGTTGACCATAAACTGGTCAAAGCTGAAAGCCAAACAATGTTTGACTTTCACGCTAAAAATCGTAAAAGAACGAAAGAGGACTTACAAAAGGTCCAAGAACGGAAGTTTGACCCGATTATTCTCAGGTATGAAGTGAAATCACTTCAACTTAGAGAGCAATCAGATCAAGGTGTGAGTTTTGAGTGAAGGGGGTAGGGTATTTATAGTTTTTGCACAACCGTTAAGATCGTTCATCGTAAAACGAGCTTCGATCTCATCCGTACACATGTGCCCATGGTTTTGTGAAACCATGGGAGCCCATAGTTTCATTAAAACCATGTGAAAATGTGGGGAACAGCTGGAACAAGCTGTAATTTAGATTTTTCATTTTGGTCCCTTCCCAAGATAACTTTGGAAGAATGTCAATTTTGGTCCCTGAATGTGCAAAACATGGTTTTTGATGCATTTTTGACACGTTTAAGCCCCGGTAATCCCATTTCAAGGCTCTAAAATGAATTTAAAGTATAGGGAACATGAAACATGCTCAAAAATATCCCGGATGTCGGTTTGTTTGGTCGTACGGTTGCGTTGTTCGGTTAATTACGACGAAACACGAACGAATGCGAAAAACGATCCAAATTACGCAACGAATGGATTTTTCTCATGCCAAACATTAAAACATAATATTTTAATGCTTACATAAATTTTTGGATGTCCGGAAGTATTCAGAACGTAAGATATGCGCGAAAGTGCAAACTTATGCACTTTTTGACGCTTTTAGTCCCTGAATGAGCATAAAGTTTATTTTAGCACACCAAACCCCTCAAAGCCTATTTCTAAGCTATGTAAAGGATATTTAAGGTGTGTTTAACTTATGATCATGTTCCGGAATGTTCGTTACAGTTCAGATTGGCATACTTTCGCAGTTTGTCAATTTTAGTCCCTGTAAGCGAATAAACTAGATTTTGCCATACCAAAGCCTTCAAAACTTATTTCTAAGTTATGTAAAGGTTATTTAAGATATGTTAAGCATAAATTGATGTTCCGGAGTATTTGTTGCATATAACTGATTACGTTTTCATACCAGTTTGCGTATAGTTCTCAAGAAAGCGATATAGAGTTTGAAATCGAATAAAAGCCAAAACATGAAAAACATTAAACATAAAGAAGCATGCATAGGGATCAAATAACTTTATTTCATTGATAACCGAACTGTTTACAATGACTACAAGCACAAATGTCACATAAACTGCATGAACTCGCTCAACCTTTGTTGATTTTTCTACTTAAACATGTATTTCAGGGAATTAGTGGACCTTGTCAGGGATTCTAATTCAGGAAACAAGTATCAAGACTCCGTGCCATCTTTTGAAGGATTTATCTATTATACTGCCGCTTTGCGGTGATATAGTGGACAAAGCCTTAGTGTTTAAAACTTTCGTTTTGAATGTATGAAATAATAACAACTTAGTTTCTTTGAATGATTTGTAAATTATAAACTTAATGTATGTTGCACATCTTTTGAACAATTATGGTAATGGCAATGGAGTATGTTTTATTCATTTAGTATGTTTACTTATATCGTTCTGCAATGAGAACCAACAGATCACACCTCGCGCTTCCGCTACGAGCAGGGTGTGATAGATTGGTATCAGAGCTTCGATTGTAGTGAACCAGGATTCTTTCTCGAGTCTAGTCTACAATCACTAGGGAACCTCTCACGAAAACAATTTATACAAAAAAAAACAAGAGTTTTCATTGCATAAACAATTTTTTTTATTTTATTTTTATTTTCAAGGTGCAGCACAACAACAACCAAATTCATATCATAAAAATCAAGCAAGGACACTAAGTGCATTAGTCTCTAAATGGTAGACATGAAACATTAAGTTAATCCGCATAACACAAATAGAATAACTTAAAATGAAATTATGTGATTTCAACATTTTGTGTATATATATATTTGAAAAATTATTTTATTAATACATACGTCAAACCAATTATGTTACAGTATATCATGTCTTCATCCGAAGTAAGTAACATTTATGATGACGTGGATCCTATGACACCTTCTTCAGATGATGATTACATACCCGAGGTTCAGGTCATTACATCGGATAGTGAGACGGGATCTGATAGCGATATTGATGATTTTCAACCGTTTGCATATCTAGGGGATATTGTTGACGATGATGTATTAGTTGTACCTCCACCACTCAATGACATAGTTATTATAGGTCACCCGGAGGGTGAACATATAGTCGAGATTATACCTTTGGATGTGCTTCCTCTTGCTATGGTGCCTTTCGTCGACCTCGACGAGGATGATGACGACATTGTCCCGGTGATTCCCGTGGAGCATATAGATGATGACTTGGGAGACGGGGATGTTTATGATCTGGTTATTCTAGATGTTGCTGCACCGGTAGTACCGATTATTGTTCTTTCTTCAGATTCTGACACTGACTCGGATGCTCCTACGGGTGCATCTGTTACCTCTTCTGCACTACTAGCAGTGGGTCTACATCGATACGCAGTCGAGTTAGATGATGTCCTACCAGATGAGCCAGTTGTCCCTGCACCTGGTCATATTCCTACACCACCACATTCTCTAGCTCACTTACCTGCTGAGGAGCCTAGTCAGGCCCCTGTTTTCGAGGGATCTATGGACTGTATTCGACACATGCATGTTGCCTCTATCCTACCACATACCGACCATACTGACGAGGCAGGACCCTCTGGACATGCCCACATACCACCTAGTGAGCCTCTTATTGTGCCACACTCTCCACCTCACGTCATGTCCGTGACAGATCCATACCATCCATTGCATTACCCATCTGTTACTACCGAGTTACATGCTGACTCTCGAGCATCAGATAGACTTTATTATCCGTCGAGTTCATGAACTCGAGGAGGAGCTTCTTCACCTTGAGGCTTTGGTATTTTTGACTCCATCACCACCAGCTCATTCACCACCTCATGCTCCACCACCACCAGAGTTACCACCATTACCCCCACTACCACCTCAGATACCACTCGTTGATTTACCTGTTCGTGTTTTGACACTCGAGCAGCAGAGTGTTTTCCTTCAAAGTTTGGTTATGGAGTTAGAGGATAGAGTTTCTCATGTTTACAGGTCATTGTTCCCGACTCCACCACCAGTTTTTCCTCCACCATAGACTTTGTGTTTGCAGGTACATCTTTTGTGACAGGTAGCTATATCAGCGTTTTGTATACATAGACTCACACCAAGTTTCAAGACAACTGAAAGACTAAAGACCGCATGGAATGAAGGAAAAATTTTGCCACCTTGTATATGTACTAGTCTAGTAAGACCGGGGGATGTAGCCCGAGTCTATTTTGATTTCCTTTTCAAAAACAATCATGTAATCGGTTGTCAGTTGTATAAATAAGAAAACTTGGTGTTATCCTATATGTGCATTTAAATGTTATATGATACATGTTTTGTTGCTTGTATTGTTTGGTCTATTCGCATGATATATTACTGGATTATATTTTTATTAATGTTATAAATGTGCTTTATATACTTGGTAAAAATATTTATTAACAAACCAACGCCTAAACTTAATCGTATATTCTTTTGGAAGAATAATGCCGCAAAGAAGACAACCTCCACGTACACGAACATCTAATCCACCCCCACCTCCACAAATGCCTACAAATGAGGGGGAATTGAATGCATTAATAGGATAAAGGGTTGCTCAAGCTATAGCCCTTTATGAGGCCTCACGTGCCGAACACAGTGGTGGCACTGGCGGATCAGGAGGCCCAGGACACGGCGGTACCTATGGCGGAACCAATACCAATGGTAACACTTAGTTGTTTTGTCATAACTTACCCAATTCCTTTTTAAAATCTATTCGTGCGTTTCACTGTTTGCTCATTCTTAATCCGTTTATTGTCTATTTCAGGATGCACATTCAAGCAGTTTCTAGACTGCAAGCCACTCAATTATGATGGCACAGGCGGTGCTGTGGCTTATGTGCGTTGGACGGAGAAAACGGATTCCACCATAAGAATGAGCAGATGCTCCATTGATCAGCAAGTCACCTACGTCACTGGCTTGTTCATCAATGAGGCCCTTACATGGTGGAATTTACAAGTGCAAACTTTGGGTGATAGTGTAGCATACGGATTGACGTGGGAAGAATTGAAAGAAAGGATGAGAGAAAAATATTGTTCCCGTGCTGAACTCCAGAAGTTGGAGAATGAATTTTGGAACCTTACTATGGTCGGATCTAATATTACTGGGTATACACAAAGGTTTCACGACCTGTCTCGTGTGATTCCTTATTTGGTTACACCAGAATACAAGCGTATTGAACGCTATATTTGGGGACTTGCTCCTGAGATCCGAAGCCATGTTACTGCAGCAGAACCCACGACTATCACGCAGGCGGTAACTTTAGCTGTGAGCCTTAATGAAGACGTGATCAGGATGAAGAAATATAATGTGAAAGGAGATGAGAAGAAAGATTCACATGTCGAGTCTTCCACGGGTGGAAAAAGGAGTTACTCAAATTTCAAGAAGGGAACTCGTAGGAACAACAACTACAACAATAACACCAACCCCAACAACAATACCAACAACAACAACTACAACCGCAATAACCACAACAACAATAACAACAACCGCAATCACAACAACCCCAACCATTATAACATAAAACAAGAGAATACTCAGGCAAGGGATGCAAAGGCGTTTATAGCCACCAATGATACTGGCCCGAAGAAGTACTCAGGTACTATGCCGAAGTGTGAGCGATGCACGTATCATCACGTGGGTAATTGTAGGAAATGTGACAAGTGTGGAAAGCTTGGCCACCGTACCGAGTCATGCTGGGGATCAGGAAATAGATCAGGAACGGAAAATAGAAATAACAATAGGAATTAAAATGGGCGTGAGCAATGTCACACCCTGGCTTTGCGGAAGCGTGGTTATTTTGGTGTGACTTCTTAATACCATCGCTTAACCATAACAAAGCTATATGAAATAAAACCATGCAAGATCATCCATTTAATTAAGTTTTTAAAAACCAAATACAACAACATTGTCTTAACAAACACAAACATCAACATGACATAAACACAGTTTAAGGACTGTGACTTGTCCAGGAAAGAGTCACATTCCCCAAACCCGGATGACCTCGTAACTAGTGCACCGGGAAAACGTGTCATACCGCGCCAGATCCTTTAATTCCCTGAAATACATGTAAGTTGAAAAATCAACAAAAATGTTGAGCGAGTTCATGTGTTTAGTATGTGCGCGCGAATAAACCTTTATAATCATTGTAAGTGTGAATATTTTGTAAGCTCTGTATGAAAGCAAATAAGGAAACATATCAGTTAATGTGTAACCACATGGTCCAACCTGCGGGCGCATGGGAGGGGATAGGACAAGGTCACCACATGGTCCAACCTGCGGGCGCATGGGTGGTGTTACGACAAGGTCACCACATTGTCCAACCTGCGGGCGCATGGGTGGTGTTAAGACAAGGTCACCACATGGTCCAACCTTAGGGAGCATGGGTGGGGTTTTATTATGCTCAAATAGGCCTATCACTTGTATCCTTCGATCGTACTACGAGGACTAATGTTCTTAAGGTTTCACCTACCCAAATCACATAACTAACAGTTCCTTCCTTAGCTGACCATACCATGTAAGAGATATTCGTAACCAACCTTAGGGCGCATGGGTGGGGTTTTGTTATGCTCAATTTTGTAAATCCCATTATATTTTGTGGATCTTTGTATAAATCAACTCGGTTTCTTGAGAGTCTAGTTTTTAAAGAAGATACATTTCCACATCTTCTCGTCAAAATTTACAAAAACAATTCTTTGTTAAAAACTCATTGTCACACAAGTGTCTACACACTTGTGTGTTTACAAAAATCACCTTTGTTTAGGAAAGATCCGGCTTTAAAAATATGATTTCTTTTGGCACTTGGTCCTTTGAAAATACCACTTGTAGATCTGTAGATCTACTAGTTTACAACTCTATTTCATAAGAACATTTGTTTTTACACAAGTTCATGTTTATGTTGGAAAGGGTTCGTCATCTAGAAACTTTACAACTAAACATAAGGCTAGTTCATGTTTTGTGAACATGCTCTAGCGTGGTTCGATGACGATCCATCCCCATACTAGCAATCAACAACAATAAATAATCATATTAAAACTAGATTTATAAGTTTTACACTATTATTAACCTATTAACCACCAAGTTTATCACCATTATTAGACTTTATATTTTGATCTTGTATGTTAGTGATTTTCATCTGACAAAATTCATATTAACCACTTTAGAATAGATCAAAAAGGTGATTAGAACCACTTACTACTAGCTCAAGGCTAGGGAAGAAACTAGTCGAAAAACGGGTGGTTAAAAGCATTGAGGTGAGGTCCTTGACGATCCGTAAGCACCAAGCTTCCTTGTACGCGACCCTTCACACTTGTATATGGTTGGAATGGCTTGAATGAAATCTAAACATGGTGGTGAGTGGGGCTTGGTGTTCGGCAGTAAGTCAAGAGGCGGATGGATGAGAGTGATCTTTTTTTAAGTGATGAATGAAAGTGGATGTGATCCACTATGTCCATTTATAAACGAATCACAACCATTATCCTTTAGATAATATGCTAACATGATATGAAGCATAAGAATTAATTAATTAAACTTGTAAGGATGGTGGTTCCCTAGGAGGGAACCGAACGGTTCTAAAGGGGTGTTTGTGATTAGAACTTAACTAGCTAGTTACACACTAGTTAGTTGGTTAGTTAGTTAGAATTTATGTTTAGTTATTTGTGTGTAGTAAAATATAACGGGTGTTAGGGTATTCGGGGACCCTAACTAGCTCAGAAAAAGAAAAACAATGTTGATGTCAATATTTTTATCTCCCGGGTTAAGTCTGGTTGTTTGGTTGGATACTGATCCGTTAAAGTGCTTAATAAGCATTTAAAGTGTCGTTATTATTATTTTTAGTGACACAAAGAGTTCCCAACACTTTGGAAAGTGTCTAATATTATTTTTCCGCGTTTTTGCACTTTACTAGTTAGCTAAAATGCTGAATTTTTGTGTTGAAGTGCAGAATTTTGTTTTTCAATCATATTTTGGCACATCCGGTCACTATAACTATTGCCTAGTGACGCAGTTCTACAACCCTCTTATCCCTACACTCTCTGCTAGTGTAGCAAACTATCACGGGCTCATACAGGCCTTAGAGGCAGTGTCTGCCTGGTGCTGGCTATATCAGGATGTTAAATAGGTTATCCGTTCATTGTGCTACTGTGCTTTTGTGCATCAAGGTTGTCACCAAAGTTCTGTATGTAAATAATGGAGTGACAACAATTAAAGTATGATGCAAGTATGTACATGTATCAGTATTCAGGTAGCAGTTTATCCATAGTTTCAAGCAAGCACAGTAACTAATTGTTAATTAAGTCGTACGGATACCTGATTTAGTGAGGGTTGTCACATTCTCCCCCCGTTAGAAAAATTTCGTCCCGAAATTTTAAGTTCTGCTTCTAGATGCAGGGTTCTTTGGGAAATAGGTGGGGGTACTTCTCTTTCATTCGGTTCTCACGCTCCCAGGTGTATTCAGGACCATGTCTGGCATTCCAACGAACTTTGACGAGTTTGACACTGCTCCGGCGCGTTTTGTTCACTTTCCAATCTGTAACCTCAACAGGTCCTTCCACAAAATGGAGCGTGTCGTCAACATGAATCTCGTCGGTGGGAATGACAACGGTGTCTTGAGTTGGACTTTTCTTCAAATTTGATACATGAAATGTATCGTGAACGCCATTCAGTTCGGCAGATAGATCCAACTTGTATGCTACTAACCCAATTCTTTCCAAAATTCTGAACGGATCAATATACCGCGGATTCAACTTTCCACGCTTTCCGAAGCGTGCCACACCCTTCCAGGGTGATACCTTCAACAAGACCATATCACCTACCTCAAACTCTAGAGGTTTCCTTCTTCGATCCGCGTAACATTCTGACGATCACGAGCCGCCTTGATGCGATCTCGGATCTGTGCGATCTTATCTGTGGTTTCCTGGACCATATCAGGACCAACCAATTGTCTATCACCTGCATCAGACCAACAAAGCGGTGATCTGCACTTGCGGCCATATAGAGCTTCGAATGGCGCGGCACCAATACTGGTGTGGTAGCTGTTGTTGTATGAAAACTCAACCAGAGGAAAATGCTTATCCCAGCTACCGCCCAAATCCATAACACACACTCTCAGCATGTCCTCCAATGTCTTAATCGTCCGCTCGCTTTGACCGTCGGTTTGCGGATGAAAAGCAGTGCTCATATTCAACTTCGAGCCAAAAGCTTCTTGGAAGGATTGCCATATCCTTGATACGAACCTTCCGTCTCTATCGGAAATGATTGAGAGAGGTACTCCATGGCGTGTAACAATTTCTCTCATGTAAATTTCGGCCAATTTGCTCGTATTATCCTTTTCTCAGATAGGTAACAAGTGTGCTGACTTCGTTAATCGATCCACTATTGCCCAAATAGTGTCATGGCCTTTTGGCATTCTTGGCAACTTCGTAACAAAATCCATGGAGATTTGTTCCCACTTCCACTTGGGAATTTCCGGTTGTTGCAGAAGTCCTGAAGGCTTCTGGTATTCCGCTTTAACCTTAGCGCAAGTTAAACATTTGCTCACATAAACTGCCACATCGCCTTTCATCTTAGGCCACCAATAATAATCTTTCAGATCCTGGTACATCTTATCCGCTCCAGGGTGGATAGAGTACCGCGACTTGTGAGCTTCATCGAAAATAACCTTCCATAGACCTCCAAACAAAGGAACCCAAATCCTTTTCTCAAAACACAGCGTTCCTTCCTTGTTCGGTACCAATAACTTCTCCATCCCACGGAGATATTCCTCTTCAAGGTTTTTCTCCTTGAGAGCTTCTTTCTGCGCGGCACGAATGCGCAAGGAGAGATCGGTCTGAATAATCATCTCCAAATCCCTAACCCTTATTGGCTTGATTCTCTCTTTTCGACTTAGGGCATCGGCGACCACATTCGCCTTCCCTGGATGATACTTTATCTCGCAGTCATAATCATTCAACAGTTCAACCCATCGTCTTTGCCTCATATTCAACTCCTTCTGGTTGAATATATGCTGTAGGCTCTTGTAATTTGTGAAGATTGTACACTTCGTACCATAAAGGTAGTGCCTCCAGATCTTTAAAGCAAAAATCACTGCGCCAAGCTCCAAATCGTGAGTGGTATAATTCTTTTCATGCACTTTCAACTGACGCGATGCGTAGGCAATAACCTTTTGGCGTTGCATCAACACACAACCCAATCCTTGACGTGAAGCGTCGCAGTATACCACAAAATCATCTGTACCTTCCGGTAGGGCTAAGATTGGCGCGTTGCAAAGCTTATCTTTCAATATCTGAAATGCTTCTTCCTGTTTGATTCCCCAATCAAACTTCTTGTCTTTCTGCGTGAGGAGCGTCAATGGTCAAGAGATCTTTGAAAAATTCTCAATGAATCTTCGGTAATAGCCAGCCAAACCCAAGAATTGCCGAATCTCGGTTGGCGTCTTTGGCGTTTCCCAATCCTTGATCGCCTCGATCTTGGTGGGATCCACGTGGATTCCATCTCCATGCACCATGTGTCCAAGGAATTGCACTTCTCGTAACCAAAACTCGCACTTAGACAACTTGGCATACAACTGTTCTTTCTTTAGCAGCTCTAGAATGGCTCTTAAGTGCTGCTCGTGCTCAGCCTTCGTCTTTGAATAAATCAAAATATCATCGAAGAATACAATCACGAACTTATCCAAGTACGGCTTACAAACTCGATTCATCAAATCCATGAACACTGCAGGTGCGTTTGTCAACCCAAACGGCATAACCAGAAACTCGTAGTGCCCATAACGAGTTCTGAAAGCTGGGATACTCTCCTCTTGTATCCTTAACTGATGGTATCCAGGTCGCAAGTCGATCTTTGAGTAAAAGCTTGAACCTTGCAGTTGATCAAACAGATCATCAATTCTTGGCAGAGGGTATTTATTCTTTGATCGTTAGCTTGTTCAGCTCCCGGTGGATGATGTTTATTTGAAAATCATCATCCTTCTTTTTGATGAGTAGTAATGGGGTTACCCCCAAAAGGGAATTTTGGTCTGTTATCTTCCTTCTCTATCCATTGCTAAAACTTCTCTGTCAATATTTGCATCTCCGAAAATGTAAGCCGCTACGATGCATTGACTACGGGTGCAGTGCCTGGAATTAAATTGACGCGGGATTCGACTAATCGTTGAGGAGACGATTCCGGCAAGTCTTCGAGGAAGACTTCGGGGTATTCTCCAGTCACAGGGATATCTTCGGGTTTTGGTTCTTCGGCTTCTTTTTCCACGACATGAGCCAAGAATGCAACACATCCTTTGTGCGAAAATTTTTGTGTCTTCTTTGCCTGATGATCCGTAGGAGCGTATCCTGCTCCATGAATCATAATCATATCTCCGTTCGTCGTCGGGGTGCGGATGACAATCTTCGCTGGGTTGTTCGACAACCAGTCCATCCCAATTATCACATCGAAGCTTCCGTTAGGCTTGTTCTATCGAAAACTGGGTATCTAGGTTACTTACTACTAAAACAACTATATTTTCTGGAGCTAAAATTTCACAATACTATCAAATAGAGCGTAACATTGACTATTATGAGATGTACAGATATCCACGCTTGGATTCTATCCCCGCTGTTGACCTTTCATCCACGCGCCTGAGTATTCATAGGGCAATACTTCCTGAAATGCCCCATATCACCGCAATTAAAACATGCTTGGCCACAGCCTTGATCGTCACCATCCCTGCCCTGATAGTTGTCGTCGTTGTTATTTCCTCCGCGATTTCCGTTACCATCTTGACCTCTATTTCCATGTTTAGTACCTTGCCGACATGTTTCCTTGACATGTCCCACCTTGCCACAGTTACCACATTTTCCATATCTACATCGCCCGTTATGATGACGTCGACAGTTGTCGCACTTTGGTAGGATACCCGTGTACTCTTTTCTCTTTTTGGCCTTGTCGTCGCTACTCGACTGGGTACCCTGTTTGAAATTCGCCAACTTCCCCTTGTTGTCCCCAGATGACCCTACATGAGTCTCCTTCTTCTCCTTAGAGGCTGAAAATTTATTCATCCTGATTGCCTCTTCCGTCAGGGCTTACACTTAGATTGATGGCCTCAGAGATTGTTGCAGGCTTTGATGCCGTTACCATACTCATGATTTGGGGTGCCAATCCCCAAATGAAACGCTCAATCCTCTTAAACTCCGGATCTACCATGTAAGGAACGATACGCGATAGAACTTGGAACTTCTCCACATACTCAGCTATTTTTGGACCTTCCATCTTCAAGTTCCAGAACTCAGTTTCTACCTTCTGGCTTTCTGTTCTCGAACAGTACTTTTTATGCATTAGCTCTTTCAGCTCGTCCCATGATAGAGCATACGCAGCAGCCTCGCCCATTGTCTGAACCTGAAGTTTCCACCATGATAGAGCCCCATCTCGGAACAGCCCGGAAATGTACGTGACCTGATCTCTTGGGGCGCATTTGCTCGCATGCAAAACAGTGTCCGTCTTCTCAATCCAGTGTATGAAGGCTACGACACCCCCAGTGCCGTCGAAATGTAGGGGCTGACAGCCTACGAACTGCTTGTAGGTGCAGCCGTTGAGTGGGTTATTTCCTGAGGTACCTCCGTTGCGCTCGGAGTGATGGGCCTCGTATTGTGCGATGACTGCAGCAATGATTCCCTGATGTTCCACCTCGTTGGTGGGTATGCGTACATCCCGTCTTGGAGGCATCTTCTAAATGATGATCGTATGGGTCAGGTCATAGTAAGTAAAGTGTACGTAAGTATATAACAATATCAACACATAACATCTCATGTTATAAATAAATCAATCACATAACATCTCATGTCATAGAACATAAACAATAGATTACTGCGATTGCATTGCCACAAATTGAGACCAGAATGTAAGGTTTACAGGTACCCAACTGTATCATACAACATCAATGACTTAGTAGGTGACAACCCTAGGCAAGTCGTGCGATCGCTGGACATGTTCAGGGATCTCTGGTTCGTCCATTTTCAAATTCCAGGACTCCATCTCAAGCTTCTGTTATTCCAGTCTTATAACCATATTTCTCCTTAATCATTTCCTTGAGCTCGTCCCAGCTAAGTGCATAGGCAGCATCTGTAACAAGGGTCTGAATCTGAAGATCCTATCATGAGAGTGTGCCATCTAGAAATGACCCCGAGGTAAAGGTAACACTCTGTTGGGGTGAACAGTTAGTCATTCTTAGAATGGAGTCAATCTTTTCGGACCAATGAACAATTGCAATGGCGCTTACTGTTTCGTCGAAGTTCAAAGGCTTGCAGTTCAGGAACTGCTTATAGGTGTGGTCAGTTGTGGGGGGGGTTATTTCCAGTAGTGCCATCGATGTGCCTAAAGCGGAGAGATTCATGTCGTGTATTTGCCTATGAGTTGCGTTTTCGCAGCTCGACTTCTATCCTTGGCAACGTACTGGTGTCTGTGTCACGCCTGTGTGGCATTCTCCTCTGCCGAAATGACATGAAGCGGGTTAGACAACATTCCAATTGTCTATGAGATACATGGCACCATAAGCCATCATGTAATCTCCCAATTTTACACGTAAATATACTCAATGTATGGGTGGGGAAAAATAAATTTCTGAGCCTTCACATAGGCTTGCCAATTTGGCTTGATGCTTGTACTAGAATGAACTCGAGGCTGCATCGCCTTGGTCATTAGTTATTTCCTGCTACATTGGTTTTCATTAGCTTGACTCGCAGAGTCCACCGGGATTTCTGGGCACTACAAGTCGTTATTACGTGGGCCCCCGTAATAATAAATTATCTTGCACAGTTACCCCACATTTTCTCTCGTCCAAGCAGATGATCAACCAAGGAGCAACAGCAGGTGCATTGGCATCAACAGGGTCATGCTCCAATGTGGGGTCAAGAGCAACGCCTGGCTCAGGGCCACGGCTGGCTCCGGATCAACAAACTCCATCTCAAAAATCAGCTGGATCAACCATCACAGGGGGGGTTGCAGGATCCTCCAAGGGCTGGTCTAAGTGTATGAACTCAAGGTCATGGTCTGGATCAAAACCATATTGAAGAACAGGATCACCCTCAATACTGTGATCAACTCAAAGCTGTGTGCGGGAAACGGTGCAGCTAATGATGCCGTATCAGGGTCGGTGTCGTGTGAATGGTGCTGCACTCCCTGTATATGCGAAAATGCGGATGTCGGAAACTCAATGAGTCTGGGACATGGGAATGGGCATGAGTTTCCCCCGCAGGAGCGTCCGCAAGCAATAGGCTAATACCAGCAGCAATAGGGCCTCGCCCTCGAATGGGTCCTCCTCTAGTAGATCGTTATCATTGACAGAGGCCATGTCCGGGGCATATCAACAATGGGATAAACGGAAAGGGGCACAGGAGCAGGGATCACCGCGAGTGGCAAATTCCCAACAAGATGACCATCAGTAGGCTCTGCTACGACTTCAGGCAGCGCAAAGGGCTGAATGTTGTCATTGTCTGTGCCGGTAGTATCGGAAATGTGCACCTCGTGCTTCGATGAACTAGGTCGTCTGATGCTATGGCCATGGGATTCGTAGTGTCCATCTTTCTTGTACATGATGAAAGCATGACGTTTGTAACAAAAACACATATACGTATAACAATCAATCACATCAACATATAAACATGTTAGTCAGTAATAAGCAATCAAATAATTCTCCTAGTCCCACTAGCCTCCCAGCCTCCCAGACTGATATTCCTAGTCCCACTAGCCAAATTCCTCCCAGCCTCCAAGGCTGCTCTATCATCTACCTCGACCTCCTAGATCGAGCCTCGGCCTCCATGACCGAGCCTCAGCCTCCATGACTGAGCCTACTCTTCCTAGTCTCACTAGCCATCTACCTCGATCTCTAAGATCGAGCCTCGGCCTCCAAGACCGAGCCTCAGCCTCCAAGACTGAGTCTAAATAATAAATAAATAAAATGTGCTCAACATTTGTTTATAAAAAGGTTTTGGATCTGGACTTAAGTGGTATGCAGTAAAAATGTTTTCGTGAGAGCCCTAGTGATCATAGTCTAGACTCGAGAAGGAATCCTAGTTCGCTATGATCTGAGCTCTGATACCAAGCTGTCGCACCCTGGCTTTGCGGAAGCGTGGTTATTTTAGTGTGACTTCGTAATACCATCGCTTAACCATAACAAAGCTATATGAAATAAAACCATGCAAGATCATCCATTCAATTAAGTTTTTAAAAATACAACAACATTTTCTTAACAAACACAAACATCAACATGACGTAAACACAGTTTAAGGACTGTGACTTGTCCAGGAAAGAGTCACATTCCCCAAACCCGGATGACCTCGTGCAGCGGGAAAACGTGTCATACCGCGCCAGATCCTTTAATTCCCTGAAATACATGTAAGTTGAAAAATCAACAAAAATGTTGAGCGAGTTCATGTGTTTAGTATGTGCGCGCGAATAAACCTTTATAATCATTGTAAGTGTGAATATTTTGTAAGCTCTGGTATGAAAGCAAATAAGGAAACATATCAGTTAATGTGTAACCACATGGTCCAACCTGCGGGCGCATGGGAGGGGATAGGACAAGGTCACCACATGGTCCAACCTGCGGGCGCATGGGTGGTGTTACGACAAGGTCACCACATGGTCCAACCTGCGGGCGCATGGGTGGTGTTAAGACAAGGTCACCACATGGTCCAACCTTAGGGCGCATGGGTGGGGTTTTGTTATGCTCAAATAGGCCTATCACTTGTATCCCTCGATCGTACTACGAGGACTAATGTTCTTAAGGTTTCACCTACCCAAATCACATAACCTAACAGTTCCTTCCTTAGCTGACCATACCATGTAAGAAATATTCGTAATCATAGTAACATGTATTTCACCCCCGCAGTTTAGAAAACTGAAAACAGTTATGAGAAAAGGGGGACATGAACTCACTGTCGGTGCGTCTCTACCAAGTACTCCAAATCGGGCAGCTGTGCAACGACCTACATGTGCTAATTCTCTTAGACGGACGGCCGTGCCTTAGCTTTATAGTTTAAGTTTTTGGGAAATAGTTAGACAACTATTTCGTGTTTACTTTTCGTATATACTTGGTAGTTAATCTCCTTCCCAAGGATGGGGGATTTAATACATGTGCGTTCAAATTATTTCATTAAGTCTCACTTAATATATATATTTATTTCTAATCCCAAAATATAAATATTTTTCTCAAAAATATTATATTTTACTTCACATAATTTTTCCCAAAAATAATACGTTGATAAAATACGCGATCGTAAATATTTCCGCATATTGCGTAAGTTACGTTTTAACGTTCGAGTGGTAATAACAATTACCGGTGTAACTTATATAGTTATCGTAGAGGTGTTCATATTATTTTGGATCTGTTAACGTTCGAAAATATTATTTTTACTCTAAAAATAATATTTATGTATTTTTCACAAAATAATCATAAACAATGTTGTGAAAATATATATTTACCAAATATACATTTATCGCGTTTAATTTTGTGAAAATCCCACCTCCGAATATTTAGTAAATAAAGTCATGGCGAAATTTATATATTTGAAATCATGTCAAAAGATATTTCTAACACTTATAGTGAAAATAACTCTAAGTGTTAGGTTTTTAGGAAAATTTCGCCAGAGTTTCCCCTGTAACTCTGGAGGTGGCCACGCTTTCAAGCGTACCATTTTCTTTTACAAAATCAATTTCAACAACTTCTTTAGTCAATCAAACAATTTCCGACACAACAAACTAGTCGACAAGTATGTAAATCGCATAATTACATGAACTTGTAGTTTTTCCGAAACTATAGTGTAAATCCCATTATATTTTGTGGATCTTTGTATAAATCAACTCGGTTTCTTGAGAGTCTAGTTTTTAAAGAAGATACATTTCCACATCTTCTCGTCAAAATTTACAAAAACAATTCTTTGTTAAAAACTCATTGTCACACAAGTGTCTACACACTTGTGTGTTTACAAAAATCACCTTTGTTTAGGAAAGATCCGGCTTTAAAAATATGATTTCTTTTGGCACTTGGTCCTTTGAAAATACCACTTGTAGATCTGTAGATCTACTAGTTTACAACTCTATTTGATAAGAAAAATTGTTTTTACACAAGTTCATGTTTATGTTGGAAAGGGTTCGTCATCTAGAAACTTTACAACTAAACATAAGGCTAGTTCATGTTTTGTGAACATTGTCTAGCGTGGTTCGATGACGATCCATCCCCATACTAGCAATCAACAACAATAAATAATCATATTAAAACTAGATTTATAAGTTTTACACTATTATTGACCTATTAACTACCAAGTTTATCACCTTTAGTAGACTTTATATTTTGATCTTGTATGTTAGTGATTTTCAACCGACAAAATTCATATTAACCACTTTAGAATAGATCAAGAAGGTGATTAGAACCACTTACTACTAGCTCAAGGCTAGGGAAGAAACTAGTCGAAAAACGGGTGGTTAAAAGCGTTGAGGTGAGGTCCTTGACGATCCGTAAGCACCAAGCTTCCTTGTACGCGACCCTTCACACTTGTATATGGTTGGAATGGCTTGAATGAAATCTAAACATGGTGGTAAGTGGGGCTTGGTGTTCGGCCGTAAGTCAAGAGGAGGATGGATGAGAGTGATCTTTTTTTTTAAGTGATGAATGAAAGTGGATGTGATCCACTATGTCCATTTATAAACCAATCACAACCATTATCCTTTAGATATGAAGCATAAGAATTAATTAATAAAACTTGTAAGGATGGTGGTTCCCTAGGAGGGAACCGAACGGTTCTAAAGGGGTGTTTGTGATTAGAACTTAACTAGCTAGTTACACACTAGTTAGTTGGTTAGTTAGTTAGAATTTATGTTTAGTTATTTGTGTGTAGTAAAATATAACGGGTGTTAGGGTATTCGGGGACCCTAACTGGCTCAGAAAAAGAAAAACAATGTTGATGTCAATATTTTTATGTCCTGGGTTAAGTCTGGTTGTTTGGTTGGATACTGATCCGTTAAAGTGCTTAATAAGCGTTTAAAGTGTCGTTATTATTATTTTTAGTGACACAAAGAGTTCCCGACACTTTGGAAAGTGTCTAATATTATTTTTCCGCGTTTTTGCACTTTACTCGTTAGCTAAAATGCTGAATTTTTGGGTTAAAGTGCAGAATTTTGTTTTTAAATCGTATTTTGGCACATCCGGTCACTATAACTATTGCCTAGTGACGCAGTTCTACAACCCTCTTATCCCTACACTCTCTGCTAGTGTAGCAAACTATCTCGGGCTCATACAGGCCTTAGAGGCGGTGTCTGCCTGATGCTGGCTATATCAGCATGTTAAATAGGTTATCCGTTCATTGTGCTACTGTGCTTTTGTGCATCAAGGTTGTAGGTCCCTCTTCGGAGGATGACGAACCTAAACCTTGTTATACAAACCCACTAGCGAGTGCGGAATCCAAGCTAGCAAGCAAACCGGGATGAGACAAGTATAAACACAAACACACAAGGATTCACCGATTAACACCACTGTATTAATACGAATGAAGGTTCCGGTTACAAGCACAATGTTTACAAATCTAACTTGCAAACTCTCTAGTGTGTGTGTGTGTGTTTTTGATAAAATGCTCTCAAACTCTCTCTATGTGTGCATCTATCTAACAAGCCTCTCAAGTCTCTTTGTGCATCTGTCGACCACAATGGCCATCGAAGGATCCATATATACTTCGAAGGATAGTATATCCTTCGAAGTCCATCAGTATCCTTCGTGGTTTATCTTTCGAGCCAATCGAAGGATAGACATAATCCTTCGATTGCTCATCCTTCGACTCAGACACTTCACAAACATATTTCTAACTGTTGGGCCAAGTCAAACCAGGAGGACGGTTGACTTGGTCAACTTACAGGACTGACAAGGACATCGTTTACATTGTGACCGAATACAGACAAAGTACAGACACAAGTGCATCAACAAACTCCCCCTTGGCTGTAGCTTTGTCTTTATTTTCTATAGTTGTAGACTCGTCTCGAACTTCGATGGTCTTTGGTCTTCGAGTTCTCAAAACTCTGATGTCCTTTCAAGTCTTCAATGTCGGAGGATCTTCAAAGTCTTCACGTATTGAGAGCAGAGAGTGTATCAACAAACTACCCGTATCATGTAGGAAGTGTGTTAACAAACTCCCCCTTAACATAAGCTCCCCCTTGAGTTATGCTCGTGAAATACTTTATCTTTATGAAGTGAGATCCTTGTGGAGTTGATGATGGCCAGCGGCAACTCGATCATCTTCATCATTTGAGTGCCTTCACGTCGTGTCTTCATTCCGAAGCTTGTCATCGACCATGTTCTCCTAGCCTTTAGAATCTGCACATGCAAGAAATCTAAACGCGTAATGAGAACAACTGCTTGGAATATAGTTAACATAAACAAATGACACACGTATGACCATGTCACAATCAAACACCGTCCGACAGATTGAAAGTTTTTCAAATTTATCAATTTCAGATTTCAACTTTCAAAGACTTGCAAATTTCAACCGTTTATGAAGATTTTAGTCAATTCGGTTTTCGTTCAGGTTTCAGGCAACGAAGACTCGAGTTCCAACATCGTACGATCGAAAATAAAATAGAAATAAACTCTTTTTGGCTTTTATAAAGTTTAAATTAAAACACACCTAAAATCTTTTTGGTATTTTTGACTTTTCTAAATGTAAATACTGAAAGCAGTAAATAAATATATACATACATTCTTTTTGCGAGTTTCGAGGGTAAGAGAATCATATCAGTGTACGGTCACGCCAAAACGCTCTTGTTGTTCAGTTAGTTAACATTAAGATAAGCATCCTATAACAATTATCGGTATTGTTGTCCACTTAAGCTCAACTTATCAGATGTAATCATGTTTAGGAGATACATTAAGGTATGATTTAAACTTACCGACCGGTGTTCATCCACATCACGACACATTCCCGTATCAAGGTATGCACAAGGGTTCATCTTGATGGACATGTGATTGTTTATCACCTATTGAGGTCGAATGCAGTATGCAATATGTACACGTATGTATAGTATCATGGAAGATCTTAGACTTAGTCTATTTATAGAAGCGACCATGATACCCATATGATAAGCAGCATAAAGACCGAATATCTCAGAACCTCGGCAATCTATCAAACGAAATTTCGGTACTAAGACCATATGCCAATGAATGGTTCCCACTTGATCTTCAGTCGGTTTAAGATTTATATCACCCTGCACACTTTAAAATGATTGTGAGCCTACCGATACATCTTATATAGAGTTGCTTATCGTTTTTCATTTAAGGTTTAAAGAGGTTTGGATAGACCACTGATGTACTATCACTTTCTCTTTTGCTCGCCAGGAAACTCATTTTTGTTTTTCTATTGTTTTTGTGCTTTTGAAATTTTTCGATGTTTTTGGATTTTTTTTTAATTTTGGATTTACTCCCCCTAAAATCAATAAACTAAGAGAAATTTAAAAACACAAGGAATTTACAAAAATGATTTTCCGATGTTGGTTTACTCTTGCTTGACCTCAATGCCTTTTACCAAAATTAAGTTTTAATCAGGAAAGATTTAATTGAATTTTGGAAAAATCAGTTGGCACGTCAGTAAGCGGTGCGGACCATGACAACATTGACAAGTTTCATAAAGAAACAATCACATGTGAGGCAATATTCTAGATCAATGTGTCAGGTTAAAGAGTGCTGTATGAGATGATAATTCATAAAGTAGCTTAAATATCGACAAGCATAGGAGGTAATTATGGCGGTTCTTTGGGAAGTGAACACACAACAAACAACAAAATTTGTTTATTTATTTTTTTAATATATTTTGTGGTAATTATGGTAGAATCTCGCAAATATGCTTTTTATCATCATGGGCCGTGAACACCATGGGCTGTTGGAAAATTTATGTTCTTAGTGGGGGCGGTGCCTTGGGCAGTTAACACAATGATTTTAATTGAAGCACTTGGGCGGTGAAAGGATTGATGATTATTGGTCACTTGGGGTGGTGCCTAACAATCAACAAATGGCAGTTCAGTTTTTTTTTTTTATATATATATATATTTTTTTTTAATCTCACAAACAAGCTGTTTATTGCCTTGTCTTGGGCGGTGCACAACAACCAACAAGAAAGTGGGCTGTGATTTAATAATAGATCCTTCGAGGTAGTACAGTGACCCTTCGGAACAGATAGTTCGAATTTAATATCGGATTTAATATCGGATCCTTCGGAACAAGAAACTAGATCCTTCGAATTTAATATCCGATCCTTCGAATTTAATATTTGATCTTTCGAAAAACAAAAAGTGACCCTTCGAACAAATAGATGATCTATCGATTCTGTTGTGATGACCTTTCAAAATCAGTTTTGACCTTTCGAAATCAGGTTTGACCTTTCGAATCAGTTGACTGGAAAAGATGATCTTTCGAAATACTATTTTGATCTTTCGAGGTTCTTAATGATCCTTCGAAGTATGAAGAAAAAGATGAACTTTATCTTTCGAAATATGAAGATGATAAGATCATCAAGAACACAGCGACTGTTAGTTTTCCAGATCTGACAAAAACTGACCCAAGACTTGAACAAAAACCGGTTTTAAACAAGGTAAAGAGCCACGGCTCTGATACCACTTGTAGGTCCCTCTTCGGAGGATGACGAACCTAAACCTTGTTATACAAACCCACTAGCGAGTGCGGAATCCAAGCTAGCAAGCAAACCGGGATGAGACAAGCATAAACACAAACACACAAGGATTCACCGATTAACACCACTGTATTAATACGAATGAAGATTTCGGTTACAGGCACAATGTTTACAAATCTAACTTGCAAACTCTCTAGTGTGTGTGTGTGTGTTTGGATAGAATGCTCTCAAACTCTCTCTATGTGTGCATCTATCTAACAAGCCTCTCAAGTCTCTTTGAAACAACACACTTCATGGGTATTTATACTCATACACAGCAGGTCTGGTCGAATGATTAGACAGATTGTCCGAAGGACCATCTGTCGACCACAATGGCCATCGAAGGATCCATATATACTTCGAAGGATAGTATATCCTTCGAAGTCCATCAGTATCCTTCGTGGTTTATCTTTCGAGCCAATCGAAGGATAGACATAATCCTTCGATTGCTCATCCTTCGAATCAGACACTTCACAAACATATTTCTAACTGTTGGGCCAAGTCAAACCAGGAGGACGGTTGACTTGGTCAACTTACAGGACTGACAAGGACATCGTTTACATTGTGACCGAATACAAACAAAGTACAGACACAAGTGCATCAACAAAGGTTGTCACCAAAGTTCTGTATGTAAATAATGGAGTGACAGCAATTAAAGTATGATGCAAGTATGTACATGTATCAGTATTCAGGTAGCAGTTTATCCATAGTTTCAAGCAAGCACAGTAACTAATTGTTAATTAAGTCGTACGGATACCTGATTTAGTGAGGGTTGTCACAAGCAAGGATGTTTTAGATGCGGAAGCAAAGATCACTTCAAAAGGGATTGCCCTAAAGAAAACCAAGCTCGTGGTCGATCATTTGTGATTGGAGCTAAGGATGCGCGCCAAGACCCTAATGTGGTCACTGGTACCTTCCTCCTTAACAATCATTTTGCATCCATATTATTTGATACTGGTGTCGATTTTAGCTTTATCTCTGTGGAATTTAAAAATACTCTGGGACTAAAATCTAGTAAACTAGATGTCCCATATTCTATAGAATTGGCTAACGGTAAACTAGTAGAATCTAGGGAAGTTGTTACGGAATGTTCCTTACAACTTGGAGAACAAAAATTCACTATCAATCTCTTACCTGTTGAGTTGGGTAGTTTCGATGTAGTGGTTGGCATGGATTGGCTATCCAATAATCGAGCCGAAGTTGTTTGCCATGAAAAGATCATTCGCATACCACTATTGAACGAAGAGACACTTGTGATACATGGAGAGAAGCGAGACACCCCATTACGGATCATTAATAGCATGAAAGCCCAGAAGTGCTTACGGAAAGGGTGTATTGCTTTTCTAGCACATGTTGTGGACAAGAAGACTGATGGGCCAAAGTTGACAGATATTCCTATAGTGAAAGAATTTCCGGAAGTCTTTCCTGAAGACTTACCAGGACTACCCCCTTATCGACAAGTCGAATTTCATATCGATTTGGTACCAGGAGCCGACCCGTAGCTAAATCTCCATATCGTTTAGCACCTTCTGAAATGCAAGAGTTATCCACACAACTTCAAGAGTTGTTGGATAAAGGATTCATTAGACCGAGCTACTCGCCTTGGGGAGCTCCAGTCTTGTTTGTAAAGAATAAGGACGGAACTTTCAGGATGTGCATCGATTATCGCGAGTTGAATAAACTTACCATCAAGAATCGGTATCCATTACCGAGGATTGATGATCTATTCGATCAACTACAAGGGTCGAGCTTATACTCAAAGATAGACTTGCGATCGGGGTATCATCAATTACGGATTCAAGAGGAAAGCATACCGAAAACAGCTTTTCGGACTCGTTACGGTCATTACGAGTTTCTCGTTATGCCATTCGGCTTAACGAATGCACCAGCGGTCTTCATGGATCTAATGAATCGCGTGTGCAAGCCGTATCTTGACAAATTCGTTATAGTGTTTATTGACGATATCTTGATATACTCTCGATCGATTGAGGAACATGAACAACATTTGAGAACAATTTTGGAGTTGCTAAAGACAGAGAAACTATACGCGAAATTTTCCAAATGCGAATTTTGGATTCTCGAAGTACAATTTCTCGGGCATGTAGTGAACGAGAAAGGCATTCAAGTAGATCCGTCGAAGATAGAAGCAATTAAGAATTGGGAAGCGCCCAAGACTCCTACCGAAGTGAGACAGTTTTTGGGCTTAGCGGGATGTTATCGGAGATTTATTGAGAATTTTTCAAAGATTTCTCAACCGCTAACTTCTCTTACACAGAAAGACAAGAAATTCGATTGGGGAGAGAAACAAGAAGCAGCATTTCAACTTCTTAAAGACAAGTTGTGCATTGCACCAATCTTATCATTACCCGATGGTACCGATGATTTTGTTGTATACTGTGATGCTTCGCATCAAGGTTTGGGTTGTGTACTCATGCAACGTGAAAAAGTTATCGCGTACGCGTCTCGCCAACTAAAAGTTCACGAAAAGAACTATACCACTCCCGACCTTGAATTAGGCGCAGTGGTATTTGCTTTGAAAATATGGCGACATTATCTATATGGTACTCAATGTACTATTTTCACGGATCATAAAAGTCTACAACACATATTCAACCAAAAAGAATTAAATATGCGTCAACGACGTTGGGTTGAATTATGAAACGATTATGATTGTGAAATCAAATACCATCCGGGCAAGGCGAATGTTGTAGCTGACGCCTTGAGCCGCAAAGAGCGAGTTAAAACACTAAGAGTCCGAGCATTTGAAATGACAATTCACACAGATCTTATCACTCGGATTCATAATGCACAACATGAAGTGCTCAAGGAAGAGCATATTGAAGCTGAAACACTTCGAGGCATGGAAAAGCAGTTAGTGCCAAAAGAAGATGGAACTTTATACCTTATGGTTCGAATTTGGGTTCCACTCTTTGGAGGCCTTCGAGATGTTATTTTTGAGGAAGCACATAGGTCTAAATACTCGATTCATCCTGGATCGGATAAAATGTACTAGGATTTGAAAGATTACTATTGGTGGCCTAAACTCAAAGGTGATATCGCGACTTATGTTGGAAAATGCTTAACCTGCGCGAAGATCAAGGCTGAATATCAGAAACCCTCGGGCTTGTTACAACAACCTCAGATTCCCGTTTGGAAATGGGAACAAATATCGATGGACTTCATTACGAAGTTACCCAGGACCTCAAAAGGTCATGACATGATATGGGTAATCATCGATAGATTGACAAAGTCCGCACACTTCTTGCCAATTCGGGAGAAGGATAGTACTGAGAAACTAGCGGAAATCTATGTCAGAGAAATAGTGGCTCGTCATGGGGTACCTATTTCAATCATTTCGGACCGAGATGGTCGTTTTGTTTCTAGAATTTGGAATTCATTTCAACAGGCCTTTGGATCACAATTAAAACTAAGTACGACCTTTCATCCTCAAACTGAAGGCCAGAGCGAACGGACAATCCAAACACTCGAAGATATGCTTCGTGCGTGTGTTATGGATTTAGGCGGCAATTGGGATACTCATCTACCTTTAGTTGTGTTTTCCTACAATAACAGCTGCCATACTAGTATACAAGCTGCACCGTTTGAAGCTCTTTATGGTCGAAAGTGTCGCTCTCCGCTATGTTGGGCGGAAACAGGCGATAGTCAGTTAATTGGTCCGGAACTAGTCCAAGAGACTACGGACAAAATTTTCCAGATCCGAGACCGTATCAAGGCGGCTCGCGATCGACAAAAGAGCTACGCAAACAAAAAGCGAAAACAATTATCTTTCGAGGTCGGAGACAAAGTCTTGTTGAAAGTCTCGCCTTGGAAAGGCGTAGCGAGGTTCGGTAGGCGTGGAAAGCTAAACCCACGTTACATTGGACCATTTGAAATCTTAGAAAAGATTGGCACTGTTGCATACAAGTTGAAGTTACCAGAGGAACTTAGCAGTGTGCACCACACGTTTCATGTGTCGAATCTTAGAAAGAGTCCAACACAAGATACCGTTATCATCCCTGCGGATGAAATTCACATTGACGACAAACTTCAATTCACCGAAGAACCTGTTGAGGTCACGGACTGGAAGGTTCAGAAAACACGAAGAAGTCGTATCAAGTTAGTAAAAGTTCGTTGGAACTCTCGTCAGGGACCCGAGTATACTTGGGAAACGTGAAGATCAAATGAAAGAAAAGTATCCTCACCTGTTTCCAAAGACTCCTACAAAGAATAAGAAAGCTCGAATTTCGGGACGAAATTCTCAATAACAGGGGGAGAATGTGACAATTGCCACTTTCTGGTAAATTATTTACATTTAAAGCAATGAATTACATTATACAAATACGTGATTAGAATACTTATGGTATATTCATTTATGATGCACATGATTCATTTTTAGTGGTTACATTTGAAATAGTGTAAACAGTGCATCGAAACAACTAGAGTAGTGCCTAGTAAACTAGTGTACTGACAAAAACTCAGGATCCGCAGAAACTAGTGTAATGATAGTTTTAGGACTCAGACGAGAGTCCAACATCAATTATACAATAAACCCTACTTGGAAATACAAGGGTTTGGTCTAATATATTACCCATGTCCGATAGCACAAAAACTGGCCGAAAACTGCCAAAAAGCACCAAAAATGACCATTTCAATGTTTTTCCGCAAAAATTCAGCATTTGTATTTTTACTACAAAGTGCAAAATGGGTTGTTTAAACTCAAATTCCATATGAAAATACATAGGAAACATCATATAAATATATAACCGAATGTTTCCCTACAACTTTCATAAGCGAACATTTCGACTATCTTCTTGTGGAACGAGCGACAAAAGACTATCCGAACTACAATTTGACTATGTAGTGAACTAGTGAACATTATTTTTGGTCATTTCCATCCTATTCTTGATCATTTTAAGTATTGAAACCTCTTGAAACTTGGTAATCCATAAAAGCCTAAACATTTAACCATTTTAACATTTTAACCTTAATAAAGTTACCATCATTTTTTTACCACAAGTGGGCCCCCCCCCCCACTCTTTGTTTTTTTTTTTGTTTTTTTTATTTGATGAATACTTATCCAAAGTTAAGTGGATCATGATGTGGAAGAGTTAGCCATGATGTGTAATGGTTAGTCAAGAGGTGGAAGACTTATAACATTGTTGAAGTAAATCACTAACACATTCACCAAGTTCTTACACCTAAATTCACACACACTTGGCAAACTCTTTCAATCTTCATATCCTCATCTTCATATCTTCATATCTCACCAAGAACACCTTCCAAAAACCCACTTCACTTCTTCATGTTTCTTATGATCAACATGGATTTTCGTGGAACCTAAGAAGATCTAAAGCATTTGCAAGCTAAATCAAGTCTTTTCATCCATCCAAGAGTCTTCTAACAACACGATCTTCATCTTCTTTGTTTCTTAACATCATCTAGATCATCCCTAGCCTAAAGCTAGAAGTAAGCTTCTAACTTTATTTTTCATACTTATTTATGTTATGATTATTATTATAACTAGTAATAACAAAGTAATCATAAATAATAATATGAAGATACAAAGAAGCAAAAATTACAAATCATGATGTATATGTTTATTTATGTGGTGATTAAGATTGTTATTTGCATATTTGATCTTGTTGAGATGATTAAGACATGTATAACTTGTTAGATGAAGTTCTAAAAATATGATCTAACAAGTATACATGAATATGTTAAAGTTTTTTTTTAGATAATGGATGATCAAAATTTATGGTGTAATTAAAGTATTTAATATTTTTAAATAAAAACAAGACTTTTTACAAGAGTAGAAAAAGTAACATACAACATGACATTTTTATAAAAGTTGTAAAAACTAGAAGTAAACTAGGTTTTTGAACTAGTTAACATATGTTGTAAGCAAGTTCAAAACCCTACATAATTTTGAGATCATCTTGATAAGATTATGTTATAAATCTTGTTATAAAGTTTATGTATCTTGTTTATAAAAGTTATGAGTAAATTGTGATGTTGATTTGAAAAGAAAAAGATATGTTTATTAAACATGGCAAAGTGATTAAAACAAAGGTGATATGGCAAAATTTTCTTAAAAACTATATGATGTAAAAACTATCATTGTTAGTTAAATTTTTCCAAGATTTACAAAGATATAAAAGAAAGTTTTTTTTATGAAAAGAAAAGATTAGATAATTATATATTTTGAGAAAATATATACTTGTTCATTTTAACAAGTTATGTGATATGTAGTAATTTGTGTATTAGTTATATATATCAAAGATAAGAACTTTATTAAAATGGTGATAACAAACTCAAAAAGACTTTAGAATTCAAGTCTTACCAAATTTCATATAAATACGCCTTAAAGACATATTACGGACACTACGAACAATCGGACATAAATTATGGACAAAACGGACGACGAACGAACTTATGGACATCTTACCCATCCGAGGACTTAATACGACATCTAGACGATCTTTCGACACGGACACAAAATTTGCGTTACAGTTAACAAACTTCGAAGATTTTGAAAACTTATAAAAAGTATTATGTTTTCATTGTCTAAAAAGTATAATTAGAAAATTTTTATAAAATTATTTTTATAAAAATTAAGACTTATCTTTTGGGCTAAATATTTATATAAAATGGGCTTATATTTTTTATATAAATTATATTGGGCTTAAACTAAATACTTGGGCTAAGCCCAATAGCAAATAACTCATGGGCCAAGCCCAATACCAAACTTATGGGCCTAAAAGCCCAACACTATTGAAAAGCCCAACACTATTTAAACCCAACACTATTTAGGCCCAATGACATAACTTGTAATGAAATACAAGTATACGATTAATTACTACTAAACACAAATTCAAGGGAACTAGATCCGACTATATGACATACCAGATCCACGATTACTTACATATATGTATTTGGAAAAATATATATATATAACGGTTAAACAATAAAGACATACAAGTCATACACATAATTAAGACACAAGACTTGTACTCAAGTTATTTACAAAGACCGAAGTGTCTAACAAAATATAACAACGATTGTAGGTCGCAATACTGTTCAGGACTACCGTACATGAAATCATATTTACTTCTACTCACTGAAGCGATACTGTGAGTTCATGTCCCCTTTTCATTTTATATCTTTTTCAAGCTATACAACTATCGGGGAAAATACATGTACAATAAGTATGATAAATCAAGGAATGAAACACTTTAGATCATGTGCGAAATTAGGGCCATAACTAAAGCACCATTAATCCAGTTTGGACCAAGGAACAAAGGGTTAGATCTAATGGGTTTTGGCGAGCCCCACTTATGGCCATTCGTTGCCTAGGAGTGCATTTGTTGCCCGACATGGTGTCGATACAATTAAAATCGTCTAGGGTTAGGTTGCTTCCTATTTCGTCAAACATATTAATGTCCTTGCAAAACTTTAATGATCACGATTTCATTGACGCTTTTCATACTATATTTGATTCAAATACAAATACATTTTTCATTTTTCGGGTGTATCATACACAACTAAACTGCATGAACTCGCTCAACCTTTGTTGATTTTTCTACTTAAACATGTATTTCAGGGAATTAGTGGACCTTGTCAGGGATTCTAATTCAGGAAACAAGTATCAAGACTCCGTGCCATCTTTTGAAGGATTTATCTATTATACTGCCGCTTTGCGGTGATATAGTGGACAAAGCCTTAGTGTTTAAAACTTTCGTTTTGAATGTATGAAATAATAACAACTTAGTTTCTTTGAATGATTTGTAAATTATAAACTTAATGTATGTTGCGCATCTTTTGAACAATTATGGTAATGGCAATGGAGTATGTTTTATTCATTTAGTATGTTTACTTATATCGTTCTGCAATGAGAACCAACAGATCACACCTCGCGCTTCCGCTACGAGCAGGGTGTGACAGATTGGTATCAGAGCTTCGATTGTAGTGAACCAGGATTCTTTCTCGAGTCTAGTCTACAATCACTAGGGAACCTCTCACGAAAACAATTTATACAAACAAAAACAAGACTTTTCATTGCATAAACAATTTTTTTTATTTTATTTTTATTTTCAAGGTGCAGCACAACAACAACCAAATTCATATCATACAAATCAAGCAAGGACACTAAGTGCATTAGTCTCTAAATGGTAGACATGAAACATTAAGTTAATCCGCATAACACAAATAGAATAACTTAAAATGAAATTATGTGATTTCAACATTTTGTGTATATTTATATTTGAAAAATTATTTTATTAATACATACGTCAAACCAATTATGTTACAGGATATCATGTCTTCATCCGAAGGAAGTAACATTTATGATGACGTGGATCCTATGACACCTTCTTCAGATGATGATTACATACCCGAGGTTCAGGTCATTACATCGGATAGTGAGACGGGATCTGATAGCGATATGGATGATTTTCAACCGTTTGCATATCTAGGGGATATTGTTGACGATGATGTATTAGCTGTACCTCCACCACTCAATGACATAGTTATTATAGGTCACCCGGAGGGTGAACATATAGTCGAGATTATACCTTTGGATGTACTTCCTCTTGCTATGGTGCCTTTCGTCGACCTCGACGAGGATGATGACGACATTGTCCCGGTGATTCCCGTGGAGCATATAGATGATGACTTGGGAGACGGGGATGTTTATGATCTGGTTATTCTAGATGTTGCTGCACCGGTAGTACCGATTATTGTTCTTTCTTCAGATTCTGACACTGACTCGGATGCTCCTACGGGTGCATCTGTTACCTCTTCTGCACTACTGGCAGTGGGTCTACATCGATACGCAGTCGAGTTAGATGATGTCCTACCAGATGAGCCAGTTGTCCCTGCACCTGGTCATATTCCTACACCACCACATTCTCTAGCTCACTTACCTGCTGAGGAGCCTAGTCAGGCCCTGTTTCCGAGGGATCTATGGACCGTATTCGACACATGCATGTTGCCTCTATCCTACCACATACCGACCATACTGACGAGGCAGGACCCTCTGGACATGCCCACATACCACCTAGTGAGCCTCTTATTGTGCCACACTCTCCACCTCACGTCATGCCCGTGACAGATCCATACCATCCATTGCATTACCCATCTGTTACTACCGAGTTACATGCTCGTGCGCTGACTCTCGAGCATCAGATAGACTTTATTATCCGTCGAGTTCATGAACTCGAGGAGGAGCTTCTTCACCTTGAGGCTTTGGTATTTTTGACTCCATCACCACCAGCTCATTCACCACCTCATGCTCCACCACCACCAGAGTTACCACCATTACCCCCACTACCACCTCAGATACCACTCGTTGATTTACCTGTTCGTGTTTTGACACTCGAGCAGCAGAGTGTTTTCCTTCACAGTTTGGTTATGGAGTTAGAGGATAGAGTTTCATGTTTACAGGTCGTTGTTCCCGACTCCACCACCAGTTTTTCCTCCACCGTAGACTTTGTGTTTGCAGGTACATTTTTTGTGACAGGTAGCTATATCAGCGTTTTGTATACATAGACTCACACCAAGTTTCAAGACAACTGAAAGACTAAAGACCGCATGGAATGAAGGAAAAGTTTTGCCACCTTGTATATGTACTAGTCTAGTAAGACCGGGGGATGTAGCCCGAGTCTATTTTGATTTCCTTTTCAAAAACAATCATGTAATCGGTTGTCAGCTATATAAATAAGAAAACTTGGTGTTATCCTATATGTGCATTTAAATGTTATATGATACATGTTTTGTTGCTTGTATTGTTTGGTCTATTCGCATGATATATTACTGGATTATATTTTTATTAATGTTATAAATGTGCTTTATATACTTGGTAAAAATATTTATTAACAAACCAACGCCTAAACTTAATCGTATATTCTTTTGGAAGAATAATGCCGCAAAAAAGACAACCTCCACGTACACGAACATCTAATCCACCCCCACCTCCACAAATGCCTACAAATGAGGTGGAATTGAATGCATTAATAGGAGAAAGGGTTGCTCAAGCTATAGCCCTTTATGAGGCCTCACGTGCCGAACACAACGGTGGCACTGGCGGATCAGGAGGCCCAGGACACGGCGGTACCTATGGCGGAACCAATACCAATGGTAACACTTAGTTGTTTTGTCATAACTTACCCAATTCCTTTTTAAAATCTATTCGTGCGTTTCACTGTTTGCTCATTCTTAATCCGTTTATTGTCTATTTCAGGATGCACATTCAAGCAGTTTCTAGACTGCAAGCCACTCAATTATGATGGCACAGGCGGTGCTGTGGCTTATGTGCGTTGGACGGAGAAAACGGATTCCATCATAAGAATGAGCAGATGCTCCATTGATCAGCAAGTCACCTACGTCACTGGCTTGTTCATCAATGAGGCCCTTACATGGTGGAATTTACAAGTGCAAACTTTGGGTGATAGTGTAGCATACGGATTGACGTGGGAAGAATTGAAAGAAAGGATGAGAGAAAAATATTGTTCCCGTGCTGAACTCCAGAAGTTGGAGAATGAATTTTGGAACCTTACTATGGTCGGATCTGATATTACTGGGTATACACAAAGGTTTCACGACCTGTCTCGTGTGATTCCTTATTTGGTTACACCAGAATACAAGCGTATTGAACGCTATATTTGGGGACTTGCTCCTGAGATCCGAAGCCATGTTACTGCAGCAGAACCCACGACTGTCACGCAGGCGGTAACTTTAGCTGTGAGCCTTAATGAAGACGTGATCAGGATGAAGAAATATAATGTGAAAGGAGATGAGAAGAAAGATTCACATGTCGAGTCTTCCACGGGTGGAAAAAGGAGTTACTCAAATTTCAAGAAGGGAACTCGTAGGAACAACAACTACAACAATAACACCAACCCCAACAACAATACCAACAACAACAACTACAACCGCAATAACCACAACAACAATAACAACAACCGCAATCACAACAACCCCAACCATTATAACATAAAACAAGAGAATACTCAGGCAAGGGATGCAAAGGCGTTTATAGCCACCAATGATAATGGCCCGAAGAAGTACTCAGGTACTATGCCGAAGTGTGAGCGATGCACGTATCATCACGTGGGTAATTGTAGGAAATGTGACAAGTGTGGAAAGCTTGGCCACCGTACCGAGTCGTGCTGGGGATCAGGAAATAGATCAGGAACGGAAAATAGAAATAACAATAGGAATTAAAATGGGCGTGAGCAATGTCACACCCTGGCTTTGCGGAAGCGTGGTTATTTTGGTGTGACTTCTTAATACCATCGCTTAACCATAACAAAGCTATATGAAATAAAACCATGCAAGATCATCCATTTAATTAAGTTTTTAAAAACCAAATACAACAACATTGTCTTAACAAACACAAACATCAACATGACATAAACACAGTTTAAGGACTGTGACTTGTCCAGGAAAGAGTCACATTCCCCAAACCCGGATGACCTCGTAACTAGTGCAGCGGGAAAACGTGTCATACCGCGCCAGATCCTTTAATTCCCTGAAATACATGTAAGTTGAAAAATCAACAAAAATGTTGAGCGAGTTCATGTGTTTAGTATGTGCGCGCGAATAAACCTTTTTAATCATTGTAAGTGTGAATATTTTGTAAGCTCTGTATGAAAGCAAATAAGGAAACATATCAGTTAATGTGTAACCACATGGTCCAACCTGCGGGCGCATGGGAGGGGATAGGACAAGGTCACCACATGGTCCAACCTGCGGGCGCATGGGTGGTGTTACGACAAGGTCACCACATGGTCCAACCTGCGGGCGCATGGGTGGTGTTAAGACAAGGTCACCACATGGTACAACCTTAGGGCGCATGGGTGGGGTTTTGTTATGCTCAAATAGGCCTATCACTTGTATCCCTCGATCGTACTACGAGGACTAATGTTCTTAAGGTTTCACCTACCCAAATCACATAACCTAACAGTTCCTTCCTTAGCTGACCATACCATGTAAGAGATATTCGTAATCATAGTAACATGTATTTCACCCCCGCAGTTTAGAAAACTGAAAACAGTTATGAGAAAAGGGGGACATGAACTCACTGTCGGTGCGTCTCTACCAAGTACTCCAAATCGGGCAACTGTGCAACGACCTACATGTGCTAATTCTATTAGACGGACGGCCGTGCCTTAGCTTTATTGTTTAAGTTTTTGGGAAATAGTTAGAGAACTATTTCGTGTTTACTTTTCGTATATACTTGGTAGATAATCTCCTTCCCAAGGATGAGGGATTTAATACATGTGCGTTCAAATTATTTCATTTTGGTCTCACTTAATATATATATATTTATTTCTAATCCCAAAATATAAATATTTTTCTCAAAAATATTATATTTTACTTCACATAATTTTTCCCAAAAATAATACGTTGATAAAATACGCGTTGGTAAATATTTCCGCATATTGCGTAAGTTACGTTTTAACGTTCGAGTGGTAATAACAATTACCGGTGTAACTTATATAGTTATCGTAGAGGTGTTCGTATTATTTTGGATCTGTTACCGTTCGAAAATATTATTTTTACTCTAAAAATAATATTTATGTATTTTTCACAAAATAATCATAAACAATGTTGTGAAAATATATATTTACCAAATATACATTTATCACGTTTAATTTGTGAAAATCCCACCTCCGAATATTTAGTAAATAAAGTCATGGCGAAATTTATATATTTGAAATCATATCAAAAGATATTTCTAACACTTATAGTGAAAATAACTCTAAGTGTTAGGTTTTTAGGAAAATTTCGCCAGAGTTTCCCCTGTAACTGGAGGTGGCCACGCTTTCAAGCGTATCATTTTCTTTTACAAAATCAATTTCAACAACTTCTTTAGTCAATCAAACAATTTCCGACACAACAAACTAGTCGACAAGTATGTAAATCGCATAATTATATTTTGTAAATCCCATTATATTTTGTGGATCTTTGTATAAATCAACTCGGTTTCTTGAGAGTCTAGTTTTTAAAGAAGATACATTTCCACATCTTCTCGTCAAAATTTACAAAAACAATTCTTTGTTAAAAACTCATTGTCACACAAGTGTCTACACACTTGTGTGTTTACAAAAATCACCTTTGTTTAGGAAAGATCCGGCTTTAAAAATATGATTTCTTTTGGCACTTGGTCCTTTGAAAATACCACTTGTAGATCTGTAGATCTACTAGTTTACAACTCTATTTCATAAGAAAAATTGTTTTTACACAAGTTCATGTTTATGTTGGAAAGGGTTCGTCATCTAGAAACTTTACAACTAAACATAAGGCTAGTTCATGTTTTGTGAACATGCTCTAGCGTGGTTCGATGACGATCCATCCCCATACTAGCAATGAACAACAATAAATAATCATATTAAAACTAGATTTATAAGTTTTACACTATTATTAACCTATTAACCACCAAGTTTATCACCTTTATTAGAATTTATATTTTGATCTTGTATGTTAGTGATTTTCATCTGACAAAATTCATATTAACCACTTTAGAATAGATCAAAAAGGTGATTAGAACCACTTACTACTAGCTCAAGGCTAGGGAAGAAACTAGTCGAAAAACGGGTGGTTAAAAGCGAGGTCCTTGACGATCCGTAAGCACCAAGCTTCCTTGTACGCGACCCTTCACACTTGTATATGGTTGGAATGGCTTGAATGAAATCTAAACATGGTGGTGAGTGGGGCTTGGTGTTCGGCTGTAAGTCAAGAGGCGGATGGATGAGAGTGATCTTTTTTTAAGTGATGAATGAAAGTGGATGTGATCCACTATGTCCATTTATAAACCAATCACAACCATTATCCTTTAGATAATATGCTAACATGATATGAAGCATAAGAATTAATTAATTAAACTTGTAAGGATGGTGGTTCCCTAGGAGGGAACCGAACGGTTCTAAACGGGTGTTTGTGATTAGAACTTAACTAGCTAGTTACACACTAGTTAGTTGGTTAGTTAGTTAGAATTTATGTTTAGTTATTTGTGTGTAGTAAAATATAACGGGTGTTAGGGTATTCGGGGACCCTAACTAGCTCAGAAAAAGAAAAACAATGTTGATGTCAATATTTTTATCTCCCGGGTTAAGTCTGGTTGTTTTGGTTGGATACTGATCCGTTAAAGTGCTTAATAAGCGTTTAAAGTGTCGTTATTATTATTTTTAGTGACACAAAGAGTTCCCAACACTTTGGAAAGTGTCTAATATTATTTTTCCGCGTTTTTGCACTTTACTAGTTAGCTAAAATGCTGAATTTTTGGGTTAAAGTGCAGAATTTTGTTTTAAATCATATTTTGGCACATCCGGTCAGTATAACTATTGCCTAGTGACGCAGTTCTACAACCCTCTTATCCCTACACTCTCTGCTAGTGTAGCAAACTATCTCGGGCTCATACAGACCTTAGAGGCAGTGTCTGCCTGGTGCTGGCTATATCAGCATGTTAAATAGGTTATCCGTTCATTGTGCTACTGTGCTTTTGTGCATCAAGGTTGTCACCAAAGTTCTGTATGTAAATAATGGAGTGACAACAATTAAAGTATGATGCAAGTATGTACATGTATTAGTATTCAGGTAGCAGTTTATCCATAGTTTCAAGCAAGCACAGTAACTAATTGTTAATTAAGTCGTACGGATACCTGATTTAGTGAGGGTTGTCACATTCTCCCCCCGTTAGAAAAATTTCGTCCCGAAATTTTAAGTTCTGCTTCTAGATGCAGGGTTCTTTGGGAAATAGGTGGGGGTACTTCTCTTTCATTCGGTTCTCACGCTCCCAGGTGTATTCAGGACCATGTCTGGCATTCCAACGAACTTTGACGAGTTTGACACTGCTCCGGCGCGTTTTGTTCACTTTCCAATCTGTAACCTCAACAGGCCCTTCCACAAAATGGAGCGTGTCGTCAACATGAATCTCGTCGGTGGGAATGACAACGGTGTCTTGAGTTGGACTTTTCTTCAAATTTGATACATGAAATGTATCGTGAACGCCATTCAGTTCGGCAGATAGATCCAACTTGTATGCTACTAACCCAATTCTTTCCAAAATTCTGAACGGATCAATATACCGCGGATTCAACTTTCCACGCTTTCCGAAGCGTGCCACACCCTTCCAGGGTGATACCTTCAACAAGACCATATCACCTACCTCAAACTCTAGAGGTTTCCTTCTTCGATCCGCGTAACATTCTGACGATCACGAGCCGCCTTGATGCGATCTCGGATCTGTGCGATCTTATCTGTGGTTTCTTGGACCATATCAGGACCAACCAATTGTCTATCACATGCATCAGACCAACAAAGCGGTGATCTGCACTTGCGGCCATATAGAGCTTCGAATGGCGCGGCACCAATACTGGTGTGGTAGCTATTGTTGTATGAAAACTCAACCAGAGGCAAATGCTTATCCCAGCTACCGCCCAAATCCATAACACAAGCTCTCAGCATGTCCTCCAATGTCTTAATCGTCCGCTCGCTTTAACCGTCGGTTTGCGGATGAAAAGCAGTGCTCATATTCAACGTCGAGCCAAAAGCTTCTTGGAAGGATTGCCATATCCTTGATACGAACCTTCCGTCTCTATCGGAAATGATTGAGAGAGGTACTCCATGGCGTGTAACAATTTCTCTCATATAAATTTCGGCCAATTTGCTCGTATTATCCTTTTCTCGGATAGGTAAGAAGTGTGCTGACTTCGTTAATCGATCCACTATTGCCCAAATAGTGTCATGGCCTTTTGGCATTCTTGGCAACTTCGTAACAAAATCCATGGAGATTTGTTCCCACTTCCACTTGGGAATTTCTGGTTGTTGCAGAAGTCCTGAAGGCTTCTGGTATTCCGCTTTAACCTTAGCGCAAGTTAAACATTTGCTCACATAAACTGCCACATCGCCTTTCATCTTAGGCCACCAATAATAATCTTTCAGATCCTGGTACATCTTATCCGCTCCAGGGTGGATAGAGTACCGCGACTTGTGAGCTTCATCGAAAATAACCTTCCATAGACCTCCAAACAAAGGAACCCAAATCCTTTTCTCAAAACACAGCGTTCCTTCCTTGTTCGGTACCAATAACTTCTCCATCCCACGGAGATATTCCTCTTCAAGGTTTTTCTCCTTGAGAGCTTCTTTCTGCGCGACACGAATGCGCAAGGAAAGATCGGTCTGAATAATCATCTCCAAATCCCTAACCCTTATTGGCTTGATTCTCTCTTTTCGACTTAGGGCATCGGCGACCACATTCGCCTTCCCTGGATGATACTTTATCTCGCAGTCGTAATCATTCAACAGTTCAACCCATCGTCTTTGCCTCATATTCAACTCCTTCTGGTTGAATATATGCTGTAGGCTCTTGTAATCTGTGAAGATTGTACACTTCGTACCATAAAGGTAGTGCCTCCAGATCTTTAAAGCAAAAACCACTGCGCCAAGCTCCAAATCGTGAGTGGTATAGTTCTTTTCATGCACTTTCAACTGACGCGATGCGTAGGCAATAACCTTTTGGCGTTGCATCAACACACAACCCAATCCTTGACGTGAAGCGTCGTAGTATACCACAAAATCATCTGTACCTTCCGGTAGGGCTAAGATTGGCGTGTTGCAAAGCTTGTCTTTCAATATCTGAAATGCCTCTTCCTGTTAGATTCCCCAATCAAACTTCTTGTCTTTCTACGTGAGGAGCGTCAATGGTCGAGCGATCTTTGAAAAATTCTCAATGAATCTTCGGTAATAGCCAGCCAAACCCAAGAATTGTCGAATCTCGGTTGGCGTCTTTGGCGTTTCCCAATCCTTGATCGCCTCGATCTTGGTGGGATCCACGTGGATTCCATCTCCATTCACCATGTGTCCAAGGAATTGCACTTCTCGTAACCAAAACTCGCACTTAGACAACTTGGCATACAACTGTTCTTTCTTTAGCAGCTCTAGAATGGCTCTTAAGTGCTGCTCGTGCTCAGCCTTCGTCTTTGAATAAATCAAAATATCATCGAAGAATACAATCACGAACTTATCCAAGTACGGCTTACAAACTCGATTCATCAAATCCATGAACACTGCAGGTGCGTTTGTCAACCCAAACGGCATAACCAGAAACTCGTAGTGCCCATAACGAGTTCTGAAAGCTGGGATACTCTCCTCTTGTATCCTTAACTGATGGTATCCAGGTCGCAAGTCGCTCTTTGAGTAAAAGCTTGAACCTTGCAGTTGATCAAACAGATCATCAATTCTTGGCAGAGGGTATTTATTCTTTGATCGTTAGCTTGTTCAGCTCCCGGTGGATGATGTTTATTTGAAAATCATCATCCTTCTTTTTAAAGAGTAGTAATGGGGTTACCCCCAAAAGGGAATTTTGGTCTGTTATCTTCCTTCTCTATCCATTGCTAAAACTTCTCTGTCAATATTTGCATCTCCGAAAAGGTAAGCCGCTACGATGCATTGACTACGGGTGCAGTGCCTGGAATTAAATTGACGCGGGATTCGACTAATCGTTGAGGAGACGATTCCGGCAAGTCTTCGAGGAAGACTTCGGGGTATTCTCCAATCACAGGGATATCTTCGGGTTTTGGTTCTTCGGCTTCTTTTTCCACGACATGAGCCAAGAATGCAACACATCCTTTGTGCGAAAATTTTTGTGTCTTCTTTGCCTGATGATCCGTAGGAGCGTATCCTGCTCCATGAATCATAATCATTTCTCCGTTCGTCGTCGGGGTGCGGATGACAATCTTCGCTGGGTTGTTCGACAACCAGTCCATCCCAATTATCACATCGAAGCTTCTGTTAGGCTTGTTCTATCGAAAACTGGGTATCTAGGTTACTTACTACTAAAACAACTATATTTTCTGGAGCTAAAATTTGACAGTACTGTCAAATAGAGCGTAACATTGACTATTATGAGACGTACCGATATCCACGCTTGGATTCTATCCCCGCTGTTGACCTTTCATCCACGTGCCTGAGTATTCTTAGGGCAATACTTCCTGAAATGCCCCATATCACCGCAATTAAAACATGCTTGGCCACAGCCTTGATCGTCACCATCCCTGCCCTGATAGTTGTCGTCGTTGTTATTTCCTCCGCGATTTCTGTTACCATCTTGACCTCTATTTCCATGTTTAGTACCTTGCCGACATGTTTCCTTGACATGTCCCACCTTGCCACAGTTACCACATTTTCCATATCTACATCGCCCGTTATGGTGACGTCGACAGTTGTCGGACTTTGGTAGGATACCCGTGTACTCTTTTCTCTTTTTGGCCTTGTCGTCGCTACTCGACTGGGTACCCTGTTTGAAATTCGCCAACTTCCTCTTGTTGTCCCCAGATGACCCTACATGAGTCTCCTTCTTCTCCTCAGAGGCTGAAAATTTATTCATCCTGATTGCCTCTTCCGTCAGGGCTTACACTTAGATTGATGGCCTCAGAGATTGTTGCAGGCTTTGATGCCGTTACCATACTCATGATTTGGGGTGCCAATCCCCAAATGAAACGCTCAATCCTCTTAAACTCCGGATCTACCATGTAAGGAACGATACGCGATAGAACTTGGAACTTCTCCACATACTCAGCTATTTTTGGACCTTCCATCTTCAAGTTCCAGAACTCAGTTTCTACCTTCTGGCTTTCTGTTCTCGAACAGTACTTTTTATGCATTAGCTCTTTCAGCTCGTCCCATGATAGAGCATACGCAGCAGCCTCGCCCATTGTCTGAACCTGAAGTTTCCACCATGAAGAGCCCCATCTCGGAACAGCACGGAAAAGTACGTGACCTGATCTCTTGGGGCGCATTTGCTCGCACGCAAAACAGTGTCCGTCTTCTCAATCCAGCGTACGAAGGCTACGGCACCCCCAGTGCCGTCGAAATGTAGGGGCTGACAGCCTACGAACTGCTTGTAGGTGCAGCCGTTGAGTGGGTTATTTCCTGAGGTACCTCCGTTGCGCTCGGAGTGATGGGCCTCGTATTGTGCGATGACTGCAGCAATGATTCCCTGATGTTCCACCTCGTTGGTGGGTATGCGTACATCCCGTCTTGGAGGCATCTTCTAAATGATGATCGTATGGGTCAGGTCATAGTAAGTAAAGTGTACGTAAGTATATAACAATATCAACACATAACATCTCATGTTATAAATAAATCAATCACATAACATATCATGTCATAGAACATAAACAATAGATTACTGCGATTGTATTGCCACAAATTGAGACCAGAATGTAAGGTTTACAGGTACCCAACTGTATCATACAACATCAATGACTTAGTAGGTGACAACCCTAGGCAAGTCGTGCGATCGCTGGACATGTTCAGGGATCTCTGGTTCGTCCATTTTCAAATTCCAGGACTCCATCTCAAGCTTCTGTTATTCCAGTCTTATAACCATATTTCTCCTTAATCATTTCCTTGAGCTCGTCCCAGCTCAGTGCATAGGCAGCATCTGTAACAAGGGTCTGAATCTGAAGATCCTATCATGAGAGTGTGCCATCCAGAAATGACCCCGAGGTAAAGGTAACACTCTGTTGGGGTGAACAGTTAGTCATTCTTAGAATGGAGTCAATCTTTTCGGACCAACGAACAATTGCAATGGCGCTTACTGTTTCGTCGAAGTTCAAAGGCTTGCAGTTCAGGAACTGCTTATAGGTGTGGTCAGTTGTGGGGGGGTTTATTTCCAGTAGTGCCATCGATGTGCCTAAAGCGGAGAGATTCATATCGTGTAATTGCCTATGAGTTGCGTTTTCGCAGCTCGACTTCTATCCTTGGCAACATACTGGTGTTTGTGTCACGCCTGTGAGGCATTCTCCTCTGCCGAAATGACATGAAGCGGGTTAGACAACATTCCAATTGCCTTTGAGATACATGGCACCATAAGCCATCATGTAATCTCCCAATTTTACACGTAAATATACTCAATGTATGGGTGGGGAAAAATAAATTTCTGAGCCTTCACATAGGCTTGCCAATTTGGCTTGATGCTTGTACTAGAATGAACTCGAGGCTACATCGCCTTGGTCATTAGTTATTTCCTGCTACATTGGTTTTCATTAGCTTGACTCGCAGAGTCCACCGGGATTTCTGGGCACTACAAGTCGTTATTACGTGGGCCCCCGTAATAATAAATTATCTTGCACAGTTACCCCACATTTTCTCTCGTCCAAGCAGATGATCAACCAAGGAGCAACAGCAGGTGCATTGGCATCAACAGGGCCATGCTCCAATGTGGGGTCAAGAGCAACGCCTGGCTCAGGGCCACGGCTGGCTCCGGATCAACAAACTCCATCTCAAAAATTAGCTGGATCAACCATCACAAGGGGGTTGCAGGATCCTCCAAGGGCTGGTCTAAGTGTATGAACTCAAGGTCATGGTCTGGATCAAAACCATATTGAAGAACAGGATCACCCTCAATACTGTGATCAACTCAAAGCTGTGTGCAGGAAACGGTGCAGCTAATGATGCCGTATCAAGGTCGGCGTCGTGTGAATGGTGATGCACTCCCTGTATATGCGAAAATGCGGATGTCGGAAACTCAATGAGTCTGGGACATGGGAATGGGCATGAGTTTCCCCCGCATGAGCGTCCGCAAGCAATAGGCTAATACCAGCAGCAATAGGGCCTCGCCCTCGAATGGGTCCTCCTCTAGTAGATCGTTATCGTTGACAGAGGCCATGTCCGGGGCATATCAACAATGGGATAAACGGAAAGGGGCACAGGAGCAGGGATCACCGCGAGTGGCAAATTCCCAACAAGATGACCATCAGTAGACTCTGCTACGACTTCAGGCAGCGCAAAGGGCTGAATGTCGTCATTGTCTGTGCCGGTAGTATCAGAAATGTGCACCTCGTGCTTCGATGAACTATGTCGTCTGATGCTATGGCCATGGGATTCGTAGTGTCCATCTTTCTTGTACATGATGAAAGCATGACGTTTGTAACAAAAACACATATACGTATAACAATCAATCACATCAACATATAAACATGTTAGTCAGTAGTAAGCAATCAAATAATTCTCCTAGTCCCACTAGCCTCCCAGCCTCCCAAACTGATATTCCTAGTCCCACTAGCCAAATTCCTCCCAGCCTCCAAGGCTGCTCTATCATCTACCTCGACCTCCTAGATCGAGCCTCGGCCTCCATGACTGAGCCTACTCTTCCTAGTCTCACTAGCCATCTACCTCGATCTCTAAGATCGAGCCTCGGCCTCCAAGACCGAGACTCAGCCTCCAAGACTGAGTCTAAATAATAAATAAATAAAATGTGCTCAACCTTGAATTAGGCGCAGTGGTATTTGCTTGGAAAATATGGCGACATTATCTATATGGTACTCAATGTACTATTTTCACGGATCATAAAAGTCTACAACACATATTCAACCAAAAAGAATTAAATATGCGTCAACGACGTTGGGTTGAATTGTTAAACGATTATGATTGTGAAATCAAATACCATCGGGGCAAGGCGAATGTTGTAGCTGACGCCTTGAGCCGCAAAGAGCGAGTTAAAACACTAAGAGTCCGAGCATTTGAAATGACAATTCACACAGATCTTATCACTCGGATTCATAATGCACAACAAGAAGCGCTCAAGGAAGAGCATATTCAAGCTGAAACACTTCAAGGCATGGAAAAGCAGTTAGTGCCAAAAGAAGATGGAACTTTATACCTTATGGGTCGAATTTGGGTTCCACTCTTTGGAGGCCTTCGAGATGTTATTTTTGAGGAAGCACATAGGTCTAAATACTCGATTCATCCTGGATCGGATAAAATGTACTAGGATTTGAAAGAGTACTATTGGTGGCCTAAACTCAAAGGTGATATCGCGACTTATGTTGGAAAATGCTTAACCTGCGCGAAGATCAAGGCTGAATATCTGAAACCCTCGGGCTTGTTACAACAACCTCAGATTCCCGTTTGGAAATAGGAACAAATATCGATGGACTTCATTACGAAGTTAGCCAGGACCTCAAAAGGTCATGACATGATATGGGTAATCATCGATAGATTGACAAAGTCCGCACACTTCTTGCCAATTCGGGAGAAGGATAGTACTGAGAAACTAGCGGAAATCTATGTCAGAGAAATAGTGGCTCGTCATGGGGTACCTATTTCAATCATTTCGGACCGAGATGGTCGTTTTGTTTCTAGAATTTGGAATTCATTTCAACAGGCCTTTGGATCACAATTAAATCTAAGTACGGCCTTTCATCCTCAAACTGAAGGCCAGAGCGAACGGACAATCCAAACACTCGAAGATATGCTTCGTGCGTGTGTTATGGATTTAGGCGGCAATTGGGATACTCATCTACCTTTAGTTGTGTTTTCCTACAATAACAGCTGCCATACTAGTATACAAGCTGCACCGTTTGAAGCTCTTTATGGTCGAAAGTGTCGCTCTCCGCTATGTTGGGCGGAAACAGGCGATAGTCAGTTAATTGGTCCGGAACTAGTCCAAGAGACTACGGACAAAATTTTCCAGATCCGAGACCGTATCAAGGTGGCTCGCGATCGACAAAAGAGCTACGCAAACAAAAAGCGAAAACAATTATCTTTCGAGGTCGGAGACAAAGTCTTGTTGAAAGTCTCGCCTTGGAAAGGCGTAGCGAGGTTCGGTAGGCGTGGAAAGCTAAACCCACGTTACATTGGACCATTTGAAATCTTAGAAAAGATTGGCACTGTTGCATACAAGTTGAAGTTACCAGAGGAACTTAGCAGTGTGCACCACACGTTTCATGTGTCGAATCTTAGAAAGAGTCCAACACAAGATACTGTTATCATCCCTGCGGATGAAATTCACATTGACGACAAACTTCAATTCACCGAAGAACCTGTTGATGTCACGGACTGGAAGGTTCAGAAAACACGAAGAAGTCGTATCAAGTTAGTAAAAGTTCGTTGGAACTCTCGTCACGGACCCGAGTATACTTGGGAACGTGAAGATCAAATGAAAGAAAAGTATCCTCACCTGTTTCCAAAGACTCCTACAAAGAATAAGAAAGCTCGAATTTCGGGACGAAATTCTCAATAACAGGGGGAGAATGTGACAATTGCCACTTTCTGTTAAATTATTTACATTTAAAGCAATGAATTACATTATACAAATACGTGATTAGAATACTTATGGTATATTCATTTATGATGCACATGATTCATTTTTAGTGGTTACATTTGAAATAGTGTAAACAGTGCATCGAAACAACTAGAGTAGTGCCTAGTAAACTAGTGTACTGACAAAAACTCAGGATCCGCAGAAACTAGTGTAACGATAGTTTTAGGACTCAGACGAAAGTCCAACATCAATTATACAATAAACCCTACTTGGAAATACAAGGGTTTGGTCTAATATATTACCAATGTCCGATAGCACAAAAACTGGCCGAAAACTGCCAAAAAGCACCAAAAATGACCATTTCAATGTTTTTCCGCAAAAATTCAGCATTTGTATTTTTACTACAAAGTGCAAAATGGGTTGTTTAAACTCAAATTCCATATGAAAATACATAGGAAACATCATATAAATATATAACCGAATGTTTCCCTACAACTTTCATAAGCGAACATTATGTAGTGAACTAATGAACATTATTTTTGGTCATTTCCATCCTATTCTTGATCATTTTAAGTATTGAAACCTCTTGAAACTTGGTAATCTATAAAAGCCTAAACATTTAACCATTTTAACATTTTAACCTTAATAAAGTTACCATCATTTTTTTTACCACAAGTGGGCCCCCCCACTCTTTGTTTTTTTTATTTTTTTTTATTTGATGAATACTTATCCAAAAGCATTTGCAAGCTAAATCAACTCTTTTCATCCATCCAAGAGTCTTCTAACAACAAGATCTTCATCTTCTTTGTTTCTTAACATCATCTAGATCATCCCTAGCCTAAAGCTAGAAGTAAGCTTCTAACTTTATTTTTCATACTTATTTATGTTATGATTATTATTATAACTAGTAATAACAAAGTAATCATAAATAATAATATGAAGATACAAAGAAGCAAAAATTACAAATCATGATGTATATGTTTATTTATGTGGTGATTAAGATTGTTATTTGCATATTTGATCTTGTTGAGATGATTAAGACATGTATAACTTGTTAGATGAAGTTCTAAAAATATGATCTAACAAGTATACATGAATATGTTAAAGTTTTTTTTTAGATAATGGATGATCAAAATTTATGGTGTAATTAAAGTATTTAATATTTTTAAATAAAAACAAGACTTTTTACAAGAGTATAAAAAGTAACATACAACATGACATTTTTATAAAAGTTGTAAAAACTAGAAGTAAACTAGGTTTTTGAACTAGTTAACATATGTTGTAAGCAAGTTCAAAACCCTACATAATTTTGAGATCATCTTGATAAGATTATGTTATAAATCTTGTTATAAAGTTTATGTATCTTGTTTATAAAAGTTATGAGTAAATTGTGATGTTGATTTGAAAAGAAAAAGATATGTTTATTAAACATGGCAAAGTGATTAAAACAAAGGTGATATGGCAAAATTTTCTTAAAAACTATATGATATAAAAACTATCATTGTTAGTTAAATTTTTCCAAGATTTACAAAGATATAAAAGAAAGTTTTTTTTATGAAAAGAAAAGATTAGATAATTATATATTTTGAGAAAATATATACTTGTTCATTTTAACAAGTTATGTGATATGTAGTAATTTGTGTATTAGTTATATATATCAAAGATAAGAACTTGATTAAAATGGTGATAACAAACTCAAAAAGACTTTAGAATTCAAGTCTTACCAAATTTCATATAAATACGCCTTAAAGACATATTACGGACACTACGAACAATCGGACATAAATTATGGACAAAACGGACGACGAACGAACTTATGGACATCTTACCCATCCGAGGACTTAATACGACATCTAGACGATCTTTCGACACATACACAAAATTTGCGTTACAGTTAACAAACTTCGAAGATTTTGAAAACTTATAAAAAGTATTATGTTTTTATTGTCTAAAAAGTATAATTAGAAAATTTTTATAAAATTATTTTTATAAAAATTAAAGACTTATCTTTTGGGCTAAATATTTATATAAAATGGGCTTATATTTTTTATATAAATTATATTGGGCTTAAACTAAATACTTGGGCTAAGCCCAATAGCAAATAACTCATGGGCCAAGCCCAATACCAAACTTATGGGCCTAAAAGCCCAACACTATTTAAAAGCCCAACACTATTTAAACCCAACACTATTTAGGCCCAATGACATAACTTGTAATGAAATACAAGTATACGATTAATTACTACTAAACACGAATTCAAGGGAACTAGATCCGACTATATGACATACCAGATACACGATTACTTACATATATGTATTTGGAAAAATATATATATAACGGTTAAACAATAAAGACATACAAGTCTTACACATAATTAAGACATAAGACTTGTACTCAAGTTATTTACAAAGACCGAAGTGTCTAACAAAATATAACAACGATTGTAGGTCGCAATACTGTTCAGGACTACCGTACGTGAAATCATATTTACTTCTACTCACTGAAGCGATACTGTGAGTTCATGTCCCCTTTTCATTTTATATCTTTTTCAAGCTTTACAACTATCGGGGAAAATACATGTACAATAAGTATGATAAGTCAAGGAATGAAACACTTTAGATCATGTGCGAAATTAGGGCCATAACTAAAGCACCATTAATCCAGTTTGGACCAAGGAACAAAGGGTTAGATCTAATGGGTTTTGGCGAGCCCCACTTATGGCCATTCGTTGCCTAGGAGTGCATTTGTTGCCCTACGACATGGTGTCGATACAATTAAAATGTCTAGGGTTGGGTTGCTTCCTATTTCGTCACACATATTAATGTCCTTGCAAAAAATTAATGATCACGATTTCATTGTCGCTTTTCATACTATATTTGATTCAAATACAAATACATTTTTCATTTTTTGGGTGTATCATACACAACTAAACTGCATGAACTCGCTCAACCTTTGTTGATTTTTCTACTTAAACATGTATTTCAGGGAATTAGTGGACCTTGTCAGGGATTCTAATTCAGGAAACAAGTATCAAGACTCCGTGCCATCTTTTGAAGGATTTATCTATTATACTGCCGCTTTGCGGTGATAGAGTGGACAAAGCCTTAGTGTTTAAAACTTTCGTTTTGAATGTATGAAATAATAACAACTTAGTTTCTTTGAATGATTTGTAAATTATAAACTTAATGTATGTTGCGCATCTTTTGAACAATTATGGTAATGGCAATGGAGTATGTTTTATTCATTTAGTATGTTTACTTATATCGTTATGCATTGAGAACCAACACATCACACCTCGCGCTTCCGCTACGAGCAGGGTGTGACAACTATAACCCAAATACTGTCGTGACCGGATGGCGTGGTCGGAAGCTTAGTTACGAAATCCATAGCTATGCTCTCCCACTTCCATATAGGTATCGGCGGTTGTTCGAGTAAGCCGGAAGGTCTTTGATGTTCAGCCTTAACTCTTGCACAGGTTAAGCAGCTACCAACATAAAGAGCGATATCCCGTTTCATCCCAGGCCGCTAGTACTTGTAACGAAGATCCTAGTACATCTTGTCTGCACTGGAATGAATGGAGTATCGGGATTTGTGAGCTTCATCCATGATAATCTTCCGCAAATCGGTCCTATTCGGGATCCAGATTCGGTCTAGATAATAGAATATCCCATTAGCCTTGCTTATAAGATGAGATCCATCGTGATAGATCCTCTCTCTCTTCAATGTACGCTCATTAAAGCAAGCATGTTGGGCTTCACGGATGAGAGTTTCGAGGTTATACTACGCTTGGATGTTCCGGACACCGAGCACATAATTCTTTCTGCTGAGCGCATCGGCAACTACATTCGCCTTGCCTGGGTGATAACGAATCTCACAGTCATAATCGTTGAGGAGTTCTACCCATCGGCGTTGACGCATGTTCAGTTCTCTCTGATTAAATATATGTTGTAAGCTCTTGTGATCGGTGAAGATCGTACACTTGGTACCATACAGGTAGTGTCGCCAAATCTTTAATGCAAAGACAACTGCGCCTAGCTCGAGGTCATGGGTTGTATAGTTCTTCTCGTGGATTTTGAGCTGTCGGGATGCGTAGGCTATAACCTTGTCTCGTTGCATGAGAACACAACCAAGACCATGGTTAGAAGCGTCACAATAGACAACGAAGTCATTGCTTCCGTCGGGCAGTGTGAGAATCGGTGCATTGCACAGCATATATTTGAGGGTTTGAAAGGCAGTCTCCTATGCGGTTCCCCACACAAAACGCTTGTCTTTATGAGTAAGAGCGGTGAGCGGCACGGCGATTTTGGAGAATCCTTCGATAATCGTAGGTAATAACCCGCTAGTCTGAGAAAAGAACGAACTTCGGACGGGTTCTTAGGCGTAATCCAACCTTTAACTGCTTCAATCTTCGCGGGGTCGACGTGTATACCCTGACTATTCATGATGTGACCCAGAAATTGAACCTCCTCCAGCCAGAATTCACACTTGGAGAACTTGGCGTAGAGTTGATTCCCTTGGAGTAACTCGAGAACCAAACGTAGATGTTCGGCCTTCGACTTGGAATAGATCAAGACATCGTCGACGAACACGATGACAAAACGGTCTAGGAAGGGCTTACACACGCGATTCATCAGATCGATGAAAACCGCGGGTGCGTTCGTCAAACCAAAAGGCATAACAACGAATTCGTAATGGCCATAGCGGGTTCGAAAAGCGGTTTTAGGTATGTCTTCCTCTTGTATCCACAACTGATGGTAGCCTGAGCATAGATCGATCTTTGAGAAGCACTGAGCACCTTGTAGCTGGTCAAACAAATCGTCAATTCGGGGCAAGGGGTATCAGTTCTTGATGGTTAGCTTATTCAACTCCCGATAATCGATGCACATCCGGAACGACCCATCCTTCTTTTTAACGAAAAGGACTGGCGCGCCCCAAGGAGAAGTGCTAGGGCGAATAAACCCTTTTTCAAGCAATTCCTGGAGTTGGTTCGATAGCTTGCGCATTTCAGAGGGGGCGAGTCGATAAGGGGCTTTGGCAACAGGGTTAGCTCCAGGAATAAGGTCGATTCGAAAGTCGATATCACGACTTGGAGGTAATCCAGGGAGATCATCAGGGAACACCTTAGGAAACTCACGGACCACTGGGACATCTTTGACTTCAACTTTCTTTCTCTTTCCCTCCTCCGCTACGACTATATTGGCCAAGAAGGCTCGATATTCCTTGCGGGGATATTTGTTGGCTTGAAGACACGACATGAGCTTGAGACCTTTCGTAGCAGTTTCACCATAAACACATAGAATATCACCACTGGCTAACATGAATCGAATCATCTTATCGAAGCACACAACTTCAGCATGGTTTTCGCGAAGAAAGTCCATGCCTACTATGACGTCGAAACTTCCGAGTTGCATCGGAATAAGGTTGATGGGGAAGATGTGATTGTTGAGTTCAAGAGTACAATCACGGAGCACGGAATTAACAGCGATGGTTCTTCCAGTAGCAACTTCAACTTCAAACGACGACGAAAGATAAGAGCGCTTACGACTAAGGAGCTTCTCGAATTCAAACGACACAAAGCAGTTATCGGCTCCAGTATCAAACAAACATGATGCATATATACCATTCACAAGGAACGTACCATTGACCACATTGTTGTCAGCTTGAGCCTGACGTGCATTGATGTTGAAGGTTCTGGCGTGGACTGCTTGCTGTTGTTGCTGAGGCTGCTGTTGTTGTTGCTGCTGGAGTTGTTGGGCCTCTTGCTTGACTACCCTGTTCGGGCACCGGTTTGCAAAGTGGTTAGGATCACCACATGCAAAGCAGGTCCGAACATTGGTTGCTGGTGCTTGGGCTGCTGGTTGACCTTGTGGGGCAGGGACTAGAGCCTGATTAACGGCGGCTTGAGCTTGAGCTTGACGGGGACCATAGCAACAACTCGCAGTGAAATGTCCATAGAGATTGCAGTGAGCGCAGAATCGGCAAGCCACACCCACTGGATGGTGATAAAACACGTTGGACACAGTGGGTGGGTCCGGTATATGCACGCTTTGCTGGCGGTGCATTGATCACTGGGGCTGAACGCTGTGGTTGCTGCTGCTGAACTGGTACAGACTGAAGAGGAGCAGCATTGGTTGCGGCAGCGCAACTCTTGTTCTTCTTCCTCCTTCTCGAAGACTTCGAGGTTTGAGCAGTGGTGTTGTCGGTTGATGCTGCTGTGACTTGATGCAATGACTTGGCTTGCTTATCCTAGAAACCAGCCTTTACCCGCTTGTCGTTAATCTCAGCGGCTAGCAGGTAGGTTTCCTCGATCGTTGCGGGCTTGGAGGCGTGAACAAAATCCGCTACACAGTCCGGAAGAGCGCGGATGTACTTCTTGATGGTCATATCTAGGGTCTTGACCTGATCGGGACAGATAATGCTCAACTGCTTGAAGCGAGCAGTGAGACGAGCGTTGTCTCCTTCCTTCTGCTTGATAACCCAAAATTCATCCTCCAGCTTTTGGCGTTCGTGGGGAGGACAGAACTCGTCGATCATGATTGCTTTCAATTCCTCCGACGTCAGCTTGTATGCTGCGTCGTTCCCGCACTTGTTTTGCTCCGCGGTCCACCAGTCCAAAGTACGAGATTGGAAGACGCCAGTAGCGTTGAGAGTACGGAGGTGTTTGGGGCATCCGCTTTGTCGGAGGGTGACTTCCACCGAGTCGAACCAATGAAACATAGCTGTAGGGCCATCCTCACCGGTGAACTCCTTCGGTCCACATGCTTTGAATTGCTTAAAGCTAAAAGCAGTCTTGTTGGAATCTTTGGGAAAATCAGCTCGAGATTCCTCGGACGATTTGCTCACGTTCTCATACACATCACTTACAGCCTTCGCTACAGTTTTGGAGATGATCGCAGCAAGGCGTCGGTCTCTCTTTTCCTGACGGGTAAGACGGCGAGACATGGATGATGACGACATGGTCTGCAATAGACATCGCCACAGGGCTCAACACAACGAAATCGAATCTCACCTCACACGTCTAGGTTACTAAAGCTTAGAATCACGCCGAAGCATATAACACATAACAAATAGGCACAAAACATAGAATGCACATAATCACAGAAGCACGTAAGCAACTAGGGCACAGAACACCTAAACACATACGCATTTAGCACAGAGGCAGTCAGAAAACAGAAACCTATACTTCCAAGTCGAGTGTCGTTCGTATAATATATCGAGTAACACCATATCGTATCGTCTAACTTAGTCGTATAGCGTAATATGACATAATAATACCGCTTGGATTCGCTTTATCGGGGAATTGATTCGAGATGGAATAGTATTTCAAATTGTGCGGATTGATAATAAAATCGAATAACCAGCAAAATATAAACACGGAAACAGGCAAACACATAAAATCAGCGAAGTATCATATAAAACCAAGAGATAGATTGTGTGCGGCTACTAGACATCGACTAACCAAGGCAATTCAACTATTCACAGTGGACTTGTCGTCACTTTCGACTCTAGGCGCCGTGTTTCTGCCTCAATTCTCGGGCATTACGCACGTGTTTCCTAGGTCATACTTGTGAGTTCAGGTCGTTGGAGTCCGTCAAATGTCTTGGCGAGATGAAATAAAGTTCGGAACAATTGCCAAGGTTAGGGTTTCACCCCTAGCTTAGCAATTTCTTCCTTGTTTTAAGAAATCCTGGGGAAAATTTGCATCAAAATGCGGGTTTCAGCCCTGATTTGGTATAATTCTCCCCGTTTGTTGTAGAAATAAGGAGATTCACATAAATAATTGACATAAATCAGACAACTTAGCCAGGAGTTTGCGGTTTTCACACCTAATCCTGTCCAAATTGCTGACTTCGATTTGGAGTCCGAGTGCAGTGATAGCAAAGAATAACATGAATAAGCACATAAACTTGGTCTTTTGGTTCTTAGCTATAGTCTAGGTCTCTAAGACAGCGACCCGGACTAGGTCGTGTCTAACCTAATTCCCTATAGTTATGGCTCTGATACCAATCTGTCACACCCAACCGATGGCGGAATCATCGGGGCGCGGCACTGAGCGAAACAGATTGTTCAGAAGTTTTCCACAACAACTATCATACAAATTCAGTTTAAACGATACGTCCCATACCGTATCCTAAATTAAATAATAAGTTATTATAGAAAATCATCCAAACAAATAACACTGTCTCGACAACTCAGATTTAATTTATTACAGACCAAATGTTCAAATAATGCCCGGAATCATTAGACTCATCCGGACAAGATCTACAGAGGGCTAAAGCCATAGACGCTTGATCGAACAACTCCAATGGATCCATGGCTAGCGTTTATTTGCTTCTAGAAACCCCTAGGTAGGCTACGACCTACAACTGCTAGATGGGCACTAGAGCCTTATTATCGCTTCGCTTTCCTAGCAAGCTAACACCTTAAACACCTGTCACATACGTTAAAATAAAGTCAATACATAAAATGTAAAGGTGAGTACACAAGTTTGATATAGCATATAGAGTTCGAATAGTTTACGCATAACCAGGCACGTATACAGAGGAACACGATGCATGTAAATTATCAACATGGGACCATCGGTACCAACGACTGCGGGTTGACTGTCCGAGACAGTTCGCAATACATGATTACCACCGTAATCCAGGCAAGTAATTGTCCTTAGCAAACCCCGTGTGAATGGGTGCTGAGTCCAAACTAAAGTACTATGTTGCTAAAGCAGGTAGATAGCACTCCACGTGTAAACATAATAAACAGCAATCATTTAGTCAAGTAGCACATGCGAATAGGTTAGCGTTCAAATAGTTTGTGTTTGATTGTGGTTTTATTAGATAACGTATGTTGTCACACCCCGACCACGTGTAACAACAAAACGTGGCGGAAACGTCGGGGAGTGTTGTAACAGAATCATTGTTTCATAACATACGGAAATTTAAATATTGTTTTCATGATTAAGTGAACTCGTTGTTCTATTACAATCACATGAGTACTACTATGAACTTCCAAGTTTTAAAGTTGCTAAGGCACGAGTCCATCCTAAATGTAGCATGTATCAACAATCATCTCAAGACAGCACCTGAAACATGTGTAAAAATAGGTACGTCAGCATAAAAATGCCTGTGAGATACATAGGTTTTGAGAAAATGGGATTCATGACTTATGTTTAAGAAAATGTTTAGTCATGAACCTTGTAACTTACTTTGTCTTGTTAATTATTTGAAAAACGATAGGATCAGATGATATGTATAAATAAGAGAATAATGTATGGTTAACTGAACAACCATGTAAAATGAGTTTGTATAAGTTAAGTTGTTTGAAAAGCAATGTTTTAATAAAACGTTTATGGTATATATATAAAATATAACTTGGTTTTAAGAAAGTTGAATAAGTAATATATTAAAATATATTTCAGTTCCAGTAATGTTAACTCAAGTGTACTAAATAACGCCACGGTATGTAATGCAATGAAAACACTTATATATAAGAAGTACCAGCGGCGTATCTACCATGTTTTCATCACATTACACTCGTTCCGTTATCTAAACACTAACCAAAACCAAATCGTTTGATAGATAGTATATTAAATATACTTTGGTTGTTCAAAATAATAGTTTTCAGTGGTATATTGCAAGTATACCTTGGATTTATGAATAACACATTAAACTATGTTTTAGTTTTGCAAGTAACGTATCAGAACATGCTTTGGATGTGATAAATAACATATTACACTATGTCTTGGTTTGTAAATAACATATCAAAATATGCTTTGGATGATTACAAAATATATGTGTTGGTTCTGTACAACACCGCACATGAGAGTATATCAAACAATACTTTTTGGGAGTATATCAAAATATACTTTAAAGGTGCGATTTAAGAATTCATTCAGACCTGGTGCATCAAACTACACCTTTGAGACTATAGGGATACCACAAAGGAAATCCCTATTTGGATGGAGAAACAAATTGGTTTCAGACATTCCATGACAACAGGAATGGGGTGTCTAGTCCTATAGCGCTATATCATACTACCAATCGGTCTGGTGAACAAAATAAGTACTATTCCAACAATTACTTTTGTAGTCTTTGAGAAATCAGTGTTTAAACCATAGATAATCAATCAGTTTGTTAAAAGATAAGTGTTAACATGTATAATCAATTATACTTTGAAATCATGAAAATAACAGATAGGTACACATGCTTCACCCCAAAACAGTTCGGAAAACAGTAAAAGAGGGGAACTATGTACTCACCTGGGATTGCTTAGAAGTTCTTGTGAAATAACCAGGTAATGCGAGAGGTCACGGAATATCAACGGCACCTAATAGGTAGCTATGTTAATATACCGGACCAAATCGGAAGGATCGGACAGTACGCGGGTTCGTAAACCGAACGAGTAAGGGGACTCGTGTAATATGGTTTAACAAAGCCTACATACTAAAATGAAACTTAACCTATGTGCTTACGGTCCATTACGACCCGTTTAGGTAGCTTATGCTATCCTAACGCGTCGTTCGCGTAGAACGCGTATGGAACGCCTACCATCGTGACCACAAGGTATAACCTCGGAAGGTTATAGGTATGGTCACCTAATGTGTTTGGTCGGGTCCTAATGACCGACCAAAAGGGTCGGGTTCGAAAGTATAAGCGATGGTTTAGATCGCTTACCTTACGACCCTATATAAGCACTAAACTAAAAGTGACGAGCTAAGCATGTTAGAACATGCTTAACTAAGTTTAGAAAACAGGTTTGGCATCAAAACAAACGGCTTTGATGCCCACGAGTAGTTTGGTTACAAAATACGCAAGAATGCGCATTTTGGCCGAAACTACGGCCCGTCACTGAGCCTAGATAACGGGGTAATCAGTAGGTATGGTCACTATGGACCATAACCATCGTGATCACGCTCACGTTATGAAGTTCCATGAACTTCGCATCGACCATAAGCTGGTCAATGCAGAAAGTCAACAAAACGTTGACTTTCGGACTCGAAAAGCGAATAAAAGAGCGAAAGAAGACTTACGGAGGGTCCCCGAGTGCTAATCTAGATCAAATAGCTCAGGTATGAAGCAAAGGCATCAACTTAGAGCATTTTGATCAGATTTTGTGATTTTTACACTAAAGGGGGGGGTATTTATAGGAAAAGTGGAACCGTTAGGATTGTTTTATCGAATATCGAGCCTTGATCACGTGCGTACATGTGTCCAGGGGTTAAATACACTGAACTTGGCCCTTGGCCCTTCATTTGGGTGAAAAGGCATCGCCCCTTGATCGAACGAAAGGCCAGATTCTGCATTAAATGCAAAATCTTCTGTCTGACAGTCTCACGCGCCCCGCGTAAGGATTTGGGCAATCTTTACGCGGGCCGCCTGAAGTCCTCTGATCTGCACCACTTGCAGAATTTACACTTTTGGTCCCTGTTGCGTATTTAAGCCATTTTCAGCCCTTCCAAGGCCTGTAAAGCCAACTTTAAGGCCCTAAAATGATGCCTAAACGTTGTGGACATGAAACATGCCCAAAAATATGTCGGATGTCGGTTCGTTTGGTCGTACGAACGCGACGTTCGGTTAATTACGACGGAATGCGCATAAGCGCAAAAGACGATCCAAATTGCGCGACGAACGAATTTTTCTCATGCCATACACTTGGGCATAATATAAGGATTCTTACATAAATTTTTGGATGTTTGGATGTATTCAGAACGTAAGTTATGCGCGAAAGTGCAAACTTGTGCACTTTTGACACTTTTAGTCCCTGAATGACCCAAAAGTTTATTTTAGCATACCAAACCCCTCAAAGCCTATTTCTAAGCTATGTAAAGGATATTTATGGTATGTTTAACTTATGGACATGTTCCGGAATGTTCGTTACAGTTCAAATTGGCATACTTTCGCAGTTTGTCAAGTTTAGTCCCTGTAAGCGAATTAACTTGTTTTTGCCATACCAAAGCCTTCGAAACTTATTTCTAAGTTATGTAAAGGTTATTTAAGGTACGTTGAGTATATGTTGGTGCTCCGGAGTATTTGTCGCATTAAACTGAGTACGTTTACGCACCAGTTTGCGTATAATTCCCAAGAAAGCGATGTAGAGTTTGAATTTGAACAAGAATTGATATGTGCAAAAGATACACATATTTATACAGATCCCAGGTATGAAATACAATATTTCATTGGTTTGGCATTTGTTTAATGGTTGAAGTGACACAGGTGTCACAGTCTCCCCTACTTTAGGAAATTTCGTCCCGAAATTTAGTTTTTAGAGGGAACTTGTGAAGACAGCTGTGACGGTTTCGCCTTATAATAGATCCATTGAACCCCTAGGTAAAACCCTGGGCCATGTTAGGATTCTTAGCGAATTTGTAAACCCTCAGAGTGAATTCCTTGAAATAGTAAAACATGGAATTTTTGGGCTATGGATAGAAGAGCGTTTCTTGTGAAGGCTTATCATAGGAAACTTGGTGTGTGATTGAGATCAGAATTGGGGGAGTTTGAGAATAAATGACATTGGTCGAGGTCCGAGACTTCTCCCGTATCTGTATTCTTGTCACTAGGTTTTAACACATGATGAAACTTCCTGTGGTTCCTGTGCACTGAATTCCATAATTATGTAGGCCTCCATAATTACGTAATTCCTTGCACAGTCCGCACAGTCCATTTTATAATGCGTAGGATAAATTTCTTGGATAAACATGAAGCGATTTGACTAGACCACCAAAGGATCCTTTTAATTAGATCAACGAACGATCCTTTTAACTAGATCAACACATGATCTTATTAACTAGATCGTCGTCCGATCTCTTTAAATAGACCACTTAAGGGATCATTTTTAGTTATATCATCACATGATATTTCTAATCAGATTTTCAAAATCAATCTGTTTAAGCAGACCTTTCAAGAGGTCCAATTATAGAATAATACTTTATAACCCGAGGGACTTAACTACACTGTTGAAATCCATTAAGGGTTTAAGATAGTATCTTTGGATATCCTATTATGAATCTCTCGTATGAAGATATGAAAGATTCTATGAGGATTTGGATGGATCACATACAACCACAAAACATGTAAGAAAATACATAAGCACAAATTTAGTTAACTTGATTCTTCATTTTGTTACCCTTAGGTATGGATATTCAAAGCACACAAGGAATCCAATCCATGGATTTCAGTTGGTACTTTTACGATTTATAAAGATCTATCTATAAAGATAGAGGGATTCTCAATAAGAGTTTGACTTTGTTTCTTAAAAGAAACGAGAGTTTAAGGTTCTTGGGGAGATCACAAGTGATCATAATATGACAGAACCATAAGAGTAGTTTGTCTTTGGGTTGACATCATAAAGTTGCATCAAGCATTCACACAACGCATAAATAAAAACTACAAATCTTTATTTATGTAACAACGGAATTGTCTTGAAGTGTCAAAAGATAGCAAATAAGGAAATACAAAACACTAATTGTTTACTATTGCATCATTGTTCATGTTTGCCTCATTGATGTTGAACACTCGTCCACGCGCTGGAGGTATGTTAACAAGCCTTGGGCAATTGTTCCTGTAGTGGGTAAGGTCACCACAGTTATAACATGACCCTGGAGGGAATTGTGCTTGAACAGCAGCAGGGTTTGCAACAGCTTGATTTGCATAACGACAAACATTGATCAAATGTCCCAACCGCCCACAGTGGGTACATTTGTGACACTGCTCCTGCTCTAGATGATGACGGTTGCACTTGTTGCACAAAGGTGCGGTACCAACATAGTTTTGTCTTTTACGAGGTTGTGCTGGCTGGGTTGGTGCAACTTGTTTGTCTTGAGCAGTTACAGCGTAGCTTTGAGAGGCTTTGTGCTTTTTCTTCTTGGACACCTCAGCACTTTCTTCCTTTGGTTCCACTTGAGCAGTCTTGTCTGATGGTTTTAAGTCGCCCTTCCGAAACAGCTTGCGCTTCCTGATTTGGGATTCAGTCAGAGTGGCAGCCAATTCAATGGCTTGCCTGACAGTAGTAGGGTTGCTGCCAGTAACGATGTCCTGAACTACGTCAGGAAGCCCATCAATGTATTTCTCGATCGCCTTATCCAAAGGCGTAACCATAGTAGGGCATAACAAGCTCAATTCCTCATAGCGATCAGTATAGGCTCGATGTTCCCCACTGTCTTGCTTTAAATCATCAAATTCCCTTTCTAGAGCCCTAAGCTCATGACGAGGACAGAACTCCTTCATCATAAGAGCCCTAAGCTCGGCCCAAGTCTGTGCTAATGCAACCTCAGCACCGCGGTCTCTCATAACCCCGTTCCACCACGTAAGAGCCCTCTTCTGAAACACACTCGAAGAAAACTCGACCTTGCGATTTTCAGGGCACTGAACGTGACGGAAAGTATTCTCAATGCTCTCGAACCATTGAAGAAGCCCAGTTGCTCCCTCAGAACCACTAAACTTGAGTGATTTAGCCGAGTTAAAAATCTTGAAATTGCATGGAGCATTGTTGTTGTTGATGGCTTGAGTTATTTGAGCATAAAGAATTGGGAAGGCAGCAGCCATTTGTTGCGCGATGATTTCCGCCAGTTCGGCATTCGCCATTTGATTGTCGCGTCGAGGAGGCATTCTAAAAGAGGAAACATGAGAGGAAACGAGTGAGAGAATTAGACGAAAAGAATGAGATGAAACATATCTGATGAAAACAAGGATAGTGGTCATTTGTTTGTTACTACAAAGCAACAAACGACCTCGGTGATTAGTCAAAGTAAATAGGTCAAAAATAATGTATCGCGAAGGCATGCTCGCCTATAAGTGGATACTCACCCCAAGAGTTCCCAGGTAAGAGTGACTGGTCCGATTATGTGGATTTGTACGAACACTCTAGCCTTAGACAGAAAACTCAGGGTACAGGCACCCACCCTTCCAGTTTGCATGTTTTCACATTATTTAGACCAACTTTGTCGGGAGTTTTGAAAATTCAAAAGGGTTCAAAACCTTATAACAGAGGGTTCAAAACCTAATAATCAATCATCCTAGAACAGATGATTAGTTTTCAAAGCGGTTTTGAAATTTATGTTCTTGTTGCAGTCGTCTCCCAAGGATAGGTGACGGTGTTGTTTTATGACTAAACGCAAGTAAACTCGCGTTAGGGTCCTAGGAAGGTTATAGACTAGGTCAAAGCATTACTAATAACCTAATTCCCTATAACCGTGAGCTCTGATACCAACTTTTCTGTCACACCCCGACCACGTGTAACAACAAAACGTGGCGGAAACGTCGGGGAGTGTTGTAACAGAATCATTGTTTCATAACATACGGAAATTTAAATATTGTTTTATTGATTAAGTGAACTCGTTGTTCTATTACAATCACATGAGTACTACTATGAACTTCCAAGTTTTAAAGTTGCTAAGGCACGAGTCCATCCTAAATGTAGCATGTATCAACAATCATCTCAAGACAGCACCTGAAACATGTGTAAAAATAGGTACGTCAGCATAAAAATGCCTGTGAGATACATAGGTTTTGAGAAAATGGGATTCATGACTTATGTTTAAGAAAATGTTTAGTCATGAACCTTGTAACTTACTTTGTCTTGTTAATTATTTGAAAAACGATAGGATCAGATGATATGTATAAATAAGAGAATAATGTATGGTTAACTGAACAACCATGTAAAATGAGTTTGTATAAGTTAAGTTGTTTGAAAAGCAATGTTTTAATAAAACGTTTATGGTATATATATAAAATATAACTTGGTTTTAAGAAAGTTGAATAAGTAATATATTAAAATATATTTCAGTTCCAGTAATGTTAACTCAAGTGTACTAAATAACGCCACGGTATGTAATGCAATGAAAACACTTATATATAAGAAGTACCAGCGGCGTATCTACCATGTTTTCATCACATTACACTCGTTCCGTTATCTAAACACTAACCAAAACCAAATCGTTTGATAGATAGTATATTAAATATACTTTGGTTGTTCAAAATAATAGTTTTCAGTGGTATATTGCAAGTATACCTTGGATTTATGAATAACACATTAAACTATGTTTTAGTTTTGCAAGTAACGTATCAGAACATGCTTTGGATGTGATAAATAACATATTACACTATGTCTTGGTTTGTAAATAACATATCAAAATATGCTTTGGATGATTACAAAATATATGTGTTGGTTCTGTACAACACCGCACATGAGAGTATATCAAACTATACTTTTTGGGAGTATATCAAAATATACTTTAAAGGTGCGATTTAAGAATTCATTCAGACCTGGTGCATCAAACTACACCTTTGAGACTATAGGGATACCACAAAGGAAATCCCTATTTGGATGGAGAAACAAATTGGTTTCAGACATTCCATGACAACAGGAATGGGGTGTCTAGTCCTATAGCGCTATATCATACTACCAATCGGTCTGGTGAACAAAATAAGTACTATTCCAACAATTACTTTTGTAGTCTTTGAGAAATCAGTGTTTAAACCATAGATAATCAATCAGTTTGTTAAAAGATAAGTGTTAACATGTATAATCAATTATACTTTGAAATCATGAAAATAACAGATAGGTACACATGCTTCACCCCAAAACAGTTCGGAAAACAGTAAAAGAGGGGAACTATGTACTCACCTGGGATTGCTTAGAAGTTCTTGTGAAATAACCAGGTAATGCGAGAGGTCACGGAATATCAACGGCACCTAATAGGTAGCTATGTTAATATACCGGACCAAATCGGAAGGATCGGACAGTACGCGGGTTCGTAAACCGAACGAGTAAGGGGACTCGTGTAATATGGTTTAACAAAGCCTACATACTAAAATGAAACTTAACCTAAGTGCTTACGGTCCATTACGACCCGTTTAGGTAGCTTATGCTATCCTAACGCGTCGTTCGCGTAGAACGCGTATGGAACGCCTACCATCGTGACCACAAGGTATAACCTCGGAAGGTTATAGGTATGGTCACCTAATGTGTTTGGTCGGGTCCTAATGACCGACCAAAAGGGTCGGGTTCGAAAGTATAAGCGATGGTTTAGATCGCTTACCTTACGACCCTATATAAGCACTAAACTAAAAGTGACGAGCTAAGCATGTTAGAACATGCTTAACTAAGTTTAGAAAACAGGTTTGGCATCAAAACAAACGGCTTTGATGCCCACGAGTAGTTTGGTTACAAAATACGCAAGAATGCGCATTTTGGCCGAAACTACGGCTCGTCACTGAGCCTAGATAACGGGGTAATCAGTAGGTATGGTCACTATGGACCATAACCATCGTGATCACGCTCACGTTATGAAGTTCCATGAACTTCGCATCGACCATAAGCTGGTCAATGCAGAAAGTCAACAAAACGTTGACTTTCGGACTCGAAAAGCGAATAAAAGAGCGAAAGAAGACTTACGGAGGGTCCCCGAGTGCTAATCTAGATCAAATAGCTCAGGTATGAAGCAAAGGCATCAACTTAGAGCATTTTGATCAGATTTTGTGATTTTTACACTAAAGGGGGGGGGTATTTATAGGAAAAGTGGAACCGTTAGGATTGTTTTATCGAATATCGAGCCTTGATCACGTGCGTACATGTGTCCAGGGGTTAAATACACTGAACTTGGCCCTTGGCCCTTCATTTGGGTGAAAAGGCATCGCCCCTTGATCGAACGAAAGGCCAGATTCTGCATTAAATGCAAAATCTTCTGTCTGACAGTCTCACGCGCCCCGCGTAAGGATTTGGGCAATCTTTACGCGGGCCGCCTGAAGTCCTCTGATCTGCACCACTTGCAGAATTTACACTTTTGGTCCCTGTTGCGTATTTAAGCCATTTTCAGCCCTTCCAAGGCATGTAAAGCCAACTTTAAGGCCCTAAAATGATGCCTAAACGTTGTGGACATGAAACATGCCCAAAAATATGTCGGATGTCGGTTCGTTTGGTCGTACGAACGCGACGTTCGGTTAATTACGACGGAATGCGCATAAGCGCAAAAGACGATCCAAATTGCGCGACGAACGAATTTTTCTCATGCCATACACTTGGGCATAATATAAGGATTCTTACATAAATTTTTGGATGTTCGGATGTATTCAGAACGTAAGTTATGCGCGAAAGTGCAAACTTGTGCACTTTTGACACTTTTAGTCCCTGAATGACCCAAAAGTTTATTTTAGCATACCAAACCCCTCAAAGCCTATTTCTAAGCTATGTAAAGGATATTTATGGTATGTTTAACTTATGGACATGTTCCGGAATGTTCGTTACAGTTCAAATTGGCATACTTTCGCAGTTTGTCAAGTTTAGTCCCTGTAAGCGAATTAACTTGTTTTTGCCATACCAAAGCCTTCGAAACTTATTTCTAAGTTATGTAAAGGTTATTTAAGGTACGTTGAGTATATGTTGGTGCTCCGGAGTATTTGTCGCATTAAACTGAGTACGTTTACGCACCAGTTTGCGTATAATTCCCAAGAAAGCGATGTAGAGTTTGAATTTGAACAAGAATTGATATGTGCAAAAGATACACATATTTATACAGATCCCAGGTATGAAATACAATATTTCATTGGTTTGGCATTTGTTTAATGGTTGAAGTGACACAGGTGTCACATATGTAACACCCAAAAGTGCTAAAAGCAAAAAGGGTTCGAGTATACTCACAGTGATTTGGTATGGATTGAAGGGAGCACTGAGAGAAGTTAGCCTGAATAGTTCGATATTATAACGATGAGTAACGCGAAAATACAAACAAGTGATGATGGATAGATTGGGCCAGTCGATCGGACAGCTGGTTCGATCGGACGGGCTGTTCGTCCGGTTTGAAAGTCCGTTTGAACATTCCCATTCGATCGGCCGGCAGGCTCGATCGGCTGGTCCTTTCAAGTGGATTGTTTCTTCCTTTAGGAAAGGATGTGTTTGTGTATGATGGTTTGAACTTTTGAAGTTTTTGCAGCATTACCTTTCAAGTCGGTCGATCGAACGGACTGTTCGATCGGTTAGCCCAACCGATCGGTTTGCAACTTCAGTGTTATAAATTTGGCAATGTGTCAATCGATCGGGTGGCATGCTCGATCGGGTGACATTCCAATGTTTCGAAAAATGGTTAAGTGTTGAAGTATAGTATCTCATGATCCGATGAGTAATGTTACAATCGAATGGCGTAGTCGATCGAACATCACCTCGTCAATACTACACTTTGTGAAATTGTGGGTCCATGTGTTAGCCGATCGGCTGTCCCGGTCGATCGGCTGGTTGGTCCGTTCGGCTGGGCTGTCCGATCGGACAGCCTAACCGTTCGGCCATCATTCCTGAGCTGGTTAGCCTATCTTCTAACACTTGGTTGTTTTGGTTAATCTTGATGTGATTTTGAGGTAGTTTGTTAACGAGTCGAACCACGAAACATAAGTCCTTACTTGGTTCACTGGCTCGGCAGGAATCACCCAAGTCCGGTCAGTCGACGGTTCGGAACCTTAGTTTAACGTTTAACCCGAAATCGATGAACCTCGTAGGTAGAATCCGAATCTTGAACCATGTGTTTGTTTAGGATGATTTGTAAGTTGAAAGATAGTTAAAACCGTCTTTCAATCCTTTTTCCACCGTGAAAGGTTAAGATCCTTGGTAGATTTTAGGTTGTTTATGTGGAAATCGGCTAGATCTAAGCTAATCATAGTGGAATGATGCCAAAACTTGATGTTCTTGAAGAACACCATGATGACATCACCTAAGAACACCTAGATCTTGGTGATTTCATGGTTAAAATCCAAGTTTTTAAAGATAGAAAGGTGTAGAATCATTAAATGAACAAAATCGTACAAGATTTTGGGTGAAAATCTTACCGGATTGAAGAGAAATTGGAGAAATAGTGAAGAACAAGGGCTGGTCGGTCAGAGCTTTCCAAAAGTAGTAAAGATGACAATGACAGCCCTATTTATAGGCTTCCAAAAGAGGAAAGGCTCAACCGATCGGCTAGGATTCCTGGTCGAATGGGCTGCTCGATCGAACAGCATGTTTGATCGGCTAGCATGTTCGATCAGTGGTCCTGTTCGATCAGGATGCTCCTTTTTGAGAGTTTTGCGATGATTTTTGGTATTTCGATTTCGATGAACGGTGATTTGAGTATGATAGAGTTCCTAATTAAATTACTTTCAGTCCTAACCACTATATCTAACATATAAGCATCCTTACACCACAATTCGGGTTCGATTTCGATTGAGTTTGATTATCCTTCGAGTTTCGATTTGATTGATTGATTCACCACACATAACTATGTAAAATAAACATGCACGGATAACACGTAAGGCACACACACACGTATAAAAGTACCAAAATTTCCGTATTTGAGTTCGATGATTGATTTGATTAGCTTGATTATTGATTGATTAACTTTATTGCATTGCTACTTCCTATTATTCACAGTCGATTATCGGTTCGCAGTTAGATTATCGGTCGTTTAATTTGGATTACACAACACTTACTCCACATAATACAAAAATAAAAATAAAAATAACTTTAATTCCAATAATAGTCAACATTTGACTTTGACTTTGACATTTGAAAAATACGAGGTGTTACAACCACATCATCCCCAACTTGATTGGGAATTTCCTCCCGAAATTCACTAGTTGCATTAATCTTAGGTTCACCAGGCCGGGACTTGTTCTTTGGGAATAAATGTGGATACTTGAGCGTCATCTGATCCTCGCGTTCCCACGTGAACTCCGGTCCACGCCTTGAGTTCCAACGAACTCTCACAATTGGAATGCGGCTATGTTTACGCACCTTGACCTCCCGATCCATGATCTCTATCGGCTCTTCGACAAACTGCAACTTATCGTCGATCTTGAGATTTTGAAATGGCACCACCAGCGTCTCATCAACCAAACACTTCTTCAATTGCGACACGTGGAAGACATCGTGCATATTACCCAACTCAGCGGGTAACTCGAGCTTGTAAGCGACTTTACCAATCCGCTCCAGGATTTTAAATGGCCTAACATAACGCGGATTAAGCTTGCCACGTTTCCGAAGCGTACAACACCCTTCCACGGCGACACTTTCAACATAACACGATCATTAACTTCGAACTCCAACGGTTTGCTACGCTTGTCACCGCAGCTTTTCTGACGATCACGCGCTGCTGCCATACGATTCCTGATCTGAACAATCATTTCTGAAGTTTCAAGTACAAGCTCAGGGCCTGTGATCTGTCTATCACCCACCTCAGCCCAACAGAGAGGAGAACGACATTTCCGCCCGTACAATGCTTCGAACGGAGCTGCCTGAATACTAGTGTGGTAGCTATTGTTGTAGGAGAACTCTATCAGCGGCAGATGTTTCTCCCAGCTCTTGCCAAAGTCAATAACACATGCCCACAGCATGTCTTCAAGTGTCTGAATGGTGCGCTCACTCTGACCATCCGTCTGTGGGTGATAAGCGGTACTCATATCGAGTTATGAACCGAAGAATTTATGCATTGACCGCCACAACTCAGAAGTGAAACGCGGATCCCGGTCCGAGATGATAGAAGTCGGCACCCCGTGCCTAGAAACTACCTCCTTAGAAAATGCGCTGACTTCGTGAGACGGTCAGCAATCACCCAAATAGTATCATTTCCAACCTGAGTCCTCGGTAAACCAATGACGAAATCCATAGCAATCTGCTCTCATTTCCACATGGGTATCTTTGGCTGCTGGAGTAGACCTGAGGGTTTCTGATATTCCACCTTGACTTTAGCACAAGTCAAGCACTTACTCACGTATGTTGCTATGATAGCTTTCATATTCGGCCACCAATACAAGACTTTGAGGTCCTGATACATCTTATCAGACCCCGGATGGATAGAGTATCGTGACTTGTGCGCTTCATCCATCACAAGTTCTTTGAGGTCACCAAACAGAGGAATCCATACTCTTTCCATAAAATAATGGATGCCATCAGATCTCTGCTCAAGCTGCTTTTTCATGCCCGGCAAACCCTCAGCTTCAATGTTTTCTTCCTTTAATGCCTCAGCTTGAGCCGTATGAATCTTATCAGGAAGGTTTAAATGAATAGTGAGTTGTAATGCGCGAACACGTTTAGGCTTTATCTCTCTTCGGCTAAGCGCATCAGCTACTACATTAGCTTTACCCGGATGATACTTGATAGCACACTCATAATCGTTCAAAAGCTCTATCCAACGCCGTTGCCGCATGTTCAAATCCTTCTGGTCGAAGATATGCTGAAGGCTTCTGTGATCGGTGTAGATGGTGCATTTGGTACCGTACAGATAGTGCCTCCAGATCTTCAACGCGAAAACCATAGCTCCTAACTCCAAGTCGTGAGTCGTATAATTCTTCTCGTGTACCTTCAACTATAGAGAAGCATATGCTATCACTTTGCCGCGCTGCATCAACACACAACCGAGACCCTGAATCAATGCATCACAATAAACCACAAAATCTTCCGTACCCTCTGGTAGAGACAAGATCGGTGCGCTGCACAATTTCTGCTTAAAAAGTTGGAAAGCATCCTCCTGCTTCACTCCCCAAGAATAAACTACGTTCTTTTGCGTCAAGGAGGTAAGAGGTTGAGCGATCTTTGAGAAATCCGGAATGAACCGACGACAGTACCCTGCAAGACCAAGAAATTGTCGCACCTCCGAAGGATCCTTCGGTGCCGCCCAATTCCTAATAACATCGACCTTAGCAGGATCCACTCGCATCCCCTTTTCGTTAACAATATGCCCAAGAAAATGTACTTCTCGAATCCAGAAGTCACACTTAGAAAACTTCGCGTAAAGCTGCTCCTTCCTCAGGAGCTCCAAGATAAGGCGTAGATGTCTCTCATGGTCCTCCTCGCTCTTGGATTAGATCAAGATATAGTCGATGAAAACAATAACGAAATCGTCGAGATACGGTTTGCACACGCGGTTCATGAGATCCATGAAGACCGCTGGTGCATTAGTCATCCCGAACGGCATAACCAAAAACTCGTAGTGGCCATACCACGTTCGAAAAGCCGTCTTTGGAACATCCTCCTCCCTGACTCGTACGTGATGATAGCCCGACCTTAAGTCGATCTTGGAATAAAAACTCGACCCTTGCAGCTGGTCAAACAAGTCGTCAATGCGTGGTAAAGGGTAGCAATTTTTGATTGTCACCTTGTTGAGCTCACGATAATCTATGCACATCTGAAAGGACCCATCCTTCTTCTTCACAAACAGTACTAGGGCTCCCCAAGGCGAAGAGCTAGGTCGGATAAAACCCCTATCCAACAGCTCTTGGAGTTGATTCGATAGCTCCTGTAACTCTTCTGGCGCAAGACGATAAGGAGCACGAGCAATCGGGGCTGCTCCTGGCGCGAGGTCGATCTGAAATTCCACCTGACGATGTGGAGGTAAACCAGGGAGTTCTTCAGGAAATACATCGGGAAATTCACGAACCACTGGAAGATCTTCGATCCTTCTCTCATCAGACTGCGAGTCAGTAACGAGAACTAAAAGAGCAGGGTAGCCCTTGCGTAAACACTTCTGAGCCTTCATGGCCGAGATAATACCAACCATGGCACCACTATGATGACCCTGAACCGATAAGGATTCTCCGCTAGGGAGAGGAATACGCACGATTTTCTCCTTGCAAAGTATTTCCGCCTGGTGCTTGGACAGCCAATCCATGCCAACGACTACGTCAAAACTTCCAAGAGTAACGTGAAGTAGGTCAATGTCGAACACTTGACCCATGAGATCGAGTTTACAACCAAACAGAACATGAGAAGCCTCTATCGATTTACCATTAGCTAGTTCTACTATATGGTTAGTGACAAGAGGTGTAGGACTCAATCCTAAACGACTACTGAACTCCAACGACACGTAACTGTAATCGGCACCAGAGTCGAATAAAACAGAAGCAAATATGTCGTTTATCGAAAACGTACCAGTCACTACGTTGCCATCATTCCTAGCTTCCCCAGCTCCAATAGTGAACACCCTCCCATGTGCACCATTTCCTCCATTGCCCCCATTGTTGTTGTTCCTGTTGTTATTGTTCCCAGCATTGTTGTTGTTATTGGCATTCTGATTCAGCTGAGGGCAATCCCGCTTGAAGTGGCCCTCGTCCCCGCACTGGAAACACACTTTCTTAACACCCTGATTCTGCTGTGGTTGTTGCCTTTGTTGTCGCTGGTGCTGCTGCTGCTTTGGCTGTGGGGCTCTACAGTCTTTGGCCTCATGGCCCACATTCTCACATCTAGGACAAGTTCGGAGGCACTGTCGATAGTGATGATAGCCACACTTGCTGCACTGTGGCTTCTTTCCCACATAAGAACCCTGATTCTGATTGCTGCCCTGGCCTTGATTAACTGAAGAAGACTGACTGAAATTGCGGTTGTGGTTGTTATCGGACCTTTTCTGGGATTGACCTGCACTGGTTGCTTTATCGGTATCGTTCCACTTGCGTTTATTATCACTAGCAGGTGTGGTGGTTGTAGCAGTCGAAGTAGTAGCAAAAACACGTGGCGGCAAATTATTACGTTCGACCTCTTGGTCAGTAATCTTATGTGCTAAACGGATAATACGGGGCAGATTGTCTAGGTTTGCAGCAGTAACGTACCCCTTAACAGCTGGTGCTAAGCCCTTGAGATACAACTCGATTCGCCGGGGTGGAGGTCGAGACAGGTTAGGGCATAAAGTTGCTAAGTCATTGGACCTCCTCGTGTATGCTTCAATCTCAGATCCCTACATTTTCAGATTATAATACTCGTTCTCCAGTTTCTGAATCTCATCACGAGGACAATATTCCTCCCTCATCAACTCCTTAAAGTCATCCCAAGTGGTGGCATTCGCCATTTCGATACCCAACATCTGCACCTGGGCATTCCACCACATCAGGGCACCATCCTCAAGTGTGCCCGTAGCATACTTCACTCTGTCCCCAGTAGGACAATAACACATCGCGAAAACCGCCTCTGCCTTCTCAAACCATCGCAGGAGTCCTACAGCCCCTTCAGTCCCACTGAAGGTCCGTGGCTTGCAATCCATGAACATCTTGAACGTACAAGCAGGTGGAGCAGGTGGATTGTTTTGGTTAGCAGGTTGACATAAAACGAAAGAACGTACAACGCACAGGTAAGATTCGAGTATACGACACAAGGATAGGAAATAATTGGCACATATCGTACCAGCCTTTGTAAGCCGCTAGAGCTTCAGCTACACGAGTGTTGATCAGGTTGGTTAATTCGGCCTGCGTCATAGCAATGTGGCCACGTCCGCCACCTCGGCCTCCTCCACGTCCACTCATGGTTCTAAATAAGAGAAGGGAACTATCTTAAGGGTCGAAACGAGGTAAAAGTCAAGTTCCACATTAAAATCTACAACTATCAAGTTTACACATAATAGGGCAGAATCCTTCTCACGTTTGTTAAGCCTCACTGGGACTTACATGCACCTCACGTTATTATTATGTGTGCACCCATAGTAATAAGGTAATTTGCATGCTCATCTCAGTGCCTCTTAACTTGCGCTAAAAGTTTCCCCCGCATTCAAATAGCCAACAGTGGGTAGTATAGGATTATGATTCACAAAATTCAAAGGGTAGTGTCACACTATCAAGTCACCATAGTAGCTAACATATCGTTTCGTGCAAACTGTAAGTGTATGACTACTAAACACGTAATGCATAAAGTAAACAGAAGACGAACCTTGCAATCTGGAGCTGAGTGTCATGGTCGATTTTCGAAGTTGTTCGGTTATAGTCTGGTTTTATAAAAACGTTTTTAAAACCAAGTTCACTATAACCAGTGGCTCTGATACCAAACTGTCACACCCTCAAAATACCACTTAGGGAGTGTCCCTGATAGGCGTGTGACGTACCAGCAATGAGCCACTAATTACTTTGAACCCATACATGTTTCTAAAATAAAGTTCTTGATTAATAATAGAACACCATCCAAGTTCAAAAGAAAACCAAAGTATTCAGCGAAAGCAAAACCAAACGATGTTAAATAGTTTAAGACCAATATAAAGTATCAACAAATCAGAACACAAATCCCTCCAATCGACCCATGAGACTCCAGCTACTCCAGACAGCAAGTTCCAATGTAAACAGCTAACGGCCAACAAGCATGCAAACAAGTGTGTCAGACTACGCTGGTGAGTTCAAGGTTTTGTTACCGAGTTTAGTTTATCAGATGTATATAGAAAACAGTGTATCAATTTGATTTGATGTTGTTATTAACTCGATTACCGAAATGGCTACAAGATGTGTTTGCCCAACCCCAATGTCTTTATCAAAACATTGGTCTGCTTTAAGGAAATTAGTTCACGCCCGACCTCCCTGAGACGGTGTGAGGGTGCCAAACCTAATAGCGCTATCAACTAATAACCTCGTTGCCTTCCCGGAAACTGTCGGTAGATGTAAGGGGTCTTATATGATAGAAACTGAGTAATAACCAAACTCCCAATAACCTGCATTCCCCCTGGAACGTTACCCAATATCCCTTCCCGGGATGCATGCTTGGAAAAGAGCAGTGAACTCACCTTAGATTTGCTCGGTATTTAACAAGTTACTTTACCCGTTCCAAGTTGGTCAACCAAACCCTAATGTTGTTACCAGTGACAAATCAGTTTCGTATACTCAGGAATTACGTATTCCACATTCACGTTACACAAGTAGCACCACACAATATCATGCAAGTTGTAACATTTATTCATGCAACTCAGCAAATCATATGACACATCAACGTGTCATAAAATAGGTGTTCGAATCCCATACCATTTGGTTACATGGCCACATCCTTTAATCAGATTACAATACTCAACATTACTCATTCAAATGTGTGCTCTATTCCGTTCGAGACCCAACCCGAGTATATAACAGCTAATGTGCGGCCCAGAAGTCATGCGAGACCCAATTCTATATTTCATCATATGTTTTCAATTCTTTGGGTAAACCGGGGTAGAATTGCATGCATTATTTCATGTTATACAACAGTAACTCACCTTATTATTTTATCTAATTATTTGTGTAGTACAGCTATACACATCCTATTAACATATTACCTATGATCCTTTTTTTTTAAACAACAACAGTGGTCGACAACCTATTTAAGCATAAAATTCCTATTGGGCCAATAACCTATATTCACATGCAACTGAATTTGCATTTATTGCTTTAATGGTATCATTCATAATTTGCATTCACATGGTTATGATTAACATAGCCGACATCAGTTTCTATATCAATTTCTATGTCAGTTTATTATTGGACCATTACTCATCCTATAACAATCATCATGAAGTCACATAACATGCAAAAATCAAGACTATACATACGCATCGTCATCTACTCGTAATTAACAATAACATAAAGAAAATCAAGATTTACTAACCGGGACCTTTGATTGACAGAATGATATCTACACGAGGAGGGGGGGGATTCTTGAGTCGCAAATCAGGGAAAACAATAGGATGTTTGTATGTGTAATATCATGATACGTGACCCCATATCTATACAACTAGAATTCGTAGACAACTAGGACTCTTGGCCGGCCCTTAATTAATTACCCACTTGGGCTCTACCAAACCCAATCGTAAGTCCATAGAATAAAGTGTTGGGTTTGTTTGGCCATTAATTGAGATTGGTCTTTTGGTTGAGATTGGGCTTATGAAACTCAACCTAGAATAACCCGTATGCATGGCCCAATTATAAACTAATCGTGTGTCAAGACGCGACCCAAAAAGAACGAGTTATAATACTAGCGCGACGCATTCATTCACAACGGAGAGAGATGAATAATAAGAAATTAGAATCACGGAAATAAACAACACTAACCTCGGAAGTTTGGGTTGTCACACAAGTCTCGATTCTTTTAGCCAAAATGCTTTTTCTCCAAGGTCTTCCTCTTGAACAAATTTCGGGACGAAATTTCTTAAAAGAGGGGAGACTGTAACGCCCTACTTTTTTATACTTTCCATAATTAGAAAGCTCGCCTTGTAATGGTATTTTTGGAAATCTTTTATTATTGTAGTCGTCCTTTCGTTGTAAAATCTGAGACTTGGATCATAAATAAAATTCGTATTTCTTTAAATTCACTATCTACATATTCATACATGTTCATACGTTGGAATTCATTGTACATCGAATCCTTATTTGTAATGCATACTTATACGATACTTATTCACGGTGCATGTCCATGCTTGTCCTTAAATTGTTGATACCTAAAAACCCCTAATAATATACTTATTTATACAACGGTTAATCATCTAAAATGTGACATATACTTGTCACTTACAAACATGTTACATACTTGTACATTACACTTTTTACCTAGTTAAATCATGTTTTATTTCATATTTCACCTTGTTACAAGTTAGGGGAAATATTGTTGCATATTATTACACAACTTAATTAACAAAATTACTCATTATAATGTTTTAAAAATAAAAAAAAAATAAAGAAATATGGCAGCCCCAAACAGCAAAATTCAGCCCCATATAGTTGGGTTTTGTGGGCTAGTTTCAAGGTGTAACCCCTTCTAAACACTTCCAAAGCCCAACCCATTGAAATCCTAATCCTTCCCCCTATAAATACCACTTATAACCAGCCTCCCTACCACTTTTGCAACACTAAAAACTCTCAAAACATCCTCCAAACCGTAGCTGAAAGCAAAGGTTCGAGCAGATTGACACCCCTTCACGAAAATGAGCATAACTCACTCAATTCTTATCCGATTCACTCGATTATTTTTCCTACTACTTTGTATTGACCTTATCTACGTTTTCATGGGTTTTTCACAGTAAATAAGTCCCTGGAACTCCGGCAAAAAGGCTCCAAAGTCCACTGATTGTTTTTGTTTTCATGAAATCCTTGTTATTTCTTACCAAACTTGAGTCTATCTCATCTCAAACCTATGTCCTAATGCTTACAACACTTTATTGGTTGGTTAGGCTTAAAAACAAGGTTGAGACACTTAAAAATCATAGGATTAAACCTTATAAACTTGGTGTTTTGTTTAGGGTTTTTAACCCACAAGTCATGTCAAACTTTGTCTTTGATACATGAGTGATTATGGAACAACTTGGGTTGTCCAAACATACAATCCTCACATGATTTGATGATTTCTCTTAGTTAGTGTGTATATTTCTTATTCTTTATTGTATGTTCATGACCCTCCTTGGTTGTTTTTATATCAAGTGTAGTGGTGAACACATAGAGGAGCCTAAATGGAAGACTTGATCTTCCTACCTCCTACATGATTTCTATGACATTTAGAGGTACCAAAATGAAGATTTTAATCTTCTACCTCATGCTTGAACTATTGGACATATATTATATACCCTAAACATATTATTCGAATAATCGAATCTTTGATGATGAGCTAGTGTTCATATGTCGTGGTACTAGATTACATCATCCTAGACTATGATAACTTGTCACGATTCTAATGGATCCTTGTTCCATGAAAACATCTAAACTCCTTCGAGTTTCCTAGTGTCAAGAACATGCATCATATGTACTAAATGATTATTTTCCATGTTATTCTCATATCTTATTTTTATGTTGTTTTAAACACCGAATCTCGACTCTAAACATACTTGAACTTTAACCCTTATACATTCGGACTCTAAATCTCTACTTGTCAACAACTGGATAAATCGGAAAGCATATGCAAGCCTTGTGAGTATACTCGTATTTCCCCTTTTTACTTTTACCACTTTTAGGGTGTAACATGTTTACCTATCAACAAACTTACACATGAACATTTTGCTTAAACACATGAACATTCCTAGAACATGCTTGTATACGTGATGGCTTGATACTTTAAACTTGGGTGAAACTTATGTGTTGAACTTATCATTAACTTCGTACGAGCCAAACCGTGACATATGTAGCGCTATAGGATTAACGACCCGCCCTTTATCATCGATAATGTCATGAGCATATTGCGTTTCCTTGGTTTGATATGTTAGACACATGCCATGTTTAAATGTTTATCTTGAATCACATGCTTGCTATGAGGAATTGTTTAAAACATATCTTTTGTTATGTACGTACCAAACTTGTATACTCGCCTTTGCTTTTGCATTGAATTGTATTTTTTTAAACATGTTACAGGTTGATGATGACGATGCTATGAAAGGAAGTAGCGTTGATGCCTAGATACACATATAGACGTTTAGGTTTAATATGTTGTATCAATTTTGTTATGTTATTATGTATTTCGTTAAACTTGTTGTATTTGAATTTCTTGTAATGTTGACAACTTATCTTATGAAATGAAATCGGATTATTTAAATACTTGTCACAATTATTAGCGTTATGATGTCTCGAGCAATCTTCACACTTCGTCTCATCCCGATGTTTCCGCCATTGGTTGGGGTGTGACAAGACACCGTGGACAAACGATAAGGAAAAGTCACCTTTAACATAAGAAACTAGTTATTAAAGTCATTAATACAAAACCAATTAAGAAGTGCAAAAGATTAAAAATAAAAAGTATTATACTAAGCACTTGTCTACACCAAGTGATGTAAGAGACTTAGGCAAACATGGCCTTGATTTTCAGGAACTCTTACGATCAATCTTGGATCCCGAGATGACTCACACACTCTATGATGGACAATGAATGATGGTGGTGGATGATGGTGTTGTGATGGTGGTGGGTGGTGGATGAAGTGTGAGAGAGGTGGTGTGCCAAGGGATGAGTTGCAATGGCTCCAAGCACTCCTATTTATAGGCTGAACGGAAGCCTGGGCACGGCCCCGTGCCCGTCTGACATTATCTCCCTTCATTAATTGTAATTCGCAATTACAATAAATGCGCCTGCAGTACTTTGGGCACGCCCCCGTGTTCACTGGGCACGGCCCCGTGGTGAGCAATAGAAGCTTCAACAAGTTTGTATTTTCTGCTGCTTCTTGGGCACGGCCCCGTGCTCACTGAGCACGGGGCGTGTTCAGTCTTTTGCCTTCTCTGTTTTGCTTGGGAGGATGCTGTCGAGGGGTCGGGCAATCCACTTTTGTTCCCTTTCTTGTATATATGTTAGATTTAGCTGTCTTTTTGCTTCTTTTGTTAATTTGAGCTCATATAATCCTGAAAATACAAAAGGAAGACAAAAAATACACTTTTTCCAACATTAGTACTTAAAAAGGGTTAGTTTTATGCCTTATTTGATGTAATTTATATGTTGCATTTTACACACATCAATCCGCGTGAAGGAATAATGACTCGAAGCAAAATTCAAAGAGAAAGAGATCTACAGCTTAAGCCTGCATGAGTGCTTTATTTCACAGATAGAGCCGAAAAACTATTACATGGTACTGAAAGACAGCTCGTGGTACGAGGCGATGCAGGAAGAGTTGGCTTAGTTTGACAAGCTGAAGGTTTGGAGCTTGGTAATGTCACACCCCAACCGATGGCGGAAACATGGAGTGAGACGAAGATATATTGCTCATCACACATAATGCTAATTTTGACAATAGAATTAAAAATAAATTGATTTCATTCATAACAAAATGTTACAATACATGGAACTTGAAATACAACATGTTCAATATAAGGAAAACAATACAACAAACAAGTACAAAATTTATACAACATATTAACGCCTAAAACGTCTATATGTGTATCTAGGCATCATCACTACTTCAGTTTCATAGCATCATCGTCATCAACTGGTAATATGTTGAAAAGTTTAGTTCAACACAAATATGTATTGGTGAGTATACAAGTTTTCATACATAGCATAAAAAGATAAGTTTTAAACAATTCCACATGGCATGCTATTGAAACAAGATAAACAATAAAATCGGCATATGTTTAACTAATCAAACCAATGATGAAACACAATAAGCTCATGACATAACCCAAAGTTTACAGGTGGTGCGTTAATCCTATAACACTATATATGTCAAGGATAGGCACGTACGAAGTTAATGATAAGTCTAACACAAAATGCATTTAATCAAGTAACAAGTATGCATGCATGTAAAAGGAATGTTTATGCATTTAAGATTAAAGTGTAAGTGTAAGTTTATAGTTTAACATGTTACATCCCAAAAGGTGGTAAACGAAAGGGGTTCAAGTATACTCACAAAATTTGCTAGTTATTCTGATTATCCAAATGTTGACGAGTGAATGAGTTTAGGATGTTGAACGTATACGGATTGGAGTTCAAGGTAGGTCTAGAGTTGGAATTCGGAATAAAAAGTACATGGAAAGCATCATATGAGAAAGTAACCATCTAGCACTGCTATGAAACCCATAGAGGTTTGAATGTTTTCAGGGGTTAAAGCACCCATTAGAATCGTAACGAGTAATAAGTTCTTAGATGGTGTAACCTATTATTTTGACAAGTAACCATTAGGTTATCATCAGAATTTTGGTTACTATAAGTATTATATATCATATATAGTATATGTTTATAAGTTCTAGTCCATTATCATAACAAGAATGTCATAGAAGTCATGCATGAGGTAGGAAGATGAATCTTCCATTTAGGAACCCCTTTTGTTTTCACCAATACACAAGTTGTCATAAGACAATAAGGATGGTCAGGAACAGACATTAAAGAAATGAAATACATACTATCTAACTAAGAAACCATCAAGTGATGTGTGAATTTGTAGGTAGGATAGCCCAAGCTATCCAAATAATCACACAACTTCAAGTGTAGGACTTGTTCATCACTTGTAGGTTAGAACCTTATTAAAACAGAAAGTTTTTGAGGATTAAACCTCTGGATTTACATGTCACAACCTTGTTTTTAAGCTCACATAATCATGGTCTTGATTAATGGCATAAGGGCATAGGTATGTGTTGAGAAATCTCAATTTAAAGTAGAAAGTTTATACAAAAGCAGAAAGTTTATTGCACTTTTAGCCTTATTATGGTGATGTTCCAGCCTTGGTTTTCCATGGAAAACATGTGTAAATATACCTAAGGTTGTTCCAAGTACTAAGAAAGAAGAATCAATGAAAAAGGTGAAGTAAAACTGAGGTTATGCTCACTTTTGTAGCTTGAAACGAATCTGACTTGCTTCTGATTTACACCTGAGTTTTTGAGTCTTTGTGAGTGAAAGTAGAGTGTTTGCAAAGTGAAAAATGTGTGGAGAAGTGTTGGGTTTTATAGGGAATGATTTAGGGTTGGTTTGGTGAGCATTAAATTAAGAAAACACAAGAAACAAGCACAATTCGGACCAATAAGCGAGCTGTCACACCCCGACCCGCAGCGCAAAGGTACGGGGCATGATGATTGTCCATGACACTATTATAAGTTTAATATTTAAAGTCACCAAATTAAATTTGTCACACATAACATAGAATTAAAATATTAATGTCAAGTTACAAAATCAAATAAATAATAGAAACATATCATAGCCGGCTTATTACTAAGGCAATCCGACATGTCTTCAACTCAAATCCACCCACCCTTGTGTACCTGTATCACGCGTAAAAGAGTTTTGGGTCAACAAATATGTTGGTGAATAGATTCTGTTTTTTTATTTAAAAACGATTTTTTTCAATATTAATTTTAGAAAACTTTACTTTATAACATGCATTATCAAATGTGAAACTAGGTCCCTCAATATAACAAGAATTCAACAAATATCTCATAAGTAACACAAACATAACAACATTAGTAACCATAGACAGATAGAGATTCAAGCCCCGAAAGGTGAATCTGCGAAACTGCGAAACACATAGAGATACAAGGTGGGACAAATGACTAAATCACCCTAGAATAAATATAACCAAGATTTTAAATAATGGAACAACAACAATGGGTCTAGTGATTCGATTTCTTGATTTGGGAACTTTTGTTTTGAGAATTTATAAATCATAATTTGAAGAAAATCAAGTTATATTACTAGTCAAAAATAAATAATTATGATTACTACGAGATTAAAACATATGTATATATTAATAACTATAATTCTCAAGATCTTATTGATTCGAAAATTTATAATTATATATAGATTAAAAATCTAATTTTTAAAATCATCGATTTATTAAAAATACCCAAACTTGTACTTTATAATTTAATTACATATTATTGGATAATCACCAAAATTTATATAATTTATAAAAATTCTATGAAATCATAATCCTCCAAATTTTTATCAGAAATATTATTCAAGAATCTTGTTCAATGAATTTCTAATTTTTTTTATATAATTCTTATTATATAAATAATGTTAAACTTTCATAATGATTCCTGTAGAAGTTCAAAAATTCCCAAAAATTACATGAACTAATCTAACATGATATAGAACAGTAGGGTAAATTCAATTTCACTAAAATAGGTGTATAAGATCAAAAGCCCCAATTTCAAGAACTCAAGAACCCTAGTTTCGTCAAAAATTCAATTCGGATTCCTAGAGACTTAAAATACAGAAATTGACAATAGAAAATTGTAGAGCACGGAAAATAAATAAGTTTAGGCTTTGGAATCACCTGAAAAGGTTGAGATTTGAAGAAGATATCGGCACGTGAAGTTTGGAGCCCTAGAATGTTCTTCGATTAAATTCGTGATGTAGAGATGATGAAACAAGGAAATTTCAGCGAGGTTTTGCTTTGTTTTTGCAGGACATTCAAGTGGTATAAGTTTCATGAAACAATTTTATGTTTTGAGAAAGAACCCAACATGGTTTAACAAAAACTCTAATGGTGTAAGGATTTTAGATTCATTAAGTTAGTTAAAGGGCATTAACGAACGAATTTATGACATGAAACGGATCTCCCCTATTATTGTGACATGATGCGGACCTGAAAGAAGTCAAAACGTCATACGAAACTCAGACGGTTTGGTGCCACGTTCTAATTTTCCTTCACATTGAAGAAGAAGGAGATGCAGGTCTCCGATATGGTCAAGATAAATAAATAATGAATGAGGTTCTGTCATCATTGGCATGTACTCTAGCTGGTTTGCACGCTGGTTATATTTAGGGGTTCCGGGTTCGATTCCCGTCCCATACACCATTGTTTTATATATATTTTTTTTGTTATAAAAATTCAGGATCCACATTATTCAAGAGCAAACAAGAAGCTCAGTTTGTTTGTGGGTTGTTTATTGAGCGTCAGGTCGCGGGTTCGAATCCTGTTGGGCTCTTATTTTTTTTCTTTTATTTTAAATAACAGTTTCAGTACATTCACAAACACCCCTTATACTTCCTAACTGCTGCTAACTGAGCTTAACCATATAAAGTAACTTAGTTAACTTGTTTCTTACAAAAAAAAACTAACTTAGTTAATTAACATTAATTAACATTAACATTAACACTATATAATAAATACTAACTTAACTAGGTTTACTAACCTAGTTAACTTGTTTCTTAATATATAGTTTCCACTAATTACAAAAACAACCCTCCTTAACTTGTAACTTTGTCATTTTGACAATTTTACCCCTTTAAAGTTCAGAAGTCGTTTCAACTACCATTTTTAACGTAGTTAATTATTTCCTTTATAACTTTTTAACCGAATTAACTGTCTCGCTTATAAACCTCCATTTTTACTCTGGTTTTAATCCAATGCAAAACGTGACGAGTAATTACATAAAAATATTAAAAATTCTTATTTTTATTTTATTGATAAGGGTCCGTTTTTACAATCCGGGTCGGATTCGGAGACCCGATTGTGAAGGATGTTACAGTCTCCCCAACTTTTGGGAATTTCGTCCCGAAATTAGGAGGAAGCTGCTCGTATAGGATAAGGTGTAGGATCTTCCATAGACATGAACGATAACGGTAGATTTAGTAATAGCGTTAGGAACTCGAATCTTAAGATCACCACCGGCAATCATTTTTCGACCTGATTAAAAGTTTGATTGTAGATTGGGAAGCAGGCTATGCCGCCACACCTCCCCTTGTTCCTTAGGAATGTCATGTGACAAGTGTTAAACACAAGTCCTGACGTTGCTAAGAATCCGCTCAAACTAGGATATATCAAGGGGCGTAGACTTATTGAGGCGGTAGCGTTCCTGACAAGGGTTGTATACCCATTTGAGGAATCGCTTTCAAATGCCATGGATACAAGAATGGGAACCGTAAAATTGGCCTATCGAGGATTTATTGTAGCTAAAGAGAAAATCATGTCCCAAAGATGACTTATAACACAAGAGAGTTTGCAATTGAGTCGTGAGGTATATATGTGATGCCCAACTACAATCCAGGTCCCAACTTGGGATCTTGAAAAAAAATATCTCATAAAATGCCACAATTTAAGTTGAATGAGTGAAATCAAAGAATTTCAATCTCCAATCACAAAACCAAAGCAAACTAACTTAAACACTCATGATTAGTCTAACGCTGCTTTTGAAAATTTGACAGACACACTTATATATAGGAGGTACCAGCGGCGTATCCACCATGTGTCTATCAAATTTTCATCCACCTCGTTATTCGAATCATGATTGACGACTCAAACCAACTTACTAATTAAACAACCACAACCAAACCAAAACAACCATAGTATGAGTCTCGAACCCAAAAAGGGTGGAACTAAATGGTGGCAGTACCTACATCCATAGCTATGGGGGAAGGGTCGGTTTATGAAAAAGTAAGACGATACCCACGTTACATAAACTATGGGGAAAGTACGCCATGATGAGTGATGATGCGAAACTGTAACAACATGAAATAGCAATAAAACATAACATAAATGCATATCATAGCGATACATAAAAACGTGCAAGTAAAAGATGAAAATGACGATAAATCGTAACGTTGAAAATGTGACAACTACACAAGCTATCAACGGTACTGATTAAGAGTTGATAATTGTACCAATTGGCGTTAGTGCGAACGCCAAGGATACAAAGTGAGAGCAGCATGTAAAGTCGTTAATGAGGGAAAACTAAATGTGGAGTCGAATGGCAGAGGATAATTACTCTTCGGACAAAAGTAGAAGGGTCCTATGGAAAATTAAGGAAACCATAGTTGTGTTAACTTAACTCACGTTCATTTCATTTTGTTAACTAATTTTACACGTTACCAAGTGAAGCACATTGGTATTTTAAATTGTTCATCTACAAAAGCAGCTGGGTTTATTTAGAAAAATATTTTCGTTATGTTTCAAGAAAATATTTTCGATCTAAAGTGATGAATTTTACTGAAAATATTCATTATATATTGTTTTATTATTTTTATAAAATCAAATTTTAAGGTCGGAAAAAGAAAAAAAATTATCGTCACCATGTGCCCTAGACATGAATTTGTCGAACTATAGGCATAGGTTACGAAAGTGATTAGGGTTGTGACGTTCAAGTCGTAATGCACAACACGTTAAAATTTTAAACATATTACCAAAAATCACATTATTACATTTGGGTTCGAAATTCCAAAACATTCTTTATTTGATTAATTAGTTTAAAGAAACTCAAAACGTTTCATTCAAAGTACACTCATCGCATAAGAACGTTGTCGTGCTACTAACCGCATCCTGATTGTCTTGGAACTGGATGAGTGCTCATTCGCGTGCCTTCTAGTTATCGTGGTTCTCTGGATTGGCTTGAACGGCTCGATTGTAAGGAATGAGGGTGTCATACGGTATGGTCGATTGGTCCATTGATGGAGTGTCAAGTTGGACATACAGTTGGATCATAAGGTGGGTGTTGGTTTCACAAATGGGAGGGGGAGTCACGGATTTGTGAAATCATGGAGTATCACATGAAATATTATGGAGTATCAAAAGGTAGCAAAAGCCGAACCCTTCGACAAGGTACAACAGATAGGGTGATTTTTTTTAATATCGATAGAATCTTGTGGAATATTATAGATTTATTCCGATGGTTTATATACGAAACGATATTATAACCACATGGAATATGATAAATAATAAAACTTATGATAAAATATTATCTCATCATAATATATTGAAAATCATAGGTTTGGCACACCATATGGTTTAGTATGACTTCCGTGCATCACTTTCATAATTACGTGTGCACCCGCAATTACCGAGCTTTTGCATGGTCCTCATATGTCCACCATTGATGTACAACTTAACCCAAAGAAAATCATGAATAAATAAGTTTTGGGGTGTTGTAAAACAATGTTTAGGATAGCATCCATGAATTAACATGGACGCGTTTGACATATCAAAGTGTTGTTAGTTCACATGACGTTTGGTGTGACATGCTTTGGCCTAATAGGTATCGGTACTCTCATCATCGTTAGTCCCCAGGTAGGCAAACTGGTCCATTAATTGGATTTATACGAATGTCAGCCTAGACAGCAAGTCCCGATTACCGGTACGTAACACTTCCAGTTAATACATGTCCGTCACAAGAACTCACTTTGACGAGAGTGAAACTCAATTGAAATGTGAAAATAAAAAATGAAATGAAATCAAACTCATTAATAATTGAAATGTATTAAAGAAAATGAATTGATTCAAGACATTAGATATATAGGAATAAGAATTAGAATATTGATTATTTACATATAGTATAAGGTGTGTACGACATGACATGGAAAAAGAAATAATAATAAACTATAGTTTAATAATAAGGTACATATTGTCATTTATAGCAAATAATCTATACTATATAATAAAAGAAAACATTTTAGGGACACTTGTCATTATATTAAGTCATTTCTTACAGATAATTATTATTATTATTATTATTATAGTTTAATCTTTTCAAATTAATTATAGATAATCATCCTAGTAAATATTATTTATTTTAATATATTATATTATAGATAACACTCCTACTAAATATTATTAGTTTAATATCTTATTGATAAATATTATTAGTTTAATTTCAGTGATTTTTATATATTCATAAATCTTAAATATAAAACGACTTATTTCACTCTTCCATATTTAGACCATTCACACTTTACTTTGTTATTTCACTTTACTCCATATTAAGACCATATACTCTACTTTAGTTCAATTTCTTTATAGTATATTCGGTTAACTTTATACTTGGTATTTCATATCCACATCCCTTTTTGTAGTGTTGTTTGTCACATTTGTAGCGTTGGTTATGGATCCATGAAATGAAAACAAATTATGTTATCGACTGAAACAATCGATGTTGTGAACATCTATCTATATCTATACTATTATAATTAAAGAAATCAATATGTGACACGTGTCATTCATTGGAGGCACCTATTTTTTTGGTTTTCCGTCTTTCTTTTATATTTATTATTTAGTATATAAATTAGATTTTTTTACTATTATTAGTATTTTTATTATTTATCAAATATATTGATTACTTAAAATTTATATATAAGACTTTATCCAAAATTATATTTATTTAATATACTATTATTCTAAAATTACATTTATTCAACTCGTGTAATACATAGAGTTTTTAAAGATTCAACTTTTTTATTATTTGGTATATAAATTACAATACACGAGGTTGTTAAAAATATAATATTTTATTATTATTTAATATATAAAATTAAATTTATTCAACCGGTGTAATAAATGAGGTTTTTAAAGATATATTGTTTTATTATTTAATATGGAAAATAACATTTTTTCAACCCGTGTAATACACGGGGTAATAATCTACTATTTAGCATATAACAATTTGATGTGCTCACATGCATATGTGTGTGACACTAGAAAATTTAAATCATGGGCACTTTAAATAATTTTTTTAGCTAAGACAATCAAACAATTAAGCACATAAGATACCTAATCGACTATAGACTAAGTCTAAGGGTCTAATAACCTATCTTAATTCCCTATAGTCATTGGTTCTGATACCAATCTGTCACACCCCGACCCGCAGCGCAAAGGTACGGGGCATGATGATTGTCCATAGCTTATGACACTTTTATAAGTTTAATATTTAAAGTCACCAAATTAAATTTGTCACACATAACATAGAATTCAAATATTAATGTCAAGTTACAAAATAAAATAAATAAAAGCAACATATCATAGCCGGTTTATTACTAAAGCAATCCTACATGTATTCAACTCAAAATCCACCCACCCTTGTGTACCTGTATCACGCGTAAATGAGTTTTGGGTCAACAAACATGTTGGTGGATAGATTCGGTTTATTTATTTAAAAACGTTTTTTTTTCATTATTAATTTTAGAAAACTTTACTTTATAACATGCATTATCAAATGTGAAACTAGGTCCCTCAATATAGCAAGAATTCAACAAATATCTCATAAGCAACACAAACATAACAACATTAGTAACCATAGACACATAGAGATTCAAGCCCCGAAAGGCGAATCTGCGAAACTGCGAAACAATGATGGTGATACCGAGTTCCCATGGCCGTGGGGAACCGGTCAGCCAGGTGGATCCACGCGAAACCTGTGACAAAAAGCGAGTAACACATAGATGCACGTATAGAGAAACAATAGAAATTAGCAACAAGTGACACATAGAAACACATCGAATAGCATGTTATCAATTTAAATAATCAAGTTGAAATCAAGCACGAGATACACCCCAAAAAGAGTTAATGGCAAAAAGGGGAAAAGAGTCAAATCTACTCACAGGTTGTGAAGAAAGAATCCAGCATATGTATATACTTGGTTAGAAACCCCGTGTAATACACGGGTTAAATAAATGTAATTTTATATATTAAATAATAAAACTTATATCTTTAAAAACTTTGTGTATTACGCAGATTAAATAAATGTAATTTGTATATTAAATACTAAAAACTTGGTATCTTAAAAAAAAGTATATAATCGGGTTGAATAAATCTACCAAATAATAAAAAATTACATTAAAACTGATTTTATTTAGAATTTTTAAATTAAAAACTAATTTATCTAGAATTTTTTAAAACTGATAACTTTTATTAATGATCAAGAGATATTGATTTCTTTTATTAATGATCAAGAGATATCGAGAAATTAATACATACAAAGAATATATATTATAATTAATATTATCTCTGCATTTGAGTATGATACAAATCCTCATCAAACTGATAATACAACAATAACTAAAACATCAAACGAACAAAAAATCATCCTGCATGTAAAATTACACATCCTAGATTACTCAAATCTAGTAAACTCTACCAAATCAACAAATCATAAAAATCAAAACGTAAAATCAAAACCTGAGTGACTCTGTAATTGAAATACGGATCGAATTCATGAATCACACTCTCATACTTAATAACCTGTAACAAAAACGTTTCAAAACACATCAAAAACATACAAAAACATATCAGTATACACAAATCGAAACTATATCATAATATACACATAAAACGATATCCAGTAATTTTACCGAAAAAAGATGGATCGAGAACGCAAGCACTCCGATCAACAACAGAATGACACACACGAAGGGTAAAAAAGTAACAAACTCACCCATCATACCTTCTTCTCTCTCCCCAGAGGCTCTCTCTCTGAAGCCAAAGTCTCCTCTTCATATGTCTCGATTTGACTCCAAATCTCTCACACAGAGGTCGTTAATGGCGGTTCCCGTAGATAGTCTCGCAAAACCACTGCCTGCATCGTCAACTCTACGGTTCGCGTTTGGAAATGTTCTCGCGTTTAATCATCCATCGGAGAGAGGAAATTCAACCGGAGATCTTTTCATATTTTCATCAAATTCACATCAGATTTGCATCAATTTCCAGTCTAGCAAAGCCGACGAAAGCAATCAACAATAGATAGGGAAGATTTGGGGGCGTTATTTGCTTGCCAAAGGTTTTATTAGGGTAAAGATGAGAAGGAAAAAAAGGCGTGGTTACGGATATAATAGGATCCGAAAGTTGTCATGGGTCAGGAATTATACCCGTACCAACGACCCATTTAATCAAATGCCCTCTTTGAGTGACATGTGTCCAAACTTGGTTTTATTAGGGTAAAGATGAGAAGGAAAAAAAGGCGTGGGTACGGATATAATAGGATCCGAAAGTTGTCATGGGTCAGGAATTATACCCGTACCAACGACCCATTTAATCAAATGCCCTCTTTGAGTGACATGTGTCCCAAACTTGGTTTCTTTTATTATAGTAGATAGATTAATAACTATAATTCTCAAGATCTTATTGATTCGAAAATTTATAAATATATATAGAGTTAAAATCTAATTTTTAAAATCATCGATTTATTAAAAATACCCAAACTTGTACTTTATAATTTAATTACATATTTTTGGATAATCACCAAAATTTATATAATTTATAAAAATTCTATGATATCATAATCCTCCAAAATTATCAGAAATATTTTTCATGAATCTTGTTCAATGAATTTCTAATTTTTTTATATAATTCTTATTATATAAATAATGTTAAACATTCATAATGATTCCTGTAGAAGTCCATAAATTCCTAAAAATTACATGAACTAATCTGACATGATATAGAACAGTAGGGTAAATTCAATTTCACTAAAAGAGGTGTATAAGATCAAAAGCCCCAATTTCAAGAACTCAAGAACCCTAGGTTCGTCAAGAATTCAATTCGGATTCCTAGAGACTTAAAATACAGAAATCGACAATAGAAAATTGTAGAGCACGAAAAATAAATAAGTTTAGGCTTTGGAATCACCTGAAAAGGTTGAGAATTGAAGGAGATATCGGCACATGAAGTTTGGAGCCCTAGAATGTTCTTCGATTAAATTCGTGATGTAGAGATGATGAAACAAGGAAATTTCAGCGAGGTTTTGCTTTGTTTTTGCAGGACATTCGAGTGGTATAAGTTTCATGAAACAATTTTATGTTTTGAGAAAGAACCCAACATAGTTTAACAAAAACTCTAATGGTGTAAGGATTTTAGATTCAATAAGTTAATTAAAGGGCATTAACGAACGAATTTATGACATGAAACGGATCTCCCCTATTATTGTGACATGATGCGGACCTGAAAGAAGTCAAAATGTCATTTGAAACTCAGACGGTTTGGTGCCACGTTCTAATTTTGCGTCACACTAAAGAAGAAGGAGATGCAGGCCTCCGATATGGTCAAGATAAATAAATAATGAATGAATTCTGTCATCATTGCCATGTACTCTAGCTGGTTTGCACGCTGGTTATATCTAGGGGTTCTGGGTTCGATTCCCGTCCCATACACTATTGTTTTATATATTTTTTTTGTTATAAAAATTGAGGATCCACATTATTCAAGACCAAACAAGAAGCTCATAAAATAGGTGTTCGAATCCCATACCATTTGGTTACATGGCCACATCCTTTAATCAGATTACAATACTCAACATTACTCATTCCAATGTGTGCTCTATTCCGTTCGAGACCCAACCCGAGTATATAACAGCTAATGTGCGGCCCAGAAGTCATGCGAGACCCAATTCTATATTTCATCATATGTTTTCAATTATTTGGGTAAACCGGGGTAGAATGCATGCATTATTTCATTTTATACAACAGTAACTCACCTTATTATTTTATCTAATTGTTTGTGTAGTATAGCTATACACATCCTATTAACAGATTACCTATGATCCTTTTTTCTAAACAACAACAGTGGTCGACAACCTATTTAAGCATAAAATTCCTATTGGGCCAATAACCTATATTCACATGCAACTGAATTTGCATTTATTGCATTAATGGTATCATTCATAATTTGCATTCACATGGTTATGATTAACATAGCCGACATCAGTTTCTATATCAATTTCTATGTCAGATTATTATTGGACCATTACTCATCCTATAACAATCATCATGAAGTCACATAACATGCAAAAATCAAGACTATACATACACATCGTCATCTACTCGTAATTAACAATAACATAAAGAAAATCAAGATTTACTAACCGGGACCTTTGATTGACAGAATGATATCTACACGAAGAGGGGGGGTTTCTTGAGTCGCAAATCAGGGAAAACAATAGGGTTTTTGTATGTGTAATATCATGATACGTGACCCCATATCTATACAACTAGAATTTGTAGACAACTAGGACTCTTGGCCGGCCCTTAATTAATTACCCACTTGGGCTCTACCAAACCCAATCGTAAGCCCAGAGAATAAAGTGTTGGGTTTGTTTGGCCATTAATTGAGATTGGTCTTTTGGTTGAGATTGGGCTTATGAAACTCAACCTAGAATAACCCGTATGCATGGCCCAATTATAAACTAATCGTGTGTCAAGACGCGACCCAAAAAGAACGAGTTATAATACTAGCGCGATGCATTCATTCACAACGGAGAGAGATGAATAATAAGAAATTAGAATCACGGAAATAAACAACACTGACCTCGGAAGTTTGGGTTGTCACATCATCCCCAACTTGAAAGAAATTTCGCCCCGAAACTTGACAAGTAAGCACAGATGAATGAAGTGATAAATCAAGATTGTTGCGGATTTTCCTCAGGTGCCACTGTCACACCCAACCGATGGCAGAATCATCGGGACGCGGCACTGAGCGAAACAGATTGTTCAGAAGTTTTCCACAACAACTATCATACAAATTCAATTTAAATGATACGTCCCATACCGTATCCTAAATTAAATAATAAGTTATTACAGAAAATCATCCAAACAAATAACACTGTCTCGACAACTCAGATTTAATTTATTACAGACCAAATGTTCAAATAATGCCCGGAATCATTAGACTCATCCGGACAAGATCTACAGAGGGCTAAAGCCATAGACGCTTGATGGAACAACTCCAACGGATCCATGGCTAGCGTTTATTTGCTTCTAGAAACCCCTAGGTAGGCTACGACCTACAACTGCTAGATGGGCACTAGAGCCTTATTATCGCTTCGCTTTCCTAGCAAGCTAACACCTTAAACACCTGTCACATACGTTAAAATAAAGTCAATACATAAAATGTAAAGGTGAGTACACAAGTTTGATATAGCATATAGAGTTCGAATAGTTTACGCATAACCAGGCACGTACACAGAGGAAAACGATGCATGTAAATTATCAACATGGGACCATCGGTACCAACGACTACGGGTTGACTGTCCGAGACAGTTCGCAATACATGATTACCACCGTAATCCAGGCAAGTAATTGTCCTTAGCAAACCCCGTGTGAACGGGTGCTGAATCCAAACTATAGTAGTATGTTGCTAAAGCAGGTAGATAGCACTCCACATGTAAACATAATAAACAGCAATCATTTAGTCAAGTAGCACATGCTAATAGGTTAGCGTTCAAATAGTTTGTGTTTGATTGTGGTTTTGATAGATAACGTATGTGACACCCAAAAGTGCTAAAAGCAAAAAGGGTTCGAGTATACTCACAGTGATTTGGTATGGATTGAAGGGAGCGCTGAGAGAAGTTAGCATGAATAGTTCGATAGTATAACGATGAGTAACGCGGAAATACAAACAAGTGATGATGGATAGATTGGGCCGGTCGATCGGACAGCTGGTTCGATCGGATGGGTTGTTCGTCCGGTTTGAAAGTCCGTTTGAACATTCCCATTCGATCGGCCGACAGGCTTGATCGGCTGGTCCTTTCGAGTGCATTGTTTCTTCCTTTAGGAAAGGATGTGTTTGTGTATGATGGTTTGAACTTTTGAAGTTTTTGCAGCATTACCTTTCAAGTTGGTCGATCGAACGGAGTGTTCGATCGGTTAGCCCAACCGATCGGTTTGCAACTTCAGTGTTATAAATTTGGCAATGTGTCACTCGATCGGGTGGCATGCTCGATCGGGGGACATTCCAATGTTTCGAAAAATGGTTAACTGTTGAAGTATAGTATCTCATGATCCGATGAGTAACGTTACAATCGAATGGCATAGTCGATCGAACATCACCTCGTCAATACTACACTTTGTGAAATTGTGGGTCCATGTGTTAGCCGATCGGCTGTCCCGGTCGATCGGCTGGGTGGTCCGTTCGGCTGGGCTGTCCGATCGGACAGCCTAACCGTTCGGCCAGCATTCCTGACCTAGTTAGCCTATCTTCTAACACTTGGTTGTTTTGGTTAATCTTGATGTGATTTTGAGGTAGTTTGTTAACGAGTCGAACCACGAAACATAAGTCCTTACTTGGTTCACTGGCTCGGGCAGGAATCACCCAAGTCCGGTCAGTGGACGGTTCGGAACCTTAGTTTAGCGTTTAACCCGAAATCGATGAACCTCGTAGCTAGAATCCGAATCTTGAACCATGTGTTTGTTTAGGATGATTTGTAAGTTGGTTCAAGCTCCGTTTTCACCGGTTGAGTGTAAAAGAGTTGAAAGATAGTTAAAACCGTCTTTCAATCCTTTTTCCACCGTGAAATGTTAAGATCCTTGGTAGATTTTAGGTTGTTTATGTGGAAATCGGCTAGATCTAAGCTAATCATAGTGGAATGATGCCAAAACTTGATGTTCTTGAAGAACACCATGATGACATCACCCAAGAACACCTAGATCTTGGTGATTTCATGGTTAAAATCCAAGTTTTGAAAGATAGAAAGGTGTAGAATCATTAAATGAACAAAATCGTACAAGATTTAGGGTGAAAAACTTACCGGATTGAAGAGAAATTGGAGAAATAGTGAAGAACAAGGGCTGGTCGGACAGAGCTTTCCAAAAGTAGTAAAGATGACAATGACAGCCCTATTTATAGGCTTCCAAAAGAGGAAAGGCTCAACCGATCGGCCAGGATTCCTGGTCGAATGGGCTGCTCGATCGAACAGCATGTTCGATCGGCTAGCCTGTTCGATCAGTGGTCCTGTTCGATCAGGATGCTCCTTTTTGAGAGTTTTGCGATGATTTTTGGTATTTCGATTTCGATGAACGATGATTTGAGTATGATAGAGTTCCTAATTAAATTACTTTCAGTCCTAACCACTATATCTAACATAAAAGCATCCTTACACCACAATTCAGGTTCGATTTCGATTGAGTTTGATTATCCTTGGAGTTTCGATTTGATTGATTGATTCACCACACATAACTACGTAACATAAACATGCACGGATAACACGTAAGGCACACACACACGTATAAAAGTACCAAAATTTCCGTATTTGAGTTCGATGATTTATTCGATTAGCTTGATTATTGATTGATTAACTTTATTGCATTGCTGCTTCCTATTATTCACAGTCAATTATCGGTTCGCAGTTAGATTATCGATCGATTAATTTGGATTACACAACACTTACTCCACATAATACAAAAATAAAAATTAAAATAACTTTAATTCCAATAACAGTCAACATTTGACTTTGACTTTGACATTTGAAAAATACGGGGTGTTACAGCCTCCCATTGTTTAGGGAATTTCGTCCCGAAATTAGGCTGAGAGCCGTACATCGCCATGATTTTACCAATTTGATGCTTCAGATCTATCTGAACAATTGCGGGTACTTGGCCTTCATGTCGCTTTCGAGTTCCCAAGTGAACTCCGCGCCTCGTTTGCCTTCCCATCGGACTTTCACGATTGGAATGCGAGAGCGTCTGAGTTGCTTGGTCTGGCGATCCATGATTTCGACAGGCTTTTCCATGAAGTGTAACGTTTCGTTGACATGAAGATCGTCAAGTGGTATGACTGTATCGGGATCAGCTATGCACTTCCGAAGGTTTGACACATGGAAAGTCGGGTAGACATTGCTGAGTTCCTCCGGTAAATCGAGTCTATAGGCGACTTTTCCGATTCTTTCCAGAATCCTAAAAGGTCCAACATATCAAGGCGCGAGTTTCCCTTTCTTGCCGAATCGGACTACACACTTCCAAGGTGATACCTTTAGGAGTACGTAGTAACCAACCTCAAATTCAAGGGGCTTGCGTCTGTTATCGGCGTAACTTTTCTGTCTTTCCCGAGCTTTCACTAAGTTGTCTCTTAGCTGGTGGATTTTTTTCAGTCGTTTCTTGTAGAATCTCGGGACTGGTTAATTGGGAATGACCGACCTCGTGCCACACAATAGGCGAACGACATCTCCTACCATACAAGGCTTCGAATGGTGCCATCTGGATGCTGGAATGATAGCTATTGTTATACGAGAATTCGACCAATGGAAGGTGTTTGCTCCAACTACCGCCAAAATCGATAACACACGCACGGAGCATGTCTTCAAGAGTACGAATCGTTCTTTCAGTCTGTCCGTCGGTTTGTGGGTGGAATGCGGTACCCAAATTCAGCGTCGTACCAAGAGCCGCTTGAAATGTTTCCCACAATCTCGAAGTAAACCTAGCGTCACGGTCAGAGATGATGTCTCGAGGCGTACCATGATTCCGAATGATCTCGTCGGTGTAGATTTGGGCTAGTTTGGCCACCTTATAGTCTTCTCGTATCGGCAAAAAGTGGGCTGATTTGGTTAGACGGTCGACTATTGTGACAATTGCCACTTTCTGGTAAATTATTTACATTTAAAGCAATGAATTACATTATACAAATACGTGATTAGAATACTTATGGAATATTCATTTATGATGCACATGATTCTTTTTTAGTGGTTACATTTGAAACAGTGTAAACAATGCATCGAAACAACTAGAGTAGTGCCTAGTAAACTAGTGTACTGACAAAAACTCAGGATCCGCAGAAACTAGTGTAACGATAGTTTTAGGACTCAGACGAAGGTCCAACATCAATTATAAAATAAACCCTACTTGGAAATACAAGGGTTTGGTCTAATATATTACCAATGTCCGATAGCACAAAAACTGGCCGAAAACTGCCAAAAAGCACCAAAAATGACCATTTCAATGTTTTTCGGCAAAAATTCAGCATTTGTATTTTTACTACAAAGTGCAAAATGGGTTGTTTAAACTCAAATTCCATATGAAAATACGTAGGAAACATCATATAAATATATAACCAAATGTTTCCCTACAACTTTCATAAGCGAACCTTTCGACTATCTTCTTGTGGAACGAGCGACAAAAGACTATCCGAACTACAACTTGACATATGTAGTGAACTAGTGAACATTATTTTTGGTCATTTCCATTCTATTCTTGATCATTTTAAGTATTGAAACCTCTTGAAACTTGGTAATCCATAAAAGCCTAAACATTTAACCATTTTAACATTTTAACCTTAATAAAGTTACCATCATTTTTTTTACCACAAGTGGGCCCCCCCCACTCTTTGTTTTTTTTATTTTTTTTTATTTGATGAATACTTATCCAAAGTTAAGTGGATCATGATGTGGAAGAGTTAGCCATGATGTGTAATGGTTAGTCATGAGGTGGAAGACTTATAACATTGTTGAAGTAAATCACTAACACATTCACCAAGTTCTTACACCTAAATTCACACACACTTAGCAAACTCTTTCAATCTTCATATCTTCATCTTCATATCTTCATATCTCACCAAGAACACCTTCCAAAAACCCACTTCACTTCTTCATGTTTCTTATGATCAACATGGATTTTCATGGAACCTAAGAAGATCTAAAGCATTTGCAAGCTAAATCAAGTCTTTTCATCCATCCAAGAGTCTTCTAACAACAAGATCTTCATCTTCTTTGTTTCTTAACATCATCTAGATCATCCCTAGCCTAGAGCTAGAAGTAAGCTTCTAACTTTATTTTTCATACTTATTTATGTTATGATTATTATTATAACTAGTAATAACAAAGTAATCATAAATAATAATATGAAGATACAAAGAAGCAAAAATTACAAATCATGATGTATATGTTTATTTATGTGGTGATTAAGATTGTTATTTGCATATTTGATCTTGTTGAGATGATTAAGATATGTATAACTTCTTAGATGAAGTTCTAAAAATATGATCTAACAAGTATACATGAATATGTTAAAGTTTTTTTTAGATAATGGATGATCAAAATTTATGGTGTAATTAAAGTATTTAATATTTTTAAATAAAAACAAGACTTTTTACAAGAGTATAAAAAGTAACATACAACATGACATTTTTATAAAAGTTGTAAAAACTAGAAGTAAACTAGGTTTTTGAACTAGTTAACATATGTTGTAAGCAAGTTCAAAACCCTACATAATTTTGACATCATCTTGATAAGATTATGTTATAAATCTTGTTATAAAGTTTATGTATCTTGTTTATAAAAGTTATGAGTAAATTGTGATGTTGATTTGAAAAGAAAAAGATATGTTTATTAAACATGGCAAAGTGATTAAAACAAAGGTGATATGGCAAAATTTTCTTAAAAACTATATGATATAAAAACTATCATTTTTAGTTAAATTTTTCCAAGATTTATAAAGATATAAAAGAAAGTTTTTTTTATGAAAAGAAAAGATTAGATAATTATATATTTTGAGAAAATAATACTTGTTCATTTTAACAAGTTATGTGATATGTAGTAATTTGTATATTAGTTATATATATCAAAGATAAGAACTTGATTAAAATGGTGATAACAAACTCAAAAAGGCTTTAGAATTCAAGTCTTACCAAATTTCATATAAATACGCCTTAAAGACATATTACGGACACTACGAACAATCGGACATAAATTATGGACAAAACGGACGACGAACGAACTTATGGACATCTTACCCATCCGAGGACTTAATACGACATCTAGACGATCTTTCGACACGGACACAAAATTTGCGTTACAGTTAACAAACTTCGAAGATTTTGAAAACTTATAAAAAGTATTATGTTTTTATTGTCTAAAAAGTATAATTAGAAAATTTTTATAAAATTATTTTTATAAAAATTAAAGACTTATCTTTTGGGCTAAATATTTATATAAAATGGGCTTATATTTTTATATAAATTATATTGGGCTTAAACTAAATACTTGGGCTAAGCCCAATAGCAAATAACTCATGGGCCAAGCCCAATACCAAACTTATGGGCCTAAAAGCCCAACACTATTTAAAAGCCCAACACTATTTAAACCCAACACTATTTAGGCCCAATGACATAACTTGTAATGAAATACAAGTATGCGATTAATTACTACTAAACACGAATTCAAGGGAACTAGATACGACTATATGACATACTAGATACACGATTACTTACATATATGTATTTGGAAAAATATATATATAACGGTTAAACAATAAAGACATACAAGTCTTACACATAATTAAGACATAAGACTTGTAATCAAGTTATTTACAAAGACCGAAGTGTCTAACAAAATATAACAACGATTGTAGGTCGCAATACTGTTCAGGACTACCGTACGTGAAATCATATTTACTTCTACTCACTGAAGCGATACTGTGAGTTCATGTCCCCTTTTCATTTTATATGTTTTTCAAGCTTTACAACTATCGGGGAAAATACATGTACAATAAGTATGATAAGTCAAGGAATGAAACACTTTAGATCATGTGCGAAATTAGGGCCATAACTAAAGCACCATTAATCCAGTTTGGACCAAGGAACAAAGGGTTAGATCTAATGGCTTTTGGCGAGCCCCACTTATGGCCATTCGTTGCCTAGGAGTGCATTTGTTGCCCTACGACATGGTGTCGATACAATTAAAATCGTCTAGGGTTGGGTTGCTTCCTATTTCGTCACACATATTAATGTCCTTGCAAAACTTTAATGATCACGATTTCATTGACGTTTTTCATACTATATTTGATTCAAATACAAGTACATTTTTCATTTTTCGGGTGTATCATACACAACTAAACTGCATGAACTCGCTCAACCTTTGTTGATTTTTCTACTTAAACATGTATTTCAGGGAATTAGTGGACCTTGTCAGGGATTCTAATTCAGGAAACAAGTATCAAGACTCCGTGCCATCTTTTGAAGGATTTATCTATTATACTGCCGCTTTGCGGTGATATAGTGGACAAAGCCTTAGTGTTTAAAAGTTTCGTTTTGAATGTATGAAATAATAACAACTTAGTTTCTTTGAATGATTTGTAAATTATAAACTTAATGTATGTTGCGCATCTTTTGAACAATTATGGTAATGGCAATGGAGTATGTTTTATTCATTTAGTATGTTTACTTATATCGTTATGCAATGAGAACCAACAGATCACACCTCGCGCTTCCGCTACGAGCAGGGTGTGACAGATTGGTATCAGAGCTTCGATTGTAGTGAACCAGGATTCTTTCTCGAGTCTAGTCTACAATCACTAGGGAACCTCTCACGAAAACAATTTATACAAAAAAAACAAGAGTTTTCATTGCATAAACAATTTTTTTTATTTTATTTTTATTTTCAAGGTCCAGCACAACAACAACCAAATTCATATCATACAAATCAAGCAAGGACACTAGTGCATTAGTCTGTAAACGGTAGACATGAAACATTAAGTTAATCCGCATAACACAAATAGAATAACTTAAAATGAAATTATGTGATTTCAACATTTTGTGTATATATATATTTGAAATATTATTTTATTAATACATACGTCAAACCAATTATGTTACAGGATATCATGTCTTCATCCGAAGGAAGTAACATTTATGATGACGTGGATCCTATGACACCTTCGTCAGATGATGATTACATACCCGAGGTTCAGGTCATTACATCGGATAGTGAGACGGAATCTGATAGCGATATGGATGATTTTCAACCGTTTGCATATCAAGGGGATATTGTTGACGATGATGTATTAGCTGTACCTCCACCACTCAATGACATAGTTATTATAGGCCACCCGGAGGGTGAACATATAGTCGAGACTATACCTTTGGATGTACTTCCTCTTGCTATGGTGCCTTTCGTCGACCTCGACGAGGATGATGACCACATTGTCCCGGTGATTCTCGTGGAGCATATAGATGATGACTTGGGAGACGGGGATGTTTATGATCTGGTTATTCTAGATGTTGCTGCACCGGTAGTACCGATTATTGTTCTTTCTTCAGAGTCTGACACTGACTCGGATGCTCCAACGGGTGCATCTGTTACCTCTTCTGCACTACTGGCAGTGGGTCTACATCGATACGCAGTCGAGTTAGATGATGTCCTACCAGATGAGCCAGTTGTCCCTGCACCTGGTCATATTCCTACACCACCACATTCTCTAGCTCACTTACCTGCTGAGGAGCCTAGTCAGGCCCCTGTTTCCGAGGGATCTATGGACCGTATTCGACACATGCATGTTGCCTCTATCCTACCACATACCGACCATACTGACGAGGCAGGACCCTCTGGACATGCCCACATACCACCTAGTGAGCCTCTTATTGTGCCACACTCTCCACCTCACGTCATGCCCGTGACAGATCTATACCATCCATTGCATTACCCATCTGTTACTACCGAGTTACATGCTCGTGCGCTGACTCTCGAGCATCAGATAGACTTTATTATCCGTCGAGTTCATGAACTCGAGGAGGAGCTTCTTCACCTTGAGGCTTTGGTATTTTTGACTCCATCACCACCAGCTCATTCACCACCTCATGCTCCACCACCACCAGAGTTACCACCATTACCCCCACTACCACCTCAGATACCACTCGTTGATTTACCTGTTCGTGTTTTGACACTCGAGCAGCAGAGTGTTTTCCTTCACAGTTTGGTTATGGAGTTAGAGGATAGAGTTTCTCATGTTTACAGGTCATTGTTCCCGACTCCACCACCAGTTTTTCCTCCACCATAGACTTTGTGTTTGCAGGTACATCTTTTGTGACAGGTAGCTATATCAGCGTTTTGTATACATAGACTCACACCAAGTTTCAAGACAACTGAAAGACTAAAGACCGCATGGAATGAAGGAAAAATTTTTCCACCTTGTATATGTACTAGTCTAGTAAAACCGGGGGATGTAGCCCGAGTCTATTTTGATTTCCTTTTCAAAAACAATCATGTAATCGGTTGTCAGTTATATAAATAAGAAAACTTGGTGTTATCCTATATGTGCATTTAAATGTTATATGATACATGTTTTTTTGCTTGTATTGTTTGGTCTATTCGCATGATATATTACTGGATTATATTTTTATTAATGTTATAAATGTGCTTTATATACTTGGTAAAAATATTTATTAACAAACCAACGCCTAAACTTAATCGTATATTCTTTTGGAAGAATAATGCCGCCAAGAAGACAACCTCCACGTACACGAACATCTAATCCACCCCCACCTCCACAAATGCCTACAAATGAGGCGGAATTGAATGCATTAATAGGAGAAAGGGTTGCTCAAGCTATAGCCCTTTATGAGGCCTCACGTGCCGAACACAGCGGTGGCACTGGCGGATCAGGAGGCCCAGGACACCGCGGTACCTATGGCGGAACCAATACCAATGGTAACACTTAGTTGTTTTGTCACAACTTACCCAATTCCTTTTTAAAATCTATTCGTGCGTTTCACTGTTTGCTCATTCTTAATCCATTTATTGTCTATTTCAGGATGCACATTCAAGCAGTTTCTAGACTGCAAGCAACTCAATTATGATGGCACAGGCGGTGCTGTGGCTTATGTGCGTTGGACGGAGAAAACGGATTCCACCATAAGAATGAGCAGATGCTCCATTGATCAGCAAGTCACCTACGTCACTGGCTTGTTCATCAATGAGGCCCTTACATGGTGGAATTTACAAGTGCAAACTTTGGGTGATAGTGTAGCATACGTATTGACGTGGGAAGAATTGAAAGAAAGGATGAGAGAAAAATATTGTTCCCGTGCTGAACTCCAGAAGTTGGAGAATGAATTTTGGAACCTTACTATGGTCGGATCTGATATTACTGGGTATACACAAAGGTTTCACGACCTGTCTCGTGTGATTCCTTATTTGGTTACACCAGAATACAAGGGTATTGAACGCTATATTTGGGGACTTGCTCCTGAGATCCGAAGCCATGTTACTGCAGCAGAACCCACGACTATCACACAGGCGGTAACTTTAGCTGTGAGCCTTAATGAAGACGTGATCAGGATGAAGAAATATAATGTGAAAGGAGATGAGAAGAAAGATTCACATGTCGAGTCTTCCAAGGGTGGAAAAAGGAGTTACTCAAATTTCAAGAAGGGAACTCGTAGGAACAACAACTACAACAATAACACCAACCCCAACAACAATACCAACAACAACAACTACAACCGCAATAACCACAACAACAATAACAACAACCGCAATCACAACAACCCCAACCATTACAACATAAAACAAGAGAATACTCAGGCAAGGGATGCAAAGGCGTTTATAGCCACCAATGATACTGGCCCGAAGAAGTACTCAGGTACTATGCCGAAGTGTGAGCGATGCACGTATCATCACGTGGGTAATTGTAGGAAATGTGACAAGTGTGGAAAGCTTGGCCACCGTACCGAGTCATGCTGGGGATCAGGAAATAGATCAGGAACGGAAATTAGAAATAACAATAGGAATTGAAATGGGCGTGAGCAATGTCACACCCTGGCTTTGCGGAAGCATGGTTATTTTGGTGTGACTTCTTAATACCATCGCTTAACCATAACAAAGCTATATGAAATAAAACCATGCAAGATCATCCATTTAATTAAGTTTTTAAAAACCAAATACAACAACATTGTCTTAACAAACACAAACATCAACATGACATAAACACAGTTTAAGGACTGTGACTTGTCCAGGAAAGAGTCACATTCCCCAAACCCGGATGACCTCGTAACTAGTGCAGCGGGAAAACGTGTCATACCGCGCCAGATTGATGTGTGTAAAATGCAACATATAAAACACATCAATTAAGGCATAAAACTAACCCTTTTTAAGTACTAATGTTGGAAAAAGAGTGTTTTTGTCTTCCTTTTGTATTTTCAGGATGAAATGAGCTCAAAATCACAAAAGAAGCAAAAAGACAACTAATTCTAGCATAAATACAAGAAAAGGAACAAAAGTGGACTGCCCGGACCCTCAACGGCACCTCCCAAGGCAATGGAGAAGAAACAGAGTCTGAACAGAGTGTGTGAGTCGTCTCAGGATCCAAGATTGATCGTAAGAGTTCTTGACAATCAAGGCGATGTTTGCCTAAGTCTCTTACATCACTTGGTGAAGACAAGTGTTTAGTATAATACTTTTTATTTTTAATCTTTTGCACTTTTTAATTGGTTTTGTATTAATGACTTTAATAACTAGTTACTTATGTTGAAGGTGATCTTTCCTTATCGTTTGTCCGTGGTGTCTTGGCATTATTTTACTGTCTATATAAAATAAAAGATTTTCACCATTCATATCTCCACGGTCTATATGGAGGTATGTTGGCTACCTGGTCGGGGGTTAAGGGAACGGTTTGGTAAAGGTCTTGCCCTTGTTCAGCGTTTAGAGGTCCTGCTTGGGACCTGGGTCAAATTTAGTAGGATCTCCTTCAATGCCCATAGGTATTGGATGGTGGGGATCCAAACTCTTTGACCCCCTCATAAGTTAACTACTATTAATACTATAACCCGGCTATTTAGGACTGTATCCCTGCTGACTCAGACTACTTAGCCGAGGGTAACGTCACCGCCAGAAGCAGGGCCTACCACAATTTGCATTAATAACTTGATTAATTATCTTTCAATAATCCGACCCTTTAGGATTGTATCCTTGCTGACTCAAACTACTGGGTTGAGGGTAACGTCGCCTTCAAAAGAGGGGCCTACTCAATAACTAAGATAATCTCTTAAACAAGTGCAAAAGTGCGAAAATAATCAAAGGTTATACTAATACACGTGTCGGATCCAAGTGATTCATCTTGTCTATCTGTTTTTACTTTTATTTTATTTTTCAGCATTTAGTTAGATTTTATTTTTCTTAGTTTAAAATATTTTTCTCACTTTTTGATTTGGTTAGACGTTGAGGATAAACCGGTACTAAAAGCTCTTGTGTCCTTGGACGACCTCGGTATCTTACCAACACTATACTACGTCCACGATGGGTGCACTTGCCCATATGTGTGTTTAGTGTTAGAGAATATCGTGTTTTATAAATTTAAAACTTGGCTAAAAGTGTAAAAAGGGCTTAAATACTTATCAAAAATATAACACACTTCACGCGCATCAAGTTTTTGGCGCCGTTGCCGGGGACACAAGGATTTTAAGAAAGTTAGGAATCAACGGCCTAATCATATTTTTATTTTTTTTTAATTTTTTACGAATTTTTCTTAGTTTTTCAGCTTCTGCAGAACTTAGCACGGGGCCGTGCCTGGTCGGACACGGGCCGTGCTCAGCATCGTTACTGGCAGTTTTTGTTTTTTCAAGTTACAGAAGGCTGACCACGGGGCCGTGCCGGTGCAACACGGGGCCGTGTCCAACTTCCAGTAACTGGGATCTGAAAAACAATCACTGTACTTCCGACCACGGGGCCGTGTTCGCTCAACACGGGGCCGTGGTGAACCTTCTAACCTACGTTCTTTTTCTGTTTTTATTGCAGGACTTGGAACCCGACGCCATCCTCACGTAGTGTATGAGCTCCAGTTCCAATAGAGACATAAAAGAACCACTAGAAGAACCCGAACGCTTTCTCAGAAAGAGGTTAAAAGCCAAAAACCAGGAGAAGGTTTTGGGTGATCCACCCCCAATGGCGGACCAACGTACCCTTATGGATTATCTACGGCCCACCGTAGGTAATCTAGGCGCCGCTATCAATGCTCCAAATGTCGAAGCCAATAACTTCGAACTTCGACCGCATTTGATACAGATGCTCCAGAACTCCGCAACCTTTCACGGGCTTGCGGACGAGGATCCCCATCTACATATAACTAATTTCTTAGAAATATGTGATACCTTTCGGATCAATGGAGCATCAAACGACGCCATCCGCCTCCGTATGTTTCCATTCTCACTAAAAGACCGAGCGAAAGCTTGGCTCAACACCCTCCCAGCTGGATCGGTAAACACCTGGGATGAACTAGCCCAAAAATTTCTATATAAGTATTTCCCTCCTGCTAAAACTGCTAAATTAATGGCTGAAGTTAATACATACTCACAAGAGGACGGGGAATCCTTATATGAAACTTGGGAAAGGTTCAAGGAGCTATTACGCAAGTTTCCCCATCACGGCCTCGCAATATGGCAACAAGTGTCCACTTTCTACAATGGATTGTTGCCACACACTAGGCAGACACTTGATTCTAGCTCCGGGGGACTTTTAGGTAACCGACGCCCACATGAAATATATAATCAAATTGAGGAAATCGCTCAAACCAATTTTCAATGGCCCACCCCCGGGGGAATAAGTCTATCGCCCCGGGCGCCCATAAGGTCAACGAAAGCACCTCTTTACAAGCCCAAATCGAGACCCTTTCTTCAAAAATAAAAAAATTAGAAATGACAAAAACAGTCTCGGTTATGGCTTGTGAAGGGTGCGGTGGGTCACATGAAAACTGGAGTTGCATGAAAGAAACGGACGATCAACAAGAAATGGTAAACTACATTGATAATAGACCTAGGCCGTCGGGTCCTCCAACGGGAACTTATAACCAAGGATGGCGAAACCACCCAAACCTTGGTTGGAGAGATCCCGGCAATAGTAGTAACCAACAGACCCAACGAACAAACTTTCAGCAATCAAGAAATGAGTCACAAAATTTCACTCAACAACAAGGTGGACGAGAAAGGCTCGAAGATACTATATCTCGCCTCATCTCTGACACTGATAAGAAAAACTCGGAAAGATTTCTACAATTAGAATCTAATTTTAGGAATCAACAAGCTAGCATTCAAAACATAGAAAAACAAATAAATCAACTAGCTCAAAACTTTTCCGAGCGACCGCAAGGCGCATTACCTAGCAATACCGAAACAAACCCAAAGGCGCAAGTTTACCTCATCACACTACGAAACCGAACCGTAGGACCCGCAGAAGTACCGCCACCTTCGGAAGAAACAATGCCCACACCTCTGCAGGAAAAGAACTCTCCTCCATCAACAGAGCCTACAAAGGCTCCTCGAGTTCCATACCCCGGTAGGTTAATTCGTCAAAAGACCAATGAGCAATTCGCAAAGTTCGAAAGTCTGTTAAAACAATTGCATGTCAATATTCCTTTTATTGAAGTCCTAACCCAAATGCCCAAATACTCTAAATTTATGAGGGACTTCCTTACCCATAAAAAGAAAATTGAAAATTTGCAAATAGTTAATTTAGGCGAAGAATGCTCTGCCCTCGTACTCAATAAACTACCCCAAAAGAAAATCGATCCCGGAAGTTTCACGATTCCATGCTCAATAGGGGAATCACCCGTTCGCAATGCCTTGGCCGACCTAGGGGCTAGCATTAACCTCATGCCCTCATCAATGTTCAAAAGGCTTGGCTTGGGAACCACGAGCCCTACAAAAATAAGCATACAACTCGCTGATCGATCCGTCAAGTTCCCACAAGGTGTCGTCGAGAATGTCTTGGTAAGGGTAAGCAGATTTGTCTATCCAGTTGACTTTGTCATACTCGATATGGAGGAAGACACCGAGGTCCCCCTTATACTAGGGAGACCCTTTCTTGCCACAGCACAAGCAGTGGTAGACATGAATGACGGGACACTAACTTTGAGGTATGGGGACGATGAGGTAAAATTCGGAGTCGGGAAGAGAGTAGAGGACGACGACCCAGTCAATTACATGAAGGTTATTGATTCAAGCTTGGATGCCGCTCTCCGACGGTGTAACTTGGGAGGCAAGGCACTCCACTCGGAAGAAATATAACCTCGAATCGGGTCTAGCCAAGGACCCTTATAAACGTGGCGCACCACGGAGGCATTCCGCGGATCTATCCTTAGTTTAGCTTAATCTTTTAGTTTTTGCAGAATAAAACACACTCATGGTGGTAATGGATGAAAAAGGGAACGAGAAAAATGGAACCATGCAAAAAGAACAGGGCAACCCGACAAAAAATCTCCATCACAGAAGGCTCAACACGGGCCGTGCCCAACCAACACGGCCCCGTGCTAAGCCCCCTGCAGAAAATCACCCAGTTCAGGTAATTGGACACGGGCCGTGTTCAGCGGACACGCCCCCGTGTCCAGGCTTCTGTTTCAATTCTCTAATTTTTGTTACTGGCACTTGACCACGGGGCCGTGCCCGGTTACCACGGGGCCGTGTCCAGGATGCCAGTAACACAAATCTTTGTTTTTAAACCCACTTTTACACATTCTAATCAACCAAAAACATTATTTTTGGACACATTGAGGACAATGTGTAATTTAAGTGTGGGGGGGATGCTAAAACCTTGAAATTTTGCAAAATCCTAAACACAAGCCTTACACAAAACTCTATTGGAACCGCTAAACACCCCAAATTTTTTCAAAAACTTTTTCATTTTTTTTATTTTTACTTGTCTTAGTTTAAGTTGGGAATAACAAATTCTAAAAAAGTTATATTTTTACAAGTTTACAACCGATAGCGTCGTGATAAAAAAGGAACCAACATAAGAAAATTATGAAACGGCATAACAAGCTTAGTTAAAAATTCGATTATATATACTTGGTCACATTAAAAACCCATTCCCACAAAAAGTGAGTTTTGAGCCTTTATTGAGCATAAAAATATACATATTTAGACTAAATGCTCATTTTTCGTTTCTTGTGTGAATAGCCGCTTGGTTCTTACAAATCCAGAACTTGCCACAACGATACATTCCCGGTCCTTACCAACTTAAACCCAAGTAAGTAAATGATGGAGGCATTAGGACTAACAATTTTTCTTTCAAAACCATTATTTTTCAACTTTTTTTTATCACCTACCCAAAAATACCCCTAGATAGCCCCTTTGAGCCTAAACCTTTCATTTCATTACCCCAAAAACCCTTTTTACCCACCAAAAACCTTTTTATTTTTCACCCTTTATTTTAGTAACAAGCTCGGTTTTTCGTAAACTTGCCCTTTCATGTGACGTAAAAAAAAAAAAAAAAAAAAAAAAAAAAAAAAAAAAAACCAATAGTGATGAAGTCAAAAACAAACAAAAGCTATATAAAAGCTTGTTTGGAGAAATACTTCAAAAATAAAAAGTCACTAAAAACAAGGCATTTTACGAAAACCGACGCTTTTTACGATTTTCGCCCTTTTTACTAACCACTAACCCAACCACCCACCTTTAACCCAAGCCTAACCCTTCACCCAAAAGTCCTCTTAATATTTACAAAGGTAAAAAGTTAAAAAGGAGGATTGATTGCTTGGCAAGCCTATGGAAAGCGTAAGTTCCATGCCGCTCTCGAGTGATTCACTAAAATATACACCTTCAGCCGAGTGTTGAGTGATCTCCCGTGAGGTATGTGAACTTGTATATAAATGGAATTTTAATAAGGCATGCTATGCCCTAATAAGTAATTTATCTTATGAAAAGTTCAAAATAAATCATGACGAATAGGATTGTAAAATAAATAAAAATAAAACTTATTAAAGACCTTGGATTCCCGACACTCTAGGACAAGCTAAAAACCTTCTCTTCTACCTATTCCATTTGGGAGTGTAAGCCACATTTAGAGAGTTTTGCTTGAGGACAAGCAAAAGTTCAAGTGTGGGGGTATTTGATGTGTGTAAAATGCAACATATAAAACACATCAATTAAGGCATAAAACTAACCCTTTTTAAGTACTAATGTTGGAAAAAGAGTGTTTTTTGTCTTCCTTTTGTATTTTCAGGATGAAATGAGCTCAAAATCACAAAAGAAGCAAAAAGACAACTAATTCTAGCATAAATACAAGAAAAGGAACAAAAGTGGACTGCCCGGACCCTCAACGGCACCTCCCAAGGCAAAGGAGAAGAAACAGAGTCTGAACACGCCCCGTGTCCAGCGAACACGGGGGCGTGCCCAGGAAGCAGCAGAAAAGACAAACCAGTAGAAGCTTCCATTGCCCACCACGGGGCCGTGTCCAGCGGGCACGGGGGCGTGGTGAAAGTACAGCAGGCGCATTAATTGTAATTCGCAATTACAATTAATGAAGAGAGAGAATGTCAGACGGGCACGGGGCCGTGTCCAGCGGACACGGGGCCGTGTCCAACCTTCTGTTCAGCCTATATATAGAGGAGCTTGGTTTCATTCTCTCTCATCCCTTGGCACACCACCTCTCTCACACTTCATCCACCACCCACCACCACCATAACACCATCATCCACCACCATCATCCATTGTCCATCGTAGAGTGTGTGAGTCGTCTCGGGATCCAAGATTGATCGTAAGAGTTCTTGACAATCAAGGCCATGTTTGCCTAAGTCCCTTACATCACTTGGTGAAGACAAGTGTTTAGTATAATACTTTTTATTTTTAATCTTTTGCACTTTTTAATTGGTTTTGTATTAATGACTTTAATAACTAGTTACTTATGTTGAAGGTGATCTTTCCTTATCGTTTGTCCGTGGTGTCTTGGCATTATTTTACTGTCTATATAAAATAAAAGATTTTCACCATTCATATCTCCACGGTCTATATGGAGGTATGTTGGCTACCTGGTCGAGGGTTAAGGGAACGGTTTAGTAAAGGTCTTGCCCTTGTTCAGCGTTTAGAGGTCCTGCTTGGGACCTGGGTCAAATTTAGTAGGATCTCCTTCAATGCCCATAGGTATTGGATGGCGGGGATCCAAACTCTTTGACCCCCTCATAAGTTAACTACTATTAATACTATAACCCGGCTATTTAGGATTGTATCCCTGCTGACTCAGACTACTTAGCCGAGGGTAAGGTCACCGCCAGAAGCGGGGCCTACCACAATTTGCATTAATAACTTAATTAATTATCTTTCAATAATCCGACCCTTTAGGATTGTATCCTTGCTGACTCAAACTACTGGGTTGAGGGTAACGTCGCCTTCAAAAGAGGGGCCTACTACAATAACTAAGATAATCTCTTAAACAAGTGCAAAAGTGCGAAAATAATCAAAGGTTATACTAATACACGTGTCGGATCCAAGTGATTCATCTTGTCTATCTGTTTTTACTTTTATTTTATTTTTCAGCATTTAGTTAGATTTTATTTTTCTTAGTTTAAAATATTTTTCTCACTTTTTGATTTGGTTAGACGTTGAGGATAAACCGGTAATAAAAGCTCTTGTGTCCTTGGACGACCTCGGTATCTTACCAACACTATACTACGTCCACGATGGGTGCACTTGCCCATATGTGTGTTTAGTGTTAGAGAATATCGTGTTTTATAAATTTAAAACTTGGCTAAAAGTGTAAAAAGGGCTTAAATACTTATCAAAAATATAACACACTTCACGCGCATCACAGATCCTTTAATTCCCTGAAATACATGTAAGTTGAAAAATCAACAAAAACGTTGAGCGAGTTCATGTGTTTAGTATGTGCGCGCGAATAAACCTTTATAATCATTGTAAGTTTTGTAAGCTCTGTATGAAAGCAAATAAGGAAACATATCAGTTAATGTGTAACCACATGGTCCAACCTGCGGGCGCATGGGAGGGGATAGGACAAGGTCACCACATGGTCCAACCTGCGGGCGCATGGGTGGTGTTACGACAAGGTCAACACATGGTCCAACCTGCGGGCGCATGGGTGGTGTTAAGACAAGGTCACCACATGGTCCAACCTTAGGGCGCATGGGTGGGGTTTTGTTATGCTCAAATCGGCCTACACTTGTATCCCTCGATCGTACTACGAGGACTAATGTTCTTAAGGTTTCACCTACCCAAATCACATAACCTAACAGTTCCTTCCTTAGCTGACCATACCATGTAAGAGATATTCGTAATCATAGTAACATGTATTTCACCCCCGCAGTTTAGAAAACTGAAAACAGTTATGAGAAAAGGGGGACATGAACTCACTGTCGGTGCGTCTCTACCAAGTACTCCAAATCGGGCAGCTGTGCAACGACCTACATGTGCTAATTCTTTTAGACGGACGGTCGTGCATTAGCTTTACTGTTTAAGTTTTTGGGAAATAGTTAGACAACTATTTCGTGTTTACTTTTCGTATATACTTGGTAGTTAATCTCCTTCCCAAAGATGAGGGATTTAATACATGTGCGTTCAAATTATTTCATTTTGGTCTCACTTAATATATATATTTATTTCTAATCCCAAAATATAAATATTTTTCTCAAAAATATTATATTTTACTTCACATAATTTTTCCCAAAAATAATACGTTGATAAAATACGCGTTCGTAAATATTTCCGCATATTGCGTAAGTTACGTTTTAACGTTCGAGTGGTAATAACAATTACCGGTGTAACTTATATAGTTATCGTAGAGGTGTTCGTATTATTTTGGATCTGTTACCGTTCGAAAATATTATTTTTACTCTAAAAATAATATTTATGTATTTTTCACAAAATAATCATAAACAATGTTGTGAAAATATATATTTACCAAATATACATTTATCACGTTTAATTTTGTGAAAATCCCACCTCCGAATATTTAGTAAATAAAGTCATGGCGAAATTTATATATTTGAAATCATGTCAAAAGATATTTCTAACACTTATAGTGAAAATAACTCTAAGTGTTAGGTTTTTAGGAAAATTTCGCCAGAGTTTCCCCTGTAACTGGAGGTGGCCACGCTTTCAAGCGTATCATTTTCTTTTACAAAATCAATTTCAACAACTTCTTTAGTCAATCAAACAATTTCCGACACAACAAACTAGTCGACAAGTATGTAAATCGCATAATTATATTTCTTTTGGCAAGAAAGATCCGGCTTTAAAAATATGATTTCTTTTGGCACTTGGTCCTTTGAAAATACCACTTGTAGATCTGTAGATCTACTAGTTTACAACTCTATTTCATAAGAAAAATTGTTTTTACACAAGTTCATGTTTATGTTGGAAAGGGTTCGTCATCTAGAAACTTTACAACTAAACATAAGGCTAGTTCATGTTTTGTGAACATGCTCTAGCGTGGTTCGATGACGATCCATCCCCATACTAGCAATCAACAACAATAAATAATCATATTAAAACTAGATTTATAAGTTTTACACTATTATTAACCTGTTAACCACCAAGTTTATCACCTTTATTAGACTTTATATTTTGATCTTGTATGTTAGTGATTTTCAACCGACAAAATTCATATTAACCACTTTAGAATAGATCAAAAAGGTGATTAGAACCACTTACTACTAGCTCAAGGCTAGGGAAGAAACTAGTCGAAAAACAGGTGGTTAAAAGCGTTGAGGTGAGGTCCTTGACGATCCGTAAGCACCAAGCTTCCTTGTACGCGACCCTTCACACTTGTATATGGTTGGAATGGCTTGAATGAAATCTAAACATGGTGGTGAGTGGGGCTTGGTGTTCGGCTGTAAGTCAAGAGGCGGATGGATGAGAGTGATCTTTTTTTTAAGTGATGAATGAAAGTGGATGTGATCCACTATGTCCATTTATAAACCAATCACAACCATTATCCTTTAGATAATATGCTAACTTGATATGAAGCATAAGAATTAATTAATTAAACTTGTAAGGATGGTGGTTCCCTAGGAGGGAACCGAACGGTTCTAAAGGGGTGTTTGTGATTAGAACTTAACTAGCTAGTTACACACTAGTTAGTTGGTTAGTTAGTTAGAATTTATGTTTAGTTATTTGTGTGTAGTAAAATATAACGGGTGTTAGGGTATTCGGGGACCCTAACTAGCTCAGAAAAAGAAAAACAATGTTGATGTCAATATTTTTATGTCCCGGGTTAAGTCTGGTTGTTTGGTTGGATACTGATCCGTTAAAGTGCTTAATAAGCGTTTAAAGTGTCGTTATTATTATTTTTAGTGACACAAAGAGTTCCCAACACTTTGGAAAGTGTCTAATATTATTTTTCCGCGTTTTTGCACTTTACTAGTTAGCTAAAATGCTGAATTTTTGGGTTAAAGTGCAGATTTTTGTTTTTAAATCATATTTTGGCACATCCGGTCACTATAACTATTGCCTAGTGACGCAGTTCTACAACCCTCTTATCCCTACACTCTCTGCTAGTGTAGCAAACTATCTCGGGCTCATACAGGCCTTAGAGGCAGTGTCTGCCTGGTGCTGGCTATATTAGCATGTTAAATAGGTTATCCGTTCATTGTGCTACTGTGCTTTTGTGCATCAAGGTTGTCACCAAAGTTCTGTATGTAAATAATGGAGTGACAGCAATTAAAGTATGATGCAAGTATGTACATGTATCAGTATTCAGGTAGCAGTTTATCCATAGTTTCAAGCAAGCACAGTAACTAATTGTTAATTAAGTCGTACGGATACCTGATTTAGTGAGGGTTGTCACATTCTCCCCCCGTTAGAAAAATTTCGTCCCGAAATTTTAAGTTCTGCTTCTAGATGCAGGGTTCTTTGGGAAATAGGTGGGGGTACTTCTCTTTCATTCGGTTCTCACGCTCCCTGGTGTATTCAGGACCATGTCTGGCATTCCAACGAACTTTGACGAGTTTGACACTGCTCCGGCGCGTTTTGTTCACTTTCCAATCTGTAACCTCAACAGGTCCTTCCACAAAATGGAGCGTGTCGTCAACATGAATCTCGTCGGTGGGAATGACAACGGTGTCTTGAGTTGGACTTTTCTTCAAATTTGATACATGAAATGTATCGTGAACGCCATTCAGTTCGGCAGATAGATCCAACTTGTATGCTACTAACCCAATTCTTTCCAAAATTCTGAACGGATCAATATACCGCGGATTCAACTTTCCACGCTTTCCGAAGCGTGCCACACCCTTCCAGGGTGATACCTTCAACAAGACCATATCACCTACCTCAAACTCTAGAGGTTTCCTTCTTCGATCCGCGTAACATTCTGACGATCACGAGCCGCCTTGATGCGATCTCGGATCTGTGCGATCTTATCTGTGGTTTCCTGGACCATATCAGGACCAACCAATTGTCTATCACCTGCATCAGACCAACAAAGCGGTGATCTGCACTTGCGGCCATATAGAGCTTCGAATGGCGCGACACCAATACTAGTGTGGTAGCTGTTGTTGTATGAAAACTCAACCAGAGGCAAATGCTTATCCCAGCTACCGCCCAAATCCATAACACACGCTCTCAGCATGTCCTCCAATGTCTTAATCGTCCGCTCGCTTTGACCGTCGGTTTGCGGATGAAAAGCAGTGCTCATATTCAACTTCGAGCCAAAAGCTTCTTGGAAGGATTGCCATATCCTTGATACGAACCTTCCGTCTCTATCGGAAATGATTGAGAGAGGTACTCCATGGCGTGTATCAATTTCTCTCATTTAAATTTCGGCCAATTTGCTCGTATTATCCTTTTCTCGGATAGGTAAGAAGTGTGCTGACTTCGTTAATCGATCCACTATTGCCCAAATAGTGTCATGGCCTTTTGGCATTCTTGGCAACTTCGTAACAAAATCCATGGAGATTTGTTCCAACTTCCACTTGGGAATTTCCGGTTGTTGCAGAAGTCCTGAAGGCTTCTGGTATTCCGCTTTAACCTTAGCGCAAGTTAAACATTTGCTCACATAAACTGCCACATCGCCTTTCATCTTAGGCCACCAATAATAATCTTTCAGATCCTGGTACATCTTATCCGCTCCAGGGTGGATAGAGTGCTTAATAAGCGTTTAAAGTGTCGTTATTATTATTTTTAGTGACACAAAGAGTTCCCAACACTTTGGAAAGTGTCTAATATTATTTTTCCGCGTTTTTGCACTTTACTAGTTAGCTAAAATGCTGAATTTTTGGGTTAAAGTGCAGATTTTTGTTTTTAAATCATATTTTGGCACATCCGGTCACTATAACTATTGCCTAGTGACGCAGTTCTACAACCCTCTTATCCCTACACTCTCTGCTAGTGTAGCAAACTATCTCGGGCTCATACAGGCCTTAGAGGCAGTGTCTGCCTGGTGCTGGCTATATCAGCATGTTAAATAGGTTATCCGTTCATTGTGCTACTGTGCTTTTGTGCATCAAGGTTGTCACCAAAGTTCTGTATGTAAATAATGGAGTGACAGCAATTAAAGTATGATGCAAGTATGTACATGTATCAGTATTCAGGTAGCAGTTTATCCATAGTTTCAAGCAAGCACAGTAACTAATTGTTAATTAAGTCGTACGGATACCTGATTTAGTGAGGGTTGTCACATTCTCCCCCCGTTAGAAAAATTTCGTCCCGAAATTTTAAGTTCTGCTTCTAGATGCAGGGTTCTTTGGGAAATAGGTGGGGGTACTTCTCTTTCATTCGGTTCTCACGCTCCCTGGTGTATTCAGGACCATGTCTGGCATTCCAACGAACTTTGACGAGTTTGACACTGCTCCGGCGCGTTTTGTTCACTTTCCAATCTGTAACCTCAACAGGTCCTTCCACAAAATGGAGCGTGTCGTCAACATGAATCTCGTCGGTGGGAATGACAACGGTGTCTTGAGTTGGACTTTTCTTCAAATTTGATACATGAAATGTATCGTGAACGCCATTCAGTTCGGCAGATAGATCCAACTTGTATGCTACTAACCCAATTCTTTCCAAAATTCTGAACGGATCAATATACCGCGGATTCAACTTTCCACGCTTTCCGAAGCGTGCCACACCCTTCCAGGGTGATACCTTCAACAAGACCATATCACCTACCTCAAACTCTAGAGGTTTCCTTCTTCGATCCGCGTAACATTCTGACGATCACGAGCCGCCTTGATGCGATCTCGGATCTGTGCGATCTTATCTGTGGTTTCCTGGACCATATCAGGACCAACCAATTGTCTATCACCTGCATCAGACCAACAAAGCGGTGATCTGCACTTGCGGCCATATAGAGCTTCGAATGGCGCGACACCAATACTAGTGTGGTAGCTGTTGTTGTATGAAAACTCAACCAGAGGCAAATGCTTATCCCAGCTACCGCCCAAATCCATAACACACGCTCTCAGCATGTCCTCCAATGTCTTAATCGTCCGCTTGCTTTGACCGTCGGTTTGCGGATGAAAAGCAGTGCTCATATTCAACTTCGAGCCAAAAGCTTCTTGGAAGGATTGCCATATCCTTGATACGAACCTTCCGTCTCTATCGGAAATGATTGAGAGAGGTACTCCATGGCGTGTATCAATTTCTCTCATTTAAATTTCGGCCAATTTGCTCGTATTATCCTTTTCTCGGATAGGTAAGAAGTGTGCTGACTTCGTTAATCGATCCACTATTGCCCAAATAGTGTCATGGCCTTTTGGCATTCTTGGCAACTTCGTAACAAAATCCATGGAGATTTGTTCCAACTTCCACTTGGGAATTTCCGGTTGTTGCAGAAGTCCTGAAGGCTTCTGGTATTCCGCTTTAACCTTAGCGCAAGTTAAACATTTGCTCACATAAACTGCCACATCGCCTTTCATCTTAGGCCACCAATAATAATCTTTCAGATCCTGGTACATCTTATCCGCTCCAGGGTGGATAGAGTACCGCGACTTGTGAGCTTCATCGAAAATAACCTTCCATAGACCTCCAAACAAAGGAACCCAAATCCTTTTCTCAAAACACAGCGTTCCTTCCTTGTTCGGTACCAATAACTTCTCCATCCCACGGAGATATTCCTCTTCAAGGTTTTTCTCCTTGAGAGCTTCTTTCTGCGCGGCACGAATGCGCAAGGAAAGATCGGTCTGAATAATCATCTCCAAATCCCTAACCCTTATTGGCTTGATTCTCTCTTTTCGACTTAGGGCATCGGCGACCACATTCGCCTTCCCTGGATGATACTTTATCTCGCAGTCGTAATCATTCAACAGTTCAACCCATCGTCTTTGCCTCATATTCAACTCCTTCTGGTTGAATATATGCTGTAGGCTCTTGTAATCTGTGAAGATTGTACACTTCGTACCATAAAGGTAGTGCCTCCAGATCTTTAAAGCAAAAACCACTGCGCCAAGCTCCAAATCGTGAGTGGTATAGTTCTTTTCATGCACTTTCAACTGACGCGATGCGTAGGCAATAACCTTTTGGCGTTGCATCAACAAACAACCCAATCCTTGACGTGAAGCGTCGCAGTATACCACAAAATCATCTGTACCTTCCGGTAGGGCTAAGATTGGCGCGTTGCAAAGCTTATCTTTCAATATCTGAAATGCTTCTTCCTGTTTGATTCCCCAATCAAACTTCTTGTCTTTCTGCGTGAGGAGCGTCAATGGTCGAGCGATCTTTGAAAAATTCTCAATGAATCTTCGGTAATAGCCAGCCAAACCCAAGAATTGCCGAATCTCGGTTGGCGTCTTTGGCGTTTCCCAATCCTTGATCGCCTCGATCTTGGTGGGATCCACGTGGATTCCATCTCCATTCACCATGTGTCCAAGGAATTGCACTTCTCGTAACCAAAACTCGCACTTAGACAACTTGGCATACAACTGTTCTTTCTTTAGCAGCTCTAGAATGGCTCTTAAGTGCTGCTCGTGCTCAGCCTTCGTCTTTGAATAAATCAAAATATCATCGAAGAATACAATCACGAACTTATCCAAGTACGGCTTACAAACTCGATTCATCAAATCCATGAACACTGCAGGTGCGTTTGTCAACCCAAACGGCATAACCAGAAACTCGTAGTGCCCATAACGAGTTCTGAAAGCTGGGATACTCTCCTCTTGTATCCTTAACTGATGGTATCCAGGTCGCAAGTCGATCTTTGAGTAAAAGCTTGAACCTTGCAGTTGATCAAACAGATCATCAATTCTTGGCAGAGGGTATTTATTCTTTGATCGTTAGCTTGTTCAGCTCCCGGTGGATGATGTTTATTTGAAAATCATCATCCTTCTTTTTGATGAGTAGTAATGGGTTACCCCCAAAAGGGAATTTTGGTCTGTTATCTTCCTTCTCTATCCATTGCTAAAACTTCTCTGTCAATATTTGCATCTCCGAAAATGTAAGCCGCTACGATGCATTGACTACGGGTGCAGTGCCTGGAATTAAATTGACGCGGGATTCGACTAATCGTTGAGGAGACGATTCCGGCAAGTCTTCGAGGAAGACTTCGGGGTATTCTCCAATCACAGGGATACCTTCGGGTTTTGGTTCTTCGGCTTCTTTTTCCACGACATGAGCCAAGAATGCAACACATCCTTTGTGCAAAAATTTTTGTGTCTTCTTTGCCTGATGATCCGTAGGAGCGTATCCTGCTCCATGAATCATAATCATTTCTCCGTTTGTCGTCGGGGTGCGGATGACAATCTTCGCTGGGTTGTTCGACAACCAGTCCATCCCAATTATCACATCGAAGCTTCCGTTAGGCTTGTTCTATCGAAAAATGGGTATCTAGGTTACTTACTACTAAAACAACTATATTTTCTTGAGCTAAAATTTGACAATACTGTCAAATAGAGCGTAACATTGACTATTATGAGACGTACCGATATCCACGCTTGGATTCTATCCCCGCTGTTGGCCTTCCATCCACGTGCCTGAGTATTCTTAGGGCAATACTTCCTGAAATGCCCCATATCACCGCAATTAAAACATGCTTGGCCACAGCCTTGATCGTCACCATCCCTGCCCTGATAGTTGTCGTCGTTGTTATTTCCTCCGCGATTTCCGTTACCATCTTGACCTCTATTTCCATGTTTAGTACCTTGCCGACATGTTTCCTTGACATGTCCCACCTTGCACAGTTACCACATTTTCCATATCTACATCGCCCGTTATGGTGACGTCGACAGTTGTCGCACTTTGGTAGGATACCCGTGTACTCTTTTCTCTTTTTGGCCTTGTCGTCGCTACTCGACTGGGTACCCTGTTTGAAATTCGCCAACTTCCTCTTGTTGTCCCCAGATGACCCTACATGAGTCTCCTTCTTCTCCTCAGAGGCTGAAAATTTATTCATCCTGATTGCCTGTTCCGTCAGGGCTTACACTTAGATTGATGGCCTCAGAGATTGTTGCAGGCTTTGATGCCGTTACCATACTCATGATTTGGGGTGCCAATCCCCAAATGAAACGCTCAATCCTCTTAAACTCCGGATCTACCATGTAAGGAACGATACGTGATAGAACTTGGAACTTCTCCACATACTCAGCTATTTTTGGACCTTCCATCTTCAAGTTCCAGAACTCAGTTTCTACCTTCTGGCTTTCTGTTCTCGAACAGTACTTTTTATGCATTAGCTCTTTCAGCTCGTCCCATGATAGAGCATACGCAGCAGCCTCGCCCATTGTCTGAACCTGAAGTTTCCACCATGATAGAGCCCCATCTCGGAACAGCCCGGAAATGTACGTGACCTAATCTCTTGGGGCGCATTTGCTCGCACGCAAAACAGTGTCCGTCTTCTCAATCCAGCGTACGAAGGCTACGGCACCCCCAGTGCCGTCGAAATGTAGGGGCTGACAGCCTAAGAACTGCTTGTAGGTGCAGCCGTTGAGTGGGTTATTTCCTGAGGTACCTCCGTTGCGCTCGGAGTGATGGGCCTCGTATTGTGCGATGACTGCAGCAATGATTCCCTGATGTTCCACCTCGTTGGTGGGTATGCGTACATCCCGTCTTGGAGGCATCTTCTAAATGATGATCGTATGGGTCAGGTCATAGTAAGTAAAGTGTACGTAAGTATATAACAATATCAACACATAACATCTCATGTTATAAATAAATCAATCACATAACATCTCATGTCATAGAACATAAACAATAGATTACTGCGATTGCATTGCCACAAATTGAGACCAGAATGTAAGGTTTACACGTACCCAACTGTATCATACAACATCAATGACTTAGTAGGTGACAACCCTAGGCAAGTCGTGCGATCGATGGACATGTTCAGGGATCTCTGGTTCGTCCATTTTCAAATTCCAGGACTCCATCTCAAGCTTCTGTTATTCCAGTCTTATAACCATATTTCTCCTTAATCATTTCCTTGAGCTCGTCCCAGCTCAGTGCATAGGCAGCATCTGTAACAAGGGTCTGAATCTGAAGATCCTATCATGAGAGTGTGCCATCTAGAAATGACCCCGAGGTAAAGGTAACACTCTGTTGGGGTGAACAGTTAGTCATTCTTAGAATGGAGTCAATCTTTTCGGACCAACGAACAATTGCAATGGCGCTTACTGTTTCGTCGAAGTTCAAAGGCTAGCAGTTCAGGAACTGCTTATAGGTGTGGTCAGTTGTGGGGGGGGGGGTTTATTTCCAGTAGTGCCATCGATGTGCCTAAAGCGGAGAGATTCATGTCGTGTAATTGCCTATGAGTTGCGTTTTCGCAGCTCGACTTCTATCCTTGGCAACGTACTGGTGTTTGTGTCACGCCTGTGTGGCATTCTCCTCTGCCGAAATGACATGAAGCGGGTTCGACAACATTCCAATTGTCTATGAGATACATGGCACCATAAGCCATCATGTAATCTCCCAATTTTACACGTAAATATACTCAATGTATGGGTGGGGAAAAATAAATTTCTGAGCCTTCACATAGGCTTGCCAATTTGGCTTGATGCTTGTACTAGAATGAACTCGAGGCTACATCGCCTTGGTCATTAGTTATTCCCTGCTACATTGGTTTTCATTAGCTTGACTCGCAGAGTCCACCGGGATTTCGGGGCACTACAAGTCGTTATTACGTGGGCCCCCGTAATAATAAATTATCTTGCACGGTTACCCCACATTTTCTCTCGTCCAAGCAGATGATCAACCAAGGAGCAACAGCAGGTGCATTGGCATCAACAGGGTCATGCTCCAATGTGGGGTCAAGAGCAACGCCTGGCTCAGGGCCACGGCTGGCTCTGGATCAACAAACTCCATCTCAAAAATCAGCTGGATCAACCATCACAGGGGGGTTGCAGGATCCTCCAAGGGCTGGTCTAAGTGTATGAACTCAAGGTCATGGTCTGGAGCAAAACCATATTGAAGAACAGGATCACCCTCAATACTGTGATCAACTCAAAGCTGTGTGCGGGAAACGGTGCAGCTAATGATGCCGTATCAGGGTCGGCGTCGTGTGAATGGTGCTGCACTCCCTGTATACGCGAAAATGCGGATGTCGGAAACTCAATGAGTCTGGGACATGGGAATGGGCATGAGTTTCCCCCGCAGGAGCGTCCGCAAGCAATAGGCTAACACCAACAGCAATAGGGCCTCGCCCTCAAATGGGTCCTCCTCTAGTAGATCGTTATCGTTAACAGAGGCCATGTCCGGGGCATATCAACAATGGGATAAACGGAAAGGGGCACAGGAGCAGGGATCACCGCGAGTGGCAAATTCCCAACAAGATGACCATCAGTAGGCTCTGCTACGACTCAGGCAGCGCAAAGGGCTGAATGTCGTCATTGTCTGTGCCGGTAGTATCGGAAATGTGCACCTCGTGCTTCGATGAACTATGTCGTCTGATGCTATGGCCATGGGATTTGTAGTGTCCATCTTTCTTGTACATGATTTGTAGTCCCACTAGGCAAATTCCTCCCAGCCTCCAAGGCTGCTCTATCATCTACCTCGACCTCCATGACCGAGCCTCAGCCTCCATGACCGAGCCTCAGCCTCCATGACTGAGCCTACTCTTCCTAGTCTCACTAGCCATCTACCTCGATCTCTAAGATCGAGCCTCAGCCTCCAAGACCGAGCCTCAGCCTCCAAGACCGAGCCTCAGCCTCCAAGACTGAGTCTAAATAATAAATAAATAAAATGTGCTCAACATTTGTTTATAAAAAGGTTTTGGATCTGGACTTAAATGGTATGCAGTAAAAATGTTTTCGTGAGAGCCCTAGTGATCATAGTCTAGATTCAAGAAGGAATCCTAGTTCGCTATGATCTGAGCTCTGATACCAAGCTGTCACACCCAGGCTTTGCGGAAGCGTGGTTATTTTGGTGTGACTTCTTAATACCATCGCTTAACCATAACAAAGCTATATGAAATAAAACCATGCAAGATCATCCATTCAATTAAGTTTTTAAAAACCAAATACAACAACATTTTCTTAACAAACACAAACATCAACATGACATAAACACAGTTTAAGGACTGTGACTTGTCCAAGAAAGAGTCACATTCCCCAAACCCGGATGACCTCGCAGCGGGAAAACGTGTCATACCGCGCCAGATCCTTTAATTCCCTGAAATACATGTAAGTTGAAAAATCAACAAAAATGTTGAGCGAGTTTATGTGTTTAGTATGTGCGCGCGAATAAACCTTTATAATCATTGTAAGTGTGAATATTTTGTAAGCTCTGGTATGAAAGCAAATAAGGAAACATATCAGTTAATGTGTAACCACATGGTCCAACCTGCGGGCGCATGGGAGGGGATAGGACAAGGTCACCACATGGTCCAACCTGCGGGCGCATGGGTGGTGTTACGACAAGGTCACCACATGGTCCAACCTGCGGGCGCATGGGTGGTGTTAAGACAAGGTCGCCACATGGTCCAACCTTAGGGCGCATGGGTGGGGTTTTGTTATGCTCAAATAGGCCTATCACTTGTATCCCTCGATCGTACTACGAGGACTAATGTTCTTAAGGTTTCACCTACCCAAATCACATAACCTAACAGTTCCTTCCTTAGCTGACCATACCATGTAAGAAATATTCGTAATCATAGTAACATGTATTTCACCCCCGCAGTTTAGAAAACTGAAAACAGTTACGAGAAAAGGGGGACATGAACTCACTGTCGGTGCGTCTTTACCAAGTACTCCAAATCGGGCAGCTGTGCAACGACCTACATGTGCTAATTCTATTAGACGGACGGCCGTGCCTTAGCTTTATAGTTTAAGTTTTTGGGAAATAGTTAGACAACTATTTCGTGTTTACTTTTCGTATATACTTGGTAGTTAATCTCCTTCCCAAGGACGGGGGATTTAATACATGTGCGTTCAAATTATTTCATTAAGTCTCACTTAATATATATATATTTATTTCTAATCCCAAAATATAAATATTTTTCTCAAAAATATTATATTTTACTTCACATAATTTTCCCAAAAATAATACGTTGATAAAATACGCGTTCGTAAATATTTCCCCATATTGCGTAAGTTACGTTTTAACGTTCGAGTGGTAATAACAATTACCGGTGTAACTTATATAGTTATCGTAGAGGTGTTCGTATTATTTTGGATCTGTTAACGTTCGAAAATATTATTTTTACTCTAAAAATAATATTTATGTATTTTTCACAAAATAATCATAAACAATGTTGTGAAAATATATATTTACCAAATATACATTTATCGCGTTTAATTTTGTGAAAATCCCACCTCCGAATATTTAGTAAATAAAGTCATGGCGAAATTTATATATTTGAAATCATGTCAAAAGATATTTCTAACACTTATAGTGAAAATAACTCTAAGTGTTAGGTTTTTAGGAAAATTTCGCCAGAGTTTCCCCTGTAACTGGAGGTGGCCACGCTTTCAAGCGTATCATTTTCTTTTACAAAATCAATTTCAACAACTTCTTTAGTCAATCAAACAATTTCCGACACAACAAACTAGTCGACAAGTATGTAAATCGCATAATTACATGAACTTGTAGTTTTTCCGAAACTATAGTGTAAATCCCATTATATTTTGTGGATCTTTTTATAAATCAACTCGGTTTCTTGAGAGTCTAGTTTTTAAAGAAGATACATTTCCACATCTTCTCGTCAAAATTTACAAAAACAATTCTTTGTTAAAAACTCATTGTCACACAAGTGTCTACACACTTGTGTGTTTACAAAAATCACCTTTGTTTAGGAAAGATCCGGCTTTAAAAATATGATTTCTTTTGGCACTTGGTCCTTTGAAAATACCACTTGTAGATCTGTAGATCTACTAGTTTACAACTCTATTTCATAAGAAAAATTGTTTTTACACAAGTTCATGTTTATGTTGGAAAGGGTTCGTCATCTAGAAACTTTACAACTAAACATAAGGCTAGTTCATGTTTTGTGAACATTGTCTAGCGTGGTTCGATGACGATCCATCCCCATACTAGCAATCAACAACAATAAATAATCATATTAAAACTAGATTTATAAGTTTTACACTATTATTGACCTATTAACCACCAAGTTTATCACCTTTAGTAGACTTTATATTTTGATCTTGTATGTTAGTGATTTTCAACCGAAAAAATTCATATTAACCACTTTAGAATAGATCAAGAAGGTGATTAGAACCACTTACTACTAGCTCAAGGCTAGGGAAGAAACTAGTCGAAAAACGGGTGGTTAAAAGCGTTGAGGTGAGGTCCTTGACGATCCGTAAGCACCAAGCTTCCTTGTACGCGACCCTTCACACTTGTATATGGTTGGAATGGCTTGAATGAAATCTAAACATGGTGGTGAGTGGGGCTTGGTGTTCGGCCGTAAGTCAAGAGGAGGATGGATGAGAGTGATCTTTTTTTTAAGTGATGAATGAAAGTGGATGTGATCCACTATGTCCATTTATAAACCAATCACAACCATTATCCTTTAGATAATATGCTAACATGATATGAAGCATAAGAATTAATTAATTAAACTTGTAAGGATGGTGGTTCCCTAGGAGGGAACCAAACGGTTCTAAAGGGGTGTTTGTGATTAGAACTTAACTAGCTAGTTACACACTAGTTAGTTGGTTAGTTAGTTAGAATTTATGTTTAGTTATTTGTGTGTAGTAAAATATAACGGGTGTTAGGGTATTCGGGGACCCTAACTGGCTCAGAAAAAGAAAAACAATGTTGATGTCAATATTTTTATGTCCCGGGTTAAGTCTGGTTGTTTGGTTGGATATTGACCCGTTAAGTGCTTAATAAGCGTTTAAAGTGTCGTTATTATTATTTTTAGTGACACAAAGAGTTCCCGACACTTTGGAAAGTGTCTAATATTATTTTTCCGCGTTTTTGCACTTTACTAGTTAGCTAAAATGCTGAATTTTTGGGTTAAAGTGCAGATTTTTGTTTTTAAATCATATTTTGGCACATCCGGTCACTATAACTATTGCCTAGTGACGCAGTTCTACAACCCTCTTATCCCTACACTCTCTGCTAGTGTAGCAAACTATCTCGGGCTCATACAGGCCTTAGAGGCAGTGTCTGCCTGGTGCTGGCTATATCAGCATGTTAAATAGGTTATCCGTTCATTGTGCTACTGTGCTTTTGTGCATCAAGATTGTCACCAAAGTTCTGTATGTAAATAATGGAGTGACAGCAATTAAAGTATGATGCAAGTATGTACATGTATCAGTATTCAGGTAGCAGTTTATCCATAGTTTCAAGCAAGCACAATAACTAATTGTTAATTAAGTCGTACGGATACCTGATTTAGTGAGGGTTGTCACAAGCAAGGATGTTTTGGATGCGGAAGCAAAGATCACTTCAAAAGGGATTGCCCTAAAGAAAACCAAGCTCGTAGTCGATCATTTGTGATTGGAGCTAAGGATGCGCGCCAAGACCCTAATGTGGTCACTGGTACGTTCCTCCTTAACAATCATTTTGCATCCATATTATTTGATACTGGTGCCGATTTTAGCTTTATCTCTGTGGAATTTAAAGATACTCTGGGACTAAAATCTAGTAAACTAGATGTCCCATATTCTATAGAATTGGCTAACGGCAAACTAGTAGAATCTGGGGAAGTTGTTACGGAATGTTCCTTACAACTTGGAGAACAAAAATTCACTATCAATCTCTTACCTGTAGAGTTGGGTAGTTTCGATGTAGTGGTTGGCATGGATTGGCTATCCAATAATCGAGCCGAAGTTGTTTGCCATGAAAAGATCATTCGCATACCACTATTGAACGAAGAGACACTTGTGATACATGGAGAGAAGCGAGACACCCCATTACGGATCATTAATAGCATGAAAGCCCAGAAGTGCTTACGGAAAGGGTGTATTGCTTTTCTAGCACATGTTGTGGACAAGAAGACTGATGGGCCAAAGTTGATAGATATTCCTATAGTGAAAGAATTTCCGGAAGTCTTTCCTGAAGACTTACCAGGACTACCCCCTTATCGACAAGTCGAATTTCATATCGATTTGGTACCAGGAGCCGGACCCGTAGCTAAATCTCCATATCGTTTAGCACCTTCTGAAATTCAAGAGTTATCCACACAACTTTAAGAGTTGTTGGATAAAGGATTCATTAGACCGAGCTACTCGCCTTGGGGAGCTCCAGTCTTGTTTGTAAAGAAGAAGGACGGAACTTTCAGGATGTGCATCGATTATCGCGAGTTGAATAAACTTACCATCAAGAATCGGTATCCATTACCGAGGATTGATGATCTATTCGATCAACTACAAGGGTCGAGCTTATACTCAAAGATAGACTTACGATCGGGGTATCATCAATTACGGATTCAAGAGGAAAGCATACCGAAAACAGCTTTTCGGACTCGTTACGGTCATTACGAGTTTCTCGTTATGCCATTCGGCTTAACGAATGCACCAGCGGTCTTCATGGATCTAATGAATCGCGTGTGCAAGCCGTATCTTGACAAATTCGTTATAGTGTTTATTGACAATCTCTTGATATACTCTCGATCGATTGAGGAACATCTACAACATTTGAGAACAATTTTGGAGTTGCTAAAGACAGAGAAACTATACGCGAAATTTTCCAAATGCGAATTTTGGATTCGCGAAGTACAATTTCTCGGGCATGTAGTGAACGAGAAAGGCATTCAAGTAGATCCGTCGAAGATAGAAGCAATTAAGAATTGGGAAGCGCCCAAGACTCCTACCGAAGTGAGACAGTTTTTGGGCTTAGCGGGATGTTATCGGAGATTTATTGAGAATTTTTCAAAGATTTCTCAACCGCTAACTTCTCTTACACAGAAAGACAAGAAATTCGATTGGGGAGAGAAACAAGAAGCAGCATTTCAACTTCTTAAAGGCAAGTTGTGCATTGCACCAATCTTATCATTACCCGATGGTACCGATGATTTTGTTGTATACTGTGATGCTTCGCATCAAGGTTTGGGTTGTGTACTCATGCAACGTGAAAAAGTTATCGCGTACGCGTCTCGCCAATTAAAAGTTCACGAAAAGAACTATACCACTCACGACCTTGAATTAGGCGCAGTGGTATTTGCTTTGAAAATATGGCGACATTATCTATATGGTACTCAATGTACTATTTTCACGGATCATAAAAGTCTACAACACATATTCAACCAAAAAGAATTAAATATGCGTCAACGACGTTTCCACCATGATAGAGCCCCATCTCGGAACAGCCCGGAAATGTACGTGACCTGATCTCTTGGGGCGCATTTGCTCGCACGCAAAACAGTGTCCGTCTTCTCAATCCAGCGTACGAAGGCTACGGCACCTCCAGTGCCGTCGAAATGTAGGGGCTGACAGCCTAAGAACTGCTTGTAGGTGCAGCCGTTGAGTGGGTTATTTCCTGAGGTACCTCCGTTGCGCTCGGAGTGATGGGCCTCGTATTGTGCGATGACTGCAGCAATGATTCCCTGATGTTCCACCTCGTTGGTGGGTATGCGTACATCCCGTCTTGGAGGCATCTTCTAAATGATGATCGTATGGGTCAGGTAATAGTAAGTAAAGTGTACGTAAGTGTATAACAATATCAACACATAACATCTCATGTTATAAATAAATCAATCACATAACATCTCATGTCATAGAACATAAACAATAGATTACTGCGATTGCATTGCCACAAATTGAGACAAGAATGTAAGGTTTACACGTACCCAACTGTATCATACAACATCAATGACTTAGTAGGTGACAACCCTAGGCAAGTCGTGCGATCGCTGGACATGTTCAGGGATCTCTGGTTCGTCCATTTTCAAATTCCAGGACTCCATCTCAAGCTTCTGTTATTCCAGTCTTATAACCATATTTCTCCTTAATCATTTCCTTGAGCTCGTCCCAGCTCAGTGCATAGGCAGCATCTGTAACAAGGGTCTGAATCTGAAGATCCTATCATGAGAGTGTGCCATCTAGAAATGACCCCGAGGTAAAGGTAACACTCTGTTGGGGTGAACAGTTAGTCATTCTTAGAATGGAGTCAATCTTTTCGGACCAACGAACAATTGCAATGGCGCTTACTGTTTCGTCGAAGTTCAAAGGCTTGCAGTTCAGGAACTGCTTATAGGTGTGGTCAGTTGTGGGGGGGGGGTTTATTTCCAGTAGTGCCATCGATGTGCCTAAAGCGGAGAGATTCATGTCGTGTAATTGCCTATGAGTTGCGTTTTCGCAGCTCGACTTCTATCCTTGGCAACGTACTGGTGTTTGTGTCACGCCTGTGTGGCATTCTCCTCTGCCGAAATGACATGAAGCGGGTTAGACAACATTCCAATTGTCTATGAGATACATGGCACCATAAGCCATCATGTAATCTCCCAATTTTGCACGTAAATATACTCAATGTATGGGTGGGGGAAAATAAATTTCTGAGCCTTCACATAGGCTTGCCAATTTGGCTTGATGCTTGTACTAGAATGAACTCGAGGCTACATCGCCTTGGTCATTAGTTATTCCCTGCTACATTGGTTTTCATTAGCTTGACTCGCAGAGTCCACCGGGATTTCTGGGCACTACAAGTCGTTATTACGTGGGCCCCCGTAATAATAAATTATCTTGCACAGTTACCCCACATTTTCTCTCGTCCAAGCAGATGATCAACCAAGGAGCAACAGCAGGTGCATTGGCATCAACAGGGTCATGCTCCAATGTGGGGTCAAGAGCAACGCCTGGCTCCGGATCAACAAACTCCATCTCAAAAATCAGCTGGATCAACCATCACAGGGGGGTTGCAGGATCCTCCAAGGGCTGGTCTAAGTGTATGAACTCAAGGTCATGGTCTGGATCAAAACCATATTGAAGAACAGGATCACCCTCAATACTGTGATCAACTCAAAGCTGTGTGCTGGAAACGGTGCAGCTAATGATGCCGTATCAGGGTCGGCGTCGTGTGAACGGTGCTGCACTCCCTGTATATGCGAAAATGCGGATGTCGGAAACTCAATGAGTCTGGGACATGGGAATGGGCATGAGTTTCCCCCGCAGGAGCGTCCGCAAGCAATAGGCTAATACCAGCAGCAATAGGGCCTCGCCCTCGAATGGGTCCTCCTCTAGTAGATCGTTATCGTTGACAGAGGCCATGTCCGGGGCATATCAACAATGGGATAAACGGAAAGGGGCACAGGAGCAGGGATCACCGCGAGTGGCAAATTCCCAACAAGATGACCATCAGTAGGCTCTGCTACGACTTCAGGCAGCGCAAAGGGCTGAATGTCGTCATTGTCTGTGCCGGTAGTATCGGAAATGTGCACCTCGTGCTTCGATGAACTATGTAGTCTGATGCTATGGCCATGGGATTCGTAGTGTCCATCTTTCTTGTACATGATGAAAGCATGACGTTTGTAACAAAAACACATATACGTATAACAATCAATCACATCAACATATAAACATGTTAGTCAGTAATAAGCAATCAAATAATTCTCCTAGTCCCACTAGCCTCCCAGCCTCCCAGACTGATATTCCTAGTCCCACTAGGCAAATTCCTCCCAGCCTCCAAGGCTGCTCTATCATCTACCTCGACCTCCTAGATTGAGCCTCGGCCTCCATGACCGAGCCTCAGCCTCCATGACTGAGCCTACTCTTCCTAGTCTCACTAGCCATCTACCTCGATCTCTAAGATCGAGCCTCAGCCTCCAAGACCGAGCCTCAGCCTCCAAGATTGAGTCTAAATAATAAATAAATAAAATGTGCTCAACATTTGTTTATAAAAAGGTTTTGGATCTGGACTTAAGTGGTATGCAGTAAAAATGTTTTCGTGAGAGCCCTAGTGATCATAGTCTAGACTCGAGAAGGAATCCTAGTTCGCTATGATCTGAGCTCTGATACCAAGCTGTCACACCCTGGCTTTGCGGAAGCGTGGTTATTTTGGTGTGACTTCTTAATACCATCGCTTAACCATAACAAAGCTATTTGAAATAAAACCATGCAAGATCATCCATTCAATTAAGTTTTTAAAAACCAAATACAACAACATTTTCTTAACAAACACAAACATCAACATGACATAAACACAGTTTAAGGACTGTGACTTGTCCAAGAAAGAGTCACATTCCCCAAACCCGGATGACCTCGTAACTAGTCACTACAACAAAATGGCTTTTTAGGACTTTTCCTGTGGGAGGCTTGCAAAAGAGAGTCCTAAAAAACTATTTAATAGGACTAATGAACTTTTGGGGTCCTTTTATAATATACTCTACTAAACCGGTGTCCTAAAAAGCTATTTAATAGGATGGATGATTTTTTGGGGTCCTATTATCATATAATTTAATAGGACACTTAAAATGTAGATCCTAATAAAGTATTTTATAAGACATTTAAATGTTAGTGTCCCATTATGTGGTACTGTATTATGACACTTGATCATCTGGGGTCCTATTATAACATAACTTAATAGGACACGTTGTATTAAGTCATAAATGTTTAGTGTTATAGGACCCTTTCTAGTTGAAATTATATTAGAACTTAACTTGATAGGACACTTGACACTTGGGTCTTATAACTTTAAACTTTATAGGACGCTTAATCACTGTGGTGTTATTATAATACATCGTTATAGGACACTTGATGTTTGAGTCATAAAACATTAGTTTTATAGGACGCTTATTCGCTAGAGTTTCATTATAATATAACCTAAAAAGACACTTGACACTTGGGTGGTATAAATTTAACATTTATAGGACGCTTAATCATTGTGGTGTTATTATAATACGCTGTAATAGGAGACCTGATATTTGAGTCATAAAACATCAGTTTTATTGGACACTTATTCGCTAGAGTTCTATTATAACATAACTTAATAGGACACTTGACACGAGGGTCTTATAACTTTAACACCCCTAGTTACATTGATGATGTTTAGCAGAAAAAAAGGTTATGGACAATTTTAATATTGTAACTTTTACGTTCTTATGTGCGTGATATGTATTAGGCCTTATAAGCACCGATTCTGATATGAATTGGGCATTATGTAAACTGTCGTATTTTTGGATACAAAATGTCCTAAATTTGAATCACAATGGAATTTTTATTCCCTCCTAATTTCTACTAAAAATTAGAAACTCCTATTGTAAGTTTCATTTGAAAACAAATGGCAGTACAAATTCGATTTATATTTATTTTTGATGCGCGGTCAAAATTCTAGTTAACTAAAAAAAGTTCGGCCCAATAAAAAACACCCAAACAATAACCTATCGCTAAACTCCTTTACATCCTCTCCCCGTTCACGTCTTCTTTCTCCGATTTCAGTTTTGCCCTAATTTCATCTTCTCCTCTGCTTGCTAATTCAGTTGATTCGTGTCGTGATTGCTAAAGCCGCTACCCGCTACACTGCTACAGTCGTTCGTCCGGTTATGTCGGGTGGAAGGACATAGTTTGGAGTTAGCTATTAAACTACATCAAGATAATATGTTATCAAAACTTTTATTTGTTAATTTGAATAATTTGGAATAGATTCATAAATGAATCATTTTCAAAATAAATAATCTTAAACTATAGTTTCAACTCTCGTTTTGGTCGCCTATAAAGTTGTTTCAATGCGTGAGGCCTTAATCCTTAATAAGAAATGTCAGATAGATACATCGGTAGGCTAGAGGCGTTGACATACTTTATCCCAAAAAGTAAAACCATATCAACGTTTTTAACCAGAGAAGTCAAAACCAAATATTATAGTAGCTTTATTCTAGGTAATTTTATATACAAAAAGTAATAAATCTAAAGTTTAAATAAATGTTAGCAATGTTTTCAGAACCGGACCGGAGGTCTACCCGGTCGCCTTACGGGGTCAAAGGTCGGACTGGTCGGAACTGTTGAACCGGATTTACGAACCGGTTGACTTTTTAAATTATTCTTACAAATCCTTAAGAATAAGTTTATTTCAAACCATACAAATATCCTTATAATTTCCATATCATCGCCCATTTTTTAAATTGGTTTTTCTAAATTGTACGTTTTAGAATTTGTTTCTTTAAATTGGATTTTTTTATAAAAAGATATTAAGTCAAGCCTAAAGGTTTTAATATGTAATTTACCTTAATTGAAGGGGGTGAATATTAAACTTTTAATATATATAAAAAAAGCTTTTCTCTGTTGTTGACTTTTACACCTTATCTCTTCCACAACAAAATTTCTCCATTAAAGCTACGTTGAAGCTTTCTCTGTTATTTCTTCACTCCCATTTTTATTCACCATTATAGCTTCGTATCATTTGAAACATTTTGTTGAGAAAACAGAAAATAAAAGGAAATGGCTCAAGAACCAAGGTAAGCCAGCCCTTACATCTACTCTACAGATCTCTACAGATCCGTCTCTTTCAACAAAAACTCACACCGGTCCAACCTCTATCACCGGATCTCCGGGCGAACCGCCGGTCACCGGCCGGACCACCGGTCTGATCCAGAAACGGCCTGAACAAGTGAGTCGGCCCGGCAAAGCTTCCGGCTCCCGGCCTGACCAGCCGGTCTGGTCCGGGTCTGAAAACATTGTTAGTTAGATTAAAACTAGGGTAAATTACTTTTGAGTCCCTATGTTTTATAGATTTTAACCACTTGAGTCCAAAAATAAAATGTTTAATGACCTGAGTCCCAATAAGCATTTTCTTTAACCATTTGAGTCCAAATTTCCAACACTGTTAGAATTTTTTAGTTAAGTATTGTTAAATTACCAAAATACCCTTATATTTAAAAAATAAAAAAACTCAATCTCTTTTTCTTCACCGTTGTATTTCCAGATCTTCCTTAGCAACAAATCTCAACCCCTTCACCTTCTACTGATTCAAACCTAGGGCTCAGATCACCTTCATCAACACCAGCCATCGCCTACCTCCACCCTCTTCACATGCCGAACCGGAAACCCTCTACCACAGCCGTCACATCCCGAACCGGAAACCCTCTACCACAGCCGCCACATCCCGAACCGGAAACCCTCCACCACAGCTGCACCTTCTTCTCCATATAAATTTCATCCTCACATCCCATCATTTTCGCCATCCAAATCCCACTTCTTCTTTGCGTAAACTCCAACAAATGGCTAAATTTCTATCATTTTTGCTTGCATTCGACATTGTTTCCACTTGTGTTCTTGCTGCTCCATTTGAAGGTATGTTTCATCTTCGTAAACCCACCTGCAACCTCTAGAACTTTAAAGAGAGAGAGAGAGTAGAAAGCTCCACCCAATTATTATATGGATTTTATAACATTGAAAATAATTACGCTTTCAGACTTCATCAATTATAACCAGTACCACAAGTAAATTATAACCAGTACCATAAATTGTATACCAGTTCGGACTTCCGCATTTAAAAAGTATGAGATTCCACACGAAACTTCAAATTACAGGTCTTCAAAAGAAGCAGTGGTGGGGAAGGCAGTGATAATGGTGGAGATATGGTTTGAAGGCGGTGACTGGTGGTTGACTGTCAACGGAAGGTGATGATAGCGGTGGAGGTGCGGTGGGGATCGTGGTGGTGCTGTGGTGTTAATGGTGGTGGTAGGGGTAGAGAGAAGGAGAGGAGTGATGGACAAACAAGTGTGTGAAATGCTGTGGAGGTGTGTGTATAACAATATAAATAATTTATTTTATATATAATATTAAAATATTTATGCATTAAAGACTTGTACCTTATATTTTTGTGCATATAAAACTTGTATTTTATGTGTAAATTACCAAATTACCCTTATAGTTAACAAACTTGGTGGATGGAGTTAGAAATTTGGACTCAAATGGTTAAAGAAAATGCTTATAGGGACTCAGGTCATTAAATTTTTTGCTTTTGGACTCAACTAGTTAAAACTCATAAAACACAGAGACTCAAAAAGTAATTTACCCTTAAAACTATTTATAATTTTTTGATAAAACGATAAGGATTTTGAAATCTTAAAATTTTTGAAAATGTGAATTTATGTTAAAAATCCCCTTCTAATTTGATTCCCGCTCCATCCAATTCTTCTAAAATTCAAATCTACTTCCCTCCCCTAATCTTCTCACTTTTATCCCAAACCCTATCACCTATCTTCAGTGTTTGCTCTCCACACTCTCCCCTAATCGACTATCGCAAAATATATTTTTCGATCACAACACTGTGGAAACCGCCATCTTCGATCTTTTACAATTACCGATCATCACCGATTACGCCTATCCCCAAGCGTCACTCCAAACTCGTTTGTAAATGTCTGGTTAATCACTTCTAGATTTCTTTTATTTTTTATATTTTTTATTTGCCTTTTAAAGTTTCTGATACAAGGTGAACCGTGAATCTCCCGTGCAGTTGACAGAAGCATCAGGTGGTTCTGATTACGGTAGGATTTCAATTGGGTGAGGTAATTTTATATATTTATCTTAATCCTATACTAGAGAATGGTTCTACAATTCTCATTTATTTGAAAACTAGTGGATGATATAATATCTTAACCCATTTGGTTTGATTATGCTGCATATTTTCATTGCTTTGACCTACACTCATTACTTTCTTTGTGGGTCATCGAACTTTGATAAAAGAATACTGAGTCAAGTAAATTTGGGTTTTCTTTCAGCAATTTAATCATTCGTATTTCAATAATTATGATGTGTGTTTGCCTCGAGATACTTTGTTTAGATTGTTTTGTAACTTTCGTGAGATCTTTTGTGCACAACTCAAAGATATAATGATATCTATCATGATTTACCATGACAGTTTTTGGGGTAGGCTGTTAAGCAACATGATTAGACCACCCGTAGTGGGCGTCTTCTCCCCCCAAACACGCCTAAAAATGCCACCGCCCCCACCCTCGTCGGCGTGTTTGGGCGCTTTCTTTCATACCCCCCCCCCTAGCGTTTTTCAAATCACGCTTGGAGCAATTTTGAATGGCCAATCACATTTATTTATTGGATAAGTTCTTAATTGTTGGCTCTTGCCTACATCTTTTGGTTTATCCAACTAGTATATGTATTTATTGGATTAAAAAAAAATGAAGCAGAAGAAAAGGCAAACAAACAATGTATATCTTTTGGAGTGTGAGTAGCATTTTTCTACTCAACATTTACTTGACATTTATCTTTATAATGTTTGGATATAAAATGGTATCTGTAGTTAACATCAAATTATGACAAATGGATTTATAGGAAACTAGCCATGAAAAGGGAATTTAATACTTGTTACGGACATGCGTCATTCTGATACATTATTTGCTTTATTTTGATTCTACCTATTTGATTAGTGGGTAAAACGTGTTTTATTTATGTTTTAGTTATGTTTTTCTTTTTTATTTCTACTACGATTTAACGCAATTAATTTGACATGTTTTAATTGGGTCGATTTTGATGATAAATCATGGATCCGTCATTAGTTGTTGGATATGAAAGTGGGATGCTTAACTTGCTTTGTTTGATTATTTAAGCTTTTTTTGCATTTGTGTTTTGAGAAGTTCCTAACTCTACTTCAAGGACAAATAGCCTGCTTCTAAAATGAATAGCAGGTATGCAATTCGTTTGGTTCTTCTTGCACACTTCTTTATACCAGCATGTTAATCATCATTTTCTAATTTCTAATTATTAATTTATCAAAGTCATCACTATAGTTCATACATATGTACACTAACTATTAAGTTTTATTTCATTTCATTAATGTAATGTTGTGTTTTTTAGGGAATTTCTATGGTTCCGGTTGCACGTATGAGTTGAAGATTTCAATTTGGGTCGCAAGTATGAAGACACTTGTTCGGGAAGCTATTGTATATCACTTTCATCTATAGAAATACATGCATTTTTGTTACTTTGAAACTTTTCTAATTTTGTTTTACTTTCAAGTCTTTGTAATTCGTATACTTGGGTTATTCTATATTGGTTTTAATTTAATTATGTTTTTTTATGTTCTTTATTTTCATTTTTAGATAATATGTTTATAATGGAAATTTATTGAGAATTTTTTATTAAATTTATTCTAAAAATGAATCAATTTTTTTAGCTTAAACACCAAGAGATGCGGTTTTAGAATCACATCTTTTGAATATTAGGAAAAAAAATACTTTTAGCTTAAATTATCAAAAGATACGGGTCTGCAACCGCATCTTTTGGACCCACATCTTTTAGCTTATTGCCATAAGATGCGGGTCTAAAGCCGCATCTCATAGCTAATTTACCCGCATTATTTGATCACCTTTGTACTAGTGTCTATAGACATTATGCAACCATAAAATTGGTTTCATAATCTTATTTGGTATTAGGACCCTTTTCTTGGTACTAAATTAGCTATAATATTACATCATAAGGGTCCTATCAATTAATTTATAAGGACGCTTGTAAGTGTATCAAAAGATTAAAAGTATGTAAGCACATGTTAGAACATCGTAAAAGCGTTCTAATATGTTTTTATTAGGACACTATTTTGGTTGTTCAAAGACATATTACGCGACCATTAAATTGGTTTCATAATCTTATTTGAGATGTTAGGACGCTTTTTTAGTTCGGGACTTATTACGACCCCTTTACATGAAACACTTTTACCATTGGTCTTATTAAATGAAAGGTCCCATAAAATAATATTTTAGGACGCTTTTGCGCCTACTAAAAACCCAGTTTTCTTGTAGTGAGTGCAGCGGGAAAACGTGTCATACCGCGCCAGATCCTTTAATTCCCTGAAATACATGTAAGTTGAAAAATCAACAAAAATGTTGAGCGAGTTCATGTGTTTAGTATGTGCGCGCGAATAAACCTTTATAATCATTGTAAGTGTGAATATTTTGTAAGCTCTGGTATGAAAGCAAATAAGGAAACATATCAGTTAATGTGTAACCACATGGTCCAACCTGCGGGCGCATGGGAGGGGATAGGACAAGGTCACCACATGGTCCAACCTGCGGGCGCATGGGTGGTGTTACGACAAGGTCACCACATGGTCCAACCTGCGGGCGCATGGGTGGTGTTAAGACAAGGTCGCCACATGGTCCAACCTTAGGGCACATGGGTGGGGTTTTGTTATGCTCAAATAGGCCTATCACTTGTATCCCTCGATCGTACTACGAGGACTAATGTTCTTAAGGTTTCACCTACCCAAATCACATAACCTAACAGTTCCTTCCTTAGCTGACCATACCATGTAAGAAATATTCGTAATCATAGTAACATGTATTTCACCCCCGCAGTTTAGAAAACTGAAAACAGTTACGAGAAAAGGGGGACATGAACTCACTGTCGGTGCGTCTTTACCAAGTACTCCAAATCGGGCAGCTGTGCAACGACCTACATGTGCTAATTCTATTAGACGGACGGCCGTGCCTTAGCTTTATAGTTTAAGTTTTTGGGAAATAGTTAGACAACTATTTCGTGTTTACTTTTCGTATATACTTGGTAGTTAATCTCCTTTCCAAGGATGGGGGATTTAATACATGTGCGTTCAAATTATTTCATTAAGTCTCACTTAATATATATATTTATTTCTAATCCCAAAATATAAATATTTTTCTCAAAAATATTATATTTTACTTCACATAATTTTTCCCAAAAATAATACGTTGATAAAATACGCGTTCGTAAATATTTCCGCATATTGCGTAAGTTACGTTTTAACGTTCGAGTGGTAATAACAATTACCGGTGTAACTTATATAGTTATCGTAGAGGTGTTCGTATTATTTTGGATCTGTTAACGTTCGAAAATATTATTTTTACTCTAAAAATAATATTTATGTATTTTTCACAAAATAATCATAAACAATGTTGTGAAAATATATATTTACCAACTATACATTTATCGCGTTTAATTTTGTGAAAATCCCACCTCCGAATATTTAGTAAATAAAGTCATGGCGAAATTTATATATTTGAAATCATGTCAAAAGATATTTCTAACACTTATAGTGAAAATAACTCTAAGTGTTAGGTTTTTAGGAAAATTTCGCCAGAGTTTCCCCTGTAACTGGAGGTGGCCACGCTTTCAAGCGTATCATTTTCTTTTACAAAATCAATTTCAACAACTTCTTTAGTCAATCAAACAATTTCCGACACAACAAACTAGTCGACAAGTATGTAAATCGCATAATTACATGAACTTGTAGTTTTTCCGAAACTATAGTGTAAATCCCATTATATTTTGTGGATCTTTGTATAAATCCACTCGGTTTCTTGAGAGTCTAGTTTTTAAAGAAGATACATTTCCACTTCTTCTCGTCAAAATTTACAAAAACAATTCTTTGTTAAAAACTCATTGTCACACAAGTGTCTACACACTTGTGTGTTTACAAAAATCACCTTTGTTTAGGAAAGATCCGGCTTTAAAAATATGATTTCTTTTGGCACTTGGTCTTTTGAAAATACCACTTGTAGATCTGTAGATCTACTAGTTTACAACTCTATTTCATAAGAAAAATTGTTTTTACACAAGTTCATGTTTATGTTGGAAAGGGTTCGTCATCTAGAAACTTTACAACTAAACATAAGGCTAGTTCATGTTTTGTGAACATTGTCTAGCGTGGTTCGATGACGATCCATCCCCATACTAGCAATCAACAACAATAAATAATCATATTAAAACTAGATTTATAAGTTTTACACTATTATTGACCTATTAACCACCAAGTTTATCACCTTTAGTAGACTTTATATTTTGATCTTGTATGTTAGTGATTTTCAACCGAAAAAATTCATATTAACCACTTTAGAATAGATCAAGAAGGTGATTAGAACCACTTACTACTAGCTCAAGGCTAGGGAAGAAACTAGTCGAAAAACGGGTGGTTAAAAGCGTTGAGGTGAGGTCCTTGACGATCTGTAAGCACCAAGCTTCCTTGTACGCGACCCTTCACACTTGTATATGGTTGGAATGGCTTGAATGAAATCTAAACATGGTGGTGAGTGGGGCTTGGTGTTCGGTCGTAAGTCAAGAGGAGGATGGATGAGAGTGATCTTTTTTTTAAGTGATGAATGAAAGTGGATGTGATCCACTATGTCCATTTATAAACCAATCATAACATTTATCCTTTAGATAATATGCTAACATGATATGAAGCATAAGAATTAATTAATTAAACTTGTAAGGATGGTGGTTCCCTAGGAGGGAACCAAACGGTTCTAAAGGGGTGTTTGTGATTAGAACTTAACTAGCTAGTTACACACTAGTTAGTTGGTTAGTTAGTTAGAATTTATGTTTAGTTATTTGTGTGTAGTAAAATATAACGGGTGTTAGGGTATTCGGGGACCCTAACTGGCTCAGAAAAAGAAAAACAATGTTGATGTCAATATTTTTATGTCCCGGGTTAAGTCTGGTTGTTTGGTTGGATACTGACCCGTTAAGTGCTTAATAAGCGTTTAAAGTGTCGTTATTATTATTTTTAGTGACACAAAGAGTTCCCGACACTTTGGAAAGTGTCTAATATTATTTTTCCGCGTTTTTGCACTTTACTAGTTAGCTAAAATGCTGAATTTTTGGGTTAAAGTGCAGATTTTTGTTTTTAAATCATATTTTGGCACATCCGGTCACTATAACTATTGCCTAGTGACGCAGTTCTAGAACCCTCTTATCCCTACACTCTCTGCTAGTGTAGCAAACTATCTCGGGCTCATACAGGCCTTAGAGGCAGTGTCTGCCTGGTGCTGGCTATATCAGCATGTTAAATAGGTTATCCGTTCATTGTGCTACTGTGCTTTTGTGCATCAAGATTGTCACCAAAGTTCTGTATGTAAATAATGGAGTGACAGCAATTAAAGTATGATGCAAGTATGTACATGTATCAGTATTCAGGTAGCAGTTTATCCATAGTTTCAAGCAAGCACAATAACTAATTGTTAATTAAGTCGTACGGATACCTGATTTAGTGAGGGTTGTCACAAGCAAGGATGTTTTGGATGCGGAAGCAAAGATCACTTCAAAAGGGATTGCCCTAAAGAAAACCAAGCTCGTGGTCGATCATTTGTGATTGGAGCTAAGGATGCGCGCCAAGACCCTAATGTGGTCACTGGTACGTTCCTCCTTAACAATCATTTTGCATCCATATTATTTGATACTGGTGCCGATTTTAGCTTTATCTCTGTGGAATTTAAAGATACTCTGGGACTAAAATCTAGTAAACTAGATGTCCCATATTCTATAGAATTGGCTAACGGCAAACTAGTAGAATCTGGGGAAGTTGTTACGGAATGTTCCTTACAACTTGGAGAACAAAAATTCACTATCAATCTCTTACCTGTTGAGTTGGGTAGTTTCGATGTAGTGGTTGGCATGGATTGGCTATCCAATAATCGAGCCGAAGTTGTTTGCCATGAAAAGATCATTCGCATACCACTATTGAACGAAGAGACACTTGTGATACATGGAGAGAAGCGAGACACCCCATTACGGATCATTAATAGCATGAAAGCCCAGAAGTGCTTACGGAAAGGGTGTATTGCTTTTCTAGCACATGTTGTGGACAAGAAGACTGATGGGCCAAAGTTGATAGATATTCCTATAGTGAAAGAATTTCCGGAAGTCTTTCCTGAAGACTTACCAGGACTACCCCCTTATCGACAAGTCGAATTTCATATCGATTTGGTACCAGGAGCCGGACCCGTAGCTAAATCTCCATATCGTTTAGCACCTTCTGAAATTCAAGAGTTATCCACACAACTTCAAGAGTTATTGGATAAAGGATTCATTAGACCGAGCTACTCGCCTTGGGGAGCTCCAGTCTTGTTTGTAAAGAAGAAGGACGGAACTTTCAGGATGTGCATCGATTATCGCGAGTTGAATAAACTTACCATCAAGAATCGGTATCCATTACCGAGGATTGATGATCTATTCGATCAACTACAAGGGTCGAGCTTATACTCAAAGATAGACTTACGATCGGGGTATCATCAATTACGGATTCAAGAGGAAAGCATACCGAAAACAGCTTTTCGGACTCGTTACGGTCTTTACGAGTTTCTCGTTATGCCATTCGGCTTAACGAATGCACCAGCGGTCTTCATGGATCTAATGAATCGCGTGTGCAAGCCGTATCTTGACAAATTCGTTATAGTGTTTATTGACGATCTCTTGATATACTCTCGATCGATTGAGGAACATGAACAACATTTGAGAACAATTTTGGAGTTGCTAAAGACAGAGAAACTATACGCGAAATTTTCCAAATGCGAATTTTGGATTCGCGAAGTACAATTTCTCGGGCATGTAGTGAACGAGAAAGGCATTCAAGTAGATCCGTCGAAGATAGAAGCAATTAAGAATTGGGAAGCACCCAAGACTCCTACCGAAGTGAGACAGTTTTTGGGCTTAGCGGGATGTTATCGGAGATTTATTGAGAATTTTTCAAAGATTTCTCAACCGCTAACTTCTCTTACACAGAAAGACAAGAAATTCGATTGGGGAGAGAAACAAGAAGCAGCATTTCAACTTCTTAAAGACAAGTTGTGCATTGCACCAATCTTATCATTACCCGATGGTACCGATGATTTTGTTGTATACTGTGATGCTTCGCATCAAGGTTTGGGTTGTGTACTCATGCAACGTGAAAAAGTTATCGCGTACGCGTCTCGCCAACTAAAAGTTCACGAAAAGAACTATACCACTCACGACCTTGAATTAGGCGCAGTGGTATTTGCTTTGAAAATATGGCGACATTATCTATATGGTACTCAATGTACTATTTTCACGGATCATAAAAGTCTACAACACATATTCAACCAAAAAGAATTAAATATGCATCAACGACGTTGGGTTGAATTGTTAAACGATTATGATTGTGAAATCAAATACCATCCGGGCAAGGCGAATGTTGTAGCTGACGCCTTGAGCCACAAAGAGCGAGTTAAAACACTAAGAGTCCGAGCATTTGAAATGACAATTCACACAGATCTTATCACTCGGATTCATAATGCACAACAAGAAGCGCTCAAGGAAGAGCATATTCAAGCTGAAACACTTCGAGGCATGGAAAAGCAGTTAGTGCCAAAAGAAGATGGAACTTTATACCTTATGGGTCGAATTTGGGTTCCACTCTTTGGAGGCCTTCGAGATGTTATTTTTGAGGAAGCACATAGGTCTAAATACTCGATTCATCCTGGATCGGATAAAATGTACTAGGATTTGAAAGAGTACTATTGGTGGCCTAAACTCAAAGGTGATATCGCGACTTATGTTGGAAAATGCTTAACCTGCACGAAGATCAAGGCTGAATATCAGAAACCCTCGGGCTTGTTACAACAACCTCAGATTCCCGTTTGGAAATGGGAACAAATATCGATGGACTTCATTACGAAGTTACCCAGGACCTCAAAAGGTCATGACATGATATGGGTAATCATCGATAGATTGACAAAGTCCGCACACTTCTTGCCAATTCGGGAGAAGGATAGTACTGAGAAACTAGCGGAAATCTATGTCAGAGAAATAGTGGCTCGTCATGGGGTACCTATTTCAATCATTTCGGACCGAGATGGTCGTTTTGTTTCTAGAATTTGGAATTCATTTCAACAGGCCTTTGGATCACAATTAAATCTAAGTACGGCCTTTCATCCTCAAACTGACGGCCAGAGCGAACGGACAATCCAAACACTCGAAGATATGCTTCGTGCGTGTGTTATGGATTTAGGCGGCAATTGGGATACTCATCTACCTTTAGTTGTGTTTTCCTACAATAACAGCTGCCATACTAGTATACAAGCTGCACCGTTTGAAGCTCTTTATGGTCGAAAGTGTCGCTCTCCGCTATGTTGGGCGGAAACAGGCGATAGTCAGTTAATTGGTCCGGAACTAGTCCAAGAGACTACGGACAAAATTTTCCAGATCCGAGACCGTATTAAGGTGGCTCGCGATCGACAAAAGAGCTACGCAAACAAAAAGCGAAAACAATTATCTTTCGAGGTCGGAGACAAAGTCTTGTTGAAAGTCTCGCCTTGGAAAGGCGTAGCGAGGTTCGGTAGGCGTGGAAAGCTAAACCCACGTTACATTGGACCATTTGAAATCTTAGAAAAGATTGGCACTGTTGCATACAAGTTGAAGTTACCAGAGGAACTTAGCAGTGTGCACCACACGTTTCATGTGTCGAATCTTAGAAAGAGTCCAACACAAGATACCGTTATCATCCCTGCGGATGAAATTCACATTGACGACAAAATTCAATTCACCGAAGAACCTGTTGAGGTCACGGACTGGAAGGTTCAGAAAACACGAAGAAGTCGTATCAAGTTAGTAAAAGTTCGTTGGAACTCTCGTCACGGACCCGAGTATACTTGGGAACGTGAAGATCAAATGAAAGAAAAGTATCCTCACTTGTTTCCAAAGACTCCTACAAAGAATAAGAAAGCTCGAATTTCGGGACGAAATTCTCAATAACAGGGGGAGAATGTGACAATTGCCACTTTCTGGTAAATTATTTACATTTAAAGCAATGAATTACATTATACAAATACGTGATTAGAATACTTATGGAATATTCATTTATGATGCACATGATTCATTTTTAGTGGTTACATTTGAAATAGTGTAAACAGTGCATCGAAACAACTAGAGTAGTGCCTAGTAAACTAGTGTACTGACAAAAACTCAGGATCCGCAGAAACTAGTGTAACGATAGTTTTAGGACTCAGACGAAATTCCAACATCAATTATACAATAAACCCTACTTGGAAATACAAGGGTTTGGTCTAATATATTACCAATGTCCGATAGCACAAAAACTGGCCGAAAACTGCCAAAAAGCACCAAAAATAACCATTTCAATGTTTTTCCGCAAAAATTCAGCATTTGTATTTTTACTACAAAGTGCAAAATGGGTTGTTTAAACTCAAATTCCATATGAAAATACATAGGAAACATCATATAAATATATAACCGAATGTTTCCCTACAACTTTCATAAGCGAACCTTTCGACTATCTTCTTGTGGAACGAGCGACAATAGACTATCCGAACTACAATTTGACATATGTAGTGAACTAGTGAACATTATTTTTGGTCATTTCCATCCTATTCTTGATCATTTTAAGTATTGAAACCTCTTGAAACTTGGTAATCCATAAAAGCCTAAACATTTAACCATTTTAACATTTTAACCTTAATAAAGTTACCATCATTTTTTTTTACCACAAGTGGGCCCCCCCCCCCACTCTTTGTTTTTTTTTTATTTTTTTTATTTGATGAATACTTATCCAAAGTTAAGTGGATCATGATGTGGAAGAGTTAGCCATGATGTGTAATGGTTAGTCATGAGGTGGAAGACTTATAACATTGTTGAAGTAAATCACTAACACATTCACCAAGTTCTTACACCTAAATTCACACACACTTAGCAAACTCTTTCAATCTTCATATCTTCATCTTCATATCTTCATATCTCACCAAGAACACCTTCCAAAAACCCACTTCACTTCTTCATGTTTCTTATGATCAACATGGATTTTCGTGGAACCTAAGAAGATCTAAAGCATTTGCAAGCTAAATCAAGTCTTTTCATCCATCCAAGAGTCTTCTAACAACAAGATCTTCATCTTCTTTGTTTCTTAACATCATCTAGATCATCCCTAGCCTAGAGCTAGAAGTAAGCTTCTAACTTTATTTTTCATACTTATTTATGTTATGATTATTATTATAACTAGTAATAACAAAGTAATCATAAATAATAATATGAAGATACAAAGAAGCAAAAATTACAAATCATGATGTATATGTTTATTTATGTGGTGATTAAGATTGTTATTTGCATATTTGATCTTGTTGAGATGATTAAGACATGTATAACTTGTTAGATGAAGTTCTAAAAATATGATCTAACAAGTATAGATGAATATGTTAAAGTTTTTTTTTAGATAATGGATGATCAAAATTTATGGTGTAATTAAAGTATTTAATATTTTTAAATAAAAACAAGACTTTTTACAAGAGTATAAAAAGTAACATACAACATGACATTTTTATAAAAGTTGTAAAAACTAGAAGTAAACTAGGTTTTTGAACTAGTTAACATATGTTGTAAGCAAGTTCAAAACCCTACATAATTTTGAGATCATCTTGATAAGATTATGTTATAAATCTTGTTATAAAGTTTATGTATCTTGTTTATAAAAGTTATGAGTAAATTGTGATGTTGATTTGAAAAGAAAAAGATATGTTTATTAAACATGGCAAAGTGATTAAAACAAAGGTGATATGGCAAAATTTTCTTAAAAACTATATGATATAAAAACTATGGGGCTGTTTGGTAGCATCTGAATGACATTAAGAGGCTATCTCTTAATGAAATCATTTAAGAGTTTAACAAAGATAATGTAGAAGAATGTGACATGTGATGGTTTACCATTCAGATGTTACCTCTTATCCAGTCAGACATAAGGTTACCTCTTATTCATTCAGACATAAGGGCCACAAATGATTTCATTAAGAGACAGCCTCTGAATGGATTAAGAGGCTACCAAACAGCCCCTATCATAGTTAGTTAAATTTTTCCAAGATTTACAAAGATATAAAAGAAAGTTTTTTTATGAAAAGAAAAGATTAGATAATTATATATTTTGAGAAAATATATACTTGTTCATTTTAACAAGTTATGTGATATGTAGTAATTTGTGTATTAGTTATATATATCAAAGATAAGAACTTGATTAAAATGGTGATAACAAACTCAAAAAGACTTTAGAATTCAAGTCTTACCAAATTTCATATAAATACGCCTTAAAGACATATTACGGACACTACGAACAATCAGACATAAATTATAACGGACGACGAACGAACTTATGGACATCTTACCCATCCGAGGACTTAATACGACATCTAGACGATCTTTCGACACGGTCACAAAATTTGCGTTTCAGTTAACAAACTTCGAAGATTTTGAAAACTTATAAAAAGTATTATGTTTTTATTGTCTAAAAAGTATAATTAGAAAATTTTTATAAAATTATTTTTATAAAAATTAAAGACTTATCTTTTGGGCTAAATATTTATATAAAATGGGCTATATTTTTTATATAAATTATATTGGGCTTAAACTAAATACTTGGGCTAAGCCCAATAGCAAATAACTCATGGGCCAAGCCCAATACCAAACTTATGGGCCTAAAAGCCCAACACTATTTAAAAGCCCAACACTATTTAAACCCAACACTATTTAGGCCCAATGACATAACTTGTAATGAAATACAAGTATACGATTAATTACTACTAAACACGAATTCAAGGGAACTAGATCCGACTATATGACATACCAAATACACGATTACTTACATATATGTATTTGGAAAAATATATATATAACGGTTAAACAATAAAGACATACAAGTCTTACACATAATTAAGACATAAGACTTGTACTCAAGTTATTTACAAAGACCGAAGTGTCTAACAAAATATAACAACGATTGTAAGTCGCAATACTGTTCAGGACTACCGTATGTGAAATCATATTTACTTCTACTCACTGAAGCGATACTGTGAGTTCATGTCCCCTTTTCATTTTATATGTTTTTCAAGCTTTACAATTATCGGGGAAAGTACATGTACAATAAGTATGATAAGTTAAGGAATGAAACACATTAGATCATGTGCGAAATTAGGGCCATAACTAAAGCACCATTAATCCAGTTTGGACCAAGGAACAAAGGGTTAGATCTAATGGGTTTTGGCGTGCCCCACTTATGGCCATTCGTTGCCTAGGAGTGCATTTGTTGCCCTACGACATGGTGTCGATACAATTAAAATGTCTAGGGTTGGGTTGCTTCCTATTTCGTCACACATATTAATGTCCTTGCAAAAAATTAATGATCACGATTTCATTGTCGCTGTTCATACTATATTTGATTCAAATACAAATACATTTTTCGGGTGTATCATACACAACTAAACTGCATGAACTCGCTCAACCTTTGTTGATTTTTCTACTTAAACATGTATTTCAGGGAATTAGTGGACCTTGTCAGGGATTCTAATTCAGGAAACAAGTATCAAGACTCCGTGCCATCTTTTGAAGGATTTATCTATTATACTGCCGCTTTGCGGTGATATAGTGGACAAAGCCTTAGTGTTTAAAACTTTCGTTTTGAATGTATGAAATAATAACAACTTAGTTTCTTTGAATGATTTGTAAATTATAAACTTAATGTATGTTGCGCATCTTTTGAACAATTATGGTAATGGCAATGGAGTATGTTTTATTCATTTAGTATGTTTACTTATATCGTTATGCAATGAGAACCAACAGATCACACCTCGCGCTTCCGCTACGAGCAGGGTGTGACAACTATAACCCAAATACTGTCGTGACCTGATGGCGTGGTCGGAAGCTTAGTTACGAAATCCATAGCTATGTTCTCCCACTTCCATATAGGTATCGGCGGTTGTTCGAGTAAGCCGGAAGGTCTTTGATGTTCAGCCTTAACTCTTGCACAGGTTAAGCAGCTACCAACATAAAGAGCGATATCCCGTTTCATCCCAGGCCACCAGTACTTGTAACGAAGATCCTGGTACATCTTGTCTGCACCGGGATGAATGGAGTATCGGGATTTGTGAGCTTCATCCATGACAATCTTCCGCAAATCGGTCCTCTTCGGGATCCAGATTCGGTCTAGATAATAGAATATCCCATTAGCCTTGCTTATAAGATGAGATCAATCGTGATAGATCCTCTCTCTCTTCAATGTACGCTCATTAAAGCAAGCATGTTGGGCTTCACGGATGAGAGTTTCGAGGTTATACTGCGCTTGGATGTTCCGGACACCGAGCACATAATTCTTTCTGCTGAGCGCGTCGGCAACTACATTCGCCTTGCCTGGGTGATAACGAATCTCACAGTCGTAATCGTTGAGGAGTTCTACCCATCGGCGTTAACGCATGTTCAGTTCTCTCTGATTAAAGATATGTTGTAAGCTCTTGTGATCGGTGAAGATCGTACACTTGGTACCATACAGGTAGTGTCGCCAAATCTTTAACGCAAAGACAACTGCGCCTAGCTCGAGGTCATGGGTTGTATAGTTCTTCTCGTGGATTTTGAGCTGTCGAGATGCGTAGGCTATAACCTTGTCTCGTTGCATGAGAACACAACCAAGACCAAGGTTAGAAGCATCACAATAGACAACGAAGTCATTGCTTCCGTCGGGCAGTGTGAGAATCGGTGCATTGCACAACATATATTTGAGGGTTTGAAAGGCAGTCTCCTATGCGGTTCCCCACACAAAACGCTTGTCTTTATGAGTAAGAGCGGTGAGCGGCACGGCGATTTTGGAGAATCCTTCGATAAATCGTCGGTAATAACCCGCTAGTCTGAGAAAAGAACGAACTTCGGACGGGTTCTTAGGCGTAATCCAACCTTTAACTGCTTCAATCTTCGCGGGGTCGACGTGTATACCCTGACTATTCATGATGTGACCCAGAAATTGAACCTCCTCCAGCCAGAATTCACACTTGGAGAACTTGGCGTAGAGTTGATTCCCCTGGAGTAACTCGAGAACCAAACGTAGATGTTGCGCATGTTCGGCCTTCGACTTGGAATAGATCAAGACATCGTCGATGAACACGATGACAAAACGGTCTAGGAAGGGCTTACACACGCGATTCATCAGATCCATGAAAACCGCGGGTGCGTTCGTCAAACCAAAAGGCATAACAACGAATTCGTAATGGCCATAGCGGGTTCGAAAAGCGGTTTTAGGTATGTCTTCCTCTTGTGTCCGCAACTGATGGTAGCCTGAGCGTAGATCGATCTTTGAGAAGCACTGAGCACCTTGTAGCTGGTCAAACAAATCGTCAATTCGGGGCAAGGGGTATCGGTTCTTGATGGTTAGCTTATTCAACTCCCGATAATCGATGCACATCCGGAACGACCCATCCTTCTTTTTAATGAAAAGGACTGGCGCGCCCCAAGGAGAAGTGCTAGGGCGAATAAACCCTTTTTCAAGCAATTCCTGGAGTTGGTTCGATAGCTCGCGCATTTCAGAGGGGGCGAGTCGATAAGGGGCTTTGGCAACAGGGTTAGCTCCAGGAATAAGGTCGATTCGAAAGTCGATATCACGACTTGGAGGTAATCCAAGGAGATCATCAGGGAACACCTGAGGAAACTCACGGACCACTGGGACATCTTTGACTTCAACTTTCTTTCTCTTTCCCTCCTCCGCTACGACTATATTGCCCAAGAAGGCTCGATATTCCTTGCGGAGATATTTGTTGGCTTGAAGACACGACATGAGCTTGAGACCTTTCGTAGCAGTTTCACCATAAACACATAGAATATCACCACTGGCTAACACGAATCGAATCATCTTATCGAAGCACACAACTTCAGCATGGTTTTCGCGAAGAAAGTCCATGCCTACTATGACGTCGAAACTTCCGAGTTGCATCGAAATAAGGTTGATGGGGAAGATGTGATTGTTGAGTTCAAGAGTACAATCACGGAGCACAGAATTAACAGCGATGGTTCTTCCAGTAGCAACTTCAACTTCAAACGACGACGAAAGATAAGAGCGCTTACGACTAAGGAATTTCTCGAATTCAAAAGACACAAAGCAGTTATCGGCTCCAGTATCAAACAAACATGATGCATATATACCATTCACAAGGAACGTACCATTGACCACATTGTTGTCAGCTTGAGCCTGACGTGCATTGATGTTGAAGGTTCTGGCGTGGACTGCTTGCTGTTGTTGCTGAGGCTGCTGTTGTTGTTGCTGCTGGAGTTGTTGGGCCTCTTGCTTGACTACCCTGTTCGGGCACCGGTTTGCAAAGTGGTTAGGATCACCACATGCAAAGCAGGTCCGAACATTGGTTGCTGGTGCTTGGGCTGCTGGTTGACCTTGTGGGGCAGGGACTAGAGCCTGATTAACGGCGGCTTGAGCTTGAGCTTGACGGGGACCATAGCAACAACTCGCAGTGAAATGCCCATAGAGATTGCAGTGAGCGCAGAATCGGCAAGCCACACCCACTGGATGGTGATAAGAACACGTTGGACAGAGTGGGGTGGGGCCGGTATATGCACGCTTTGCTGGCGGTGCATTGATCACTAGGGCTGAACGCTGTGGTTGCTGCTGCTGAACTGGTATAGACTGAAGAGGAGCAGCATTGGTTGCAGCAGCGCAACTCTTGTTCTTCTTCCTCCTTCTCGAAGACTTGGAGGTTTGAGCAGTTGTGTTGTCGGTTGATGCTGCTGTGACTTGATGCAATAACTTTGCTTGCTTATCCCAGAAACCAGCCTTTACCCGCTTGTCGTTAATCTCAGCGGCTAGCAGGTAGGTTTCCTCGATCGTTGCGGGCTTGGAGGCGTGAACAAAATCCGCTACACAGTCCGGAAGAGCGCGGATGTACTTCTTGATGGTCATATCTAGCGTCTTGACCTGATTGGGACAGATAATGCTCAACTGCTTGAAGCGAGCAGTGAGACCAGCGTTGTCTCCTTCCTTCTGCTTGATAACCCAAAATTCATCCTCCAGCTTTTGGCGTTCGTGGGGAGGACAGAACTCGTCGATCATGATTGCTTTCAATTCCTCCAACGTCAGCTTGTATGCTGCGTCGTTCCCACGCTTGTTTCGCTCTGCGGTCCACCAGTCCAAAGTACGAGATTGGAAGACGCCAGTAGCGTTGAGAGTACGGAGGTGTTCGGGGCATCCGCTTTGTCGGAGGGTGACTTCCACCGAGTCGAACCAATGAAACATAGCTGTAGGGCCATCCTCACCGGTGAACTCCTTCGGTCCACATGCTTTGAATTGCTTAAAGCTAAAAGCAGTCTTGTTGGAATCTTTGGGAAAATCAGCTCGAGATTCCTCGGACGATTTGATCACGTTCTCATACACATCACTTACAGCCTTCGCTAAAGTTTTGGAGATGATCGCAGCAAGGCGTCGGTCTCTCTTTTCCTGACGGGTAAGACGGCGAGACATGGATGATGACGACATGGTCTGTAATAGACATCGCCACAGGGCTCAACACAATGAAACCGAATCTCACCTCACACGTCTAGGTTACTAAAGCTTAGAATCACGCCGAAGCATATAACACATAACAAATAGGCACAAAACATAGAATGCACATAATCACAGAAGCACGTAAGCAAGTAGGGCACATAACACCTAAACACATACGCATTTAGCACAGAGGCAGTCAGAAAACAGAAACCTATACTTCCAAGTCGAGTTTCGTTCGTATAATATATCGAGTAACACCATATCGTATCGTCTAACTTCGTCATATAGCGTAATATGACATAATAATACCGTCTGGATTCGCTTTATCGGGGAATTGATTCGAGATGGAATAGTATTTCAAATTGTGCGGTTTGATAATAAAATCGAATAACCAGCAAAATATAAACACGAAAACAGGCAAACACATAAAATCAGCGAAGTATCATATAAAACCAAGAGATAGATTGTCTGCGGCTACTAGACATCGACTAACCAAGGCAATTCAACTATTCACAGTGGACTTGTCGTCACTTTCGACTCTAGGCGCCGTGTTTCTGCCTCAATTCTCGGGCATTACGCACGTGTTTCCTAGGTCATACTTGTGAGTTCAGGTCGTTGGAGTCCGTCAAATGTCTTGGCGAGATGAAATAAAGTTCGGAACAATTGCCAAGGTTAGGGTTTCACCCCTAGCTTAGCAATTTCTTCCTTGTTTTAAGAAATCCTGGGGAAAATTTGCATCAAAATGCGAGTTTCAGCCCTGATTTGGTATAATTCTCCCCGTTTGTTGTAGAAATAAGGAGATTCACATAAATAATTGACATAAATCAGACAACTTAGCCAGGAGTTTGCGGTTTTCACACCTAATCCTGTCCAAATTGCTGACTTCGATTTGGAGTCCGAGTGCAGTGATAGCAAAGAATAACATGAATAAGCACATAAACTTGGTCTTTTGGTTCTTAGCTATAGTCTAGGTCTCTAAGACAGCGACCCGGACTAGGTCGTGTCTAACCTAATTCCCTATAGTTATGGCTCTGATACCAATCTGTCACACCCCAACCGATGGCGGAATCATCGAGGCGTGGCACTGAGCGAAACAGATTGTTCAGAAGTTTTCCAAAACAACTATCATACAAATTCAGTTTAAATGATACGTCCCATACCGTATCCTAAATTAAATAATAAGTTGTTACAGAAAATCATCCAAACAAATAACACTGTCTCGACAACTCAGATTTAATTTATTACAGACCAAATGTTTAAATAATGCCCGGAATCATTAGACTCATCCGGACAAGATCTACAGAGGGCTAAAGCCATAGACGCTTGATCGAACAACTCCAATGGATCCATGGCTAGCGTTTATTTGCTTCTAGAAACCCCTAGGTAGGCTACGACCTACAACTGCTAGATGGGCACTAGAGCCTTATTATCGCTTCGCTTTCCTAGCAAGCTAACACCTTAAACACCTGTCGCATACGTTAAAATAAAGTCAATACATAAAACGTAAAGGTGAGTACACAAGTTATATATAGCATATAGGGTTCGAATAGTTTACGCATAACTAGGCACGTATACAGAGGAAAATGATGCATGTAAATTATCAACATGGGACCATCAGTACCAACGACTGCGGGTTGACTGTCCGAGACAGTTCCCAATACATGATTACCACCGTAATCCAAGCAAGTAATTGTCCTTAGCAAACCCCGTGTGAATGGGTGCTGAGTCCAAACGATAGTACTATGTTGCTAAAGCAGGTAGATAGCACTCCACGTGTAAACATAATAAACAACAATCATTTAGTCAAGTAGCACATGCGAATAGGTTAGCGTTCAAATAGTTTGTGTTTAATTATGGTTTTAATAGATAACGTATGTAACACCCAAAAGTGCTAAAAGCAAAAAGGGTTCGAGTATACTCACAGTGATTTGGTATGGATTGAAGGGAGCACTGAGAGAAGTTAGCCTGAATAGTTCGATAGTATAACGATGAGTAACGCGGAAATACAAACAAGTTATGATGGATAGATTGGGCCGGTCGATCGGACAGCTGGTTCGATCGGACGGGCTGTTCGTCCGGTTTGAAAGTCCGTTTGAACATTCCCATTCGATCGGCCGGCAGGCTCGATCGGCTGGTCCTTTCGAGTGGATTGTTTCTTCCTTTAGGAAAGGATGTGTTTGTGTATGATGGTTTGAACTTTTGAAGTTTTTGCAGCATTACCTTTCAAGTCGGTCGATCGAACGGACTGTTCGATCGGTTAGCCCAACCGATCGGTTTGCAACTTCAGTGTTATAAATTTGGCAATGTGTCACTCGATCGGGTGGCATGCTCGATCGGGTGACATTCCAATGTTTCGAAAAATGGTTAAGTGTTGAAGTATAGTATCTCATGATCCGATGAGTAATGTTACAATCGAATGGCGTAGTCGATCGAACATCACCTCGTCAATACTACACTTTGTGAAATTGTGGGTCCATGTGTTAGCCGATCGGCTGTCCCGGTCGATCGGCTGGGTGGTCCGTTCGGCTGGGCTATCCGATCGGACAGCCTAACCGTTCGGCCAGCATTCCTGACCTGGTTAGCCTATCTTCTAACACTTGGTTGTTTTGGTTAATCTTGATGTGATTTTGAGGTAGTTTGTTAACGAGTCGAACCACGAAACATAAGTCCTTACTTGGTTCACTGGCTCAGCAGGAATCACCCAAGTCCGGTCAGTGGACGGTTCGGAACCTTAGTTTAACGTTTAACCCGAAATCGATGAACCTCGTAGGTAGAATCCGATTCTTGAACCATGTGTTTGTTTAGGATGATTTGTAAGTTGGTTCAAGCTCCGTTTTCACCGGTTGAGTGTAAAAGAGTTGAAAGATAGTTAAAACCGTCTTTCAATCCTTTTTCCACCGTGAAATGTTAAGATCCTTGGTAGATTATAGGTTGTTTATGTGGAAGTCGGCTAGATCTAAGCTACTCATAGTGGAATGTTGCCAAAACTTGATGTTCTTGAAGAACACCATGATGACATCACCCAAGAACACCTAGATCTTGGTGATTTCATGGTTAAAATCCAAGTTTTGAAAGATAGAAAGGTGTAGAATCATTAAATGAACAAAATCGTACAAGATTTAGGGTGAAAATCTTACCGGATTGAAGAGAAATTGGAGAAATAGTGAAGAACAAGGGCTGGTCAGTCAGAGCTTTCCAAAAGAAGTAAAGATGACAATGACAGCCCTATTTATAGGCTTCCAAAAGAGGAAAGGCTCAACCGATCGGCTAGGATTCCTGGTCGAATGGGTTGCTCGATCGAACAGCATGTTCGATCGGCTAGCTTGTTCGATCAGTGGTCCTGTTCGATCAGGATGCTCCTTTTTGAGAGTTTTGCGATGATTTTTGGTATTTCGATTTCGATGAACGGTGATTTGAGTATGATAGAGTTCCAAATTAAACTACTTTCAGTCCTAACCACTATATCTAACATATAAGCATCCTTACACCACAATTCGGGTTCGATTTCGATTGAGTTTGATTATCCTTCGAGTTTCGATTTGATTGATTGATTCACCACACATAACTACGTAAAATAAACATGCACGGATAACCGTAAGGCACACACACACGTATAAAAGTACCAAAATTTCCGTATTTGAGTTCGATGATTGATTTGATTAGCTTGATTATTGATTGATTAACTTTATTGCATTGCTACTTCCTATTATTCACAGTCGATTATCGGTTCGCAGTTAGATTATCGATCGATTAATTTGGATTACACAACACTTACTCCACATAATACAAAAATAAAAATTAAAATAACTTTAATTCCAATAATAGTCAACATTTGACTTTGACTTTGACATTTGAAAAATACGAGGTGTTACAGCCACATCATCCCCAACTTGATTGGGAATTTCCTCCCGAAATTCACTAGTTGCATTAATCTTAGGTTCACCAGGCCGGGACTTGTTCTTTGGGAATAAATTTGGATACTTGAGCGTCATCTGATCCTCGCGTTCCCACGTGAACTCCGGTCCACGCCTTGAGTTCCAACGAACTCTCACAATTGGAATGCGGCTATGTTTACGCACCTTGACCTCCCGATCCATGATCTCTATCGGCTCTTCGACAAACTGCAACTTATCGTCGATCTTGAGTTCTTGAAATGGCACCACCAGCGTCTCATCAGCCAAACACTTCTTCAATTGCGACACGTGGAAGACATCGTGCATATTACCCAACTCAGCAAGTAACTCGAGCTTGTAAGCGACTTTACCAATCCGCTCCAGGATTTTAAATGGCCTAACATAACGTGGATTAAGCTTGCCACGTTTCCCGAAGCGTACAACACCCTTCCACGGCGACACTTTCAACATAACACGATCATTAACTTCGAACTCCAACGGTTAGCTACACTTGTCAGCGTAGCTTTTCTGACGATCACGCGCTGCTGCCATACGATTCCTGATCTGAACAATCATTTCTGAAGTTTCAAGTACAAGCTCAGGGCCTGTGATCTGGCTATCACCCACCTCAGCCCAACAGAGAGGAGAACGACATTTCCGCCCGTACAATGCTTCGAACGGAGCTGCCTGAATTAGTGTGGTAGCTATTGTTGTAGGAGAACTCTATCAGCGGCAGATGTTTCTCCCAGCTCTTGCCAAAGTCAATAACACATGCCCACAGCATGTCTTCAAGTGCCTGAATGGTGCGCTCACTCTGACCATCCGTCTGTGGGTGATAAGCGGTACTCATATCGAGTTATGAACCGAAGAATTTATGCATTGACCGCCACAACTCAGAAGTGAAACGCGGATCCCGGTCCGAGATGATAGAAGTCGGCACCCCGTGCCTAGAAACTACCTCTTTAAGATAAACTGCTGCAAGCTGCGAGAACTTATCTGTTTCCTTGATTGCTAGAAAATGCGCTGACTTCGTGAGACGGTCAGCAATCACCCAAATAGTATCGTTTCCAGCCTGAGTCCTCGGTAAACCAGTGACGAAATCCATAGCAATTTGCTCTCATTTCCACATGGGTATCTTTGGCTGCTGCAGTAGACCTGAGGGTTTCTGATATTCCACCTTGACTTTAGCACAAGTCAAACACTTACTCACGTATGTCGCTATGATAGCTTTCATATTCGGCCACCAATACAAGACTTTGAGGTCCTGATACATCTTATCAGACCCCGGATGAATAGAGTATCGTGACTTGTGCGCTTCATCCATCACAAGTTCTTTGAGGTCACCAAACAGAGGAATCCATACTCTTTCCATAAAATAATGGATGCCATCAGATCTCCGCTCAAGCTGCTTTTTCATACCCGGCAAACCCTCAGCTTCAATGTTTCTTCCTTTAATGCCTCAGCTTGAGCCGTACGAATCTTATCTGGAAGGTTTAAATGAATAGTGAGTTGTAATGCGCGAACACGTTTAGGCTTTATCTCTCTTCGGCTAAGCGCATCAGCTACTACATTAGCTTTACCCGGATCATACTTGATAGCACACTCATAATCGTTCAAAAGCTCTACCCAACGCCGTTGCCGCATGTTCAAATCCTTCTGGTCGAAGATATGCTGAAGGCTTCTGTGATCGGTGTAGATGGTGCATTTGGTACCGTACAGATAGTGCCTCCAAATCTTCAACGCGAAAACCACAGCTCCTAACTCCAAGTCGTGAGTCGTATAATTCTTCTCGTGTACCTTCAACTGTAGAGAAGCATATGCTATCACTTTGCCGCGCTGCATCAACACACAACCGAGACCCTGAATCAATGCATCACAATAAACCACAAAATCTTCCGTACCCTCTGGTAGAGACAAGATCGGTGCGCTGCACAATTTCTGCTTAAAAAGTTGGAAAGCATCCTCCTGCTTCACTCCCCAAGAATAAACTACGTTCTTTTGCGTCAAGGAGGTAAGAGGTTGAGCGATCTTTGAGAAATCCGGAATGAACCGACGACAGTACCCTGCAAGACCAAGAAATTGTCGCACCTCCGAAGGATTCTTCGGTGCCGCCCAATTCCAAATAACATCGACCTTAGCAGGATCCACTTGCATCCCCTGTTCGTTAACAATATGCCCAAGAAAATGTACTTCTCGAATCCAGAAGTCACACTTAGAAAACTTCGCGTAAAGCTGCTCCTTCCTCAGGAGCTCCAAGATAAGGCGTAGATGTCGCTCATGGTCCTCCTCGCTCTTGGATTAGATCAAGATATAGTCTATGAAAACAATAACGAAATCGTCGAGATACGGTTTGCACACGCGGTTCATGAGATCCATGAAGACCGCTGGTGCATTAGTCATCCCGAACGACATAAACAAAAACTCGTAGTGGCCATACCACGTTCGAAAAGCCGTCTTTGGAACATCCTCCTCCCTGACTCGTACGTGATGATAGCCCGACCTTAAGTCGATCTTGGAATAAAAACTCGACCCTTGCAGCTGGTCAAACAAGTCGTCAATGCGTGGTAAAGGGTAGCAATTTTTGATTGTCACCTTGTTGAGCTCACGATAATCTATGCACATCCGAAAGGACCCATCCTTCTTCTTCACAAACAGTACTGGGGCTCCCCAAGGCGAAGAGCTAGGTCGGATAAAATCCCTATCCAACAGCTCTTGGAGTTGATTCGATAACTCCTGTAACTCTCCTGGCGCAAGACGATAAGGAGCACGAGCAATCGGGGCTGCTCCTGGCGCGAGGTCGATCTGAAATTCCACCTGACGATGTGGAGGTAAACCAGGGAGTTCTTCAGGAAATACATCGGGAAATTCACGAACCACTGGAAGATCCTCGATCCTTCTCTCATTAGACTGCGAGTCAGTAACGAGAACTAAAAGAGCAGGGTAGCCCTTGCGTAAACACTTCTGAGCCTTCATGGCCGAGATAATACCAACCATGGCACCACTATGATGACCCTGAACCGATAAGGATTCTCCGCTAGGGAGAGGAATACGCACGATTTTCTCCTTGCAAAGAATTTCCGCCTGGTGCTTGGACAGCCAATCCATGCCAACGACTACGTCAAAACTTCCAAGAGTAACGGGAAGTAGGTCAATGTCGAACACTTGACCCATGAGATCGAGTTTACAACCAAACAGAATATGAGAAGCCTCTATCGATTTACCATTAGCTAGTTCTACTATATGGTTAGTGACAAGAGGTGTAGGACTCAATCCTAAACGACTACTGAACTCCAACGATACATAACTGTAATCGGCACCAGAGTCGAATAAAACAGAAGCAAATATGTCGTTTATCGAAAACGTACCAGTCACTACGTTGCCATCATTCCTAGCTTCCCCAGCTCCAATAGTGAACACCCTCCCATGTGCACCATTTCCTCCATTGCCCCCATTGTTGTTGTTCCTGTTGTTATTGTTCCCAGCATTGTTGTTGTTATTGGCATTCTGATTCAGCTGAGGGCAATCCCGCTTGAAGTGGCCCTCGTCCCCGCACTGGAAACACACTTTCTTAACACCCTGATTCTGCTGTGGTTGTTGCCTTTGTTGTCGCTGGTGCTGCTGCTGCTTTGGCTGTGGGGCTCTACAGTCTTTGGCCTCATGGCCCACTTTCTCACATCTAGGACAAGTTCGGAGGCACTGTCGATAGTGATGATAGCCACACTTGCTGCACTGTGGCTTCTTTCCCACATAAGAACCCTGATTCTGATTGCTGCCCTGGCCTTGATTAACTGAAGAAGACTGACTGAAATTGCGGTTGTGGTTGTTATCGGACCTTTTCTGGGATTGGCCTGCACTGGTTGCTTTATCGGTATCGTTCCACTTGCGTTTATTATCACTAGCAGGTGTGGTGGCTGTAGCAGTCGAAGTAGTAGCAAAAACACGTGGCGGCAAATTATTACGTTCGACCTCTTGGTCAGTAATCTTATGTGCTAAACGGATGATACGGGGCAGATTGTCTAGGTTTGCAGCAGTAACGTACCCCTTAACAGCTGGTGCTAAGCCCTTGAGATACAACTCGATTCGCCGGGGTGGAGGTCGAGACAGGTTAGGGCATAAAGTTGCTAAGTCATTGGACCTCCTCGTGTATGCTTCAATCTCAGATCCCTCCATTTTCAGATTATAATACTCGTTCTCCAGTTTCTGAATCTCATCACGAGGACAATATTCCTCCCTCATCAACTCCTTAAAGTCATCCCAAGTGGTGGCATTTGCCATTTCGATACCCAACATCTGCACCTGGGCATTCCACCACGTCAGGGCACCATCCTCAAGTGTGCCCGTAGCATACTTCACTCTGTCCCCAGTAGGACAATAACACATCGCGAAAACCGCCTCTGCCTTCTCAAACCATCGCAGGAGTCCTACAGCCCCTTCAGTCCCACTGAAGGTCTGTGGCTTGCAATCCATGAACATCTTGAACGTACAAGCAGGTGGAGCAGGTGGATTATTTTGGTTCGCAGGTTGACATAAAACGAAAGAACGTACAACGCACAGGTAAGATTCGAGTATACGACACAAGGATAGGAAATAATTGGCACATATCGTACCAGCCTTTGTAAGCCGCTAGAGCTTCAACTACACGAGTGTTGATCAGGTTGGTTAATTCGGCCTGCGTCATAGCAATGTGGCCACGTCCGCCACCTCGCCCTCCTCCACGTCCACTCATGGTTCTAAATAAGAGAAGGGAACTATCTTAAGGGTCGAAACGAGGTAAAAGTCAAGTTCCACATTAAAATCTACAACTATCAAGTTTACACATAATAGGGCAGAATCCTTCTCACGTTTGTTAAGCCTCACTGGGACTTACATGCACCTCACGTTATTATTATGTGTGCACCCATAGTAATAAGGTAATTTGCATGCTCATCTCAGTGCCTCTTAACTTGCGCTAAAAGTTTCCCCCGCATTCAAATAGCCAACAGTGGGTAGTACAGGATTATGATTCACAAAATTCAAAGGGTAGTGTCACACTATCAAGTCACCATAGTAGCTAACATATCGTTTCGTGCAAACTGTAAGTGTATGACTACTAAACACGTAATGCATAAAGTAAACAGAAGACGAACCTTGCAATCTGGAGCTGAGTGTCATGGTCGATTTTCGAAGTTGTTCGGTTATAGTTTGGTTTTATAAAAACGTTTTTAAAACCAAGTTCACTATAACCAGTGGCTCTGATACCAAACTGTCACACCCCCAAAATACCACTTAGGGAGTGTCCCTGATAGGCGTGTGACGTACCAGCAATGAGCCACTAATTACTTTGAACCCATACATGTTTCTAAAATAAAGTTCTTGATTAATAATAGAACACCATCCAAGTTCAAAAGAAAACCAAAGTATTCAGCGGAAGCAAAACCAAACGATGTTAAATAGTTTAAGACCAATATAAAGTATCAACAAATCAGAACACAAATCCCTCCAATCAACCCATGAGACTCCAGTTACTCCAGACAGCAAGTTCAAATGTAAACAGCTAACGGCCAACAAGCATGCAAACAAGTGTGTCAGACTACGCTGGTGAGTTCAAGGTTTTGTTACCGAGTTTAGTTTATCAGATGTATATAGAAAACAGTTTATCAATTTGATTTGATGTTGTTATTAACTCGATTACCGAAATGGCTACAAGATGTGTTTCCCAACCCCAATGTCTTTATCAAAACATTGGTCTGCTTTAAGGAAATTAGTTCACGCCCGACCTCCCTGAGACGGTGTGAGGGTGCCAAACCTAATAGCGCTATCAACTAATAACCTCGTTGCCTTCCCGGAAACTGTCGGTAGATGTAAGGGGTCTTATATGATAGAAACTGAGTAATAACCAAACTCCCAATAACCTGCGTTCCCCCTGGAACGTTACCCAATATCCCTTCCCGGGATGCATGCTTGGAAAAGAGCAGTGAACTCACCTTAGATTTGCTCGGTATTTAACAAGTTACTTTACCCGTTCCAAGTTGGTCAACCAAACCCTAATGTTGTTACCAGTGACAAATCAGTTTCGTATACTCAGGAATTACGTATTCCACATTCACGTTACACAAGTAGCACCACACAATATCATGCAAGTTGTAACATTTATTCATGCAACTCAGCAAATCATAAGACACATCAACGTGTCATAAAATAGGTGTTCGAATCCCATACCATTTGGTTACATGGCCACATCCTTTAATCAGATTACAATACTCAACATTACTCATTCAAATGTGTGCTCTATTCCGTTCGAGACCCAACCCGAGTATATAACAGCTAATGTGCGGCCCAGAAGTCATGCGAGACCCAATTCTATATTTCATCATATGTTTTCAATTCTTTGGGTAAACCGGGGTAGAATTGCATGCATTATTTCATGTTATACAACAGTAACTCACCTTATTATTTTATCTAATTGTTTGTGTAGTACAGCTATACACATCCTATTAACATATTACCTATGATCCTTTTTTTTAAAACAACAACAATGGTCGACAACCTATTTAAGCATAAAATTCCTATTGGGCCAATAACCTATATTCACATGCAACTGAATTTGCATTTATTGCTTTAATGGTATCATTCATAATTTGCATTCACATGGTTATGATTAACATAGCCGACATCAGTTTCTATATCAATTTCTATGTCAGTTTATTATTGGACCATTACTCATCCTATAACAATCATCATGAAGTCACATAACATGCAAAAATCAAGACTATACATACGCATCGTCATCTACTCGTAATTAACAATAACATAAAGAAAATCAAGATTTACTAACCGGGACCTTTGATTGACAGAATGATATTTATACGAGGAGGGGGGGAGGGGGTTCTTGAGTCGCAAATCAGGGAAAACAATAGGATTTCTGTATGTGTAATATCATGATACGTGACCCCATATCTATACAACTAGAATTTGTAGACAACTAGGACTCTTGGCCGGCCCTTAATTAATTACCCACTTGGGCTCTACCAAACCCAATCGTAAGTCCATAGAATAAAGTGTTGGGTTTGTTTGGCCATTAATTGAGATTGGTCTTTTGGTTGAGATTGGGCTTATGAAACTCAACCTAGAATAACCCGTATGCATGGCCCAAGTATAAACTAATCGTGTGTCAAGACGAGACCCAAAAAGAACGAGTTATAATACTAGCGCGATGCATTCATTCACAACGGAGAGAGATGAATAATAAGAAATTAGAATCACGGAAATAAACAACACTAACCTCGGAAGTTTGGGTTGTCACACAAGTCTCGATTCTTTTAGCCAAAATGCTTTTTCTCCAAGGTCTTCCTCTTGAATAAATTTCGGGACGAAATTTCTTAAAGGAGGGGAGACTGTAACGCTCTGCTTTTTTATACTTTCCATAATTAGAAAGCTCGCCTTGTAATGGTATTTTTGGAAATCTTGTATTATTGTCGTCGTCCTTTCGTTGTAAAATCTGAGACTTGGATCATAAATAAAATTCGTATTTCTTTAAATTCACTATCTACATATTCATACATGTTCATACGTTGGAATTCATTGTACATCGAATCCTTATTTGTAATGCATACTTATACGATACTTATTCACGGTGCATGTCCATGCTTGTCCTTAAATTGTTGATACCTAAAAACCCCTAATAATATACTTATTTATACAACGGTTAATCATCTAAAATGTGACATATACTTGTCACTTACAAACATGTTACATACTTGTACATTACACTTTTTACCTAGTTAAATCATGTTTTATTTCATATTTCACCTTGTTACAAGTTAGGGGAAATATTGTTGCATATTATTACACAACTTAATTAACAAAATTACTCATTATAATGTTTTAAAAATAAAAAAAATAAAGAAATATGGCAGCCCCAATTCAGCAAAATTCAGCCCCATATAGTTGGGTTTTGTCGGCTAGTTTCAAGGTGTAACCCCTTCTAAACACTTCCAAAGCCCAACCCATTGAAATCCTAATCCTTCCCCCTATAAATACCACTTGTTCCATGAAAACATCTAAACTCCTTCGAGTTTCCTAGTGTCAAGAACAAGCATCATATGTACTAAATGATTATTTTCCATGTTATTCTCATATCTTATTTTTATGTTGTTTTAAACACCGAATCTCGACTCTAAACATACTTGAACTTTAACCCTTATACATTCGGACTCTAAATCTCTACTTGTCAACAATTGGATAAATCTGAAAGCATATGCAAGCCTTGTGAGTATACTCGTATTTCCCCTTTTTACTTTTACCACTTTTAGGGTGTAACATGTTTACCTATCAACAAACTTACACATGAACATTTTGCTTAAACACATGAACATTCCTAGAACATGCTTGTATACGTGATGGCTTGATACTTTAAACTTGGGTGAAACTTATGTGTTGAACTTATCATTAACTTCGTACGAGCCAAACCGTGACATATGTAGCGCTATAGGATTAACGACCCGCCCTTTATCATCGATAATGTCATGAGCATATTGTGTTTCCTTGGTTTGATATGTTAGACACATGCCATGTTTAAATGTTTATCTTGAATCACATGCTTGCTATGAGGAATTTTTTAAAACATATCTTTTGTTATGTACGTACCAAACTTGTATACTCGCCTTTGCTTTTGCATTGAATTGTATTTTTTTAAACATGTTACAGGTTGATGATGACGATGCTATGAAAGGAAGTAGCGTTGATGCCTAGATACACATATAGACGTTTAGGTTTAATATGTTGTATCAATTTTGTTATGTTGTTATGTATTTCGTTAAACTTGTTGTATTTGAATTTCTTGTAATGTTGACAATTTATCTTATGAAATGAAATCGGATTATTTAAATACTTGTCACAATTATTAGCGTTATGATGTCTCGAGCAATCTTCACACTTCGTCTCATCCCGATGTTTCCGCCATTGGTTGGGGTGTGACAAGACACCACGGACAAACGATAAGGAAGAGTCACCTTTAACATAAGAAACTAGTTATTAAAGTCATTAATACAAAACCAATTAAGAAGTGCAAAAGATTAAAATAAAAAGTATTATACTAAGCACTTGTCTACACCAAGTGATGTAAGAGACTTAGGCAAACATGGCCTTAATTGTCAAGAACTCTTACGATCAATCTTGGATCCCGAGATGACTCACACACTCTATGATGGACAATGGATGATGGTGGTGGATGATGGTGTTGTGATGGTAGTGGGTGGTGGATGAAGTGTGAGAGAGGTGGTGTGCCAAGGGATGAGTTGCAATGGCTCCAAGCACTCCTATTTATAGGCTGAACAGAAGCCTGGGCACGGCCCCGTGTCCACTGGGCACGGCCCCATGCCCGTCTGACACTATCTCCCTTCATTAATTGTAATTCACAATTACAATAAATGCGCCTGCAGTACTTTGGGCACGCCCCCGTGTTCACTGGGCACGGCCCCGTGGTGAGCAATAGAAGCTTCTACAAGTTTGTCTTTTCTGCTGCTTCTTGGGCACGGCCCCGTGCTCACTGAGCACGGGGCGTGTTCAGTCTTTTGCCTTCTCTGTTTTGCTTGTGAGGATGCTGTCGAGGGGTCGGGCAATCCACTTTTGTTCCCTTTCTTGTATATATGTTAGATTTAGCTGTCTTTTTGCTTCTTTTGTTAATTTGAGCTCATATAATCCTGAAAATACAAAAGGAAGACAAAAAATACACTTTTTCCAACATTAGTACTTAAAAAGGGTTAGTTTTATGCCTTATTTGATGTAATTTATATGTTGCATTCTACACACATCAATCCGCGTGAAGGAATAATGACTCGAAGCAAAATTCAAAGAGAAAGAGATCTACAGCTTAAGCCTGCATGAGTGCTTTATTTCACAGATAGAGCCGAAAAACTATCACATGGTACTGAAAGACAGCTGGTGGTACGAGGCGATGCAGGAAGAGTTGGCTTAGTTTGACAAGCTGAAGGTTTGGAGCTTGGTAATGTCACACCCCAACCGATGGCGGAAACATGGAGTGAGACGAAGATATATTGCTCATCACACATAACGCTAATTTTGACAATAGAATTAAAAATAAATTGATTTCATTCATAACAAAATGTTACAATACATGGAACTTGAAATACAACATGTTCAATATAAGGAAAACAATACAACAAACAAGTACAAAATTTATACAACAAATTAACGCCTAAAACGTCTATATGTGTATCTAGGCATCATCACTACTTCAGTTTCATAGCATCATCGTCATCAACTGGTAATATGTTGAAAAGTATAGTTCAACACAAATATGTATTGGTGAGTATAAAAGTTTTCATACATAGCATAAAAAGATAAGTTTTAAACAATTCCACATGGCATGCTATTGAAACAAGATAAACAATAAAATCGGCATATGTTTAACTAATCAAACCAATGATGAAACACAATAAGCTCATGACATAACCCAAAGTTTACAGGTGGTGCGTTAATCCTATAGCACTATATATGTCAAGGATAGGCACGTACGAAGTTAATGATAAGTCTAACACAAAATGCATTTAATCAAGTAACAAGTATGCATGCATGTAAAAGGAATGTTTATGCATTTAAGATTAAAGTGTAAGTGTAAGTTTATAGTTTAACATGTTACATCCCAAAAGGTGGTAAACGAAAAGGGGGTTCAAGTATACTCACAAAATTTGCTAGTTATTCTGATTATCCAAATGTTGACGAGTGAATGAGTTTAGGATGTTGAACGTATACGGATTGGAGTTCAAGGTAGGTCTAGAGTTGGAATTCGGAATAAAAAGTACATGGAAAGCATCATATGAGAAAGTTGTAGGATCGGTTTGGCGACCGTTCGATTGCGTAACGTTCGTTTCACGTGCGGAATCCGTGAACGAACGTGACCGAACACACTATAGCGTACTTTTAACGTGATTCCATTGATAACTTTGACAAGATTGATACAAGAATCACAACTTTGATGCTTTCTCTCTCTACTTTCTCTCTCTAGAAAGTCTTCTCTCTAAATCTCTTACAAAAGTCTTCCAAGCATCTTACTAAAACTATGACATTACTCCTATTTATATGGTCAAGGCAACTTAGTGAGAGTTCTCACTAATTACAAGTTTGCCACCTTGCCATTTCTAACTAGATATGACATAATACGCTTGATTTCTTCTCGGCTTTTCACTATGACTTGGATTAACCGGATTGACGAAGGCGATAGACAAAATATGCATCAACAATCTCCCCCTTGGATATTGCCGTAGTCAATCTCGTAGTGAAAGACTCGAACAAAGATGTAGTTGACAGACAACTGCACCAACAGACTCCCCCTTGAATGTTGACGGAATCTTCAGTGAGAGTCTTCAACAAGACATTCTCGGATATAGTTCGGTCTTCTTCAATAATTCTGCCTGGATCTATCTTTCGTTGGCTATAACCTTCATCAGACTCCCCCTATCATCATGCTGGGATCTCTGTCTGGAAACCGTTATCACCATTGAAATCATCTCCTGGCTTTCTCTGTTTAAGCTCTTCTCTGGTTCTGATGTGTCTCCTGGCTATCCGTAGCGACAGGATCAGAAACCTGCACAACTCAAACACACTATCACAAACTAATACAATTTGTAATTCAACTTAATGAATTAACTAATCGTATAAGAAAAACTATGAAGATCAAATTGTTGGTTACCATTCAACTTAGTCATCAAGTTAATGAACCAATTTTGCATTTAAATCTTCACAATTTAACACTCTTTCCCAAACCATAAGTTCAACATGTTTCACACTTGAAATGTCGAAAATCAGTTCTTCACACTCTGTTGTCGAAAATCTTTTTGAAGTTTTCAAATATCAAACAAAAATACAATATTTGTGTATTTTTGAATTTAATGAAATATGAAAATGAACACTATTTTTGAGAGATTGTGCAAGAGGATCATATTGGTTTTTTGAGACATATCACCAACACCGTTGATCTTGATTAATCAGCAAATGTTAAAAACAAATTTACTTCTGATTGTCAGTATTGTTGTCCACTTAAACCTCTACACAAATTTTCAATTGATTCAAGATACGTATTTAATGTTTTAGAACTTAGACTTATTTGAGTGTCCCACCTCTTGAATATACTCCCGTATCCAGATCTCAATATTATGATTTACAGGTAAATGTACTACAAATGATATCTGTATATAAATTAGGGGAAATATGCGAAGACTGAGGGATCTCAGGTCAGAACTTCCGTTCAGCAGAGAGATATCAGTTTCGACTTAGCAGTGTGTCCCCTTTAGAGGATCTTTTCAGCTACAACAACTGATCATCAATTTTAATTGTCTAATCAGCTGAGGGCTTTATGCTATGTTTCAAGCATATTGAAGCAAGTATTAGCCAGGGACTAGGTCAGAACTACCGTTCAGCAGAAGTCCCGGAATAATACCCCAGACATCATTAGAGTATAAGAACCTAGTATTTCAAAATAAGAAACCTTTCAAACGAGATTTCAGGGGTTACCTATATATCCAAGTAGTGTTCCCCACAAAATAAGTAAGTTTGATTTTAGGTTTATATCTCGAATACAATTTACTAACTGTGCGAAGTCTACTGACACATCATTAGTAAGACTTGTTTAAAATCATTTTTTGAATTTACAAATCTCTAGCATGCTGTGATAGTCCACCAATGTACTATCATCTCCTCTTTTTGCAACAAAACTCATTTTCAATTTTTCAATTTTTTAAATTTTTCAAAAATTTCTTACTCCCCCTAAAATCAAAATATTTTTCAATTTTGATTTTCCGAGGAAAAAATTGAAAACAAACTATACAAGAAATTTGACAACATTATGTGAATTGCTTCAATTCACCATTCTTGTGCAAAAACAATCAGAACTCCCCCTCACAACAAACTATTTTCCCATAATGATTTCAAAACACTCAAGTTTGTTTCAATCAAAATGGTTTTTCCGGAAAAATTAGTTTGTGTTCTAATCATTTGTAAATTCGGGGTTATCTCTTCATCTTGTTTTCTTCAAACCTTTTAAAGATTTAACATTTCCAGTTTTACCATAAACCATCTTGTAGAAAATCAAGTACAACTTAATGTCCTTGATTTACCACATTTGAGGCGAAAAATCACCAAAGTGAAATTTCTCAAGAAATGTGCCGATTCCTGATCCACAATACCATCTTGGGATCTCCGGCAAGTCAGGTTTTTCATTTAAACAGATTCACCCAAGCCTGACGGTCCTTGGGTGATTTCGAATTCTTGTTCAACAATGGTGGAAAATTTGCATCATCCATTGCTAAACCTGAATTCTCCTTTTTTACCTCAACCAAAGGCTCCTCTGGTTTTAACGAACCAGAATCATTGCCTGAAGGTGGCTTGTCTGACTTTGACTTGTCAGATTCATCGCCGACCTTCTCCTTTTTCTTCTTTTCCTCTTTAGTCCTCAGATTTGTATCTGATGAGTCTGTCTTGCTAGACTTTGCAATCGAGGAAATTGATTCATCAGAACTTTTACTCTTTCTAATTGATGAATCCGAGGACAAAATCTTCTCCAGATATTCTCTGGCTTTCTTCCTCTTCTTTCGCAGTTTGTCTTTCTGCCCTTGAGAAAGTCTCACTTTCTTTTCTAGAACTTTAGGTTCTTGAACCTTCTGTTCTTTGACTTTCTGGTGAGAAACTTTTAGTTCCTTGGGCTTGACAGTGACTGGTTTCTTTGCCAACTTCTGAGAATTAACCCTCAATCTATCACTAGATTTCCTTGGGCAATCTCTGGCAATGTGACCTTTGATGTTGCAATTAAAGCATCTCCTGGTCTCATATCTCCAGTACTGACAATTTACAGCAATGTGTCCATGATAGCCGCAGCTATAACACATTCTGTTATCGTACCAGTTATCACCGTTGTACCAAACACTCAGATCAAAACATTGTTTGGCTTGATGATACTCCTTCCTCAGCTTTGCTGGATTTGACTTTTGAGCACTGTGGTCAAACCTGCACCACTTATTACCAACAAATTTTGAATTTTCATTTTTTACTTTTTGTAATATTTGTTTTTGATTGGATGATCGACCCGATGAACTTTTATTATCTTTTTGTTTCTGTTCTGCTTTCTTCTTCAAAGACTTTTGCTTAGAACATTCACCTTTTTCAGTTGATTGCAAAACAGTTTTCTGAAATTTTTCTTTCAACTTTAAAAACAATTTTTCTTTTTCTTTTTTAACATTTTCATCATCAGGTGTCTCATCACAATCTTCAACTTTGACAGAATCAAAGTTTGTGACATTGTCACTTATTGGAACTGAATTGATCGGTTTTGGACAAGGAATATTCAACTTGTCGGATTTCATCGCAAAACTGATCAATTTCTTCTCAAGTTCATCTATCTTGATCCTGGAATTCTTAGCTTCTTCCTCAAGCTGAGATATTCTCTCAAGATAAGACTTGATAACATTTTCATTCTCAATCTTCAAATTTTCAAGAACAGATGTTTTAACTTCCAGAACTTTTATCTGTTCTTGAAATTTTGATTCATTCGCTTTCAAGTTCTTGTTTTCCAACTTGATCCAGAAATCTTCATCTTCTGATGATTTCTGTTTACTTTCAAGTTCTTTTTCCAACTTTCTGATTTTCATTTGAGCACATTCACTATCTTTTTCAAGTTCGATAATTTTCTGAAGATGGGAATTTATCATTTTCTGTTTTTCAATGTTGTTTTTACTAAACACATTTCTCCCATCTTCAAGAATTTTCATTTGCTCTTCAAATTCTTGATTTTTTAAAGTTAAACTGTTAAAATCATTTAACAATTTGTCATTTTCTGTTTTTAAATTCTCACAGTTTTCATGTAACCAAAGAATCTGGTTTTCAGCAGCGTGCTTCTCATCGTTCAGTCTTTTGACTTCAGATTCCAAACTTGCCATGTCTTTCACGAGTTTGTCATTATCAGTCTTGACATTATCGCATTGTGAGCACTTTGTTTCATTTTTCACCGATTCTTCAGCTTTTGGAGTTTCTTCTTCCTTTGCTATGAATGTTCCTGCACAAAACATTTGAACAAAATCAAGAGGATTTCCATTATTATCAATATAACAACCTCTCTTGAAATCGTATTTCAGCACATGTTTTGCCCTGATACATTTGCCAACCCTTTTGATCATCTCCTCAAACACATCTATACTCAGATCTAGCACATTATTCTCCAAAACCTTGATTATTTCTTTCCTTTTCTTTCTACTTTCAACTTCATGAGTTTTAAGTTTGCTGATGAATTTGTTTAGATGTAATTCTGAAAAATTTGAATCTTTCCTTAAATTTTTCAAACATTCACTCCATTCAACAGGTAATGCATCTGCAAACTTTTCTATCTTTTCACCATCTGATAGAAATATCTCATGTTTTTTCAAATATTCAAGTAAAACTCCATATCGATTTTCTAACTCTTCCAAAGTTTCATTCTGCAAACACGCAAAATATTTAAATCTCTGGACCCATCCATCTTTTTTTCACATTTCTATAACTGTCATCCATAAAACCTCGATGCCAATCATTAAATCTCTCAAAATAATAATTTTCTTGTTCATCAAACACCTTTGCCATTTTTTCTTCGCAAAAACAAATCTGACACGTGTTTATGTTCAAATGGTGGCACCTCCAGTCCACTACACTAAACGACAGCTCAAAGTGAAATAGGCTGGATATGGATTTCAAAGTAAGTGGGTTTGGGTTTCAATGGGTGGTGGGTCAGTATTGGGCTTCGTTTAGTGGGTCGGTTATATGGGCTTCAGTGATTGGGTATGATTGATTAATAGGGCCGGTATAACAATGATGTGGATTGTCAAATTTGATGGGCTTGACGGTGGGCTTAGATTGGTTTAAAGGGACGGTTGTGTGGTGAAAAATAGTGATTCACAAGGGTTTTAAATGGGCTGTTTAATAATGGATGGGCGGTAAGTGAAATGGGATTGGGTTATTATATAATGGATGGGGCGGTGGAAATGGGCTTTACATGGGCTAATAGTGGGGCGGTGAACATGTACTTGGATTGGTCAAGTGAGCGGCAAAAGGAAAGCAATTGGGTAATATGGTGGGTTGCACTTTAAAGTGTTGGGATTGGATATAATTGGCGGTAGATTAAAAGAACATAAGATGGTGGCAATTAAAATGGGTAACAGGGCTTGGATTGGGTTACAATTTAAAGTGGGGCGGTTTCAATATAAAAGTGGGTTGGTTGGTGGGCTTATTAATTGATTGGATAATTTGGCGGTTCAAATTATAACAATAAGTGGGTCAGTTCTATATGATACGTGGTGGGTTTAAAATTTGGACGGTGGCCAATGGATTAATGGGGCGGCGACTTGAATCCAATCAACAATTACACATAAGTGGGCTTCTCATAGGACCAAATTTTGACCTCTTATAAGTTCATCCCAGCATGATAACGATTGGCCTACTTGATTAACTTTTGGGCAGTGGGCTTATATGACTTTAATCAGACATCATAACCAACAATACCAATTTCAAAACACTTTCATTGGACCTCAACTCCAATGACAGACACCACTTAATGCTTCACACTTAATTCGACAACATGATCACAACCTGCAACTTCAGAAAGTCATGTGAAGAAGATGACTTATGAGCGGACCACACGTTGACACATAAGCGAAACAGAAAGCACTTTGAGCGATTCAGAAGTTGTCCTAAAAGCGGTTCACAACTTGACGTAAGAGCGATCCAGAATGTTGATTATGAGCGGACCAGAATGTTATGACACAAAAGCGATTCAGACTGACACTTGGAGCGGTTCAGAGTGTTGAATATGAGCGGACCAGACCTGTATCTTCGAGCGATCCAGACAATACCTTCGAGCGATCCACGTTACTTTTGAGCGATCCACAATGTTCGTAAAAGCGAACCAGACCTGAAATGTGACGCAAATTCGGACAGAAAAATCGCAATAACTCCTAAACGGCTCGGAATTTCGAGCTGAAACTTGGTAGGGTTGTAGATCGGGTCTAAACGCACAACATATCCAAAAATCAGACGAAACGGACCGTTTTTACCTGTTCAATTTAACGTTTTTCAGAAAAGAACGAGTAGAATATGAAAAATCGACGAAATTGGATCTGAATCTGCTTTGAAACGGCTGAAATCAGTACGAAAACAACGTGTTTGATCAAGCAATCGAGCTCCTAGCTCTGATACCACTTGTAGGATCGGTTTGGCGACCGTTCGATTGCGTAACGTTCGTTTCACGTGCGGAATCCGTGAACGAACGTGACCGAACACACTATAGCGTACTTTTAACGTGATTCCATTGATAACTTTGACAAGATTGATACAAGAATCACAACTTTGATGCTTTCTCTCTCTACTTTCTCTCTCTAGAAAGTCTTCTCTCTAAATCTCTTACAAAAGTCTTCCAAGCATCTTACTAAAACTATGACATTACTCCTATTTATATGGTCAAGGCAACTTAGTGAGAGTTCTCACTAATTACAAGTTTGCCACCTTGCCATTTCTAACTAGATATGACATAATACGCTTGATTTCTTCTCGGCTTTTCACTATGACTTGGATTAACCGGATTGACGAAGGCGATAGACAAAATATGCATCAACAAAAGTAACCATCTAGCACTGCTATGAAACCCATAGAGGTTTGAATGTTTTCAGGGGTTAAAGCACCCATTAGAATCGTAACGAGTAATAAGTTCTTAGATGGTGTAACCTATTATTTTGACAAGTAACCATTAGGTTATCATCAGAATTTTGGTTACTATAAGTATTATATATCATATATAGTAAATGTTTATAAGTTCTAGTCCATTATCATAACAAGAATGTCATAGAAGTCATGCATGAGGTAGGAAGATGAATCTTCCATTTAGGAACCCCTTTTGTTTTCACCAATACACAAGTTGTCATAAGACAATAAGGATGGTCAGGAACAGACATTAAAGAAATGAAATACATACAATCTAACTAAGAAACCATCAAGTGATGTGTGAATTTGTAGGTAGGATAGCCCAAGCTATCCAAATAATCACACAACTTCAAGTGTAGGACTTGTTCATCACTTGTAGGTTAGAACCTTATTAAAACAGAAAGTTTTTGAGGATTAAACCTCTGGATTTACATGTCACAACCTTGTTTTTAAGCTCACATAATCATGGTCTTGATTAATGGCATAAGGACATAGGTATGTGTCGAGAAATCTCAATTTAAAGTAGAAAGTTTATACAAAAACAGAAAGTTTATTGCACTTTTAGCCTTATTATGGTGATGTTCCAGCCTTGGTTTTCCATGGAAAACATGTGGAAATATACCTAAGGTTGTTCCAAGTACTAAGAAAGAAGAATCAATGAAAAAGGTGAAGTAAAACTGAGGTTATGCTCACTTTTGTAGCTTGAAACGAATCTGACTTGCTTCTGATTTACACCTGAGTTTTTGAGTCTTTGTGAGTGAAAGTAGAGTGTTTGCAAAGTGAAAAATGTGTGGAGAAGTGTTGGGTTTTATAGGGAATGATTTAGGGTTGGTTTGGTGAGCATTAAATTAAGAAAACACAAGAAACAAGCACAATTCGGACCAATAAGCGAGCTGTCACACCCCGACCCGCAGCGCAAAGGTACGGGGCATGATGATTGTCCATAGCTTATGACACTATTATAAGTTTAATATTTAAAGTCACCAAATTAAATTTGTCACACATAACATAGAATTAAAATATTAATGTCAAGTTACAAAATCAAATAAATAGTAGAAACATATCATAGCCGGTTTATTACTAAGGCAATCCGACATGTCTTCAACTCAAATCCACCCACCCTTGTGTACCTGTATCACGCGTAAAAGAGTTTTGGGTCAACAAATATGTTGGTGAATAGATTCGGTGTTTTTATTTAAAAACGATTTTTTTCAATATTAATTTTGGAAAACTTTACTTTATAACATGCATTATCAAATGTGAAACTAGGTCCCACAATATAACAAGAATTCAACAAATATCTCATAAGTAACACAAACATAACAACACTAGTAACCATAGACACATAGAGATTCAAGCCCCGAAAGGCGAATCTGCGAAACTGTGAAACACATAGAGATACAAGTCGGGACAAATGACTAAATCACCCTAGAATAAATATAACCAAGATTTTAAATAATGGCACAACAACAATGGGTCTAGTGATTCGATTTCTTGATTTGGGAACTTTTGTTTTGAGAATTTATAAATCATAATTTGAAGAAAATCAAGTTATATTACTAGTCAAAAATAAATAATTATGATTACTACGAGATTAAAACATATGTATATATTAATAACTATAATTCTCAAGATCTTATTGATTCAAAAATTTATAATTATATATAGAGTAAAAATCTAATTTTTAAAATCATCGATTTATTAAAAATACCCAAACTTGTACTTTATAATTTAATTACATATTATTGGATAATCACCAAAATTTATATAATTTATAAAAATTCTATGATATCATAATCCTCCAAATTTTTATCAGAAATATTATTCAAGAATCTTGTTCAATGAATTTCTATTTTTTTTATATAATTCTTATTATATAAATAATGTTAAACTTTCATAATGATTCCTGTAGAAGTTCAAAAATTCCCAAAAATTACATGAACTAATCTAACATGATATAGAACAGTAGGGTAAATTCAATTTCACTAAAATAGGTGTATAAGATCAAAAGCCCCAATTTCAAGAACTCAAGAACCCTAGTTTCGTCAAAAATTCAATTCGGATTCCTAGAGACTTAAAATACAGAAATTGACAATAGAAAATTATAGAGCACGAAAAATAAATAAGTTTAGGCTTTGGAATCACCTGAAAAGGTTGAGAATTGAAGAAGATATCGGCACGTGAAGTTTGGAGCCCTAGAATGTTCTTTGATTAAATTCGTGATGTAGAGATGATGAAACAAGGAAATTTCAGCGAGGTTTTGCTTTGTTTTTGCAGGACATTCAAGTGGTATAAGTTTCATGAAACAATTTTATGTTTTGAGAAAGAACCCAACATGGTTTAACAAAAACTCTAATGGTGTAAGGATTTTAGATTCATTAAGTTAATTAAAGGGCATTAACGAACGAATTTATGACATGAAACGGATCTCCCCTATTATTGTGACATGATGCGGACCTGAAAGAAGTCAAAACGTCATACGAAACTCAGACGGTTTGGTGCCACGTTCTAATTTTGCGTCACATTGAAGAAGAAGGAGATGCAGGTCTCCGATATGGTCAAGATAAATAAATAATGAATGAGGTTCTGTCATCATTGGCATGTACTCTAGCTGGTTTGCACGCTGGTTATATTTAGGGGTTCCGGGTTCGATTCCAGTCCCATACACCATTGTTATATATATATATATATATATATATATATATATATATATATATATATATATATATATATTGTTATAAAAATTCAGGATCCACATTATTCAAGAGCAAACAAGAAGCTCAGTTTGTTTGTGGGTTGTTTATTGAGCGTCAGGTCGCGGGTTCGAATCCTGTTGGGCTCTTATTTTTTTTTTCTTTTATTTTAAATAACAGTTTCAGTACATTCACAAACACCCCTTATACATCCTAACTACTGCTAACTGAGCTTAACCATATAAAGTAACTTAGTTAACTTGTTTCTTACAAAAAAAAACTAACTTAGTTAATTAACATTAATTAACATTAACATTAACATTAACACTATATAATAAATACTAACTTAACTAGGTTTACTAACCTAGTTAACTTGTTTCTTAATATATAGTTTCCACTAATTACAAAAACAACAATCCTTAACTTGTAACTTTGTCATTTTGACAATTTTACCCCTTTAAAGTTCAGAAGTCGTTTCAACTACCATTTTTAACGCAGTTAATTATTTCCTTTATAACTTTTTAACCGAATTAACTGTCTCGCTTATAAACCTCCATTTTTAATCTGGTTTTAATCCAACGCAAAACGTGACGATTAATTACATAAAAATATTAAAAATTCTTGTTTTTGTTTTACTGATAAGGGTCCGTTTTTACAATCCGGGTCGGATTCGGAGACCCGATTGTGACGGATGTTACAGTCTCCCCAACTTTTGGGAATTTCGTCCCGAAATTAGGAGGAAGCTGCTCGTATAGGATAAGGTGTAGGATCTTCCATAGACATGAACGATAACGGTAGATTTAATAATAGCGTTAGGAACTCGAATCTTAAGATCACCACTGGCAATCATTTTTCGACCTGATTAAAAGTTTGATTGTAGATTGGGAAGCAGGCTATGCCGCCACACCTCCCCTTGTTCCTTAGGAATGTAATGTGACAAGTGTTAAACACAAGACCTGACGTTGCTAAGAATGCGCTCAAACTAGGATATATCAAGGGGCGTAGACTTATTGAGGCGGTAGCGTTCCTGACAAGGGTTGTATACCCATTTGAGGAATCGCTTTCAAATGCCATGGATACAAGAATGGGAACCGTAAAATTGGCCTATCGAGGATTTATTGTAGCTAAAGAGAAAATCATGTCCCAAAGATGACTTATAACACAAGAGAGTTTGCAATTGAGTCGTGAGGTATATATGTGATGCCCAACTACAATCCAGGTCCCAACTTGGGATCTTGATAAAAAAAATCTCATAAAATGCCACAATTTGAGTTGAATGAGTGAAATCATAGAATTTGAATCTCCAATCACAAAACCAAAGCAAACTAACTTAAACACTCATGATTAGTCTAACGCTGCTTTTGAAAATTTGACAGACACACTTATATCTAGGAGGTACCAGCGGCGTATCCACCATGTGTCTATCAAATTTTCATCCACCTCGTTATTCAAATCATGATTGACGACTCAAACCAACTTACTAATTAAACAACCACAACCAAACCAAAACAACCATAGTATGAGTCTGGAACCCAAAAAGGGTGGAACTAAATGGTGGCAGTACCTACATCCATAGCTATGGGGGAAGGGTCGGTTTATGAAAAAGTTAGACGATACCCACGTTACATAAACTATGGGGAAAGTACGCCATGATGAGTGATGATGTGAAACTATAACAACATGAAATAGCAATAAAACATAACATAAATGCATATCATAGCCATACATAAAAACGTTCAAGTAAAGGATGAAAATGACGATAAATCGTAACGTTGAAAATGTGACAACTACACAAGCTATCAACGGTACTGATTAAGAGTTGATAATTGTACCAATTGGCGTTAGTGCGAACGCCAAGGATACAAAGTGAGAGAAGCATGTAAAGTCGTTAATGAGGGAAAACTAAACGTGGAGTCGAATGGCAGAGGATAATTACTATTCGGACAAAAGTAGAAGGGTCCTATGGAAAATTAAGGAAACCATAGTTGTGTTAACTTAACTCACGTTCATTTCATTTTGTTAACTAATTTTACACGTTACCAAGTGAAGCACATTGGTATTTTAAATTGTTCATCTACAAAAGCAACTGGGTTTATTTAGAAAAATATTTTGGTTATGTTTCAAGAAAATATTTTCGATCTAAAGTGATGAATTTTACTGAAAATATTCATTATATATTGTTTTATTATTTTTATAAAATCAAATTTTAAGGTCGGAAAAAGAAAAAAAATTATCATCACCATGTGCCCTAGACATGAATTTGTCGAACTATAGGCATAGGTTACGAAAGTGATTAGGGTTGTGACGTTCAAGTCGTAATGCACAACACGTTAAAATTTTAAACATATTACCAAAACATTCTTTATTTGATTTAATTAGTTTAAAGAAACTCAAAACGTTTCATTCAAAGTATACTCATCGCATAAGAACGTTGTCGTGCTACTAACCGCATCCTGATTGTCTTGGAACTGGATGAGTGCTCATTCGCGTGCCTTCTAGTTATCATGGTTCTCTGGATTGGCTTGAACGGCTCGATTGTAAGGAATGAGGGTGTCATACGGTATGGTCGATTGGTCCATTGATGGAGTGTCAGGTTGGACATACAGTTGGATCATAAGGTGGGTGTTGGTTTCACAAATGGGAGGGGGAGTCACGGATTTGTGAAATCATGGAGTATCACATGAAATATTATGGAGTATCAAAAGGTAGCAAAAGTCGAACCCTTCGACAAGGTACAACAGATAGGGTGATTTTTTTTAACATCGATAGAATCTTGTGGAATATTATAGATTTATTCCGATGGTTTATATACGAAACGATATTATAACCACATGGAATATGATAAATAATAAAACTTATGATAAAATATTATTTCATCATAATATATTGAAAATCATAGGTTTGGCACACCATATGGTTTAGTATGACTTCCGTGCATCACTTTCATAATTACGTGTGCACCCGCAATTACCGAGCTTTCGCATGGTCCTCATATGTCCACCCATTGATGTACAACTTAACCCAAAGAAAATCATGAATAAATAAGTTTTGGGGTGTTGTAAAACAATGTTTAGGATAGCATCCATGAATTAACACGGACGCGTTTGACATATCAAAGTGTTGTTAGTTCACATGACGTTTGGTGTGACATGCTTTGGCCTAATACGTATCGGTACTCTCATCGTCAGTCCCCAGGTAGGCAAACTGGTCCATTAATTGGATTTATACGAATGTCAGCCTAGATAGGACGTCCCGATTACCGGTACGTAACACTTCCAGTTAATACATGTCCGTCTTTGACGAGAGTGAAACTCAATTGAAATGTGAAAATCAAAAATGAAATGAAATCAAACTCATTAATAATTGAAATGTATTAAAGAAAATGAATTGATTCAAGACATTAGATATATAGGAATAAGAATTAGAATATTGATTATTTGCATATAGTATAAGGTGTGTGCGACATGACAGGGAAAAAGAAATAATAATAAACTATAGTTTAATAATAACGTACATATTGTCATTTATAGCAAATAATCAATACTATATAATAAAAGAAAACATTTTAGGGACACTTGTCATTATATTAAGTCATCTCTTACAAATAATTATTATTATTATAGTTTAATCTTTTCAAATTAATTATAGATAATCATCCTAGTAAATATTATTTATTTTAATATATTATATTATAGATAACTCTCCTACTAAATATTATTAGTTTAATATCTTATTGATAAATATTATTAGTTTAATTTCAGTGATTTTTGTATATTGATAAATCTTAAATATAAAACGACTTATTTCACTCTTCCATATTTAGACCATTCACACGTTACTTTGTTATTTCACTTTACTCCATATTAAGACCATATACTCTACTTTAGTTCAATTTCTTTATAGTCTATTCGGTTAACTTTATACTCGGTATTTCATATCCACATCCCTTTTTGTAGTGTTGTTTGTCACATTTGTAGCGTTGGTTATGGATCCATGAAATGAAAACAAATTATGTTATCGACTGAAACAATCGATGATGTGAACATCTATCTATATCTATACTATATATAATTAAAGAAATCAATATGTGACACGTGTCATTCATTGGAGGCACCTATTTTTTTGGTTTTCCGTCTTTCTTTTATATTTATTATTTAGTATATAAATTAGATTTTTTTACTATTATTAGTATTTTTATTATTTATCAAATATATTGATTACTTAAAATTTATATATAAGACTTTATCCAAAATTATATTTATTTAATATACTATTATTCTAAAATTACATTTATTCAACTCTTGTAATACATAGAGTTTTTAAAGATTCAACTTTTTTATTATTTGGTATATAAATTACAATACACGAGGTTGTTAAAAATATAATATTTTATTATTATTTAATATATAAAATTAAATTTATTCAACCGGTGTAATAAATGAGATTTTTAAAGATATATTGTTTTATTATTTAATATGGAAAATAACATTTTTTCAACCCGTGTAATACGCGGGGTAATAATCTACTATTTAGCATATAACAATTTGATGTGCTCACATGCATATGTGTGTGACACTAGAAAATTTAAATCATGGGCACTTTAAATAATTTTTTTAGCTAAGAGAATCAAACAATTAAGCACATAAGATACCTAATCGACTATAGACTAAGTCTAAGTGTCTAATAACCTATCTTAATTCCCTATAGTCATTGGTTCTCATACCAATCTGTCACACCCCGACCCGCAGCGCAAAGGTACGGGGCATGATGATTGTCCATAGCTTATGACACTATTATAAGTTTAATATTTAAAGTCACCAAATTAAATTTGTCACACATAACATAGAATTCAAATATTAGTGTCAAGTTACAAAATCAAATAAATAAAAGCAACATATCATAGCCGGTTTATTACTAAAGCAATCCTACATGTATTCAACTCAAAATCCACCCACCCTTGTGTACCTGTATCACGCGTAAAGGAGTTTTGGGTCAACAAACATGTTGGTGGATAGATTCGGTTTATTTATTTAAAAACGTTTTTTTTTCATTATTAATTTTAGAAAACTTTACTTTATAACATGCATTATCAAATGTGAAACTAGGTCCCTCAATATAGCAAGAATTCAACAAATATCTCATAAGCAACACAAACATAACAACATTAGTAACCATAGACACATAGAGATTCAAGCCCCGAAAGGAGAATCTGCGAAACTGCGAAACAATGATGGCGATACCGAGTTCAACCCATGGCCGTGGGGAACCGGTCAGCCAGGTGGATCCACGCGAAACCTGTGACAAAAACCGAGTAACACATAGATGCACGTATAGAGAAACAATAGAAATTAGCAACAAGTGACACATAGAAACACATCGAATAGCATGTTATCAATTTAAATAATCAAGTTGAAATCAAGCACGAGATACACCCCAAAAAGAGTTCATGGCAAAAAGGGGAAAAGAGTTGAATCTACTCACAGGTTGTGAAGAAAGAATCCACGAGAATTACCGCACGAGCTTACAAGGTGGGGCAAATGACTAAATCACCCTAGAATAAATATAACCAAGATTTTAAATAATGGAACAACAACAATGGGTCTAGTGATTCGATTTCTTGATTTGGGAACTTTTGTTTTGAGAATTTATAAATCATAATTTGAAGAAAATCAAGTTATATTACAAGTCAAAAATAAATAATTATGATTACTACGAGATTAAAACATATGTATATACTTGGTTAGAAACCCCGAGTATTTCACGGGTTAAATAAATGTAATTTTATATATATTAAATAATAAAACTTATATCTTTAAAAACTTTGTGTATTACGCAGATTAAATAAATGTAATTTGTATATTAAATACTAAAAACTTGGTATCTTAAAAAAAAGTATATAATCGGGTTGAATAAATCTACCAAATAATAAAAAATTACATTAAAACTGATTTTATTTAGAATTTTTAAATTAAAAACTGATTTATCTAGAATTTTTTAAAACTGATAACTTTTATTAATGATCAAGAGATATTGATTTCTTTTATTAATGATCAAGAGATATCGAGAAATTAATACATACAAAGAATATATATTATAATTAATATTATCTCTGCATTTGAGTATGATACAAATCCTCATCAAACTGATAATACAACAATAACTAAAACATCAAATGAACAAAAAATCATCCTGCATGTAAAATTACACATCCTAGATTACTCAAATCCACTAAACTCTACCAAATCAACAAATCGTAAAAATCAAAACGTAAAATCAAAACCTGAGTGTCTCTGTAATTGAAATACGGATCGTATTCATGAATCACACTCTCATACTTAATAACACATCAAAAACATACAAAAACATATCAGTATACACAAATCGAAACTATATCATAATATACACATAAAACGATGTCCAGTAATTTTACCGAAAAAAGATAAGATGGATCGAGAACGCAAGCACTCGATCAACAACAGAATGACACACACGAAGGGTAAATAAGTAACAAACTCACCCATCATACCTTCATCTCTCTCTCAGGAGGCTCTCTCTCTAAAGCCAAAGTCTCCTCTTCATAAGTCTCGATTTGACTCCAAATCTCTCATACAGGGGTCGTTAATGGCGGTTCCCGTAGATAGTCTCGCAAAACCACTGCCTGCATCGTCAACTCTACGGTTCGCGTTTGGAAATGTTCTCGCGTTTAATCATCCATCGGAGAGAAGAAATTCAACCGGAGATCTTTTCATATTATCATCAAATTCACATCAGATTTGCATCAATTTCCAGTCTAGCAAGGCCGACGAAAGCAATCAACAATAGATAGGGAAGATTTGGGGGCGTTGTTTGCTTGCAAAAGGTTTTATTAGGGTAAAGATGAGAAGGAAAAAAACGCGTGGGTACGGATATAATAGGATCCGAAAGTTGTCATGGGTCAGGAATTATACCCGTACCAACTACCCATTTAATCAAATGCCCTCTTTGAGTGACATGTGTCCCAAACTTGGTTTTATTAGGGTAAAGATGAGAAGGAAAAAAAGGTGTGGGTACGGATATAATAGGATCCGAAAGTTGTCATGGGTCAGGAATGATACCCGTACCAACGACCCATTTAATCAAATGCCCTCTTTGAGTGACATGTGTCCCAAACTTGGTTTCTTTTATTATAGTAGATAGATTAATAACTATAATTCTCAAGATCTTATTGATTCGAAAATTTATAAATATATATAGAGTTAAAATCTAATTTTTTAAAATCATCGATTTATTAAAAATACCCAAACTTGTACTTTATAATTTAATTACATATTTTTGGATAATCACCAAAATTTATATAATTTATAAAAATTCTATGATATAATAATCCTCCAAAATTATCAGAAATATTATTCATGAATCTTGTTCAATGAATTTCTAATTTTTTTATATAATTCTTATTATATAAATAATGTTAAACATTCATAATGATTCCTGTAGAAGTCCATAAGTTCCTAAAAATTACATGAACTAATCTGACATGATATAGAACAGTAGGGTAAATTCAATTTCACTAAAATAGGTGTATAAGATCAAAAGCCCCAATTTCAAGAACTCAAGAACCCTAGGTTCGTCAAGAATTCAATTTGGATTCCTAGAGACTTAAAATACAGAAATTCACAATAGAAAATTGTAGAGCACGAAAAATAAATAAGTTTAGGCTTTGGAATCACCTGAAAAGGTTGAGAATTGAAGGAGATATCGGCACGTGAAGTTTGGAGCCCTACAATGTTCTTCGATTAAATTCGTGATGTAGAGATGATGAAACAAGGAAATTTCAGCGAGGTTTTGCTTTGTTTTTGCAGGACATTCGAGTGGTATAAGTTTCATGAAACAATTATATGTTTTGAGAAAGAACCCAACATGGTTTAACAAAACTCTAATGGTGTAAGGATTTTAGATTCAATAAGTTAATTAAAGGGCATTAACGAACGAATTTATGACATGAAACGGATCTCCCCTATTATTGTGACATGATGCGGACCTGAAAGAAGTCAAAACGTCATACGAAACTCAGACGGTTTGGTGCCACGTTCTAATTTTGCGTCACACTGAAGAAGAAGGAGATGCAGGTCTCTGATATGGTCAAGATAAATAAATAATGAATGAGTTCTGTCATCATTGGCATGTACTCTAGCTGGTTTGCACGCTGGTTATATCTAGGGGTTCTGGGTTCGATTCCCGTCCCACACACTATTGTTTTATATATTTTTTTTGTTATAAAAATTCAGGATCCACATTATTCAAGAGCAAACAAGAAGCTCATAAAATAGGTGTTCCAATCCCATACCATTTGGTTACATGGCCACATCCTTTAATCAGATTACAATACTCAACATTACTCATTCCAATGTGTGCTCTATTCCGTTCGAGACCCAACCCGAGTATATAACAGCTAATGTGTGGCCCAGAAGTCATGCGAGACCCAATTCTATATTTCATCATATGTTTTCAATTCTTTGGGTAAACCGGGGTAGAATGCATGCATTATTTCATTTTATACAACAGTAACTCACCTTATTATTTTATCTAATTGTTTGTGTAGTACAGCTATACACATCCTATTAACAGATTACCTATGATCCTTTTGTTTTAAACAACAACAGTGGTCGACAACCTATTTAAGCATAAAATTCCTATTGGGCCAATAACCTATATTCACATGCAACTGAATTTGCATTTATTGCTTTAATGGTATCATTCATAATTTGCATTCACATGGTTATGATTAACATAGCCGACATCAGTTTCTATATCAATTTCTATGTCAGTTTATTATTGGACCATTACTCATCCTATAACAATCATCATGAAGTCACATAACATGCAAAAATCAAGACTATACATATGCATCGTCATCTACTCGTAATTAACAATAACATAAAGAAAATCAAGATTTACTAACTGGGACCTTTGATTGACAGAGTGATATCTACACGAGGAGGGGGGGGGGTTTCTTGAGTCGCAAATCAGGGAAAACAATAGGGTTTTTGTATGCGTAATATCATGATACGTGACCCCATATCTATACAACTAGAATTTGTAGACAACTAGGACTGTTGGCCGACCCTTAATTAATTACCCACTTGGGCTCTACCAAACCCAATCGTAAGCCCAGAGAATAAAGTGTTGGGTTTGTTTGGCCATTAATTGAGATTGGTCTTTTGGTTGAGATTGGGCTTATGAAACTCAACCTAGAATAACCCGTATGCATGGCCCAATTATAAACTAATCGTGTGTCAAGACACGACCCAAAAAGAACGAGTTATAATACTAGCGCGACGCATTCATTCACAACGGAGAGAGATGAATAATAAGAAATTAGAATCATAGAAATAAACAACACTGACCTCGGAAGTTTGGGTTGTCACATCATCCCCAACTTGAAAGAAATTTCGCCCCGAAATTTGACAAGTAAGCACAGATGAATGAAGTGATAAATCAAGATTGTTGCGGATTTTCCTCAGGTGCCACTGTCACACCCCATCCGATGGCGGAATCATCGGGGCGCGGCACTGAGCGAAACAGATTGTTCAGAAGCTTTCCACAACAACTATCATACAAATTCAATTTAAATGATACGTCCCATACCGTATCCTAAATTAAATAATAAGTTATTACAGAAAATCATCCAAACAAATAACACTGTCTCGACAACTCAGATTTAATTTATTACAGACCAAATGTTCAAATAATGCCCGGAATCATTAGACTCATCCGGACAAGATCTACAGAGGGCTAAAGCCATAGACGCTTGATCGAACAACTCCAACGGATCCATGGCTAGCGTTTATTTGCTTCTAGAAACCCCTAGGTAGGCTACGACCTACAACTGCTAGATGGGCACTAGAGCCTTATTATCGCTTCGCTTTCCTAGCAAGCTAACACCTTAAACACCTGTCACATACGTTAAAATAAAGTCAATACATAAAATGTAAAGGTGAGTACACAAGTTTGATATAGCATATAGAGTTCGAATAGTTTACGCATAACCAGGCACGTACACAGAGGAAAACGATGCATGTAAATTATCAACATGGGACCATCGGTACCAACGACTACGGGTTGACTGTCCGAGACAGTTCGCAATACATGATTACCACCGTAATCCATGCAAGTAATTGTCCTTAGCAACCCCCGTGTGAACGGGTGCTGAATCCAAACTATAGTACTATGTTGCTAAAGCAGGTAGATAGCACTCCACGTGTAAACATAATAAACAGCAATCATTTAGTCAAGTAGCACATGCGAATAGGTTAGCGTTCAAATAGTTTGTGTTTGATTGTGGTTTTGATAGATAACGTATGTAACACCCAAAAGTGCTAAAAGCAAAAAGGGTTCGAGTATACTCACAGTGATTTGGTATGGATTGAAGGGAGCGCTGAGAGAAGTTAGCCTGAATAGTTCGATAGTATAACGATGAGTAACGCGAAAATACAAACAACTGATGATGGATAGATTGGGCCGGTCGATCAGACAGCTGGTTCGATCGGACGGGCTGTTCGTCCGGTTTGAAAGTCCGTTTAAACATTCCCATTCGATCGGCCGACAGGCTCGATCGGTTGGTCCTTTCGAGTGGATTGTTTCTTCCTTTAGGAAAGGATGGGTTTGTGTATGATGGTTTGAACTTTTGAAGTTTTTGCAGCATTACCTTTCAAGTCGGTCGATCGAACGGACTGTTCGATCGGTTAGCCCAACCGATCGGTTTGCAACTTCAGTGTTATAAATTTGGCAATGTGTCACTCGATCAGGTGGCATGCTCGATCGGGTGACATTCCAATGTTTCGAAAAATGGTTAAGTGTTGAAGTATAGTATCTCATGATCCGATGAGTAATGTTACAATCGAATGGCATAGTCGATCGAACATCACCTCGTCAATACTACACTTTGTGAAATTGTGGGTCCATGTGTTAGCCGATCGGCTGTCCCGGTCGATCGGCTGGGTGGTCCGTTCGGCTGGGCTGTCCGATCGGATAGCCTAACCGTTCGGCCAGCATTCCTGACCTGGTTAGCCTATCTTCTAACACTTGGTTGTTTTGGTTAATCTTGATGTGATTTTGAGGTAGTTTGTTAACGAGTCGAACCACGGAACATAAGTCCTTACTTGGTCCACTGGCTCGGGCAGGAATCACCCAAGTCCGGTCAGTGGACGGTTCGGAACCTTAGTTTAACGTTTAACCCGAAATCGATGAACCTCGTAGGTAGAATCCGAATCTTGAACCATGTGTTTGTTTAGGATGATTTGTAAGTTGGTTCAAGCTCCGTTTTCACCGGTTGTGTGTAAAAGAGTTGAAAGACAGTTAAAACCGTCTTTCAATCCTTTTTCCACCGTGAAATGTTAAGATCCTTGGTAGATTTTAGGTTGTTTATGTGGAAATCGGCTAGATCTAAGCTAATCATAGTGGAATGATGCCAAAACTTGATGTTCTTGAAGAACACCATGATGACATTACCCAAGAACACCTAGATCTTGAGTGATTTCATGGTTAAAATCCCAGTTTTGAAAGATAGAAAGGTGTAGAATCATTAAATGAACAAAATCGTACAAGATTTAGGGTGAAAAACTTACCGGATTGAAGAGAAATTGGAGAAATAGTGAAGAACAAGGGTTGGTCGGACAGAGCTTTCCAAAAGTAGTAAAGATGACAATGCAGCCCTATTTATAGGCTTCCAAAAGAGGAAAGGCTCAACCGATCGGCCAGGATTCTTGGTCGAATGGGCTGCTCGATCGAACAACATGTTCGATCGGCTAGCCTGTTCAATCAGTGGTCCTGTTCGATCAGGATGCTCCTTTTTGAGAGTTTTGCGATGATTTTTGGTATTTCGATTTCGATGAATGATGATTTGAGTATGATAGAGTTCCTAATTAAATTACTTTCAGTCCTAACCACTATATCTAACATAAAAGCATCCTTACACCACAATTCAGGTTCGATTGAGTTTGATTATCCTTCGAGTTTCAATTTGATTGATTGATTCACCACACATAACTACGTAACATAAACATGCACGGATAACACGTATGGCACACACACACGTATAAAAGTACCAAAATTTCCGTATTTGAGTTCGATGATTGATTCGATTAGCTTGACTATTGATTGATTAACTTTATTGCATTGCTGCTTCCTATTATTCACAGTCAATTATCGGTTCACAGTTAGATTATCGATCGATTAATTTGGATTACACAACACTTACTCCACATAATACAAAAATAAAAATTAAAATAACTTTAATTCCAATAACAGTCAACATTTGACTTTGACTTTGACATTTCAAAAATACGGGGTGTTACAGCCTCCCCTTGTTTAGGGAATTTCGTCCCGAAATTAGGCTGAGAGCCGTACATCGCCGTGATTTTACCAATTTGATGCTTCAGATCTATCTGAACAATTGCGGGTACTTGGCCTTCATGTCGCTTTCGAGTTCCCAAGTGAACTTCGCGCCTCATTTGCCTTCCCATCGAACTTTCACGATTGGAATGCGAGAGCGTCTGCGTTGCTTGGTTTGGCGATCCATGATTTCGACAGGCTTTTCCATGAAGTGTAACGTTTCGTTGACCTGAAGATCGTCAAGTGGTATGACTGTATCGGGATCAGCTATGCACTTCCGAACGTTTAACACATGGAAAGTCGGGTGGACATTGCTGAGTTCCTCCGGTAAATCGAGTCTGTAGGCGACTTTTCCGATTCTTTCCAGAATCCTAAAAGGTCCAACATATCGAGGCGCGAGTTTCCCTTTCTTGCCGAATCGGACTACACCCTTCCAAGGTGATACCTTTAGGAGTACGTAGTCACCAACCTCAAATTCAAGGGGCTTGCGTCTGTTATCGGCGTAACTTTTCTGTCTTTCCCGAGCTTTTACTAAGTTGTCTCTTATCTGGTGGATTTTGTCAGTCGTTTCTTGTAGAATCTCGGGACCGGTGAATTGGGAATGACCGACCTCGTGCCACACAATAGGCGAACAACATCTCCTACCATACAAGGCTTCGAATGGTGCCATCTGGATGCTTGAATGATAGCTATTGTTATACGAGAATTCGACCAATGGCAGGTGTTTGCTCCAACTACCGCCAAAATCGATAATACCCGCACGGAGCATGTCTTCAAGAGTACGAATCGTTCTTTCAGTCTGTCCGTCGATTTGTGGGTGGAATGCGGTACTCAAATTCAGCGTCGTACCAAGAGCCGATTGAAATGTTTCCCACAATCTCGAAGTAAACCTAGCGTCACGGTCAGAGATGATGTCTCGAGGCGTACCATGATTCCGAATGATCTCGTCGGTGTAGATTTGGGCTAGTTTGGCCACCTTATAGTCTTCTCGTATCGGCAAAAAGTGCGCTGATTTGGTTAGACGGTCGACTATAACCCAAATACTGTCGTGACCTGATGGCGTGGTCGGAAGCTTAGTTACGAAATCCATAGCTATGCTCTCCCACTTCCATATAGGTATCGGCGGTTGTTCGAGTAAGCCGGAAGGTCTTTGATGTTCAGCCTTAACTCTTGCACAGGTTAAGCAACTACCAACATAAAGAGCGATATCCCGTTTCATCCCAGGCCACCGGTACTTGTAACGAAGATCCTGGTACATCTTGTCTGCACCGGGATGAATGGAGTATCGGGATTTGTGAGCTTCATCCATGATAATCTTCCGCAAATCGGTCCTCTTCGGGATCAAGATTCGGTCTAGATAATAGAATATCCCATTAGCCTTGCTTATAAGATGAGATCCATCGTGATAGGTCCTCTCTCTCTTCAATGTACGCTCATTAAAGCAAGCATATTGGGCTTCACGGATGAGAGTTTCGAGGTTATACTGCGCTTGGATGTTCCGGACACCGAGCACATAATTCTTTCTGTTGAGCGCGTCGGCAACTACATTCGCCTTGCCTGGGTGATAACGAATCTCACAGTCGAAATCGTTGAGGAGTTCTACCCATCGGCGTTGACGCATGTTGAGTTCTCTCTGATTAAAGATATGTTGTAAGCTCTTGTGATCGGTGAAGATTGTACACTTGGTACCATACAGGTAGTGTCGCCAAATCTTTAACGCAAAGACAACTGCGCCTAGCTCGAGGTCATGGGTTGTATAGTTCTTCTCGTGGATTTTGAGCTGTCGAGATGCGTAGGCTATAACCTTGTCTCGTTGCATGAGAACACAACCAAGACCAAGGTTATAAGCATCACAATAGACAACGAAGTCATTGCTTCGGTCGGGCAGTGTGGGAATCGGTGCATTGCACATCATATGTTTGAGGGTTTAAAAGGCAGTCTCCTATGCGGTTCCCCACACAAAAGGCTTGTCTTTATGAGTAAGAGCGGTGAGCGGCACGGCGATTTTGGAGAATCCTTTGATAAATCGTCGGTAATAACCCGCTAGTCCGAGAAAAGAACGAACTTCGGACGGGTTCTTAGGCGTAATCCAACCTTTAACTGCTTCAATCTTCGCGGGGTCGACGTGTATACCCTGACTATTCATGATGTGACCCAGAAGTTGAACCTCCTCCAGCCAGAATTCACACTTGGAGAACTTGGCGTAGAGTTGATTCCCCTGGAGTAACTAGAGAACCAAACGTAGATGTTGCGCTTGTTCGGCCTTCGACTTGGAATAGATCAAGACATCGTCGATGAAGACGATGACAAAACGGTCTAGGAAGGGCTTACACACGCGATTCATCAGATCCATGAAAACCGCGGGTGCGTTCGTCAAACCAAAAGGCATAACAACGAATTCGTAATGGCCATAGCGGGTTCGAAAAGCGGGTTTAGGTATGTCTTCCTCTTGTATCCGCAACTGATGCTAGGGCAAATAAACCCTTTTTCAAGCAATTCCTGGAGTTGGTTCGATAGCTCGCGCATTTCAGAGGGGGCGAGTCGATAAGGGGCTTTGGCAACAGGGTTAGCTCCAGGAATAAGGTCGATTCGAAAGTCGATATCACGACTTGGAGGTAATCCAGGGAGATCATCAGGGAACACCTGAGGAAACTCACGGACCACTGGGACATCTTTGACTTCAACTTTCTTTCTCTTTCCCTCCTCCGCTACGACTATATTGGCCAAGAAGGCTCGATATTCCTTGCGGAGATATTTGTTGGCTTGAAGACACGACATGAGCTTGAGACCTTTCGTAGCAGTTTCACCATAAACACATAGAATATCACCACTGGCTAACACAAATCGAATCATCTTATCGAAGCACACAACTTCAGCATGGTTTTCGCGAAGAAAGTCCATGCCTACTATGACGTCGAAACTTCCGAGTTGCATCGGAATAAGGTTGATGGGGAAGATGTGATTGTTGAGTTCAAGAGTACAATCACGGAGCACAGAATTAATAGAGATGGTTCTTCCAGTAGCAACTTCGACTTCAAACGACGACGAAAGATAAGAGCGCTTACGACTAAGGAGCTTCTCGAATTCAAACGAAACAAAGCAGTTATCGGCTCCAGTATCAAACAAACATGATGCATATATACCATTCACAAGGAACGTACCATTGACCACATTGTTGTCAGCTTGAGCCTGACGTGCATTGATGTTGAAGGTTCTGGCATGGGCTGCTTGCTGTTGTTGCTAAGGCTGCTGTTGTTGTTGCTGCTGGAGTTGTTGGGCCTCTTGCTTGACTACCCTGTTCGGGCACCGGTTTGCAAAGTGGTTAGGATCACCACATGCAAAGCAGGTATGAACATTGGTTGCTGGTGCTTGGGCTGCTGGTTGACCTTGGGGGGCAGGGAGTAGAGCCTGATTAACGGCAGCTTGAGCTTGAGCTTGACGGGGACCATAGCGACAACTCGCAGTGAAATACCCATAGAGATTGCAGTGAGCGCAGAATCGGCAAGCCACACCCACTGGATGGTGATAAGAACACGTTGGACAGAGTGGGTGGGGGCCGGTATATGCACGCTTTGCTGGCGGTGCATTGATCACTGGGGCTGAACGCTGTCGTTGCTGCTGCTGAACTGGTACAGACTGAAGAGGAGCAGCATTGGTTGCGGCAGCGCAACTCTTGTTCTTCTTCCTCCTTCTCGAAGACTTGGAGGTTTGAGTAGTGGTGTTGTCGGTTGATGCTGCTGTGACTTGATGCAATGACTTGGCTTGCTTATCCCAGAAACCCGCCTTTACCCGCTTGTCGTTAATCTCAGCGGCTAGCAGGTAGGTTTCCTCGATCGTTGTGGGCTTGGAGGCGTGAACAAAATCCGCTACACAGTCCGGAAGAGCGCGGATGTACTTCTTGATGGTCATATATGGGGTCTTGACCTGATCGGGATAGATAATGCTCAACTGCTTGAAGCGAGCAGTGAGACCAGCGTTGTCTCCTTCCTTCTGCTTGATAACCCAAAATTCATCCTCCAGCTTTTGGCGTTCATGGGGAGGACAGAACTCGTCGATCATGATTGCTTTCAATTCCTCCCACGTCAGCTCGTATGCTGCGTCGTTCCCGCGCTTGTTTCGCTCCGCGGTCCAGCAGTCCAAAGTACGAGATTGGAAGACGCCAGTAGCGTTGAGAGTACGGAGGTGTTCGGGGCATCCGCTTTGTCGGAGGGTGACTTCCACCGAGTCGAACCAATGAAACATGGCTGTAGGGCCATCCTCACCGGTGAACTCCTTCGGTCCACATGCTTTGAATTGCTTAAAGCTAAAAGCAGTCTTGTTGGAATCTTTGGGAAAATCAGCTCGAGATTCCTCGGACGATTTGCTCACGTTCTCATACACATCACTTACAGCCTTCGCTACAGTTTTGGAGATGATCGCAGCAAGGCGTCGGTCTCTCTTTTCCTGACGGGTAAGACGGCGAGACATGGATGATGACGACATGGTCTGCAATAGACACCGCCACAGGGCTCAACACAACGAAACTGAATCTCACCTCACACGTCTAGGTTACTAAAGCTTAGAATCATGCCGAATCATATAACACATAACAAATAGGGACAAAACATAGAATGCACATAATCACAGAAGCACGTAAGCAAGTAGGGCACATAACACCTAAACACATACGCATTTAGCACAGAGGCAGTCAGAAAACAGAAACCTATACTTCCAAGTCGAGTTTCGTTCGTATAATATATCGAGTAACACCATATCGTATCGTCTAACTTAGTCATATAGCGTAATATGACATAATAATACCTTCTGGATTCGCTTTATCGGGGAATTGATTCGAGATGGAATAGTATTTCAAATTGTGCGGATTGATAATAAAATCGAATAACCAGCAAAATATAAACACGAAAATAGGCAAACACATAAAATCAGCGAAGTATCATATAAAACCAAGAGATAGATTGTCTGCGGCTACTAGACATCGACTAACCAAGGCAATTCAACTATTCACAGTGGACTTGTCGTCACTTTCGACTCTAGGCGCCGTGTTTCTGCCTCAATTCTCGGGCATTACGCACGTGTTTCCTAGGTCATACTTGTGAGTTCAGGTCGTTGGAGTCCGTCAAATGTCTTGGCGAGATGAAATAAAGTTCGGAACAATTGCCAAGGTTAGGGTTTCACCCCTAGCTTAGCAATTTCTTCCTTGTTTTAAGAAATCCTGGGGAAAATTTGCATCAAAATGCAGGTTTCAGCCCTGATTTGGTATAATTCTCCCCGTTTGTTGTAGAAATAAGGAGATTCACATAAATAATTGACATAAATCAGACAACTTAGCCAGGAGTTTGCGGTTTTCACACCTAATCCTGTCCAAATTGCTGACTTCGATTTGGAGTCCGAGTGCAGTGATAGCAAAGAATAACATGAATAAGCACATAAACTTGGTCTTTTGGTTCTTAGCTATAGTCTAGGTCTCTAAGACAGCGACCCAGACTAGGTCGTGTCTAACCTAATTCCCTATAGTTATGGCTCTAATACCAATCTGTTACACCCCAACCGATGGCGGAATCATCGGGGCGCGGCACTGAGCGAAACAGATTGTTCAGAAGTTTTCCACAACAACTATCATACAAATTCAGTTTAAATGATACGTCCCATACCGTATCCTAAATTAAATAATAAGTTATTACAGAAAATCATCCAAACAAATAACACTGTCTCGACAACTCAGATTTAATTTATTACAGACCAAATGTTCAAATAATGCCCGGAATCATTAGACTCATCCGGACAAGATCTACAGAGGGCTAAAGCCATAGACGCTTGATCGAACAACTCCAACGGATCCATGGCTAGCGTTTATTTGCTTCTAGAAACCCCTAGGTAGGCTACGACCTACAACTGCTAGATGGGCACTAGAGCCTTATTATCGCTTCGCTTTCCTAGCAAGCTAACACCTTAAACACCTGTCACATACGTTAAAATAAAGTCAATACATAAAATGTAAAGGTGAGTACACAAGTTTGATATAGCATATAGAGTTCGAATAGTTTACGCATAACCAGGCACGTACACAGAGGAAAACGATGCATGTAAATTATCAACATGGGACCATCGGTACCAACGACTGCGGGTTGACTGTCCGAGACAGTTCGCAATACATGATTACCACCGTAATCCAGGCAAGTAATTGTCCTTAGCAAACCCCATGTGAACGGGTGCTGCGTCCAAACTAAAGTACTATGTTGCTAAAGTAGGTAGATAGCACTCCACGTGTAAACATAATAAACAGCAATCATTTAGTCAAGTAGCACATGCGAATAGGTTAGCGTTCAAATAGTTTGTGTTTGATTGTGGTTTTAATAGATAACGTATGTAACACCCAAAAGTGCTAAAAGCAAAAAGGGTTCGAGTATACTCACAGTGATTTGGTATGGATTGAAGGGAGCACTGAGAGAAGTTAGCCTGAATAGTTCGATAGTATAACGATGAGTAACGCGGAAATACAAACAAGTGATGATGGATAGATTGGGCCGGTCGATCGGACAGCTGGTTCGATCGGATGGGTTGTTCGTCCCGTTTGAAAGTCTGTTTGAACATTCCCATTCGATCGGCCGACAGGCTCGATCGGCTGGTCCTTTCGAGTGGATTGTTTCTTCCTTTAGGAAAGGATGTGTTTGTGTATGATGGTTTGAACTTTTGAAGTTTTTGCAGCATTACCTTTCAAGTCGGTCAATCGAACGGACTGTTCGATCGGTTAGCCCAACCGATCAGTTTGCAACTTCAGTGTTATAAATTTGGCAATGTGTCACTCGATCAGGTGGCATGCTCGATCGGGTGACATTCCAATGTTTCGAAAAATGGTTAAGTGTTGAAGTATAGTATCTCATGATCCGATGAGTAATGTTACAATCGAATGGCGTAGTCGATCGAACATCACCTCGTCAATACTACACTTTGTGAAATTGTGGGTCCATGTGTTAGCCGATCGGCTGTCCCGGTCGATCGGCTGGGTGGTCCGTTCGGCTGGGCTGTCCGATCGGACAGCCTAACCTTTCGGCCAGCATTCCTGACCTGGTTAGCCTATCTTCTAACACTTGGTTGTTTTGGTTAATCTTGATGTGATTTTGAGGTAGTTTGTTAACGAGTCGAACCACGAAACATAAGTCCTTACTTGGTTCACTGGCTCGGCAGGAATCACCCAAGTCCGGTCAGTGGACGGTTCGGAACCTTAGTTTAACGTTTAACCCGAAATCGATGAACCTCGTAGGTAGAATCCGAATCTTGAACCATGTGTTTGTTTTGGATGATTTGTAAGTTGGTTCAAGCTCCGTTTTCACCGGTTAAGTGTAAAAGAGTTGAAAGATAGTTAAAACCGTCTTTCAATCCTTTTTCCACCGTGAAATGTTAAGATCCTTGGTAGATTTTAGGCTGTTTATGTGGAAATCGGCTAGATTTAAGCTAATCATAGTGGAATGATGCCAAAACTTGATGTTCTTGAAGAACACCATGATGACATCACCCAAGAACACCTAGATCTTGGTGATTTCATGGTTAAAATCCAAGTTTTGAAAGATAGAAAGGTGTAGAAGCATTAAATGAACAAAATCGTACAAGATTTAGGGTGAAAAATTTACCGGATTGAAGAGAAATTGGAGAAATAGTGAAGAACAAGGGCTGGTCGGTCAGAGCTTTCCAAAAGTAGTAAAGATGACAATGACAGCCCTATTTATAGGCTTCCAAAAGAGGAAAGGCTCAACCGATCGGCTAGGATTCCTGGTCGAATGGCTGCTCGATCGAAGCTAGCCTGTTCGATCAGTGGTCCTGTTCGATCAGGATGCTCCTTTTTGAGAGTTTTGCGATGATTTTTGGTATTTCGATTTCGATGAACGGTGATTTGAGTATGATAGAGTTCCTAAATAAATTACTTTCAGTCCTAACCACTATATCTAACATATAAGCATCCTTACACCACAATTCGGATTCGATTTCGATTGAGTTTGATTATCCTTCGAGTTTCGATTTGATTGATTGATTCACCACACAATTGGAATGCGGCTATGTTTACGCACCTTGACCTCCCGATCCATGATCTCTATCGGCTCTTCGACAAACTGCAACTTATCGTCGATCTTGAGTTCTTGAAATGGCACCACCAGCGTCTCATCAGCCAAACACTTCTTCAATTGCGACACGTGGAAGACATCGTGCACATTACCCAACTCAGCAGGTAACTCGAGCTTGTAAGCGACTTTACCAATCCACTCCAGGATTTCAAATGGCCCAACATAACACGGATTAAGCTTGCCACGTTTCCCGAAGCGTACAACACCCTTCCACGGCGACACTTTCAACATAACACGATCATTAGCTTTGAACTCCAACGGTTTGCTACGCTTGTCAGCGTAGCTTTTCTGACGATCACGCGCTGCTGCCATACGATTCCTGATCTGAACAATCAGTTCTGAAGTTTCAAGTACAAGCTCAGGGCCTGTGATCTGGCTATCACCCACCTCAGCCCAACAGAGAGGAGAACGACATTTCCGCCCGTACAATGCTTCGAACGGAGCTGCCTGAATACTAGTGTGGTAGCTATTGTTGTAGGAGAACTCTATCAGCGACAGATGTTTCTCCCAGCTCTTGCCAAAGTCAATAACACATGCCCGCAGCATGTCTTCAACTGTCTGAATGGTGCGCTCACTCTGACCATCCGTTTGTGGGTGATAAGCGGTAGTCATATCGAGTTGTGGACCGAAGAATTTATGCATTGACCGCCAGAACTCAGAAGTGAAACGCGGATCTCGGTCAGAGATGATAGAAGTCGGCACCCTGTGCCTAGAAACTACCTCCTTAAGATAAACTGCTGCAAGCTGCGAGAACTTATCTGTTTCCTTGATTGCTAGAAAATGCGCTGACTTCGTGAGCCGGTCAGCAATCACCCAAATAGTATCATTTCTAGCCTGAGTCCTCGGTAAACCAGTGACGAAATCCATAGCAATCTGCTCTCATTTCCACATGGGTATCATTGGCTGCTGGAGTAGACCTGAGGGTTTCTGATATTCCACCTTGACTTTAGCACAAGTCAAACACTTACTCACGTATGTCGCTATGATAGCTTTCATATTCGGCCACCAATACATGACTTTGAGGTCCTGATACATCTTATCAGACCCCGGATGAATAGAGTATCGTGACTTGTGCGCTTCATCCATCACAAGTTCTTTGAGGTCACCAAACAGAGGAATCCATACTTTTTCCATAAAATAATGGATGCCATCAGATCTCTGCTCAAGCTGCTTTTTCATACCCGGCAAACCCTCAGCTTCGATGTTTTCTTCCTTTAATGCCTCAACATGAGCCGTACGAATCTTATCAGGAAGGTTTAAATGAATAGTGAGTTGTAATGCGCGAACACGTTTAGGCTTTATCTCTCTTCGGCTAAGCGCATTAGCTACTACATTAGCTTTACCCGGATGATACTTGATAGCACACTCATAATCGTTCAAAAGCGCTATCCAACGCCATTGACGCATGTTCAAATCCTTCTGGTCGAAGATATGCTGAAGGCTTCTGTGATCGGTGTAGATGGTGCATTTGGTACCGTACAGATAGTGCCTCCAGATCTTCAACGCGAAAACCACAGCTCCTAACTCCAAGTCGTGAGTCATATAATTGTTCTCGTGTACCTTCAACTGTAGAGAAGCATATGCTATCACTTTGCCGCGCTGCATCAACACACAACCGAGACCCTGAATCGATGCATCACAATAAACCACAAAATCTTCCATACCCTCTGGTAGACACAAGATCGGTGCGCTGCACAATTTCGGCTTCAAAAGTTGGAAAGCATCCTCCTGCTTCACTCCCCAAGAATAAACTACGTTCTTTTACGTCAAGGAGGTAAGAGGTTGAGCGATCTTTGAGAAATCCTGAATGAACCGACGACAGTACCCTGCAAGACCAAGAAATTGTCGCACCTCCGAAGGATTCTTCGGTGCCGCCCAATGCCTAATAACATCGACCTTAGCAGGATCCACTTGTATCCCCTTTTCGTTAACAATATGCCCAAGAAAATGTACTTCTCGAATCCAGAAGTCACACTTAGAAAACTTCGCGTAAAGCTGCTCCTTCCTCAGGAGCTCCAAGATAAGGCGTAGATGTCGCTCATGGTCCTCCTCGCTCTTGGATTAGATCAAAATATCGTCGATGAAAACAATAACGAAATCGTCGAGATACGGTTTGCACACGCGGTTCATGAGATCCATGAAGACCGCTGGTGCATTAGTCATCCCGAATTGCATAACCAAAAACTCGTAGTGGCCATACCACGTTCGAAAAGCCGTCTTTGGAACATCCTCCTCCCTGACTCGTACGTGATGATAGCCCGACCTTAAGTCGATCTTGGAATAAAAACTCGACCCTTGCAGCTGGTCAAACAAGTCGTCAATGCGTGGTAAAGGGTAGCAATTTTTTATTGTCACCTTGTTGAGCACACGATAATCTATGCACATCCGAAAGGACCCATCCTTCTTCTTCACAAACAGTACTGGGGCGAGCTAGGTCAGATAAAACCCCTATCCAACAGCTCTTGGAGTTGATTCGATAACTCCTGTAACTCTCCTGGCGCAAGACGATAAGGAGCACGAGCAATCGGGGCTGCTCCTGGCGCGAGGTCGATCTGAAATTCCACCGGACGATGTGGAGGTAAACCAAGGAGTTCTTCAGGAAATACATCGAGAAATTCACGAACCACTGGAAGATCCTCGATCCTTCTCTCATCAGACTGCGAGTCAGTAACGAGAGCTAAAAGAGCAGGGTAGCCCTTGCGTAAACACTTCTGAGCCTTCATGGTCGAGATAATACCAACCATGGAACCACTATGATGACCCTGAACCGATAAGGATTCTCCGCTAGGGAGAGGAATACGCACGATTTTCTCCTTGCAAAGAATTTCCGCCTGGTGCTTAGACAGCCAATCCATGCCAACGACTATGTCAAAACTTCCAAGAGTAACGGTAAGTAGGTCAATGTCGAACACTTGAACCATGAGATCAAGTTTACAACCAAACAGAACATGAGAAGCCTCTATCGATTTACCATTAGCTAGTTCTACTATATGGTTAGTGACAAGAGGTGTAGGACTCAATCCTAAACGACTACTGAACTCCACCGATACGTAACTGTAATCGGCACCAGAGTCGAATAAAACAGAAGCAAATATGTCGTTTATCGAAAACGTACCAGTCACTACATTGCCATCATTCCTAGCTTCCACAGCTCCAATAGTGAACACCCTCCCATGTGCACCATTTCCTCCATTGCCCCCATTGTTGTTGTTCCTGTTGTTATTGTTCCCAGCATTGTTGTTGTTATTGGCATTATGATTCAGCTGAGGGCAATCCCGCTTGAAGTGGCCCTTGTCCCCGCACTGGAAACACACTTTCTTAACACCCTGATTCTGTTGTGGTTGTTGCCTTTGTTGTCGCTGGTGCTGCTGGCTTTGCTGCTGCTGCTTTGGCTGTGGGGCTCTACAGTCTTTGGCCTCATGGCCCACTTTCTCACATCTACGACAAGTTCGGAGGCACTGTCGATAGTGATGATAGCCACACTTGCTGCACTGTGGCTTCTTTCCCACATAAGAACCCTGATTCTGATTGCTGTCCTTGCCTTGATTAACTGAAGAAGACTGACTGAAATTGCGGTTGTGGTTGTTATCGGACCTTTTCTAGGATTGACCTGCACTGGTAGCTTTATCGGTATAGTTCCACTTGCGTTTATTATCACTAGCAGGTGTGGTGGCTGTAGCAGTCGAAGTAGTAGCAGAAACACGTGGCGGCAAATTATTACGTTCGACCTCTTGGTCAGTAATCTTATGTGCTAAACGGATGATACGGGGCAGATTGTCTAGGTTTGCAGCAGTAACGTACCCCTTAACAGCTGGTGCTAAACCCTTGAGATACAACTCGATTCGCCGGGGTGGAGGTCGAGACAGGTTAGGGCATAAAGTTGCTAAGTCATTGGACCTCCTCGTGTATGCTTCAATCTCAAATCCCTCCATTTTCATATTATAATACTCGTTCTCCAGTTTCTGAATCTCATCACGAGGACAATATTCCTCCCTCATCAACTCCTTAAAGTCATCCTAAGTGGTGGCATTCGCCATTTCGATACCCAACATCTGCACCTGGGCATTCCACCACGTCAGGGCACCATCCTCAAGTGTGCCCGTAGCATACTTCACTCTGTCCCCAATAGGACAATAACACATCACGAAAACCGCCTCTGCCTTCTCAAACCATCGCAGGAGTCCTACAGCCCCTTCAGTCCCACTGAAGGTCTGTGGCTTGCAATCCATGAACATCTTGAACGTACAAGCAGGTGGAGCAGGTGGATTGTTTTGGTTCGCAGGTTGACCTAAAACGAAAGAACGTACAACGCACAGGTAAGATTCTAGTATACGACACAAGGACAGGAAATAATTGGCACATATCGTACCAGCCTTTGTAAGCCGCTAGAGCTTCAGCTACACGAGTGTTGATCAGGTTGGTTAATTCGGCCTGCGTCATAGCAATGTGGCCACGTCCGCCACCTCGGCCTCCTCCACGTCCACTCATGGTTCTAAATAAGAGAAGGGAACTATCTTAAGGGTCGAAACGAGGTAAAAGTCAAGTTCCACATTAAAATCTACAACTATCAAGTTTACACATAATAGTGCAGAATCCTTCTCACGTTTGTTAAGCCTCACTGGGACTTACATGCACCTCACGTTATTATTATGTGTGCACCCATAGTAATAAGGTAATTTGCATGCTCATCTCAGTGCCTCTTAACTTGCGCTAAAAGTTTCCCCCGCATTCAAATAGCCAACAGTGGGTAGTACAGGATTAGGATTCACAAAACTCAAAGGGTAGTGTCACACTATCAAGTCACCATAGTAGCTAACATATCGTTTCATGCAAACTGTAAGTGTATGACTACTAAAGAAGTAATGCATAAAGTAAACAGAAGACGAACCTTGCAATCTGGAGCTGAGTGTCATGGTCGATTTTCGAAGTTCTTCGGTTATAGTATGGTTTTATAAAAACGTTTTTAAAACCAAGTTCACTATAACCAGTGGCTCTGATACCAAACTGTCACACCCCCAAAATACCACTTAGGAGTGTCCCTGATAGGCGTGTGACGTACCAGCAATGAGCCACTAATTACTTTGAACCCATACATGTTTCTAAAATAAAGTTCTTGATTAATAATAGAACACCATCCAAGTTCAAAAGAAAACCAAAGTATTCAGCGGAAGCAAAACCAAACGAAGTTAAATAGTTTAAGACCAATATAAAGTATCAACAAATCAGAACACAAATCCCTCCAATCGACCCATGAGACTCCAGCTACTCCAGACAGCAAGTTCCAATGTAAACAGCTAACGGCCAACAAGCATGCAAACAAGTGTGTCAGACTACGCTGGTGAGTTCAAGGTTTTGTTACCGAGTATAGTTTATCAGATGTATATAGAAAACAGTTTATCAATTTGATTTGATGTTGTTATTAACTCGATTACCGAAATGGCTACAAGATGTGTTTGCGCAACCCCAATGTCTTTATCAAAACATTGGTCATGCTTTAAGGAAATTAGTTCACGCCCGACCTCCCTGAGACGGTGTGAGGGTGCCAAACCTAATAGCGCTATCAACTAATAACCTCGTTGCCTTCCCGGAAACTGTCGGTAGATGTAAGGGGTCTTATATGATAGAAACTGAGTAATTACCAAACTCCCAATAACCTGCGTTCCCCCTGGAACGTTACCCAATATCCCTTCCCGGGATGCATGCTTGGAAAAGAGCAGTGAACTCACCTTAGATTTGCTCGGTATTTAACAAGTTACTTTACCCGTTCCAAGTTGGTTAACCAAACCCTAATGTTGTTACCAGTGACAAATCAGTTTCGTATACTCAGGGATTACGTATTCCACATTCACGTTACACAAGTAGCACCACACAATATCATGCAAGTTGTAACATTTATTCATGCAACTCAGCAAATCATAAGACACATCAACGTGTCATAAAATAGGTGTTCGAATCCCATACCATTTGGTTACATGGCCACATCCTTTAATCAGATTACAATACTCAACATTACTCATTCAAATGTGTGCTCTATTCCGTTCGAGACCCAACCCGAGTATATAACAGCTAATGTGCGGCCCAGAAGTCATGCGAGACCCAATTCTATATTTCATCATATGTTTTCAATTCTTTGGGTAAACCGGGGTAGAATTGCATGCATTATTTCATGTTATACAACAGTAACTCACCTTATTATTTTATCTAATTGTTTGTGTAGTACAACTATACACATCCTATTAACATATTACCTATGATCCTTTTTTTTTAAACAACAACAGTGGTCGACAACCTATTTAAGCATAAAATTCCTATTGGGCCAATAACCTATATTCACATGCAACTGAATTTGCATTTATTGCTTTAATGGTATCATTCATAATTTGCATTCAAATGGTTATGATTAACATAGCCGACATCAGTTTCTATATCAATTTCTATGTCAGTTTATTATTGGACCATTACTCATCCTATAACATACGCATCGTCATCTACTCATAATTAACAATAACATAAAGAAAATCAAGATTTACTAACCGGGATCTTTGATTGACAGAATGATATCTACACGAGGAGGGGGTGGGGGGTTTCTTGAGTCGCAAATCAGGGAAAACAATAGGGTTTTTGTATGTGTAATATCATGATACGTGACCCCATATCTATACAACTAGAATTTGTAGACAACTAGGACTCTTGGTCGGCCCTTAATTAATTACCCACTTGGGCTCTACCAAACCCAATCGTATGCCCAGAGAATAAAGTGTTAGGTTTGTTTGGCCATTAATTGAGATTGGTCTTTTGGTTGAGATTGGGCTTATGAAACTCAACCTAGAATAACCCGTATGCATGGCCCAATTATAAACTAATCGTGTGTCAAGACCCGCGACCCAAAAAGAACGAGTTATAATACTAGCGCGACGCATTCATTCACAACGGAGAGAGATGAATAATAAGAAATTAGAATCACGGAAATAAACAACACTGACCTCGGAAGTTTGGGTTGCCACACAAGTCTCGATTCTTTTAGCCAAAATGCTTTTTCTCCAAGGTCTTCCTCTTGAATAAATTTCGGGATGAAATTTCTTAAAGGAGGGGAGACTGTAACGCCCTGCTTTTTTATACTTTCCATAATTAGAAAGCTCACCTTGTAATGGTATTTTTGGAAATCTTGTATTATTGTAGTCGTCCTTTCGTTGTAAAATCTGAGACTTGGATCATAAATAAAATTCGTATTTCTTTAAATTCACTATCTACATATTCATACATGTTCATACGTTGGAATTCATTGTACATCGAATCCTTATTTGTAATTCATACTTATACGATACTTATTCACGGTGCATGTCCATGCTTGTCCTTAAATTGTTGATACCTAAAACCCCTAATAATATACTTATTTATACAACGGTTAATCATCTAAAATGTGACATATACTTGTCACTTACAAACATGTTACATACTTGTACATTACACTTTTTACCTAGTTAAATCATGTTTTATTTCATATTTCACCTTGTTACAAGTTAGGGGAAACATTGTTGCATATTATTACACAACTTAATTAACAAAATTACTCATTATAATGTTTTAAAAATAAAAAAAATAAAGAAATAGGCAGCCCCAATTCAGCAAAATTCAGCCCCATATAGTTGGGTTTTGTGGGCTAGTTTCAAGGTGTAACCCCTTGTAAACACTTCCAAAGCCCAACCCATTGAAATCCTAATCATTCCCCCTATAAATACCACTTATAACCAGCCTCCCTACCGCTTTTTCAACACTAAAAACTCTCAAAACATCCTCCAAACTGTAGCTGAAAGCAAAGGTTCGAGCAGATTGACACCCCTTCACGAAAATGAGCATAACTCACTCAATTCTTATCCGATTCACTCGATTCTTTTTCCTACTACTTTGTATTGACCTTATCTACGTTTCAATGGGTTTTTCACAGTAAATAAGTCCCTGGAACTCCGGCAAAAAGGCTCCAAAGTCCACTGATTGTTTTTGTTTTCATGAAATCCTTGTTATTTCTTACCAAACTTGAGTCTATCTCATCTCAAACCTATGTCCTAATGCTTACAACACTTTAGTGGTTGGTTAGGCTTAAAAACAAGGTTGAGACACTTAAAAATCAGAGGATTAAACCTTATAAACTTGGTGTTTTGTTTAGGGTTTTTAACCCACAAGTCATGTCAAACTTTGTCTTTGATACATGAGTGATTATGGAACAACTTGGGTTGTCCAAACATACAATCCTCACATGATTTGATGATTTCTCTTAGTTAGTGTGTATATTTCTTATTCTTTATTGTATGTTCATGACCCTCCTTGGTTGTTTTTATATCAAGTGTAGTGGTGAACACATAGAGGTGCCTAAATGGAAGACTTGATCTTCCTACCTCCTACATGATTTCTATGACATTTAGAGGTACCAAAAATGAAGATTTTAAACTTCTACCCCATGCTTGAACTATTGGACATATATTATATACCCTAAACATATTATTCGAATAATCGAATCTTTGATGATGAACTAGTGCTCATATGTCGTGGTACTAGATTACATCATCCTAGACTATGATAACTTGTCACGATTCTAATGGATCCTTGTTCCATGAAAACATCTAAACTCCTTCGAGTTTCCTAGTGTCAAGAACAAGCATCATATGTACTAAATGATTATTTTCCATGTTATTCTCATATCTTATTTTTATGTTGTTTTAAACACCGAATCTCGACTCTAAACATACTTGAACTTTAACCCTTATACATTCGGACTCTAAATCTCTACTCGTCAACAATTGGATAAATCGGAAAGCATATGCAAGCCTTGTGAGTATACTCGTATTTCCCCTTTTTACTTTTACCACTTTTAGGGTGTAACATGTTTACCTATCAACATACTTACACATGAACATTTTGCTTAAACACATGAACATTCCTAGAACATGCTTGTATATGTGATGGCTTGATACTTTAAACTTGGGTGAAACTTATGTGTTGAACTTATCATTAACTTCGTACGAGCCAAACCGTGACATATGTAGCGCTATAGGATTAACGACCCGCCCTTTATCATCGATAATGTCATGAGCATATTGCGTTTCCTTGGTTTGATATGTTAGACACATGCCATGTTTAAATGTTTATCTTGAATCACATGCTTGCTATGAGGAATTGTTTTAAACATATCTTTTGTTATGTACGTACCAAACTTGTATACTCGCCTTTGCTTTTGCATTGAATTGTATTTTTTTAAACATGTTACAGGTTGATGATGACGATGCTATGAAAGGAAGTAGCGTTGATGCCTAGATACACATATAGACGTTTAGGTTTAATATGTTCTATCAATTTTGTTATGTTGTTATGTATTTCGTTAAACTTGTTGTATTTGAATTTCTTGTAATGTTGACAATTTATCCTATAAAATGAAATTGGATTATTTAAATACTTGTTACAATTATTAGCGTTATGATGTCTCGAGCAATCTTCACACTTCGTCTCATCCCGATGTTTCCGCCATTGGTTGGGGTGTGACAAGACACCACGGACAAACGATAAGGAAGAGTCACCTTTAACATAAGAAACTAGTTATTAAAGTCATTAATACATAACCAATTAAGAAGTGCAAAAGATTAAAAATAAAAAGTATTATACTAAGCACTTGTCTACACCAAGTGATGTAAGAGACTTAGGCAAACATGGCCTTGATTGTCAAGAACTCTTACGATCAATCTTGGATCCCGAGATGACTCACACACTCTATGATGGACAATGGATGGTGGTGGTGGATGATGGTGTTGTGATGGTGGTGGGTGGTGGATGAAGTGTGAGAGAGGTGGTGTACCAAGGGATGAGTTGCAATGGCTCCAAGCAATCCTATTTATAGGCTGAACAGAAGCCTGGGCACGGCCCCGTGTCCACTGGGCACGACCCCGTGCCCGTCTGACACTATCTCCCTTCATTAATTATAATTCGCAATTACAATAAATGCGCCTGCAGTACTTTGGGCACGCCCCCGTGTTCACTGGGCATGGCCCCGTGGTGAGCAATAGAAGCTTCTACAATTTTGTCTTTTCTGCTGCTTCTTGGGCACGGCCCCGTAAGCACGGGGCGTGTTCAGTCTTTTGCCTTCTCTGTTTTGCTTGGGAGGATGCTGTCGAGGGGTCGGGCAATCCACTTTTGTTCCCTTTCTTGTATATATGTTAGATTTAGCTGTCTTTTTGCTTCTTTTATTAATTTGAGCTCATATAATCCTGAAAATACAAAAGGAAGACAAAAAATACACTTTTTCCAACATTAGTACTTAAAAAGGGTTAGTTTTATGCCTTATTTGATGTAATTTATATATTGCTTTTTACACACATCAATCCGCGTGAAGGAATAATGACTCGAAGCAAAATTCAAAGAGAAAGAGATCTACAGCTTAAGCCTGCATGAGTGCTTTATTTCACAGATAGAGCCGAAAAACTATCACTTGGCGCTGAAAGACAGCTCGTGGTACGAGGTGATGCAGGAAGAGTTGGCTTAGTTTGACAAGCTGAAGGTTTGGAGCTTGGTAATGTCACACCCCAACCGATGGCGGAAACATGGAGTGAGACGAAGATATACTGTTCATCACACAAAACGCTAATTTTGACAATAGAATTAAAAATAAATTGATTTCATTCATAACAAAATGTTACAATACATGGAACTTGAAATACAACATGTTCAATATAAGGAAAACAATACAACAAACAAGTACAAAATTTATACAACATATTAACGCCTAAAACGTCTATATGTGTATCTAGGCATCATCACTACTTCAGTTTCATAGCATCATCGTCATCAACTGGTAACATGTTGAAAAGTATAGTTCAACACAAATATGTATTGGCGAGTATACAAGTTTTCATACATAGCATAAAAAGATAAGTTTTAAACAATTCCACATGGCATGCTGTTGAAACAAGATAAACAATAAAATCGGCATATGTTTACCTAATCAAACCAATGATGAAACGCAATAAGCTCATGACATAACCCAAAGTTTATAGGTGGTGCGTTAATCCTATAGCACTATATATGTCAAGGATAGGCGCGTACGAAGTTAATGATAAGTCTAACACAAAATGCATTTAATCAAGTAACAAGTATGCATGCATGTAAAAGGAATGTTTATGCATTTAAGATTAAAGTGTAAGTGTAAGTTTATAGTTTAACATGTTACATCCCAAAAGGTGGTAAACGAAAAGGGGGTTCAAGTATACTCACAAAATTTGCTAGTTATTTTGATTATCCAAATGTTGACGAGTGAATGAGTTTAGGATGTTGAACATATACGGATTGGAGTTCAAGGTAGGTCTAGAGTTGGAATTCGGAATAAAAAGTACATGGAAAGCATCATATGAGAAAGTAACCATCTAGCACTGCTATGAAACCCATAGAGGTTTGAATGTTTTCAGGGGTTAAAGCACCCATTAGAATCGTAAAGAGTAATAAGTTCTTAGATAGTGTAACCTATTATTTTGACAAGTAACCATTAGGTTATCATCAGAATTTTGGTTACTATAAGTATTATATATCATATATAGTATATGTTTATAAGTTAGTCCATTATCATAACAAGAATGTCATAGAAGTCATGCATGAGGTAGGAAGATGAATCTTCCATTTAGGAACCCCTTTTGTTTTCACCAATACACAAGTTGTCATAAGACAATAAGGATGGTCAGGAACATACATTAAAGAAATGAAATACATACTATCTAACTAAGAAACCATCAAGTGATGTGTGAATTTGTAGGTAGGATAGCCCAAGCTATCCAAATAATCACACAACTTCAAGTGTAGGACTTGTTCATCACTTGTAGGTTAGAACCTTATTAAAACAGAAAGTTTTTGAGGATTAAACCTCTGGATTTACTTGTCACAACCTTGTTTTTAAGCTCACATAATCATGGTCTTGATTAATGACATAAGGGCATAGGTATGTGTTGAGAAATCTCAATTTAAAGTAGAAAGTTTATACAAAACCAGAAAGTTTATTGCACTTTTAGCCTTATTATGGTGATGTTCCAGCCTTGGTTTTCCATGGAAAACATGTGGAAATATACCTAAGGTTGTTCCAAGTACTAAGAAAGAAGAATCAATGAAAAAGGTGAAGTAAAACTGAGGTTATGCTCACTTTTGTAGCTTGAAACGAATCTGACTTGCTTCTGATTTACAACTGAGTTTTTGAGTCTTTGTGAGTGAAAGTAGAGTGTTTGCAAAGTGAAAAAAGTGTGGAGAAGTGTTGGGTTTTATAGGGAATGATTTAGGGTTGGTTTGGTGAGAATTAAATTAAGAAAACACAAGAAACAAGCACAATTTGGACCAATAAGCGAGCTGTCACACCCCGACCCGCAGCGCAAAGGTACGGGGCATGATGATTGTCCATAGCTTATAGCTTATGACACTATTATAAGTTTAATATTTAAAGTCACCGAATTAAATTTGTCACACATAACATAGAATTAAAATATTAATGTCAAGTTACAAAATCAAATAAATAACAGAAACATATCATAGCCGGTTTATTACTAAGGCAATCCGACATGTCTTCAACTCAAATCCACCCACCCTTGTGTACCTGTATCACGCGTAAAAGAGTTTTGGGTCAACAAATATGTTGGTGAATAGATTCGGTTTTTTTATTTAAAAACGATTTTTTTCAATATTAATTTAGGAAAACTTTACTTTATAACATGCATATCAAATGTGAAACTAGGTCCCTCAATATAACAAGAATTCAACAAATATCTCATAAGTAACACAAACATAACAACATTAGTAACCATAGACACATAGAGATTCAAGCCCCGAAAGGCGAATCTGCGAAACTGCGAAACACATATACAAGGTGGGACAAATGACTAAATCACCCTAGAATAAATATAACCAAGATTTTAAATAATGGAACAACAATGGGTCTAGTGATTCGATTTCTTGATTTGGGAACTTTTGTTTTGAGAATTTATAAATCATAATTTGAAGAAAATCAAGTTATATTACTAGTCAAAAATAAATAATTATGATTACTACGAGATTAAAACATATGTATATGTTAATAACTATAATTCTCAAGATCTTATTGATTCAAAAATTTATAATTATATATAGAGTAAAAATCTAATTTTTAAAATCATCGATTTTTTAAAAATACCCAAACTTGTACTTTATAATTTAATTACATATTATTGGATAATCACCAAAATTTATATAATTTATAAAAATTCTATGATATCATAATCCTCCAAATTTTTATCAGAAATATTATTCAAGAATCTTGTTCAATGAATTTCTAATTTTTTTTTATATAATTCTTATTATATAAATAATGTTAAACTTTCATAATGATTCCTGTAGAAGTTCAAAAATTCCCAAAAATTACATGAACTAATCTAACATGATATAGAACAGTAGGGTAAATTCAATTTCACTAAAATAGGTGTATAAGATCAAAAGCCCCAATTTCAAGAACTCAAGAACCCTAGTTTTGTCAAAAATTCAATTCGGATTCCTAGAGACTTAAAATACAGAAATTGACAATAGAAAATTGTAGAGCACAAAAGGTAAATAAGTTTAGGCTTTGGAATCACCTGAAAAGGTTGAGAATTGAAGAAGATATCGGCACGTGAAGTTTGGAGCCCTAGAATGTTCTTCGATTAAATTCGTGATGTAGAGATGATGAAACAAGGAAATTTCAGCGAGGTTTTGCTTTGTTTTTGCAGGACATTCAAGTGGTATAAGTTTCATGAAACAATTTTATGTTTTGAGAAAGAACCCAACATGGTTTAACAAAAACTCTAATGGTGTAAGGATTTTAGATTCATTAAGTTAATTAAAGGGCATTAACGAACGAATTTATGGCATGAAACGGATCTCCCCTATTATTGTGACATGATGCGGACCTGAATGAAGTCAAAACGTCATACGAAACTCAGACGGTTTGGTGCCACGTTCGAATTTTGCGTCACATTGAAGAAGAAGGAGATGCAGGTCTCCGATATGGTCAAGATAAATAAATAATGAATGAGGTTCTGTCATCATTGGCAAGTACTCTAGCTGGTTTGCACGCTGGTTATATTTAGGGGTTCCGGGTTCGATTCCCGTCCCATACACCATTGTTTTATATATATTTTTTTGTTATAAAAATTCAGGATCCACATTATTCAAGAGCAAACAAGAAGCTCAGTTTGTTTGTGGGTTGTTTATTGAGCGTCAGGTCGCGGGTTCGAATCCTGTTGGGCTCTTATTTTTTTTCTTTTATTTTAAATAACAGTTTCAGTACATTCACAAACACCCCTTATACTTCCTAACTGCTGCTAACTGAGCTTAACCATATAAAGTAACTTAGTTAACTTGTTTCTTACAAAAAAAAACTAACTTAGTTAATTAACATTAATTAACATTAACATTAACACTATATAATAAATACTAACTTAACTAGGTTTACTAACCTAGTTAACTTGTTTCTTAATATATAGTTTCCACTAATTACAAAAACAACCCTCCTTAATTTGTAACTTTGTCATTTTGACAATTTTACCCCTTTAAAGTTCAGAAGTCGTTTCAACTACCATTTTTAACGTAGTTAATTATTTCCTTTATAACTTTTTAACCGAATTAACTGTCTCTCTTATAAACCTCCATTTTTACTCTGGTTTTAATCCAACGCAAAACGTGACGATTAATTACATAAAAATATTAAAAATTCTTATTTTTATTTTATTGATAAGGGTCCGTTTTTACAATCCGGGTCGGATTTGGAGACCCGATTGTGACGGATGTTACAGTCTCCCCAACTTTTGGGAATTTCGTCCCCAAATTAGGAGGAAGCTGCTCGTATAGGATAAGGTGTAGGATCTTCCATAGACATGAACGATAACGGTAGATTTAGTAATAGCGTTAGGAACTCGAATCTTAAGATCACCACCGGCAATCATTTTTCGACCTGATTAAAAGTTTGATTGTAGATTGGGAAGCAGGCTATGCCGCCACACCTCCCCTTGTTCCTTAGGTATGTAATGTGACAAGTGTTAAACACAAGTCCTGACGTTGCTAAGAATGCGCTCAAACTAGGATATATCAAGGGGCGTAGACTTATTGAGGCGGTAGCATTCCTGACAAGGGTTGTATACCCATTTGAGGAATCGCTTTCAAATGCCATGGATACAAGAATGGGAACCGTAAAATTGGCCAATCGAGGATTTATTGTAGCTAAAGAGAAAATCATGTCCCAAAGATGACTTATAACACAAGAGAGTTTGCAATTGAGTCGTGAGGTATATATGTGATGCCCAACTACAATCCAGGTCCCAACTTGGGATCTTGGAAAAAAAAATCTCATATAATGCCACAATTTGAGTTGAATGAGTGAAATCATAGAATTTGAATCTCCAATCACAAAACCAAAGCAAACTAACTTAAACACTCATGATTAGTCTAATGCTGCTTTTGAAAATTTGACAGACACACTTATATATAGGAGGTACCAGCGGCGTATCCACCATGTGTCTATCAAATTTTCATCCACCTGGTTATTCAAATCATGATTGACGACTCAAACCAACTTACTAATTAAACAACCACAACCAAACCAAAACAACCATAGTATGAGTCTCGAACCCAAAAAGGGTGGAACTAAATGGTGGCAGTACCTACATCCATAGCTATGGGGGAAGGGTCGGTTTATGAAAAAGTTAGACGATACCCACGTTACATAAACTATGGGGAAAGTACACCATGATGAGTGATGATGTGAAACTGTAACAACATGAAATAGCAATAAAACATAACATAAATGCATATCATAGCGATACATAAAAACGTTCAAGTAAAGGATGAAAATGACGATAAATCGTAACGTTGAAAATGTGACAACTACACAAGCTATCAACGGTACTGATTAAGAGTTGATAATTGTACTAATTGGCGTTAGTGCGAACGCCAAGGATACAAAGTAAGAGCAGCATGTAAAGTCGTTAATGAGGGAAAACTACACGTGGAGTCGAATGGCAGAGGATAATTACTATTCGGACAAAAGTAGAAGGGTCCTATGGAAAATTAAGGAAACCATAGTTGTGTTAACTTAACTCACGTTCATTTCATTTTGTTAACTAATTTTACACGTTACCAAGTGAAGCACATTGGTATTTTAAATTGTTCATCTACAAAAGCAACTGGGTTTATTTAGAAAAATATTTTCGTTATGTTTCAAGAAAATATTTTCGATCTAAAGTGATGAATTTTACTGAAAATATTCATTATATATTGTTTTATTATTTTTATAAAATCAAATTTTAAGGTCGGAAAAAGAAAAAAAATTATCGTCACCATGTGCCCTAGACATGAATTTGTCGAACTATAGGCATAGGTTACGAAAGTGATTAGGGTTGTGACGTTCAAGTCGTAATGCACAACACGTTAAAATTTTAAACATATTACCAAAAATCACATTATTACATTTGGGTTCGAAATTCCAAAACATTCTTTATTTGATTTAATTAGTTTAAAGAAACTCAAAACGTTTCATTCAAAGTAGACTCATCGCATAAGAACGTTGTCGTGCTACTAACCGCATCCTGATTGTCTTGGAACTGGATGAGTACTCATTCGCGTGCCTTCTAGTTATCGTGGTTCTCTGGATTGGCTTGAACGGCTCGATTGTAAGGAATGAGGGTGTCATACGGTATGGTCGATTGGTCCATTGATGGAGTGTCAGGTTGGACATACAGTTGGATCATAAGGTGGGTGTTGGTTTCACAAATGGGAGGGGGAGTCACAGATTTGTGAAATCATGGAGTATCACATGAAATATTATGGAGTATCAAAAGGTAGCAAAAGTCGAACCCTTCGACAAGGTACAACAGATAGGGTGATTTTTTTTAACATCGATAGAATCTTGTGGAATATTATAGATTTATTCCGATGGTTTATATACGAAACCATATTATAACCACATGGAATATCATAAATAATAAAACTTATGATAAAATATTATTTCATCATAATATATTGAAAATCATAGGTTTGGCACACCATATGGTTTAGTATGACTTCCGTGCATCACTTTCATAATTACGTGTGCACCCGCAATTACCGAGCTTTTGCATGGTCCTCATATGTCCACCCATTGATGTACAACTTAACCCAAAGAAAATCATGAATAAATAAGTTTTGGGGTGTTGTAAAACAATGTTTAGGATAGCATCCATGAATTAACACGGACGCGTTTGACATATCAAAGTGTTGTTAGTTCACATGACGTTTGGTCTGACATGCTTTGGCCTAATAGGTATAGGTACTCTCATCGTTAGTCCCCAGGTAGGCAAACTGGTCCATTAATTGGATTTATACGAATGTCAGCCTAGACAGGACGTCCCGATTACCGGTACGTAACACTTCCAGTTAATACATGTCCGTCACAAGAACTCACTTTGACGAGAGTGAAACTCAATTGAAATGTGAAAATCAAAAATGAAATGAAATTAAACTCATTAATAATTGAAATGTATTAAAGAAAATGAATTGATTCAAGACATTAGATATATAGGAATAAGAATTAGAATATTGATTATTTGCATATAGTATAAGGTGTGTGCGACATGACATGGAAAAAGAAATAATAATAAACTATAGTTTAATAATAAGGTACATATTGTCATTTATAGCAAATAATCTATACTATATAATAAAAGAAAACATTTTAGGGACACTTGTCATTATATTAAGTCATCTCTTACAGATAATTATTATTATTATTATTATTATTATTATTATAGTTTAATATTTTCAAATTAATTATAGATAATCATCCTAGTAAATATTATTTATTTTAATATATTATATTATAGATAACACTCCTACTAAATATTATTAGTTTAATATCTTATTGATAAATATTATTAGTTTAATTTCAGTGATTTTTATATATTGATAAATCTTAAATATAAAACGACTTATTTCACTCTTCCATATTTAGACTATTCACACTTTACTTTGTTATTTCACTTTACTCCATATTAAGACCATATACTCTACTTTAGTTCAATTTCTTTATAGTCTGTTGGGTTAACTTTATACTCGGTATTTCATATCCACATCCCTTTTTGTAGTGTTGTTTGTCACATTTGTAGCGTTGGTTATGGATCCATGAAATGAAAACAAATTATGTTATCGAGTGAAACAATCGATGATGTGAACATCTATCTATATCTATACTATATATAATTAAAGAAATCAATATGTGACACGTGTCATTCATGAATGGAGGCACCTATTTTTTTGGTTTTCCGTCTTTCTTTTATATTTATTATTTAGTATATAAATTAGATTTTTTACTATTATTAGTATTTTTATTATTTATCAAATATATTGATTACTTAAAATTTATATATAAGACTTTATCCAAAATTATATTTATTTAATATACTATTATTCTAAAATTACATTTATTCAACTCGTGTAATACATAGAGTTTTTAAAGATTCAACTTTTTTATTATTTGGTATATAAATTACAATACACGAGGTTGTTAAAAATATAATATTTTATTATTATTTAATATATAAAATTACATTTATTCAACCGGTGTAATAAATGAGGTTTTTAAAGATATATTGTTTTATTATTTAATATGGTAAATAACATTTTTTCAACCCGTGCAATACACGGGGTAATAATCTACTATTTAGCATATAACAATTTGATGTGCTCACATGCATATGTGTGTGACACTAGAAAATTTAAATCATGGGCACTTTAAATAATTTTTTTAGCTAAGACAATCAAACAATTAAGCACATAAGATACCTAATCGACTATAGACTAAGTCTAAGGGTCTAATAACCTATCTTAATTCCCTATAGTCATTGGTTCTGATACCAATCTGTCACACCCCGACCCGCAGCGCAAAGGTACGGGGCATGATGATTGTCCATAGCGTATGACACTATTATAAGTTTAATATTTAAAGTCACCAAATTAAATTTGTCACACATAACATAGAATTCAAATATTAATGACAAGTTACAAAATCAAATAAATAAAAGCAACATATCATAGCCGGTTTATTACTAAAGCAATCCTACATGTATTCAACTCAAAATCCACCCACCCTTGTGTACCTGTATCACGCGTAAAGGAGTTTTGGGTCAACAAACATGTTGGTGGATAGATTCGGTTTATTTATTTAAAAACGTTTTTTTTTCATTATTAATTTTAGAAAACTTTACTTTATAACATGCATTATCAAATGTGAAACTAGGTCCCTCAATATAGCAAGAATTCAACAAATATCTCATAAGCAACACAAACATAACAACATTAGTAACCATAGACACATTGAGATTCAAGCCCCTAAAGGCGAATCTGCGAAACTGCGAAACAATGATGGCGATACCGAGTTCAACCCATGGCCGTGGGGAACCGGTCAGCCAGGTGGATCCACGCGAAACCTGTGACAAAAAGCGAGTAACACATAGATGCACGTATAGAGAAACAATAGAAAATAGCAACAAGTGACACATAGAAACATATCGAATAGCATGTTATCAACTTAAATAATCAAGTTGAAATCAAGCACGAGATACACCCCAAAAAGAGTTAATGGCAAAAAGGGGAAAAGAGTCGAATCTACTCACAGGTTGTGAAGAAAGAATCCACGAGAATTACCGCACGAGCTTACAAGGTGGGGCAAATGACTAAATCACCCTAGAATAAATATAACCAAGATTTTAAATAATGGAACAACAACAATGGGTCTAGTGATTCGATTTCTTGATTTGGGAACTTTTGTTTTGAGAATTTATAAATCATAATTTGAAGAAAATCAAGTTATATTACTAGTCAAAAATAAATAATTATGATTACTACGAGATTAAAACATATGTATATACTTGGTTAGAAACCCGGTGTATTACACGGGTTAAATAAATGTAATTTTATATATTAAATAATAAAACTTATATCTTTAAAAACTTTGTGTATTACGCAGATTAAATAAATGTAATTTGTATATTAAATACTAAAAACTTGGTATCTTAAAAAAAAGTATATAATCGGGTTGAAATCTACCAAATAATAAAAAATTACATTAAAACTGATTTTATTTAGAATTTTTAAATTAAAAACTGATTTATCTAAAATTTTTTAAAACTGATAACTTTTATTAATGATCAAGAGATATTGATTTCTTTTATTAATGATCAAGAGATATCAAGAAATTAATACATACAAAGAATATATATTTTAATTAATATTATCTCTGCATTTGAGTATGATACAAATCCTCATCAAACTGATAATACAACAATAACTAAAACATCAAATGAACAAAAAAATCATCCTGCATGTAAAATTACACATCCTAGATTACTCAAATCCAGTAAACCCTACCAAATCAACAAATCGTAAAAATCAAAACGTAAAATCAAAACCTGAGTGACTCTTTAATTGAAATACGGATCGAATTCATGAATCACACTCTCATACTTAATAACCTGTAACAAAAACGTTTCAAAACACATCAAAAACATACAAAAACATATCAGTGTACACAAATCGAAACTAGATCATAATATACACATAAAACGATGTCCAGTAATTTTACCGAAAAAAGATGGATCGAGAACGCAAGCACTCCGATCAACAACAGAATGACACACACGAAGGGTAAATAAGTAACAAACTCCCCCATCATACCTTCATCTCTCTCTCAGGAGGCTCTCTCTCTGAAGCCAAAGTCTCCTCTTCATAAGTCTCGATTTGACTCCAAATCTCTCACACAGAGGTCGTTAATGGCGGTGCCCGTAGATAGTCTCGCAAAACCACTGCCTGCATCGTCAACTCTACGGTTCGCGTTTGGAAATGTTCTCGCGTTTAATCATCCATCGGAGAGAAGAAATTCAACCGGAGATCTTTTCATATTATCATCAAATTCACATCAGATTTGCATCAATTTCCAGTCTAGCAAGGCCGACGAAAGCAATCAACAATAGATAGGGAAGATTTGGGGGCGTTGTTTGCTTGCCAAAGGTTTTATTAGGGTAAAGATGAGAAGGAAAAAAAGGAGTGGGTACGGATATAATAGGATCCGAAAGTTGTCATGGGTCAGCAATTATACCCGTACCAACGACCCATTTAATCAAATGCCCTCTTTGAGTGACATGTGTCCCAAACTTGGTTTTATTAGGGTAAAGATGAGAAGGAAAAAAGGCGTGGGTACGGATATAATAGGATCCGAAAGTTGTCATGGGTCAGGAATTATACCCGTACCAACGACCCATTTAATCAAATGCCCTCTTTGAGTGACATGTGTCCCAAACTTGGTTTCTTTTATTATAGTAGATAGATTAATAACTATAATTCTCAAGATCTTATTGATTCGAAAATTTATAAATATATATAGAGTTAAAATCTTATTTTTAAAATCATCGATCTATTAAAAATACCCAAACTTGTACTTTATAATTTAATTACATATTTTTGGATAATCACCAAAATTTATATAATTTATAAAAATTCTATGATATCATAATCCTCCAAAATTATCAGAAATATTATTCATGAATCTTGTTCAATGAATTTCTAATTTTTTTATATAATTCTTATTATATAAATAATGTTAAACATTCATAATGATTCCTGTAGAAGTCCATAAATTCCTAAAAATTACATGAACTAATCTGACATGATATAGAACAGTAGGGTAAATTCAATTTCACTAAAATAGGTGTATAAGATTAAAAGCCCCAATTTCAAGAACTCAAGAACCCTAGGTTCGTCAAGAATTCAATTTGGATTCCTAGAGACTTAAAATACAGAAATTGACAATAGAAAATTGTAGAGCACGAAAAATAAATAAGTTTAGGCTTTGGAATCACCTGAAAAGGTTGAGAATTGAAGGAGTTATCGGCACGTGAAGTTTGGAGCCCTAGAATGTTCTTCGATTAAATTCGTGATGTAGAGATGATGAAACAAGGAAATTTCAGCGAGGTTTTGCTTTGTTTTTGCAGGACATTCGAGTGGTATAAGTTTCATGAAACAATTTTATGTTTTGAGAAAGAACCCAACATGGTTTAACAAAAACTCTAATGGTGTAAGGATTTTAGATTCAATAAGTTAATTAAAGGGCATTAACGAACGAACCCGAGTATATAACAGCTAATGTGCGGCCCAGAAGTCATGCGAGACCCAATTCTATATTTCATCATATGTTTTCAATTCTTTGGGTAAACCGGGGTAGAATGCATGCATTATTTCATTTTATACAACAGTAACTCACCTTATTATTTTATCTAATTGTTTGTGTAGTACAGATATACACATCCTATTAACAGATTACCTATGATCCTTTTTTTTAAACAACAACAGTGGTCGACAACCTATTTAAGCATAAAATTCCTATTGGGCCAATAACCTATATTCACATGCAACTGAATTTGCATTTATTGCTTTAATGGTATCATTCATAATTTGCATTCACATGGTTATGATTAACATAGCCGACATCAGTTTCTATATCAATTTCTATGTCAGTTTATTATTGGACCATTACTCATCCTATAACAATCATCATGAAGTCACATAACATGCAAAAATCAAGACTATACATACGCATCGTCACCTACTCGTAATTAACAATAACATAAAGAAAATCAAGATTTACTAACCGGGATCTTTGATTGACAGAATGATATCTACACGAGGAGGGGGGGGGGTTTCTTGAGTCGAAAATCAGGGAAAACAATAGGGTTTTTGTATGTGTAATATCATGATACATGACCCCATATCTATACAACTAGAATTTGTAGACAACTAGGACTCTTGGCCGGCCCTTAATTAATTACCCACTTGGGCTCTACCAAACCCAATCGTAAGCCTAGAGAATAAAGTGTTGGGTTTGTTTGGCCATTAATTGAGATTGGTCTTTTGGTTGAGATTGGGCTTATGAAACTCAACCAAGAATAACCCGTACGCATGGCCCAATTATAAACTAATCGTGTGTCAAGACGCGACCCAAAAAGAACGAGTTATAATACTAGCGCGATGCATTAATTCACAACGGAGAGAGATGAATAATAAGAAATTAGAATCACGGAAATAAACAACACTGACCTTGGATGTTTGGGTTGTCACATCATCCCCAACTTGAAAGAAATTTCGCCCCGAAATTTGACAAGTAAGCACAGATGAATGAAGTGATAAATCAAGATTGTTGCGGATTTTCCTCAGGTGCCACTGTCACACCCCAACCGATGGCGGAATCATCGGGGCGCGGCACTGAGCGAAACAGATTGTTCAGAAGTTTTCCACAACAACTATCATACAAATTCAATTTAAATGATCCAAACCAATAACACTGTCTCGACAACTCAGATTTAATTTATTACAGACCAAATGTTCAAATAATGCCCGGAATCATTAGACTCATCCGGACAAGATCTACAGAGGGCTAAAGCCATAGACGCTTGATCGAACAACTCCAATGGATCCATGGCTAGCGTTTATTTGCTTCTAGAAACCCCTAGGTAGGCTACGACCTACAACTGCTAGATGGGCACTAGAGCCTTATTATCGCTTCGCTTTCCTAGCAAGCTAACACCTTAAACACCGGTCACATACGTTAAAATAAAGTCAATACATAAAATGTAAAGGTGAGTACACAAGTTTGATATAGCATATAGAGTTCGAATAGTTTACGCATAACCAGGCACGTACACAGAGGAAAACGATGCATGTAAATTATCAACATGGGACCATCGGTACCAACGACTACGGGTTGACTGTCCGAGACAGTTCGCAATACATGATTACCACCGTAATCCATGCAAGTAATTGTCCTTAGCAACCCGCGTGTGAACGGGTGCTGAGTCCAAACTATAGTACTATGTTGCTAAAGCAGGTAGATAGCACTCCACGTGTAAACATAATAAACAGCAATCATTTAGTCAAGTAGCACATGCGAATAGGTTAGCGTTCAAATAGTTTGTGTTTGATTGTGGTTTTGATAGATAACGTATGTAACACCCAAAAGTGCTAAAAGCAAAAAGGGTTCGAGTATACTCACAGTGATTTGGTATGGATTGAAGGGAGCGCTGAGAGAAGTTAGCCTGAATAGTTCGATAGTATAACGATGAGTAACACGGAGATACAAACAAGTGATGATGGATAGATTGGCCCGGTCGATCGGACAGCTGGTTCGATCGGACGGGCTGTTCGTCCGGTTTGAAAGTCCGTTTGAACATTCCCATTCGAGGGGATTATTTCTTCCTTTAGGAAAGGATGTGTTTGTGTATGATGGTTTGAACTTTTGAAGTTTTTGTAGCATTACCTTTCAAGTCGGTCGATCGAACGGACTGTTCGATCGGTTTGCCCAACCGATCGGTTTGCAACTTCAGTGTTATAAATTTGGCAATGTGTCACTCGATCGGGTGGCATGCTCGATCGGGTGACATTCCAATGTTTCGAAAAATGGTTAAGTGTTGAAGTATAGTATCTCATGATCCGATGAGTAATGTTACAATCGAATGGCATTGTCGATCGAACATCACCTCGTCAATACTACACTTTGTGAAATTGTGGGTCCATGTGTTAGCCGATCGGCTGTCCCGGTCGATCGGCTGGGTGGTCCGTTCGGCTGGGCTGTCCGATCGGACAGCCTAACCGTTCGGCCAGCATTCCTGACCTGGTTAGCCTATCTTCTAACACTTGGTTGTTTTGGTTAATCTTGATGTGATTTTGAGGTAGTTTGTTAACGAGTCGAACCACGAAACATAAGTCCTTACTTGGTTCACTGGCTCGGGCAGGAATCACCCAAGTCCGGTCAGTGGACGGTTCGGAACCATAGTTTAACGTTTAACCCGAAATCGATGAACCTCGTAGGTAGAATCCGAATCTTGAACCATGTGTTTGTTTAGGATGATTTGTAAGTTGGTTCAAGCTCCGTTTTCACCGGTTGAGTGTAAAAGAGTTGAAAGATAGTTAAAACCGTCTTTCAATGCTTTTTCCACCGTGAAATGTTAAGATCCTTGGTAGATTTTAGGTTGTTTATGTGGAAATCGGCTAGATCTAAGCTAATCATAGTGGAATGATGCCAAAACTTGATGTTCTTGAAGAACACCATGATGACATCACCCAAGAACACCTAGATCTTGGTGATTTCATGGTTAAAATCCAAGTTTTGAAAGATAGAAAGGTGTAGAATCATTAAATGAACAAACTCGTACAAGATTTAGGGTGAAAAACTTACCGGATTGAAGAGAAATTGGAGAAATAGTGAAGAACAAGGGCTGGTCGGTCAGAGCTTTCCAAAAGTAGTAAAGATGACAATGACAGCCCTATTTATAGGCTTCCAAAAGAGGAAAGGCTCAACCGATCGGCCAGGATTCCTGGTCGAATGGGTTGCTCGATCGAACAGCATGTTCGATCGGCTAGCCTGTTCGATCAGTGGTCCTGTTCGATCAGGATGCTCCTTTTTGAGAGTTTTGCGATGATTTTTGGTATTTCGATTTCGATGAATGATGATTTGAGTATGATAGAGTTCATAATTAAATTAGTTTCAGTCCTAACCACTATATCTAACATAAAAGCATCCTTACACCACATTTCAGGTTCGATTTCGATTGAGTTTGATTATCCTTCGAGTTTCGATTTGATTGATTGATTCACCACACATAACTACGTAACATAAACATACACGGATAACACGTAAGGCACACACACGTATAAAAGTACCAAAATTTCCGTATTTGAGTTCGATGATTGATTCGATTAGCTTGATTATTGATTGATTAACTTTATTGCATTGCTGCTTCCTATTATTCACAGTCAATTATCGGTTCGCACTTAGATTATCGATCGATTAATTTTGATTACACAACACTTACTCCACATAATACAAAAATAAAAATTAAAATAACTTTAATTCTAATAACAGTCAACATTTGACTTTGACTTTGACATTTGAAAAATACGGGGTGTTACAGCCCCCCTTTGTTTAGGGAATTTCGTCCCGAAATTAGGTTGAGAGCCGTACATCGCCGTGATTTTACCAATTTGATGCTTCAGATCTATCTGAACAATTGCGGGTACTTGGCCTTCATGTCGCTTTCGAGTTCCCAAGTGAACTCCGCGCCTCGTTTGCCTTCCCATCGGACTTTCACGATTGGAATGCGAGAGCATCTGTGTTGCTTGGTTTGGCGATCCATGATTTCGACAGGCTTTTCCACGAAGTGTAACGTTTCGTTGACCTGAAGAGCGTCAAGTGCTACCGCCAAAATCGATAACACACGCACGGAGCATGTCTTCAAGAGTACGAATCGTTCTTTTAGTCTGTCCGTCGGTTTGTGGGTGGAATGCGGTACTCAAATTCAGCGTCGTACCAAGAGCCGCTTGAAATGTTTCCCACAATCTCGAAGTAAACCTAGCGTCACGGTCAAAGATGATGTCTCGAGGCGTACCATGATTCCGAATGATCTCGTCGGTGTAGATTTAGGCTAGTTTGGCCACCTTATAGCCTTCTCGTGTCGGCAAAAAGTGGGCTGATTTGGTTAGACGGTCGACTAGATCCCAAATACTGTCGTGACCTGATGGCGTGGTCGGAAGCTTAGTTACGAAATCCATAGCTATGCTCTCCCACTTCCATATAGGTATCGGCGGTTGTTCGAGTAAGCCGGAAGGTCTTTGATGTTCAGCCTTAACTCTTGCACAGGTTAAGCAGCTACCAACATAAAGAGCGATATCCCGTTTCATCCCAGGCCACCAGTACTTGTAATGAAGATCCTGGTACATCTTGTCTGCACCGGGATGAATGGAGTATCGGGATTTGTGAGCTTCATCCATGATAATCTTTTGCAAATCGGTCCTCTTCGGGATCAAGATTCGGTCTAGATAATAGAATATCCCATTAGCCTTGCTTATAAGATGAGATCCATCGTGATAGATCCTCTCTCTCTTCAATGTACGCTCATTAAAGCAAGCATGTTGGGCTTCACGGATGAGAGTTTTGAGGTTATACTGCGCTTGGATGTTCTGGACACCGAGCACATAATTCTTTCGGCTGAGCGCGTCGGCAACTACATTCGCCTTGCCTGGGTGATAACGAATCTCACAGTCGTAATCGTTGAGGAGTTCTACCCATCGGCGTTGACGCATGTTGAGTTCTCTCTGATTAAAGATATGTTGTAAGCTCTTGTGATCGGTGAAGATCGTACACTTGGTACCATACAGGTAGTGTCGCCAAATCTTTAACGCAAAGACAACTGCGCCTAGCTCGAGGTCATGGGTTGTATAGTTCTTCTCGTGCATTTTGAGCTGTCGAGATGCGTAGGCTATAACCTTGTCTCGTTGCATGAGAACACAACCAAGACTAAGGTTAGAAGCATCACAATAGACAACGAAGTCATTGCTTCGGTCGGGCAGTGTGAGAATCGGTGCATTGCACAGCATATATTTGAGGGTTTGAAAGGCAGTCTCCTATGCGGTTCCCCACACAAAAGGCTTGTCTTTATGAGTAAGAGCGGTGAGCGGCACGGCGATTTTGGAGAATCCTTCGATAAATCGTCGGTAATAACCCGCTAGTCTGAGAAAAGAACGAACTTCGGACGGGTTCTTAGGCGTAATCCAACCTTTAACTGCTTCAATCTTCGCGGGGTCGACGTGTATACCCTGACTATTCATGATGTGACCCATAAATTGAAACTCCTCCAGCCAGAATTCACACTTGGAGAACTTGGCGTAGAGTTGATTCTCCTGGAGTAACTCGAGAACCAAACGTAGATGTTGCGCATGTTCGGCCTTCGACTTGGAATAGATCAAGACATCGTCGATGAACACGATGACAAAACGGTCTAGGAAGGGCTTACACACGCGATTCGTCAGATCCATGAAAACCGCGGGTGCGTTCGTCAAACCAAATGGCATAACAATGAATTCGTAATGTCCGTAGCGGGTTCGAAAAGCGGTTTTAGGTTTGTCTTCCTCTTGTATCCGCAACTGATGGTAGCCTGAGCGTAGATCGATCTTTGAGAAGCACTGAGCACCTTGTAGCTGGTCAAACAAATCATCAATTCGGGGCAAGGGGTATCAGTTCTTGATGGTTAGCTTATTCAACTCCCGATAATCGATGCACATCCGGAACGACCCATCCTTCTTTTTAACGAAAAGGACTGGCGCGCCCCAAGGAGAAGTGCTCGGGCGAATAAACCCTTTTTCAAGCAATTCCTGGAGTTGGTTCGATAGCTCGCGCATTTCAGAGGGGGCGAGTCGATAAGGGGCTTTGGCAACAGGGTTAGCTCCAGGAATAAGGTCGATTCGAAAGTCGATATCACGACTTGGAGGTAATCCAGGGAGATCATCAGGGAACACCTGAGGAAACTCACGGACCACTGGGACATCTTTGACTTCAACTTTCTTTCTCTTTCCCTCCTCCGCTACGACTATATTGGCCAAGAAGGCTCGATATTCCTTGCAGAGATATTTGTTGGCTTGAAGACACGACATGAGCTTGAGACCTTTCGTAGCAGTTTCACCATAAACACATAGAATATCACCACTGGCTAACACGAATCGAATCATCTTATCGAAGCACACAACTTCAGCATGGTTTTCGCGAAGAAAGTCCATGCCTACTATGACGTCGAAACTTCCGAGTTGCATCGGAATAAGGTTGATGGGGAAGATGTGATTGTTGAGTTCAAGAGTACAATCACGGAGCACGGAATTAACAGCGATGGTTCTTCCAATAGCAACTTCGACTTCAAACGACGACGAAAGATAAGAGCGCTTACGACTAAGGAGCTTCTCGAATTCAAACGACACAAAGCAGTTATCGGCTCCAGTATCAAACAAACATGATGCATATATACCATTCACAAGGAACATACCATTGACCACATTGTTGTCAGCTTGAGCCTCACGTGCATTGATGTTGAAGGTTCTGGCGTGGGCTGCTTGCTGTTGTTGCTGAGGCTGCTGTTGTTGTTGCTGCTGGAGTTGTTGGGCCTCTTGCTTGACTACCCTGTTCAGGCATCGGTTTGCAAAGTGGTTAGGATCACCACATGCAAAGCAGGTCCAAACATTGGTTGCTGGTGCTTGGGCTGCTGGTTGACCTTGTGGGGCAGGGAGTAGAGCCTGATTAACGGCGGCTTGAGCTTGAGCTTGAGCTTGACAGGGACCATAGCGACAACTCGCAGTGAAATGCCCATAGAGATTGCAGTGAGCGTAGAATTGGCAAGCCACACCCACTAGATGGTGATAAGAACACGTTGGACATAGTGGGTGGGGGCCGGTATATGCACGCTTTGCTGGCGGTGCATTGATCACTGGGGCTGAACTCTGTGGTTGCTGCTGCTGAACTGGTACACACTGAAGAGGAGCAGCATTGGTTGCGGCAGCGCAACTCTTGTTCTTCTTCCTCCTTCTCGAAGACTTGGAGGTTTGAGCAGTGGTGTTGTCGGTTGATGCTGCTGTGACTTGATGCAATGACTTGGCTTGCTTATCCCAGAAACCAGCCTTTACCCGCTTGTCGTTAATCTCAGCGGCTAGCAGGTAGGTTTCCTCGATCGTTGCGGGCTTGGAGGCATGAACAAAATCCGCTACACAGTCCGGAAGAGCGCGGATGTACTTCTTGATGGTCATATCTGGGGTCTTGACCTGATCGGGACAGATAATGCTCAACTGCTTGAAGCGAGCAGTGAGACCAGCGTTGTCGCCTTCCTTCTGCTTGATAACCTAAAATTCATCCTCCAGCTTTTGGCGTTCGTGGGGAGGACAGAACTCGTCGATCATGATTGCTTTCAATTCCTCCCACGTCAGCTCGTATGCTGCGTCGTTCCCGCGCTTGTTTCGCTCTGCGGTCCACCAGTCCAAAGTACGAGATTGGAAGACGCCAGTAGCGTTGAGAGTACGGAGGTGTTCGGGGCATCCGCTTTGTCGGAGGGTGACTTCCACCGAGTCGAACCAATGAAACATGGCTGTAGGGCCATCCTCACCGGTGAACTCCTTCGGTCCACATGCTTTGAATTGCTTAAAGCTAAAAGCAGTCTTGTTGGAATCTTTGGGAAAATCAGCTCGAGATTCCTTGGACGATTTGCTCACGTTCTCATACACATCACTTACAGCCTTCGCTACAGTTTTGGACATGATCGCAGCAAGGAGTCGGTCTCTCTTTTCCTGACGGGTAAGACGGCGAGACATGGATAATGACGACATGGTCTGCAATAAACATCGCCACAGGGCTCAACACAACGAAACCGAATCTCACCTCACACATCTAGGTTACTAAAGCTTAGAATCACGCCGAAGCATATAACACATAACAAATAGGCTCAAAACATAGAATGCACATAATCACAGAAGCACGTAAGCAAGTAGGGCACAGAACACCTAAACACATACGCATTTAGCACAGAGGCAGTCAGAAAACAGAAACCTATACTTCCAAGTCGAGTGTCGTTCGTATAATATATCGAGTAACACCATATCGTATCGTCTAACTTAGTCGTATAGCGTAATATGACATAATAATACCGTCTGGATTCGCTTTATCGGGGAATTGATTCGAGATGGAATAGTATTTCAAATTGTGCGGATTGATAATAAAATTGAATAACCAGCAAAATATAAACACGGAAACAGGCAAACACATAAAATCAGCGAAGTATCATATAAAACCAAGAGATAGATTGTCTACGGCTACTAGACATCGACTAACCAAGGAAATTCAACTATTCACAGTGGACTTGTCGTCACTTTCGACTCTAGGCGCTGTGTTTCTGCCTCAATTCTCGGGCATTACGCACGTGTTTCCTAGGTCATACTTGTGAGTTCAGGTCGTTGGAGTCCGTCAAATGTCTTGGCGAGATGAAATAAAGTTCGGAACAATTGCCAAGGTTAGGGTTTCACCCCTAGCTTAGCAATTTCTTCCTTGTTTTAAGAAATCCTGGGGAAAATTTGAATCAAAATGTGGGTTTCAGCCCTGATTTGGTATAATTCTCCCCGTTTGTTGTAGAAATAAGGAGATTCACATAAATAATTGACATAAATCAGACAACTTAGCCAGGAGTTTGCGGTTTTCACACCTAATCCTGTCCAAATTGCTGACTTCGATTTGGAGTCCGAGTGCAGTGATAGCAAAGAATAACATGAATAAGCACATAAACTTGGTCTTTTGGTTCTTAGCTATAGTCTAGGTCTCTAAGACAGCGACCCGGACTAGGTCGTGTCTAACCTAATTCCCTATAGTTATGGCTTTGATACCAATCTGTCACACCCCAACCGATGGCGGAATCATCGGGGCGCGGCACTGAGCGAAACAGATTGTTCAGAAGTTTTCCACAACAACTATCATACAAATTCAGTTTAAATGATACGTCCCATAACGTATCCTAAATTAAATAATAAGTTATTATAGATAATCATCCAAACAAATAACACTGTCTCGACAACTCAGAATTAATTTATTACAGACCAAATGTTCAAATAATGCCCGGAATCATTAGACTCATCCGGACAAGATCTACAGAGGGCTAAAGCCATAGACGCTTGATCGAACAACTCCAACGGATCCATGGCTAGCGTTTATTTGCTTCTAGAAACCACTAGGTAGGCTACAACCTACAACTGCTAGATGGGCACTAGAGCCTTATTATCGCTTCGCTTTCCTAGCAAGCTAACACCTTAAACACCTGTCACATACGTTAAAATAAAGTCAATACATAAAATGTAAAGGTGAGTACACAAGTTTGATATAGCATATAGAGTTCGAATAGTTTAGCATAACCAGGCACGTACACAGAGGAAAACGATGCATGTAAATTATCAACATGGGACCATCGGTACCAACGACTGCGGGTTGACTGTCCGAGACAGTTCGCAATACACGATTACCACCGTAATCCAGGCAAGTAATTGTCCTTAGCAAACCCCGTGTGAACGGGTGCTGAGTCCAAACTATAGTACTATGTTGCTAAAGCAGGTAGATAGCACTCCACGTGTAAACATAATAAACAGCAATCATTTAGTCAAGTAGCACATGCGAATAGGTTAGCGTTCAAATAGTTTGTGTTTGATTGTGGTTTTAATAGATAACGTATGTAACACCCAAAAGTGCTAAAAGCAAAAAGGGTTCGAGTATACTTACAGTGATTTGGTATGGATTGAAGGGAGCACTGAGAGAAGTTAGCCTGAATAGTTCGATAGTATAACGATGAGTAACGCGGAAATACAAACAAGTGATGATGGATAGATTGGGCCGGTCGATCGGACAGCTGGTTCGATCGGACGGGCTGTTCGTCCGGTTTGAAAGTCCGTTTGAACATTCCCATTCGATCGGCCGGCAGGCTCGATCGGCTGGTCCTTTCGAGTGGATTGTTTCTTCCTTTAGGAAAGGATGTGTTTGTGTATGATGGTTTGAAATTTTGAAGTTTTTGCAGCATTACCTTTCAAGTCGGTCGATCGAACGGACTGTTCGATCGGTTAGCCCAACCGATCGGTTTGCAACTTCAGTGTTATAAATTTGGCAATATGTCACTCGATCGGGTGGCATGCTCGATCAGGTGACATTCCAATGTTTCGAAAAATGGTTAAGTGTTGAAGTATAGTATCTCATGATCCGATGAGTAATGTTACAATCGAATGGCGTAGTCGATCGAACATCACCTCGTCAATACTACACTTTGTGAAATTGTGGGTCCATGTGTTAGCCGATCGGCTGTCCGGGTCGATAGGCTGGGTGGTCCGTTCGGCTGGGCTGTCCGATCGGACAGCCTAACCGTTCGGCCAGCATTCCTGACCTGGTTAGCCTCTCTTCTAACACTTGGTTGTTTTGGTTAATCTTGATGTGATTTTGAGGTAGTTTGTTAACGAGTCGAACCACGAAACATAAGTCCTTACTTGGTTCACTGGCTCGGGCAGGAATCACCCAAGTCCGGTCAGTGGACGGTTCGGAACCTTAGTTTAACGTTTAACCCGAAATCGATGAACCTCGTAGGTAGAATCCGAATCTTGAACCATGTGTTTGTTTAGGATGATTTGTAAGTTGGTTGAAGCTCCGTTTTCACCGGTTGAGTGTAAAAGAGTTGAAAGATAGTTAAAACCGTCTTTCAATCCTTTTTCCACCGTGAAATGTTAAGATCCTTGGTAGATTTTAGGTTGTTTATGTGGAAATCGGCTAGATCTAAGCTAATCATAGTGGAATGATGCCAAAACTTGATGTTCTTGAAGAACACCATGATGACATCACCCAAGAACACCTAGATCTTGGTGATTTCATGGTTAAAATCCAAGTTTTGAAAGATAGAAAGGTGTAGAATCATTAAATGAAAACAATTGTACAAGATTTAGGGTGAAAAACTTACCGGATTGAAGAGAAATTGGAGAAATAGTGAAGAACAAGGGCTGGTCGGTCAGAGCTTTCCAAAAGTAGTAAAGATGATAATGACAGCCCTATTTATAGGCTTCCAAAAGAGGAAAGGCTCCACCGATCGGCTAGGATTCCTGGTCGAATGGGCTGCTCGATCGAACAGCATGTTCGATCGGCTAGCCTGTTCGATCAGTGGTCCTGTTCGATCAGGATGCTCCTTTTTGAGAGTTTTGCGATGATTTTTGGTATTTCGATTTCGATGAACGATGATTTGAGTATGATAGAGTTCCTAATTAAATTACTTTCAGTCCTAACCACTATATCTAACATATAAGCATCCTTACACCACAATTCGGGTTCGATTTCGATTGAGTTTGATTATCCTTCGAGTTTTGATTTGATTGATTGATTCACCACACATAACTACGTAAAATAAACATGCACGGATAACACGTAACGCACACACACACACGTATAAAACTACCAAAATTTCCGTATTTGAGTTCGATGATTGATTCGATTAGCTTGATTATTGATTGATTAACTTTATTGCATTGCTGCTTCCTATTATTCACAGTCAATTATCGGTTCGCAGTTAGATTATCGATCGGTTAATTTGGATTACACAACACTTACTCCACATAATACAAAAATAAAAATTAAAATAACTTTAATTCCAATAATAGTCAACATTTGACTTTGACTTTGACATTTGAAAAATACGGGGTGTTACAGCCACATCATCCCCAACTTGATTGGGAATTTCCTCCCGAAATTCACTAGTTGCATTAATCTTAGGTTCACCAGGCCGGGACTTGTTCTTTGGGAATAAATGTGGATACTTGAGCGTCATCTGATCCTCGCGTTCCCACGTGAACTCCGGTCCACGCCTTTAGTTCCAACGAACTCTCACAATTGGAATGCGGCTATGTTTACGCACCTTGACCTCCCGATCCATGATCTCTATCGGCTCTTCGACAAACTGCAACTTATCGTCGATCTTGAGTTCTTGAAATGGCACCACCAGCGTCTCATCAGCCAAACACTTCTTCAATTGCGACACGTGGAAGACATCGTGCATATTACCCAACTCAGCAGGTAACTCGAGCTTGTTAGCGACTTTACCAATCCACTCCAGGATTTTAAATGGCCCAACATAACGCGGATTAAGCTTGCCACGTTTCCCGAAGCGTACAACACCCTTCCACGGCGACACTTTCAACATAACACGATCATTAACTTCGAACTCCAACGGTTTGCTACGCTTGTCAGCGTAGCTTTTCTGACGATCACGCGCTGCTGCCATACGATTCCTGATCTGAACAATCATTTCTGAAGTTTCAAGTACAAGCTCAGGGCCTATGATCTGGCTATCACCCACCTCAGCCCAACAGAGAGGAGAACGACATTTCCGCCTGTACAATGCTTCGAATGGAGCTGCCTGAATACTAGTGTGGTAGCTATTGTTGTAGGAGAACTCTATCAGCGGCAGATGTTTCTCCCAGCTCTTGCCAAAGTCAATAACACATGCCCGCAGCATGTCTTCAAGCGTCTGAATGGTGCGCTCACTCTGACCATTCGTCTGTGGGTGATAAGCAGTACTCATATCGAGTTGTGAACCGAACGATTTATGCATTAACCGCCACAACTCAGAAGTGAAACGCGGATCCCAGTCCGAGATGATAGAAGTCGGCACCCCGTGCCTAGAAACTACCTTCTTAAGATAAACTACTGCAAGCTGCGAGAACTTATCTGTTTCCTTGATTGCTAGAAAATGCGCTGACTTCGTAAGACGGTCAACAATCACCCAAATAGTATCGTTTCCAGCCTGAGTCCTCGGTAAACCAGTGACGAAATCCATAGCAATCTGCTCCCATTTCCACATGGGTATCTTTGGCTGCTGGAGTAGACCTGAGGGTTTCTGATATTCCACCTTGACTTTAGCACAAGTCAAACACTTACTCACGTATGTCGCTATGATAACTTTCATATTCGGCCACCAATACAAGACTTTGAGGTCCTGATACATCTTATCAGACCCCGGATGAATAGAGTATCGTGACTTGTGCGCTTCATCCATCACAAGTTCTCTGAGGTCACCAAACAGAGGAATCCATACTCTTTCCATAAAATAATGGATGCCATCAAATCTCCGCTCAAGCTGCTTTTTCATACCCCGCAAACCCTCAGCTTCAATGTTTTCTTCCTTTAATGCCTCAGCTTGAGCCATACGAATCTTATCAGGAAGGTTTGAATGAATAGTGAGTTGTAATGCGCGAACACGTTTAGGCTTTGTCTATTTTCGGCTAAGCGCATCCGCTACTACATTAGCTTTACCCGGATGATACTTGATAGCACACTCATGGTCGTTCAAAAGCTCTATCCAACGTCATTGCCGCATGTTCAAATCCTTCTGGTCGAAGATATGCTGAAGGCTTCTGTGATCGGTGTAGATAGTGCATTTGGTACCATACAGATAGTGCCTCCAGATCTTCAACGCGAAAACCACAGCTCCTAACTCCAAGTCGTGAGTCGTATAATTATTCTCGTGTACCTTCAATTATCGAGAAGCATATGCTATCACTTTGCCGCGCTGCATCAACACACAACCGAGACCCTGAATCGATGCATCACAATAAACCACAAAATCTTCCGTACCCTCTGGTAGAGACAAGATCGGTGCGGTGCACAATTTCTGCTTCAGAAGTTGGAAAGCATCCTCATGCTTCACTCCCCAAGAATAAACTACGTTCTTTTGCGTCAAGGAGGTAAGAGGTTGAGCGATCTTTGAGAAATCCTGAATGAACCGACGATAGTACCCTGCAAGACCAAGAAATTGTCGCACCTCCGAAGGATTCTTCAGTGCCGCCCAATTCCTAATAGCATCGATCTTAGCAGGATCCGCGTGTATCCCCTTTTCGTTAACAATATGCCCAAGAAAATGTACTTCTCGAATCCAGAAGTCACACTTAGAAAACTTCGCGTAAAGTTGCTCCTTCCTCAGGAGCTCCAAGATAAGGCGTAGATGTCGCTCATGGTCCTCCTCGCTCTTGGAGTAGATCAAGATGTCGTCGATGAAAACAATAACGAAATCGTCGAGATACGGTTTGCACACGCGGTTCATGAGATCCATGAAGACCGCTGGTGCATTAGTCATCCCAAACGGCATAACCAAAAACTCGTAGTGGCCATACCGTGTTCGAAAAGCCGTCTTTGGAACATCCTCCTCCTTGACTTGTACCTGATGATAGCCCGACCTTAAGTCGATCTTGGAATAAAAACTCGACCCTTGCAGCTGGTCAAACACGTCGTCAATGCGTGGTAAAGGGTAGCAATTTTTGATTGTCACCTTGTTGAGCTCAGGATAATCTATGCACATCCCAAAGGACCCATCCTTCTTCTTCACAAACAGTACTGGGGCTCCCCAAGGCGAAGAGCTAGGTCAGATAAAACCCCTATCCAACAGCTCTTGGAGTTGATTCGATAACTCCTGTAACTCTCCTGGTGCAAGACGATAAGGAGCACGAGCAATCGGGGCTGCTCCTGGCGCGAGGTCGATCTGAAATTCCACCTGACGATGTGGAGGTAAACCAGGGAGTTCTTCAGGAAATAAATCGGGAAATTCACGAACCACTGGAAGATCCTTGATCCTTCTCTCATCAGACTGCGAGTCAGTAACGAGAGCTAAAAGAGCAGGGTAGCCCTTGCGTAAACACTTCTGAGCCTTTATGGCCGAGATAATACTAACCATGGCACCACTATGATGACCCTGAACCGATAAGGATTCTCCGCTAGGGAGAGGAATACGCACGATTTTCTCCTTGCAAAGAATTTCCGCTTGGTGCTTGGACAGCCAATCCATGCCAACGACTACGTCAAAACTTCCAAGAGTAACTGGAAGTAGGTCAATGTCGAACACTTGACCCATGAGATCGAGTTTACAACCAAACAGAACATGAGAAGCCTCTATCGATTTACCATTAGCTAGTTCTACTATATGGTTAGTGACAAGAGGTGTAGGACTCAATCCTAAACGACTACTGAACTCCAACGATACGTAACTGTAATCGGCACCAGAGTCAAATAAAACAGAAGCAAATATGTTGTTTATCGAAAACGTACCAGTCACTACGTTGCCATCATTCTTAGCTTCCCTAGCTCCAATAGTGAGCACCCTCCCGTGTGCACCATTTCCTCCATTGCCCCCATTGTTGTTGTTCCTGTTGTTATTGTTCCCAGCATTGTTGTTGTTATTGGCATTCTGATTCAGCTGAGGGAAATCCCGCTTGAAGTGGCCCTCGTCCCCGCACTGGAAACACACTTTCTTAACACCCTGATTCTGCTGTGGTTGTTGCCTTTGTTGTCGCTGGTGCTGCTGGCTTTGCTGCTGCTGCTGCTTTGGCTGTGGGGCTCTACAGTCTTTGGCCTCATGGCCCACTTTCTCACATCTACGACAAGTTCGGAGGCACTGTCCATAGCGATGATAGCCACACTTGCTGCACTGTGGCTTCTTTCCCACATAAGAACCCCGATTCTGATTGCTGCCCTGGCCTTGATTAACTGAAGAAGACTGACTAAAACTGCGGTTGTGGTTGTTATCGGACCTTTTCTGGGATTGACCTGCACTGGTTGCTTTATCGGTATCGTTCCACTTGCGTTTATTATCACTAGCAGGTGTGGTGGCTGTAGCAGTCGAAGTAGTAGCAGAAACACGTGGCCGCAAATTGTTACGTTCGACCTCTTGGTCAGTAATCTTATGTGCTAAACGGACGATACGGGGCAGATTGTCTAGGTTTGCAGCAGTAACGTACCCCTTAACAGCTGGTGCTAAGCCCTTGAGATACAACTCAATTCGCCGGGGTGGAGGTCGAGACGGGTTAGGGCTCAAAGTTGCTAAGTCATTGGACCTCCTTGTGTATGCTTCAATCTCAGATCCCTACATTTTCATATTATAATACTCGTTCTCCAGTTTCTGAATCTCATCACGAGGACAATATTCCTCCCTCATCAACTCCTTAAAGTCATCCCAAGTGGTGGCATTCTCCATTTCAATACCCAACATCTGCACCTGGGCATTCCACCACGTCAGGGCACCATCCTCAAGTGTGCCCGTAGCATACTTCACTCTGTCCTAGCAGGACAATTACACATCGCGAAAACCGCCTCTGCCTTCTCAAACCATCGCAGGAGTCCTACAGCCTCTTCAGTCCCACTGAAGGTCTGTGGCTTGCAATCCATGAACATCTTGAACGAACAAGCAGGTGGAGCAGGTGGATTGTTTTGGTTCGCAGGTTGACCAAAAACGAAAGAACGTACAACGCACAGGTAAGATTCGAGTATACGACACAAGGATAGGAAATAATTCGCACATATCGTACCAGCCTGGTAAGCCGCTAGAGCTTCAGCTACACGAGTGTTGATCAGGTTGGTTAACTCGGCCTGCGTCATAGCAATGTGGCCACGTCCGCCACCTCGGCCTCCTCAACGTCCACTCATGGTTCTAAATAAGAGAAGGGAACTATCTTAAGGGTTGAAACAAGGTAAAAGTCAATTTCCACGTTAAAATCTACAACTATCAAGTTTACACATAATAGGGCAGAATCCTTCTCACGTTTGTTAAGCCTCACTGGGACTTACATGAACCTCACGTTATTATTATGTGTGCACCCATAGTAATAAGGTAATTTGCATGCTCCTCTCAGTTCCTCTTAACTTGCGCTAAAAGTTTCCCCCTCATTCAAATAGCCAACAGTGGGTAGTACAGGATTATGATTCACAAAATTCAAAGGGTAGTGTCACACTATCAAGTCACCATAGTAGCTAACATATCGTTTCGTGCAAACTGTAAGTGTATGACTACTAAACAAGTAATGCATAAAGTAAACAGAAGACGAACCTTGCAATCTGGAGCTGAGTGTCATGGTCGATTTTCAAAGTTGTTTGGTTATAGCCTGGTTTTATAAAAACGTTTTTAAAACCAAGTTCACTATAACCAGTGGCTCTGATACCAAACAGTCACACCCCCAAAATACCACTTAGGGAGTGTCCCTGATAGGCGTGTGACGTACCAGCAATGAGCCACTAATTACTTTGAACCCATACATGTTTCTAAAATAAAGTTCTTGATTAATAATAGAACACCATCCAAGTTCAAAAGAAAACCAAAGTATTCAGCGGAAGCAAAACCAAACGAAGTTAAATAGTTTAAGACCAATATAAAGTATCAACAAATCAGAACACAAATCCCTCCAATCGACCCATGAGACTCCAGCTACTCCAGACAGCAAGTTCCAATGTAAACAGCTAACGGCAAACAAGCATGCAAACAAGTGTGTCAGACTACGCTGGTGAGTTCAAGGTTTTGTTACCGAGTTTAGTTTATCAGATGTATATACAAAACAGTTTATCAATTTGATTTGATGTTGTTATTAACTCGATTACCGAAATGGCTACAAGATGTGTTTGCCCAACCCCAATGTCTCTATCAAAACATTGGTCATGCTTTAAGGAAATTAGTTCACGCCCGACCTCCCTAAGACGGTGTGAGGGTGCCAAACCTAATAACGCTATCAGCTAATAACCTCGTTGCCTTCCCGGCAACTGTCGGTAGATGTAAGGGGTCTTATATGATAGAAACTGAGTAATAACCAACATCCCAATAACCTGCGTTCCCCCTGGAACGTTACCCAATATCCCTTCCCGGGATGCATGCTTGGAAAAGAGCAGTGAAGTCACCTTAGATTTGCTCGGTATTTAACAAGTTACTTTACCAGTTCCAAGTTGGTCAACCAAACCCTAATGTTGTTACCAGTGACAAATCAGTTTCGTATACTCACGAATTACGTATTCCACATTCACGTTACACAAGTAGCACCACACAATATCATGCAAGTTGTAACATTTATTCATGCAACTCAGCAAATCATAACACACATCAACGTGTCATACAATAGGTGTTAGAATCCCATACCATTTGGTTACATGGCCACATCCTTTAATCAGATTACAATACTCAACATTACTCATTCAAATGTGTGCTCTATTCCGTTCGAGACCCAACCCGAGTATATAACAGCTAATGTGCGGCCCAGAAGTCATGCGAGACCCAATTCTATATTTCATCATATGTTTTCAATTCTTTGGGTAAACCGGGGTAGAATTGCATGCATTATTTCATGTTATACAACAGTAACTCACCTTATTATTTTATCTAATTGTTTGTGTAGTACAGCTATACACATCCTATTAACATATTACCTATGATCCTTTTTTTTAAACAACAACATTGGTCGACAACCTATTTAAGCATAAAATTCCTATTGGGTCAATAACCTATATTCACATGCAACTGAATTTGCATTTATTGCTTTAATTGTATCATTCATAATTTGCATTCACATGGTTATGATTAACATAGCCGACATCAGTTTCTATATCAATTTCTATGTCAGTTTATTATTGGACCATTACTCATCCTATAACAATTATCATGAAGTCACATAACATGAAAAAATCAAGACTATACATACGCATCGTCATCTACCCGTAATTAACAATAACATAAAAAAAATCAAGATTCACTAACGAGGACCTTTGATTGACAGAATGATATCTACACGAGGAGGGGGGGTTTCTTGAGTCGCAAATCAGGGAAAACAATAGGGTTTTTGTATGTGTAATATCATGATACGTGACCCCATATCTATACAACTAGAATTTGTAGACAACTAGGACTCTTGGTCGGCCCTTAATTAATTACCCACTTGGGCTCTACCAAACCCAATCGTAAGCCCAGAGAATAAAGTGTTGGGTTTGTTTGGCCATTAATTGAGATTGGTCTTTGGTTGAGATTGGGCTTATGAAACTCAACCTAGAATAACCCGTATGCATGGCCCAATTATAAACTAATCGTGTGTCAAGACGCGACCCAAAAAGAACGAGTTATAGTACTAGCGCTACGCATTCATTCACAACGGAGAGAGATGAATAATAAGAAATTAGAATCACGGAAATAAACAACACTGACCTCGGAAGTTTGGGTTGTCACACAATTCTCGATTATTTTAGCCAAAATGCATTTTCTCCAAGGTCTTCCTCTTGAATAAATTTCGGGACGAAATTTCCTAAAGGAGGGGAGATGGTAACGCCCTGCTTTTTCATACTTTCCATAATTAGAAAGCTCGCCTTGTAATGCTATTTTTGGAAATCTTGTATTATTGTAGTCGTCCTTTCGTTGTAAAATCCGAGACTTGGATCATAAATAAAATTCGTATTTCTTTAAATTCACCATCTACATATTCATACATGTTCATACGTTGGAATTCATTGTACATCGAATCCTTATTTGTAATTCATACTTATACGATACTTATTCGCGGTGCATGTCCATGCTTGTCCTTAAATTGTTGATACCTAAAAACCCCTAATAATATACTTATTTATACAACGGTTAATCATCTAAAATGTGACATATACTTGTCACTTACAAACATGTTACATACTTGTACATTACACTTTTTACCTAGTTAAATCATGTTTTATTTCATATTTCACCTTGTTACAAGTTAGGGGAAACATTGTTGCATATTATTACACAACTTAATTAACAAAATTACTCGTTATAATATTTTAAAAATAAAAAAATAAAGAAATATGGCAGCCCCAATTCAGCAAAATTCAGCCCCATATAGTTGGGTTTTGTGGGCTAGTTTCAAGGTGTAACCCCTTCTAAACACTTCCAAAGCCCAACCCATTGAAACCCTAATCCTTCCCCCTATAAATACCACTTATAACCAGCCTCCCTACCACTTTTACAACACTAAAAACTCTCAAAACATCCTCCAAACCGTAGCTCAAAGCAAAGGTTCGAGCAGATTGACACCCCTTCACGAAAATGAGCATAACTCACTCAATTCTTATCCGATTCATTTGATTCTTTTTCCTACTACTTTGTATTGACCTTATCTACGTTTCCATGGGGTTTTCACAGTAAATAAGTCCCTGGAACTCCGGAAAAAAGGCTCCAAATTCCACTGATTGTTTTTGTTTTCATGAAATCCTTGTTATTTCTTACCAAACTTGAGTCTATCTCATCTCAAACCTATGTCCTAATGCTTACAACACTTTAGTGGTTGGTTAGACTTAAAAACAAGGTTGAGACACTTAAAAATCAGAGGATTAAACCTCATAAACTTGGTGTTTTGTTTAGGGTTTTTAACCCACAAGTCATGTCAAACTTTGTCTTTGATACCTGAGTGATTATGGAACAACTTGGGTTGTCCAAACATACATCCTCACATGATTTGATGATTTCTCTTAGTTAGTGTGTGTATTTCTTATTCTTTATTGTATGTTCATGACCCTCCTTGGCTGTTTTATATCAAGTGTAGTGGTGAACACTTAGGGGTGCCTAAATGGAAGACTTGATCTTCCTACCTCCTACATGATTTCTATGACATTTAGAGGTACCAAAATGAAGATTTTAATCTTCTACCTCATGCTTGAACTATTGGACATATATTATATACCCTAAACATATTATTCGAATAATCGAATCTTTGATGATGAACTAGTGTTCATATGTCGGGGTACTAGATTACATCATCCTAGACTATGATAACTTGTCACGATTCTAATGGATCCTTGTTCCATGAAAACATCTAAACTCCTTCGAGTTTCCTAGTGTCAAGAACAAGCATCATATGTACTAAATGATTATTTTCCATGTTATTCTCATATCTTATTTTTATGTTGTTTTAAACACCGAATCTCGACTCTAAACATACTTGAACTTTAACCCTTATACATTCGGACTCTAAATCTCTACTCGTCAACAATTGGATAAATCGGAAAGCATATGCAAGCCTTGTGAATATACTCGTATTTCCCCTTTTTACTTTTACCGCTTTTGGGGTGTAACATGTTTACCTATCAACAAACTTACACATGAACATTTTGCTTAAACATATGAACATTCCTAGAACATGCTTGTATACGTGATGGCTTGATACTTTAAAATTGGGTGAAACTTATGTGTTAAACTTATCATTAACTTCGTACGAGCCAAACCGTGACATATGTAGCGCTATAGGATTAACGACCCGCCCTTTATCATCGATAATGTCATGAGCATATTGCGTTTCCTTGGTTTGATATGTTAGACACATGCCATGTTTAAATGTTTATCTTGAATCACATGCTTGCTATGAGGAATTGTTTAAAACATATCTTTTGTTATGTACGTACCAAACTTGTATACTCGCCTTTGCTTTTGCATTGAATTGTATTTTTTAAACATGTTACAGGTTGATGATGACGATGTTATGAAAGGAAGTAGCGTTGATGCCTAGATACACATATAGACGTTTAGGTTTAATATGTTGTATCAATTTTGTTATGTTGTTATGTATTTTGTTAAACTTGTTGTATTTGAATTTCTTGTAATGTTGACAATTTATCTTATGAAATGAAATCGGATTATTTAAATACTTGTCACAATTATTAGCGTTATGATGTCTCGAGCAATCTTCACACTTCGTCTCATCCCGATGTTTCCGCCATTGGTTGGGGTGTGACAAGACACCACGGACAAACGATAAGGAAGAGTCACCTATAACATAAGAAACTAGTTATTAAAGTCATTAATACAAAACCAATTAAGAAGTGCAAAAGATTAAAAATAAAAAGTATTATACTAAGCACTTGTCTACACCAAGTGATGTAAGAGACTTAGGCAAACATGGCTTGATTGTCAAGAACTCTTACGATCAATCTTGGATCCCGAGACGACTCACACACTCTATGATGGACAATGGATGATGGTGGTGGATGATGGTGTTGTGATGGTGATGGGTGGTGGATAAAGTGTGAGAGAGGTGGTGTGCCAAGGGATGAGTTGCAATGGCTCCAAGCACTCCTATTTATAGGCTGAAAAGAAGCCTGGGCACGGCCCCGTGTCCACTGGGCACGGCCCCGTGCCAGTCTGACACTATCTCCCTTCATTAATTGTAATTCACAATTACAATAAATGCGCCTGCAGTACTTTGGGCACGCCCCCGTGTTCACTGGGCACGGCCCCGTGGTGAGCAATAGAAGCTTCTACAAGTTTGTCTTTTCTGCTACTTCTTGGGCACGGCCCTGTGCTCACTGAGCACGGGGCGTGTTCAGTCTTCTGCCTTCTCTGTTTTGCTTGGGAGGATGCTGTCGAGGGGTCGGGCAATCCACTTTTGTTCCCTTTCTTGTATATATGTTAGATTTAGCTGTCTTTTTGCTTCTTTTGTTAATTTGACCTCATATAATCCTGAAAATACAAAAGGAAGACAAAAAATACACTTTTTCCAACATTAGTACTTAAAAAGGGTTAGTTTTATGCCTTATTTGATGTAATTTATATGTTGCATTTTACACACATCAATCCGCGTGAAGGAATAATGACTCGAAGCAAAATTCAAAGAGAAAGAGATCTACAGCTTAAGCCTGCATGAGTGCTTTATTTCACAGATAGAGCCGAAAAACTATCACATGGCGCTGAAAGACAGCTCGTGGTACGAGGCGATGCAGGAAGAGTTGGCTTAGTTTGACAAGCTGAAGGTTTGGAGCTTGGTAATGTCACACCCCAACCGATGGCGGAAACATGGAGTTAGACGAAGATATATTGCTCATCACACATAACGCTAATTTTGACAATAGAATTAAAAATAAATTGATTTCATTCATAACAAAATGTTACAATACATGGAACTTGAAATACAACATGTTCAATATAAGGAAAACAATACAACAAACAAGTACAAAATTTATACAACATATTAACGCCTAAAACGTCTATATGTGTATCTAGGCATCATCACTACTTCAGTTTCATAGCATCATCATCATCAACTGGTAACATGTTGAAAAGTATAGTTCAACACAAATATGTATTGGCGAGTATACAAGTTTTCATACATAGCATAAAAAGATAAGTTTTAAACAATTCCACATGGCATGCTATTGAAACAAGATAAACAATAAAATCGGCATATGTTTAACTAATCAAACCAATGATGAAACGCAATAAGCTCATGACATAACCCAAAGTTTACAGGTGTTGCGTTAATCCTATAGCACTATATTTGTCAAGGATAGGCGCGTACGAAGTTAATGATAAGTCTAACACAAAATGCATTTAATCAAGTAACAAATATGCATGCATGTATAAGGAATGTTTATGCATTTAAGATTAAAGTGTAAGTGTAAGTTTATAGTTTAACATGTTACATCCCAAAAGGTGGTAAACGAAAAGGGGGTTCAAGTATACTCACAAAATTTGCTAGTTATTCTGATTATCCAAACGTTGACGAGTGAATGAGTTTAGGATGTTGAACGTATACGGATTGGAGTTCAAGGTAGGTCTAGAGTTGGAATTCGGAATAAAAAGTACATGGAAAGCATCATATGAGAAAGTAACCATCTAGCACTGCTATGAAACCCATAGAGGTTTGAATGTTTTCAGGGGTTAAAGCACCCATTAGAATCGTAACGAGTAATAAGTTCTTAGATGGTGTAACCTATTATTTTGACAAGTAACCATTAGGTTATGATCAGAATTTTGGTTACTATAAGTATTATATATCATATATAGTCTATGTTTATAAGTTCTAGTCCATTATCATAACAAGAATGTCATAGAAGTCATGCATGAGGTAGGAAGATGAATCTTCCATTTAGGAACCCCTTTTGTTTTCACCAATACACAAGTTGTCATAAGACAATAAGGATGGTCAGGAACATACATTAAAGAAATGAAATACATACTATCTAACTAAGAAAACATCAAGTGATGTGTGAATTTGTAGGTAGGATAGCCCAAGCTATCCAAATAATCACACAACTTCAAGTGTAGGACTTGTTCATCACTTGTAGGTTAGAACCTTATTAAAACAGAAAGTTTTTGAGGATTAAACCTCTGGATTTACATGTCACAACCTTGTTTTTAAGCTCACATTTTCATGGTCTTGATTAATGGCATAAGGACATAGGTATGTGCTGAGAAATCTCAATTTAAAGTATGTTAAACAAGTGTTTATACAAAACCAGAAAGTTTATTGCACTTTTAGCCTTATTATGATGTTCCAGCCTTGGTTTTCCATGGAAAACATGTGGAAATATACCTAAGGTTGTTCCAAGTACTAAGAAAGAAGAATCAATGAAAAAGTGAAGTAAAAGTGAGGTTATGCTCACTTTTGTAGCTTGAAACGAATCTGACTTGCTTCTGATTTACAACTGAGTTTTTGAGTCTTTGTGAGTGAAAGTAGAGTGTTTGCAAAGTGAAAAATGTGTGGAGAAGTGTTGGGTTTTATAGGGAATGATTTAGGGTTAGTTTGGTGAGCATTAAATTAAGAAAACACAAGAAACAAGCACAATTCGGACCAATAAGCGAGCTGTCACACCCCGACCCACAGCGCAAAGGTACGGGGCATGATGATTGTCCATAGCTTATGACACTATTATAAGTTTAATATTTAAAGTCAAGTTACAAAATCAAATAAATAAAAGAAACATATCATAGCCAGTTTATTACTAAGGCAATCTGACATGTCTTCAACTCAAATCCACCCACCCTTGTGTACCTGTATCACGCGTAAAAGAGTTTTGGGTCAACAAATATGTTGGTGAATAGATTCGGTTTTTTTATTTAAAAACGTTTTTTTTCAATATTAATTTTAGAAAACTTTCCTTTATAATATGCATTATCAAATGTGAAACTAGGTCCCTCAATATAACAAGAATTCAACAAATATCTCATAAGCAACACAAACATAACAACATTAGTAACCATAGACACATAGAGATTCAAGCCCCGAAAGGCGAATCTGCGAAACTGCGAAACAATGATGGCGATACCGAGTTCAACGCATGGCCGTGGGGAACCGGTCAGCCAGGTGGATCCACGCGAAACCTATGACACAAAGCGAGTAACACATAGATGCACGTATAGAGAAACAATAGAAATTAGCAACAAGTGACACATAGAAACACATAGAAACACATCGAATAGCATGTTATCAATTTAAATAATCAAGTTGAAATCAAGCGCGAGATACACCCCAAAAAGAGTTAATGGCAAAAGAGGGAAAAGAGTCGAATCTACTCACAGGTTGTGAAGAAACAATCCACGAGAATTAGCGCACGAGCTTACAAGGTGGGATAAATGACTAAATCGCCCTAGAATAAATATAACAAAGATTTTAAATAATGGAACAACAACAATGGGTCTAGTGATTCGATTTCTTGATTTGGGAACTTTTGTTTTGAGAATTTATAAATCATAATTTGAAGAAAATCAAGTTATATTACTAGTCAAAAATAAATAATTATGATTACTACGAGATTAAAACATATGTATATATTAATAACTATATTTCTCAAGATCTTATTGATTGGAAAATTTATAATTATATATAGAGTAAAAATCTAATTTTTAAAATCATCGATTTATTAAAAATACCCACACTTGTACTTTATAATTTAATTACATATTATTGGATAATCACCAAAATTTATATAATTTATAAAAATTCTATGATATCATAATCCTCCAAAATTATCAGAAATATTATTCATGAATCTTGTTCAATGAATTTCTAATTTTTTTATAGAATTCTTATTATATAAATAATGTTAAACTTTCATAATGATTCCTGTAGAAGTTCAAAAATTCCAAAAAATTACATGAACTAATCTAACATGATATAGAACAGTAGGGTAAATTCAATTTCACTAAAATAGGTGTATAAGATCAAAAGCCCCAATTTCAAGAACTCAAGAACCCTAGTTTCGTCAAAAATTCAATTCGGATTCTTAGAGACTTAAAATACAGAAATTGACAATAGAAAATTGTAGAGCACGAAAAATAAATAAGTTTAGGCTTTGGAATCACCTGAAAAGTTTGAAAATTGAAGAAGATATCGGCACGTGAAGTTTGGAGCCCTAGAATGTTCTTCGATTAAATTCGTGATGTAGAGATGATGAAACAAGGAAATTTCAGCGAGGTTTTGCTTTGTTTTTGAAGGACATTCAAGTGGTATAAGTTTCATGAAACAATTTTATGTTTTGAGAAAGAACCCAACATGGTTTAACAAAAACTCTAATGGTGTAAGGATTTTAGATTCATTAAGTTAATTAAAGGGCATTAACGAACGAATTTATGACATGAAACGGATCTCCCCTATTATTGTGACATGATGCGGACCTGAAAGAAGTCAAAACGTCATACGAAACTCAGACGGTTTGGTGCCACGTTCTAATTTCGCGTCACATTGAAGAAGAAGAAGGAGATGCAGGTCTCCGATATGGTCAAGATAAATAAATAATGAATGAGGTTCTGTCATCATTGGCATGTACTCTAGCTGGTTTGCACGCTGGTTATATTTAGGGGTTCCGGGTTCGATTCCTGTCCCATACACTATTGTTTTATATATTTTTTTGTTATAAAAATTCAGGATCCACATTATTCAAGAGCAAACAAGAAGCTCAGTTTGTTTGTGGGTTGTTTAATGAGCGTCAGGTCGCGGGTTCGAATCCTGTTGGGCTCTTATTTTTTTTCTTTTATTTTAAATAACAGTTTCAGTATATTCACAAACACCCCTTATACTTCCTAACTGCTGCTAACTGAGCTTAACCATATAAAGTAACTTAGTTAACTTGTTTCTTACAACAAAAAAAAAACTAACTTAGTTAATTAACACTAATTAACATTAACATTAACACTATATAATAAATACTAACTTAACTAGGTTTACTAACCTAGTTAACTTGTTTCTTAATATATAGTTTCCACTAATTACAAAAACAACCCTCCTTAACTTGTAACTTTGTCATTTTGACAATTTTACCCCTTTCAAGTTCAGAAGTCGTTTCAACTACCATTTTAACGTAGTTAATTATTTCCTTTATAACTTTTTAACCGAATTAACTGTCTCGCTTATAAACCTCCATTTTTACTCTGGTTTTAATCCAACGCAAAACGTGACGATTAATTACATAAAAATATTAAAAATTCTTATTTTTATTTTACTGATAAGAGACCGTTTTTACAATCCGGGTCGGATTCGGAGACCCGATTGTGACGGATGTTACAGTCTCCCCAACTTTTGAGAATTTCGTCCCGAAATTAGGAGGAAGCTGCTCGTATAGGATAAGGTGTAGGATCTTCCACAGACATGAACGATAACGGTAGATTTAGTAATAGCGTTAGGAACTCGAATCTTAAGATCAGATTGTTCCTTAGGAATGTCATGTGACAAGTGTTAAACACAAGTCCTCACGTTGCTAAGAATGCGCTCAAACTAGGATATATCAAGGGGCGTAGACTTATTGAGGCGGTAGCGTTCCTGACAAGGGTTGTATACCCATTTGAGGAATCGCTTTCAAATGCCATGGATACAAGAATGGGAACCGTTAATTGTTATGTACAAGATAGCCGGTTATAAGCTCTATGATCATTACAATCACGATCCCTAAAATTCGCCTATCGAGGATTTATTGTAGCTAAAGAGAAAGTCATGTCCCAAAGATGACTTACAACTACACAAGCTATCAACGGTACTGATTAAGAGTTGATAATTGTACCAATTGGCGTTAGTGCGAACGCCAAGGATACAAAGTGAGAGCATCATGTAAAGTCGTTAATGAGGGAAAACTAAACCTGGAGTCGAATGGCAGAGGATAATTACTATTCGGACAAAAGTAGAAGGGTCCTAAGGAAACTTAAGGAAACCATAGTTGTGTTAACTTAACTCACGTTCATTTCATTTTGTTAACTAATTTTACACGTTACCAAGTGAAGCACATTGGTATTTTAAATTGTTCATCTACAAAAGGAACTGGGTTTATTTAGAAAAATATTTCCGTTATGTTTCAAGAAAATATTTTCGATCTAAAGTGATGAATTTTACTGAAAATATTCATTATATATTGTTTTATTATTTTTATAAAATCAAATTTTAAGGTCGGAAAAAGAAAAAAAAAATCGTCACCATGTGCCCTAGACATGAATTTGTCGAACTATAGGCATAGGTTACGAAAGTGATTAGGGTTGTGACGTTCAAGTCGTAATGCACAACACGTTAAAATTTTAAACGTATTACCAAAAATCACATTATTACATTTGGGTTCGAAATTTCAAAACATTCTTTATTTGATTTAATTAGTTTAAAGAAACTCAAAACGTTTCATTCAAAGTAGACTCATCGCATAAGAACGTTGTCATGTTAGTAACCGCATCCTGATTGTATTGGAACTGGATGAGTGATCATTCGCGTGCCTTCTAGTTATCGTTGTTCTCTGGATTGGCTTGAACGGCTCGATTGTAAGGAATGAGGGTGTCATACGGTATGGTCGATTGGTCCATTGATGGAGTGTCAGGTTGGACATACAGTTGGATCATAAGGTGGGTGTTGGTTTCACAAATGGGAGGGGGAGTCACGGATTTGTGAAATCATGGAGTATCACATGAAATATTATGGAGTATCAAAAGGTAGCAAAAGTCGAACCCTTCGACAAGGTACAACAGATAGGGTGATTTTTTTAACATCGATAGAATCTTGGGAATATTATAGATTTATTCTGATGGTTTATATACGAAACGATATTATAACCACATGGAATATGATAAATAATAAAACTTATGATAAAATATTATTTCATCATAATATATTGAAAATCATAGGTTTGGCACACCATATGGTTTAGTATGACTTCCGTGCATCACTTTCATAATTACGTGTGCACCCGCAATTACCGAGCTTTCGCATGGTCCTCATATGTCCACCCATTGATGTACAACTTAACCCGAAGAAAATCATGAATAAATAAGTTTTGGGTGTTGTAAAACAATGTTTAGGATAGCATCCATGAATTAACACGGACGCGTTTGACATATCAAAGTGTTGTTAGTTCACATGACGTTTGGTGTGACATGCTTTGGCCTAATAGGTATCGATACTCTCATCGTTAGTCCCCGGGTAGGCAAACTGGTCCATTAATTGGATTTATACGAATGTCAGCCTAGACAGGACGTCCCGATTACCGGTACGTAACACTTCCAGTTAATACATGTCCGTCACAAGAACTCACTTTGACGAGAGTGAAACTGAATTGAAATGTGAAAATCAAAAATGAAATGAAATCAAACTCATTAATAATTGAAATGTATTAAAGAAAATGAATTGATTCAAGGCATTAGATATATAGGAATAAGAATTAGAATATTGATTATTTGCATATAGTATAAGGTGTGTGCGACATGACATGGAAAAAGAAATAATAATAAACTATAGTTTAATAATAAGGTACATATTGTCATTTATAGCAAATAATCTATACTATATAATAAAAGAAACCATTTTAGGGACATTTGTCATTATATTAAGTCATCTCTTACAGATAATTATTATTATTATTATTATAGTACCACTACGTGAAAAAAGGGCTATGGCCACACTTTTGGCAAAACCGCCCTGCCACACATTTGAAAAAAAGTGTGGCTAAAGGTCATTCATCACATTTTAAAATACTTTTAGCCGCACATTTTATTATTAATGTGACCATTTATACCAGTTCAGAACATTTAGCCACACTTTTAGAAAATTATTAGCCACAACTCGAAATGTGTGGCCAAATGTGATTTATGGCCACATATTTTTATTTCATGTGACCAAAAACATATTTATTTGACACCTTTAGCCACACTTTAAAAAAAATTGTGGCATATATTAGCCACACTAGCAAAGTGTGGCCAATTGTTATCTATGATCACAGTATTTGTATTCATGTGATCAATAACATATGAATTCAAAAACTTTAGCCACACTTTAAGAAAAAAGTTGTGACATTTATTAGCCATACTAAAAAAATGTGTCAAATGTGAGCTATGGCCACAATATATTGTTTCATGTGACTAAAAACAGAAGTATTCGAAAACTTTAGCCACGCGTTAAGAAAAAAAATAGCCACACTATAAAAGTATGGCCAAATGTGATCTACGATCACATTATATATTTACTAATGTGGCTAAAATCTAATACATATGGTTGTGTATATATTTTCTGTGACCATAGGTTATATAATATCCACACTTAAAATTAAAAAAAAAAATCATATGCCTTTACATAAACATTCATCACATCATTGTCACTTTGTTTACTTTCGTGTGACGAAATATTATCAAATATCATGAAAAAATGTCTGACTAAATTTTAAACTTACTATATATTAAAATATTTCCCAAAAAATATTTAGTTCTAAAACTTCCCACCAAAATATTTATCCTAGAATTTAAATTTTACTCAATATATTTCATTTTAAAATTTCCCACCAAAATATTTCATCCCAAAAGTTAAACTTACTCCCAAAATAACTTCCCGCCAAAATATTTAATTCTAAAACTTCCCACCAAAATATTTCATTCAAAACTTTCCTCTCAATTAATATTCTCATTTGAAAAATTATATTACTTAATATTATAAAACAAAAAAAAATCTTACTACATATTTAAAAAATTTATCCTATTATTAATGTTATATATTATAACCATATGTGTTTTCTTCTAAATAATATGTAAAAGTATGCATATTAGTTGTGTTTATATAGGTTTTTAAGGTATGCAAAATTAGTACCGGTACCAAATTTTCTGTACCGAATTATTTTCGGTACCCACTTTTTTGCTTTTTCGATACGGTACCAATACTATACCGAGTTTAATTTCAAATACCGGTAACATAGAGTATCGTATCTAACATTTTCGGTAGCGGTATTTTCGTACTGGTACCCAGCTCATCCCTAATCATATATATATATATATATATTAATAGACCATATTAGGCCTTAATGAATCAAAATGGCCAATAGTGGGTCATATATTTGTGTTAATGGACCATATTGGGTCTTAATCGATCATAATGGAGAATAGTAGTCAAACATGTCTAAATAGACCATGTTGGACCTAAATGGATCAGAATGACCAATAGTGGACCATACGTGTCCTAACGGACATACTGGGCCTTAGTGGATCACAAGTACCAATAGTGGATCATACATGTCTTAATGGACCGTATTGGGCCTAAATGGACCACAAAGACAAATAATGGATCATATTTATATGTTAATCAACCATAATGCACAATAGTACATCGTACAAGTCTTAATGGACAATAATGGGCCTTGATGGATCACGATAAACAGTAGTAGATCATATATGTGTTAATGGACCATATTGGGCCTAAATAGTTCACAATGGCCAAATAGTGTAATGTATATGTCTTAATGGATCAAAGTATACAATAGTTAATCATACATGTTTTAATGAAACATATTAGGCCTTAATGGAGCACGATGGATAATCATGATGGATGTTCTTGTTGGTCCATGGTGGGCTTTATCATGCCATATCATGTTCTAGAGGGTATGATTAGGTTATAGTGAGTTATACTAGATCACAATGGGCAATAATAGATCAGAATAGACCCCATTGGGCCCTAACAGTCCTGATAACTCTTAATGTATCATTAATACTGTATTATGTCATATTAGGTCCTAAATTGTTATCGAGTTGTAAGAAGTCATACTATATCATAATGGATTATAGTAAATCATGTATGTCATAATGGATCTCATTGAGCCTTAACAACTATGCTACAGAACATGTAATTTATATATCTAATTTCAATGTATTTTTTACAACTTATATTTATTAATTTATATAGATACAAATATGTTTAACATTTTCATTTTCATTAAATTAAACTATATTGTCCTCTGAAAAAAAAATTACATGTGATTTCCAAAAAATTATCCTCTGAAAAAAAAATTACATGTGATTTCCAAAAAATTATAGTTTCCCTACTCTTAAAAATTTCATCTCCCGCTCCTTCCTCTTTCCCCCTTTCAAGTTTCAACATTCCTAAATCAGATCTCTTCTCTGCCGGTCGTCTTTTCATAGTAAAGCCTGAAATTTAGTCCAGCAAAGGCGCCGCCATGGTCAACGGACTCAACCTCACCGTCCACCTCTCCGCTGGACAACTCCTCCGCTTGGGTAGGTGAGCGGAAACACGATTACGGTGAAAAGCATTTCAATGACGGCGATTATTATGAAGAACGGGGATGACTATGTTGGAGAGTGGAGAAATGATGCGGCCCAGTTAACTTCGTCTAGTGGATTGCGCAACCGGCCCAAAAGAAATGTGAAGAAACCCGCCAAACTCATGGACTGAGCCCATTGCACTTATTAATTTCCACATGTTTTATTTGTTTTCATCATATTCTGCATGTTTGTTTTGCATGATTGTTAGTGGAGTAGTTGCATATTGTGTTCCTAGAAATAAGGAGATAGTGGACCCTATGGGAACATGTCTCACGTGAACTGCATATTTAAATTCTCTTATGTTTGCATTTGGAAGATATGAAGAAAATTGTCCCAGCTCTCTCTCTGTTCCTTAATTTTCTTGGAGCTTGGCCTACTCTACAGGCTACCCCCATCAATTGGTGCTTTCATTGATTACCCAAATGCCTCCCAGAAAAGATTCGTCCACACCCGATGATCCCATACAGAACCTCTGCGACCAGTTCGCCCAATTTCTGGAAAAACACGCAACCTCCGAAGCCAGATCCATCTCCCAATTTGACTCCATGCAAGCATCCATGCAACAACAGTTGGACACCACCAACCGTTTGCTCACTTTCCTCACCAACAAAGAAGACAAACCTGATAAACATGGTGTCTTTGCTACTTCCGAACCTTCCAACTCACACCCCGACCCGAAAACACCACGCCCACCCAAAATTCTTTTACCTTCGTTTGACGGATCCATTCCGTTGGACTGGATTTTCCAAGCGGAAAATTACTTCACATACTACTCCATTCCAGAAAACGATCGCCTCCAAATTGCCGCTTTTCACTTCACCGGTGAAGCGCTTAGTTGGTACAAATACCTCTCTAATAATCGACTCCTTGGCACTTGGCCGGCATTCACTCGTGCCCTTGAGTTACGGTTTGGTCCCTCCGATTACGAAAACCATCAGGCTGCCCTCTTTAAACTCAAGCAAACTACCACCGTATCCGCCTTTCAAGCCGAGTTCGAAAAGCTGTGCAATTGTGTTATTGGTTTACCAAATGAAGCTCTCCTCAATTGCTATCTTTCCGGTCTCAAACCCGAAATTATGGCCGAATTATCCATCCACAAACCTACCACTCTTCACCAAGCTTATGGTCTTTCTAAACGGGTTGAAGATAAACTTAACCTTTCTAAACCAAAAACTTACCAGCCTCGTTCTTTTTTTCCTCAATCCAACAACCCCTCTACTATTACCTCCTCCACAATTCCATCCGCTCCTAAACCCAATTCCGCACCTCTTCTACCCACCCCCAAACCACCCTTACCGTTTACAAAACTCTCTCCGGAAGCCTTGCAAAAACGTCGGAGCGAAGGCTTATGCTTTCGATGTCCGGAAAAATACTTCCCTGGACATAAGTGTAATCCCCCTCAATTCCTTTTAGTTGTGGACAATGAGGATGACACACCCACCAATCCAGATTCCAATCCCGATACCGTGATCGAACCAACCCATGATACCACTCATCAATTTTTCTCGCTATCTACCGCCGCTTATTTTGGGATCTCTTCCCCACAAGCACTTCGTGTCACTGGATATGTTAATCATAAACCCGTCCAGGTACTCATCGACACTGGAAGTACCCATAACATTATCCAACCTCGTTTGCTCTCTTACCTGAAATTGGAAAGCCAACAAATACCTGGTTTTCAGTCATGGTGGGTAACGGCGACCACCTTCTCTGCGACAAGATTTGCCCAGCACTAGGGTTGCATCTATCGGACACCGCCTTCAAAATCCCAGTGTTCGTTCTTCCTGTTGAGGGGGCCGATATCATATTGGGTCTCGCTTGGCTTCGTACTTTAGGGCCCGTTCTGGCGGACTTTGCAATTCCACAACTCACCTTTAATATGGGCCAAAAAGCTATCACTCTTAAAGGGGAACCCACCACTAGTCCAGTTACACCTTCCACCCTCCATACCCTACTGGCTAAAAAAAAATATTGCTTCTGTTCATGCATTGATTCTTTTGCATAACCCTACGACCCCACCCATTATCCAGCCACCCCTCACCCATGCAGACCCTCACATTCATCATCTTCTCAAAACCTTTCACTCCATTTTTGACACCCCCAAAACCCTACCTCCTAACCGTACCCAAGACCACCGTATACCCACCCTCCCATCATCCAACCCAGTTAACGTACGGCCATATCGCTACCCTCAGTATCAAAAGGAAGTCATGACTTCCCTCATATCGGATATGCTCCGAGATGGAATTATAAAGCCAAGTACTAGCCCATACTCATCTCCGGTACTTCTTGTTCGCAAAAAAGATGGATCTTGGCGGTTTTGCATTGACTACCGGGCCTTAAATTCCATAACCATCAAAGATCGGTTTCCGATTCCCACAGTCGATGAATTGTTAGACGAGTTGCATGGCGCTTCGGTTTTCTCTAAGATTGATCTCACTTCGGGTTACCATCAGATTCGAGTAGCGGCCGAAGATACTCATAAAACAGCTTTTCGTACTGTTGATGGCCATTATGAATTTTTGGTAATGCCCTTCGGGCTCACCAACGCACCATCCACGTTCCAATCTACTATGAATGAAGTGTTTCGTGACGCATTGCGTAGGTATGTTCTGGTGTTCTTTGATGATATTTTGATCTATAGCCCCAACCGTGATCAACACTACCACCACTTACATGCCGTTTTTCAAACCTTGGCTGCCAATAAACTGTTCGCTAAAGCTTCAAAGTGCATTTTTGGGGTGGATTCTATATCTTATTTGGGTCATGTGATTTCATCCAATGGTGTTGAAGCCGAACCCGACAAGTTACAAGCAATCCAAGCGTGGCCAGAACCGACGTCTCTTACCAACCTTAGGGGTTTCCTCGGGTTAACGGGTTATTACAGACGCTTCGTTCGGGACTATGCTCGTATCGCATCACCCCTTACTGATTTGCTCAAAAATCCAAACTTCAAATGGACAACCGAAGCCTCTCGTGCCTTCGAACAGCTTAAAGCTTCTATGGTATCTCTCATTACCCTCACTTTACCAAACTTTAATCGACCTTTTGAGGTCACCACTGATGCTTCCAATGTGGCTATTGGTGCTGTATTGTCGCAAGGGGATCGGCCCATAGCTTTCTTTAGCAAAAATATGTGTCCTCGTATGCAAGTTTCATCGGCATATGTACGAGAACTATATGCTATTACGGAAGCGGTCAAGAAGTGGCGTCAGTACTTACTTGGTCGGAAGTTTCACATTTACACCGACCAAAGAAGTCTTAATAAACACCTTCTTACGCAAGTGGTGCAAACACCTGAACAGTACTGTTGGGCTACGAAACTATTGGGGTTTGATTTCGAAATCTTTTATAAACCGGGAAAGGAAAATCGGGTCGCCGATGCGCTAAGTCGAATTGAGAGTCCTGTGTTGTTTGCAACTTCATCCACCGAACCAATATGGCTAAATCGCCTACGTGCCTATTATCAGTCAACAGAAGGATCGCTTTTGGCAGCTAGAATGATGAAAGGTACTGATGATCGTTTTTCGTTTAAAGATGGGTTGCTTCTACACAACAGCAGGATATTTATTCCCGCATGCGACGATGTTCGCAATCTGTTACTTCATGAGTATCATGCTACAACAGTGGGTGGTCATTCAGGCATTAAAGCGACGGTTAGACGTCTTTCAGCAAACTTCAGTTGGCCCAAATTAAAGGTAGCTGTTTCATCTTTTATTCGAAGCTGTGAAGTCTGCCAACAGGTCAAATACCCGAACCATAAACCTTACGGGTCGCTACAACCACTTCCTATTCCATCCACCGTGTGGCAGGATATTTCTATGGACTTCATAACCCACCTTCCGGTGTCGCAAGGTAAATCTGCAATATGGGTAATTGTTGACAGGTTCTCAAAATTTGCTCACTTTATTGCCCTTCCACCAAATATGGAGCAGTAACTTTAGCCACCTTGTTCCTACATAATATTTATAAGTTGCATGGATTTCCTAAAAGTATTGTCACAGACCGAGATTCTCTTTTTCTAAGCAACTTTTGGCAGGAAATGTTCAGGCAAATGGGCACGAAACTAAAGTATTCAACCACATACCATCCTCAATCGGATGGCCAAACGGAGGTTGTCAATCGCTGCCTTCAAACGTACCTTCGTTCGTTTGCAAGTGATGTGCCACATACTTGGAATCGCTATTTATACCTTGCCGAGTACTGGTACAATACGTCTCACCACTCGGCCATTAATATGACCCCTTTTCAAGCTTTATATGGCAGGCCCGTTCTGGACATAAATCATTACACACCCGGGAGCTCAACCACAGCTTCGATCGATTCTAGTTTGATTGAGCATGAACGCTTGAGGAAGCTACTGAAAGAAAATTTGAGGAAAGCACAACAAAGGATGATTAGTTTAGCTCAGGCCCATCGCATTGATAAGCAGTTCAAGGTCGATGATATGGTGTACTTAAGGCTTCGAGATTACAGACAATCTTCGGTGGCCATTCGGTCTTCAAAGAAACTATCAAGGCGTTTTTATGGGCCTTTCCGAGTGATGGAACGAATCGGAGAGGTCGCGTACAAGCTCGAATTACCTCCGGATGCTCGTATCCATCCGGTGTTTCATGTGTCCCTGTTACGTCTAGCCCATGGGAACCCACAAATTGTTCCGCTACCGCCGGCTGCTACCTTCAAAGAAGACCCTCCTGAACCAGAAGGTATTTTAGACCATCGTTGGCAAGCAAGAAAGCTGCAACTCCTAATTAATTGGAAGAATAATTCACTGGAGGAAGCCACTTGGGAATGCTATGAAGATCTCATCATTCGTTTTCCGGAATTTGCAATTGCAAAAGAATATGTGTCGCAGCTCGAGGACGATCTGGTTGTTAAGGGAGGGGCAGTTGATGCGGCCCAGTTAACTTCGTCTAGTGGATTGCGCAACCGGCCCAAAAGAAATGTGAAGAAACCCGCCAAACTCATGGACTGAGCCCATTGCACTTATTAATTTCCACATGTTTTATTTGTTTTCATCATATTCTGCATGTTTGTTTTGCATGATTGTTAGTGGAGTAGTTGCATATTGTGTTCCTAGAAATAAGGAGATAGTGGACCCTATGGGAACATGTCTCACGTGAACTGCATATTTAAATTCTCTTATGTTTGCATTTGAAAGATATGAAGAAAATTGTCCCAGCTCTCTCTCTGTTCCTTAATTTTCTTGGAGCTTGGCCTACTCTACAGGCTACCCCCATCAAGAAACGTCGTTATGGACGTCAGAGGGGTTAAAATTTGGGCGAATAGATGCCATTATGACGGGTGTTGGGAGAACGGTGTCTCGAAAGGGCAGGGGGTGTACACGTGGTGACATGGTGGTTGTTATGTTCGAATGTTTCAGCCGAAACAGGTTTTCAACGGAATTTTTATCAAGGTTTTGAACGGAATTGGGGCTATTAGGGTTTTGGATGATGTAACCACATTAAAGTTGATTTTGTTGTGTGTATTTGGGAATCTGATGGTACAAACGCTAATACAAACAAAAAAAATCAGGTTTTAATCGTCGATTTGGTTTTGTTATATGACTATTTTACCACATTAAAGTTGGTTTTACATCGTAGGGTTTGATTTGTGAATCCTTTACATAATTATCTCTATCTATCTTTGATCTTGTACCATCTATCCATGTAGGTTTCTCAACAATGTGTGGAGTGCATCAGTATCCCAGATCACACAACTATTCGAAACAAGTAAGGAAGTTCTGTTACAAATTTGGTTTCGTGAAACATAAGCAATCTATCTTCCATGGAAATCATAAGTTAATAGTGCACTCCCTCTTTTTTATAATGTGGGCAACCACTTGTGTTCAATTTTTATATTCAATACAAGTGAGTTGTATTTAACCATCTTTCCTTTGTGAATATGGCTCTATGCAAATGTGAGTTGTCGTATATACACAATAGTTTAACATAATATGCTATATGTGATTATTAATATATATTTTTTGTTGAACAATAATAGGTTTAGTCGTTTGGAAGGTTAGGGTGTATGACTATATCTTAAGTATGCTTTGAAAGTTAAAAAGTATTTATATAAATATTCATACACCACATGATTTATATCGCCCATAGCAATGCCTTATGTGTAAAATTTTCATTAAATATTAATTAGCATGTAAATGAATATAATATTCATATGCCTATCCACTCTGTTAAAAATGGTTATAATTGTATCTAATTTATTGTGTGTACACTCATATTAGTTCATTTTTGCTTGTTTACAAAGATTTGGATTTGAATGACGGTTGAATGTGACTTGATATTGATGTATGAGCTACACCTTCCTTCTTGAGGCTTCAAACTCATTTGTTGTTAGAAGGTTTACATGTTTGTTAATTTAGCTTTTTCTTAGTTATGATCTTTGATTAGCATTAATAGAAGTGAAAAAGATACACTTTGGTAGCTTCGTGTATAATAATATGCAGCAATTCATATTTTCTTTGTCAAATGTCACTCTTTTTTATATGTATGTTATGGTTATATATTTATCTCTTACATTAGTTTACTTACTAACTACAGGCTGGAGTTGTCCATGAATGATGAAGACATGACATTTCCTTTGTGGTTGCATGGGCACACAACCATTACATTTTCTGTAGTCTCAAGTCTCAACCAATCCAAAAGAACCATTAGGTGAGATCATATTACATAAATTCGTATCTGATATTCCTCCCTATGCTAGTTCAATACTTACTTCTTTTTTCTTGAATTAAAAGGTATGCTTTTTCATAGTGCTAATACATGCTTTTTCAAACACTGGTGGCTCGCAACTTGCCCGAAGCACGCTCGAGAAAAGCTCGACTCGAAGCTGGCTCGGTTGTAAACGAGCCGGCACGAATTATTTTATATATATATATATATATATTCTAATTTTTATGTGTATTAACCTAATCCTAGAGTAGTAAGCATCTCCTAGCCATGAAACTAATCTTCTTTGCATAGCTTATGTAGAAAATTTGCATGTTATTACAATTATGTAGGTGTTAATATATTAATTATGACCCGAGGATCAACTAACGGCAAATGCATCTCATTATAATTTCAGCCTTAATGTTGGAAATGACATGAGTATGATTCCTAGACTCATAGTAAATTAGTAATGGTGTTTTTCCATTATGTGAGAACATTTTACTATATATATATATATATATTACTTTGATATCTTCTTTCAATCTTTCTTTTCTTTTGTCCCACATCGTTCAGAACAAAACAATGTCTGAGAGTGCACCCAACCTTTAAAATCCAAGGTAATCTCAAAGCAAAGAATTAACAATCTATACTTCAATATTTGGTCCTTTGTACCAAGTAAGTTGCATATCTAGCCATTTGGCTAAATTAGATTGTAGTTACGGCTTCCTAGTTATGTAAAGTCTTAACTTGTAAGTGTTTTTCAGACTAGTAAACACAATGATTCATTGTTAGATCGAGCTAAACCAAGACGAGTCGAGCTGACTCTGGTTTTATTCGAGTCGACCTCGAGCCCCAATTTTAGCTCGATTTAAAATTCGAGTTCGAGCTGAGTCGTTTTTAAATTCCAGCCGAGCTCAAGCTGGGCCTAGCTCGGCTTGACTTGGCTCGTTAACAACCCTAGATGTATTTTATTGCTGACATTAAGTGGGTCAAGTATAAAAAATATAACTAAAAATAAAATGAGTTAAATGTGTCACAAGTTGCCTAACGTGTATCCAAATGTTATATCAGGTCCGTTTTGCAGGCTACAAGGCTACAGCCATGTTGAACTTGTTCCTCTTGAGGTTGCCTAAAAGGTATGTTTTGTTTCCCTTCTTGGTATCCTTTTCCAAGTATTTTATGACATTCTTTTCAACATATGATTCTAAATTTCTATTTGTAGGCTTTGGAAGTTAATGGTGAATGGTTACTTGACCATCCAGTGAAACTTGATTTAGCAAAGAAAAGGTGCATACACTCCTGGTACCGGGTATGATTCTTTGCCAATAAGTGTTTTAACACCCGGTTAGAAAATCGATATTTGATTGAGAATTCATATTTGTTTCTGTAGCAATGAGAGGTCTTTCCAAAAGAGAGCGCAGACTTCAGCACTAACTGCATTTTGCAAGGTGATTTAGTTATGATGAAAGCATTGTTGATGTATGTTTTTATCACTAGTCTACATATTAATGTATTAGATTCTTATGGTACTAAATTTCACATGTTTAAAGTTTTATTATTTACTTGTTGCAAATTAAGAATACTCTTGGGAAACTCTTTGGCCAATGTGAAGAGGTTTCAAGAATTTTTCTTCCTAAAGATTTCGAGTCACGTGAGACAAAATATACAACATGAGAATTAGCCACCAGCTACAATTATACTCACCACCACCACGACAACATCATGGTGCCCAGTTACAAATTTGCAGCACTTTCAAATATGGACTTGAAGAAAACATCCTAGTAACAATTCTTAGTTTATGTGGTCGTTTCCCTTTATAACTTTTGCAGATAGGTTTTGATGATAAGTTTATGTCTTTAATAAGTATTTAAACCGAAAACTTGTGTATGGATTATGGGTTATTAAGGTTAATATCATGTGTTTTTAAGATTTTCTCCTGTTTAAAACAGTTTTATTTTACAATAAATAAATAAAAATAAAATGGGCAACTACACAAAAAATGCCACATAAAATCTTAAATATATATGTGTGACCAAAGGTTAAACAATAGCCACATTGAAAAATACAAAATTTCCTGTGACTAAATAACTATTAGCCACACCATAGTCACTTTTTTCTTGTTTGTATGACAAAATGATATCAAATGTCATGGGAAAAGAAGTTAAGTGTGACCAAAGGTTAGACAATAGCCACATTTAAAAATACAAAATTTGCGTGTGACTATAAATGACCATTAGCCACACCATAGTCATTTTGTTTCTTGTTTGTGTGATGAAATGATACCAAACGTCATCAGAAAAGAATATGTGTGACTAAGAGTTAGACAATAGTCACAGTTAAAAATACAAAATTTCGTGTGACTATAAATAACCATTAGCTACACTATAGTCACTTTGTTTCTTGTTTGTGTGACGGAATGATACCAAACGACATGGGAAAAGAAATTATGTGTGACCAAAGATTACACAATAGCCACATTTAAAAATACAAAATTTTGTGTGGCTTTAAATAACCATTAGCCACACCATAGGCACTTTGTTTCTTGTTTGTGTGACGGAATGATACCAGACGTCATGGGTAAAGAAGTTACGTGTGACCAAATGATAGACAATAGTCACACCTAAAATTACACAATTTCGTGTGGCTATAAGTAACCATTAGCCACAACATAGTCATTTTGATTTTTTTTTGTGACAGGATGGTACCAAACGTCATGGGAAAACAACTATGTGTGACTAAATATTAGCTAATAGTCACACTTAAAATTACAAAAGTGTTTTGTGTGTCTAGTAATGCTTTTTCGACTCACTTGCAATAAATTCTTGTGACTACATCATAGAACTAGTCACACTAACGATAAATTTATGTGGCCGTTGCTACCCCTTAGCCACACTAAATGAACAAAATGCTTGATTATAACAACCTTTATTGCCACACTTTTTTAATTGATGTGGCTAAAACAAAATTTTTAGTAAATATATGTGACAATATAATAGAAACGTCACAAGTAAAGTAAACATAAGTGGCCATTGCTACCTTTTAGCCACAATTTTGTCTTATTCTAGCAAGAAATAGTAGTACCCTTTAGCCACACTTTTAAGCTGCTACAGCCACTAAACCTGAATGTGGCCGTATGATACCTACGATGACTAGACCTTTGGTCACACATGAGTTGAAAAAATTATAGATAATCATTCTATTATTATTATAGTTTAATCTTTTCAAATTAATTATAGATAATCATCCTAGTAAATATTATTTACTTTAATATATTATATTATAGATAACACTCCTACTAAATATTATTAGTTTAATATCTTATGGATAAATATTATTAGTTTAATTTCAGTGATTTTTATATATTCATAAATCTTAAATATAAAACGACTTATTTCACTCTTCCATATTTAGACCATTCACACTTTACTTTGTTATTTCACTTTACTCCATATTAAGACCATATACTCTACTTTAGTTCAATTTCTTTATAGTCTATTCGGTTAACTTTATACTCGGTATTTCATATCCACATCCCTTTTTGTAGTGTTGTTTGTCACATTTGTACCGTTGGTTATGGATCCATAAAAAGAAAACAAATTATGTTATCGACTGAAACAATCGATGATGTGAACATCTATCTATATCTATACTATATATAATTAAAGAAATCAATATGTGACACGTGTCATTCATTGGAGGCACCTATTTTTTTTGGTTTTCCGCCTTTCTTTTATATTTATTATTTAGTATATAAATTAGATTTTTTACTATTATTAGTATTATTCCATATATAAGTTTGCAACTTTTTTGTGCATCATCACTTGTACATTGTGCTTTGGGTGTTTTTCAAAAAAAAAATTGATTTTTTACTTTTAACCCAAATGTTTTTGCCTTTTACAATTTTAACCTTACATAATTTGTTTTTTTAACTTTAACCCAAAACTTTTCATTATTTGAAATTTAACTTCACAACTTTTGTCACTCATACTTTTCACCTTTCGCAAATTTTCGTTTTACGTATAGCTCTAAATTTTTCGAGTTAATACGACGCGCATGTGTTGTTCAACGTTTTTACCTTTATTTTTCCATGTTTGACAGGTTTGTCGCAACACGCATATCCTAGGTCGAGTCAGTGTTGGTGGTCGATGACACGATTGTGTGACATTAGTACTATTTGACACCGTTTTACGCCCCGCCGCAACGCGGGGTGTGCTTTGGGAGGTTTTTAAAGAAAAAATGGTTATGCATATGGTTATCGTAACTTTGGCTTTGGGGGTTTTTCAAAAAAAAAATTGATTTTTTTTTACTTTTTACCCCCAAAGTGTTTCATAAATTTCTTTTAACTCAAAACTATTTGTTTTTTTTTTTACTTTTAACCCAAAACTTTTTATCTTTTGCAATCTATCCTCATAACTTTTTTTACTTCAACTTTGGTCCTTTATAGTTTTCATTTTCCGCAATTTTTCCGCTTTATGCTTGGTTTTAAATTTTGTGACTTAACACATCGCAACGTGCATCTTTGGTTTAACATTTTTACGTTTCGTTCTAAATTTTGCGAGTTAACACGACATAATGTGCGTGTGTGGGTGAACGTTTTTACATCGTTTATTTTCCCCGTTTGATAGGTTTAACATAACGTGTGGGCCCTAGATTGACTTAGTTATAACTAAAGAATTCCCGCCGCATTGCGGCGGGTCGTAATCCTAGTTTTTATTATTTATCAAATATATTGATTATTTAAAATTTATATATAAGACTTTATCCAAAATTATATTTATTTAATATACTATTAATCTAAAATGACATTTATTCAACTCGTGTAATACATAGAGTTTTTAAAGATTCAACTTTTTTATTATTTGGTACATAAATTACAATACACGAGGTTGTTAAAAATATAATATTTTATTATTATTTAATATATAAAATTACATTTATTCAACCGGTGTAATAAATGAGGTTTTTAAAGATATATTGTTTTATTATTTAATATGGAAAATAACATTTTTTCAACCCGTGTAATACATGGAGTAATAATCTAGTACTTAGCATATAACAATTTAATGTGCTCACAGGCATATGCATATGTGTGTGACACTAGAAAATTTAAATCATGGGCACTTTAAATAATTTTTTTTAGCTAAGACAATCAAACAATTAAGCACATAAGATACCTAATCGACTATAGACTAAGTCTAAGGGTCTAATAACCTATCTTAATTCCCTATAGTCATTGGTTCTGATACCAATCTGTCACACCCCGACCCGCAGCGCAAAGGTACGGGGCATGATGATTTTCCATTATGACACTATTATAAGTTTAATATTTAAAGTCACCAAATTAAATTTGTCACACATAAGATAGAATTCAAATATTAATGTCAAGTTACAAAATCAAATAAATAAAAGCAACATATCATAGCCGGTTTATTACTAAAGCAATCCTACATGTATTCAACTCAAAATCCACCCACCCTTGTGTACCTGTATCACGCGTAAAAGAGTTTTGGGTCAACAAACATGTTGGTGGATAGATTCGGTTTATTTATTTAAAAACGTTTTTTTTTTTCATTATTAATTTTAGAAAACTTTACTTTATAACATGCATTATCAAATGTGAAACTAGGTCCCTCAATATAGCAAGAATTCAACAAATATCTCATAAGCAATACAAACATAACAACATTAGTAACCATAGACACATAGAGATTCAAGCCCCGAAAGGCGAATCTGCGAAACTGCGAAACAATGATGGCGATACCGAGTTCAACCCATGGCCGTGGGGAACCGGTCAGCCAGGTGGATCCACGCGAAACCTGTGACACAAAGCGAGTAACATATAGATGCACGTATAGAGAAACAATAGAAATTAGCAAAAAGTGACACATAGAAACACATCGAGTAGTATGTTATCAATTTAAATAATCAAGTTGAAATCAAGCACGAGATACACCCCAAAAAGAGTTAATGGCAAAAAGGGGAAAAGAGTCGAATCTACTCACAGGATGTGAAGAAACAATCCACGAGAATTACCGCACGAGCTTACAAGGTGGGACAAATGACTAAATCACCCTAGAATAAATATAACCAAGATTTTAAATAATGGAACAACAACAATGGGTCTAGTGATTCGATTTCTTGATTTGGGAACTTTTGTTTTGAGAATTTATAAATCATAATTTGAAGAAAATCAAGTTATATTACTAGTCAAAAATAAATAATTATGATTACTACGAGATTAAAACATATGTACATACTTGGTTAGAACCCCGTGTATTACACGGGTTAAATAAATGTAATTTTATATATTAAATAATAAAACTTATATCTTTAAAAACTTTGTGTATTACGCAGATTAAAAAAATGTAATTTTGTATACTAAATACTAAAAACTCCGTATCTTAAAAAAAACGTATATAATCAGGTTGAATAAATCTATCAAATAATAAAAAATTACATTAAAACTGATTTTATTTAGAATTTTTAAATTAAAAACTGATTTATCTAGAATTTTTTAAACTGATAACTTTTATTAATGATCAAGAGATATTGATTTCTTTTATTAATGATCAAGAGATATCGAGAAATTAATACATACAAAGAATATATATTATTATTAATATTATCTCTGCATTTGAGTATGATACAAATCCTCATCAAACTGATAATACAACAATAACTAAAACAACAAACGAACAAAAAATCACCCTGCATGTAAAATTACACATCCTAGATTACTCAAATCCAGTAAACTCTACCAAATCAACAAATCGTAAAAATCAAAACGTAAAATCAAAACCTGAGTGACTCTGTAATTGAAATACGGATTGAATTCATGAATCACACTCTCATACTTAATAACCTGTAACAAAAACGTTTCAAAACACATCAAAAACATACAAAAACATATCAGTATACACAAATCGAAACTATATCATCATATACACATAAAACGATGTCCAGTAATTTTACCGAAAAAAGACGGATCGAGAACGCAAGCACTCCGATCAACAACAGAATGACACACACGAAGGGTAAATAAGTAACAAACTCACCCATCATACCTTCATCTCTCTCTCAGGAGGCTCTCTCTCTGAAGCCAAAGTCTGCTCTTCATAAGTCTCGATTTGACTCCAAATCTCTCACACAGAGGTCGTTAATGGCGGTTCCCGTAGATAGTCTCGCAAAACCACTGCCTGCATCATCAACTCTACGGTTCGCGTTTAGAAATGTTCTCGCATTTAATCATCCATCAGAGAGAAGAAATTCAACCGGAGATCTTTTCATATTATCATCAAATTCACATCAGATTTGCATCAATTTCCAGTCTAGCAAGGCCGACGAAAGTAATCAACAATAGATAGGGAAGATTTGGGGGCGTTGTTTGCTTGCCAAAGGTTTTATTAGGGTAAAGATGAGAAGGAAAAAAAGGCGTGGGTACGGATATAATAGGATCCGAAAGTTGTCATGGGTCAAGAATTATACCCGTACCAACGACCCATTTAATCAAATGCCCTCTTTGAGTGACATTGTCCCAAACTTGGTTTCTTTTATTATAGTAGATAGATTAATAACTATAATTCTCAAGATCTTATTGATTCGAAAATTTATAAATATATATAGAGTTAAAATCTAAATTTTAAAATCATCGATTTATTAAAAATACCCAAACTTGTACTTTATAATTTAATTACATATTTTTGGATAATCACCAAAATTTATATAATCTATAAAAATTCTATGATATCACAATCCTCCAAAATTATCAAAAATATTATTCATGAATCTTGTTCAATGAATTTCTATTTTTTTTATATAATTCTTATTATATAAATAATGTTAAACATTCATAATGATTCCTGTAGAAGTCCATAAATACCTAAAAATTACATGAACTAATCTGACATGATATAGAAGAGTAGGGTAAATTCAATTTCACTAAAATAGGTGTATAAGATCAAAAGCCCCAATTTCAAGAACTCAAGAACCCTAGGTTCGTCAAGAATTCAATTCGGATTCCTAGAGACTTAAAATACAGAAATTGACAATAGAAAATTGTAGAGCACGAAAAATAAATAAGTTCAGGCTTTGGAATCACCTGAAAAGGTTGAGAATTGAAGGAGATATCGGCACGTGAAGTTTGGAGCCCTAGAATGTTCTTCGATTAAATTCGTGATGTAGAGATGATGAAACAAGGAAATTTCAGATAGGTTTTGCTTTGTTTTTGCAGGACATTCGAGTGGTATAAGTTTCATGAAACAATTTTATGTTTTGAGAAAGAACCCAACATGGTTTAACAAAAACTCTAATGGTGTAAGGATTTTAGATTCAATAAGTTAATTAAAGGGCATTAACGAACGAATTTATGACATGAAACGGATCTCCCCTATTATTGTGACATGATGCGACCTGAAAGAAGTCAATACGTCATACGAAACTCAGACGGTTTGGTGCCACGTTCTAATTTTGCGTCACACTGAAGAAGAAGGAGATGCAGGTCTCCGATATGGTCAAGATAAATAAATAATGAATGAGTTATGTCATCATTGGCATGTAGTCTAGCTGGTTTGCACGCTGGTTATATCTCGGGATTCTGGGTTCTATTCCCGTCCGATACATTATTGTTTTATATATTTTTTTTGTTATAAAAATTCAGGATCCACATTATTCAAGAGCAAACAAGAAGCTCAGTTTGTTTGTTTGTCGGTTGTTTGATGAGCGTCAGGTCGCGGGTTCGAATCCTGTCGGGCTCTTATTTTTTTCTTTTATTTTAAATAATAGTTTCAGTATATTCACAAACACCCCTTATACTTCCTAACTGCTGCTAACTGAGCTTAACCATATAAAGTAACTTAGTTAACTTGTTTCTTACAAAAAAAAAACTTAGTTAATTAACATTATTTAACATTAACATTAACACTATATAATAAATACTAACTTAACTAGGTTTACTAACCTAGTTAACTTGTTTCTTAATATATAGTTTCCACTAATTACAAAAACAACCCTCCTTAATTTGTAAGTTTGTCATTTTGACAATTTTACCCTTTAAAGTTCAGAAGTCGTTTCAACTACCATTTTTAACGTAATTAATTATTTCCTTTATAATTTTTTAACCGAATTAACTGTCTTGCTTATAAACCTCCATTTTTACTCCGGATTTAATCCAACGCAAAACGTGACCATTAATTACATAAAAATATTAAAAATTCTTATTTTTATTTTATTGATAAGGGTCCGTTTTTACAATCCGGGTCAGATTCGGAGACCCGATTTTGATGGATGTTACACGAGCCACTCTGGCGGGCGAGTCGCGGCTGGTGAGAGACCTGGTTGGCGGATTAAGTTTGTTATTTTTACATTTTGGCCCCTAAAGTTCCATATATTAGTGTTTTAGGTTGTTTTAAGGTCTTTTAAGCATATAGGGTGCATTGTAAGGGTATGTAGAGTATTTACGCATATAAAAGAATATAAAACAAGTATGAATAAGTATAGATGTCGTGAATAAGTATCGTATTCGCATGTATCGAGCATGTATGTCAAGTATTCGTAAGTTTAGCATGTTTTGCATGAATTGTGAATAAAGTATAACACGTATGATTAATCAAAATGTTTGAACATGTATGAAGTATGTAGAACATGGATTTAAAGAAATCCAAATTTTATTATGATCCATGTCTCGGATTTTACAACGATTGCAATGAAAAGACGATTACAAGGAATACGAGGTTTCCAAGAATGGCATTACAAGGCAAGCTTTCTAATTATGAAAAGTATGAAAAAGTCGGGCGTTACAGTCTCCCCTCCTTTAGGAAATTCCGTCCCGAAATTTATTCAGGAGTAGGACCTTGGAGAAAAAGCATTTTCGCTAAAAGAATGATTGTCTAAAATTGAGACATGGAAGTTTTCAAACGTTTAGAAAAGTACGAAATTTTGAAGAATGGAAGGATAGGTTTTGTAAAAGGAGTTTGTTTGACCAAAATGAGTTGAGGCGTTAAGCATAAGTAAAACGTGTATGTGTGCGCATAGGCAAACGAGTTTAAAATATGATATCCAAGAAGTTAACTTTCGAATAAAACGGTAAGTATTTCGATTGAAAGTGTGGCCGCACTGCAAAAAGTTTCATTGGTTTCAAAGAGGAATCGTAAATCACATGTTTATAGGAAATTATTCGAGAAAGTTAGGAAACTAAGTGTGTTTGTATTTAAAATGAAGGTTGGAAAAATAACTTTAAATAGTAAGAAAGTATTTTAGGTTTTGAACATTTAAATCGATTGATTGTAAATGGGGTTTGTATGAAAGACGAAGAATGACGGAGTTACAAGAGTGAATGGTCGATCTAATAAACGAATATGAGTATAAGACTGGCATGTGTATTGGACAAACGAATTCGTTGTATTAGGAATGAGGCCTCGTTGTGGATAATCAGATATCACGTGTTTAGCAATGCGTTTGTGAGTTGTGGAAGTTTGCATTTGAGGTCTAAATATGGTCTGCAAAACACCGAATTTCTCATGGCACGTTTTACAAAAGTTTTGTTAACACAGTGTAAAAACTTATATATAGGAAGTACCAGTGGCGTATCCACCATGTTACGTCCATTTCGTTATTCGAGTCATGTTACGTTCTGTGCCTTACCATACACAGTAGTACACTCTATGATTCTCATGTGCCTATCACTATAATCCCGTGTGCACCCGCGATTATACTAATCGTTGCATGATCCGCAGAGCTTGTACTAGTTGTGTATGAATTGAGGTATACATTAATTTAAAAAAATAAGAATATGTATGTATAAGAATGTAGTATATAAGCATGTTCATGTTTAAGTATGTAAGACCAACGTGAGTGAACCCCTCGGGTTATGCTCACGTATAGGTACCAATGTATGAATATGAGTATGACTGTAAGCATGAGTATGAATATAAGTAATAGTATGAGTATGAGTAAGTATGAACATAAAACGTATGTGTATGAACATGAAAATGTGTATAAGTATGAATGTAAGTGGGTATAAATAATGACAATTGTGTGTAGGAAATAAATTGAATACAACGAATTTGAGCCTATTAAATGATCAAAAATTTGTGGGCATGTAAAATGAATGATACGTGAAGTTGTCGTCTGATATTGACTAAAAGGTGTACGCTGGTATGTATGTTTAGTTGTTTGAGCAAAACGTTGAGTTTATTGGATCAAAATAGGTTGAGTTTGTCTCGGGATGTAGAATTTAGTTTCTGAACGTAAAAGAATACAAAATACTTATTGGTTATGTGTGACGTATTTTGTAAAGAACGGAAATTCTACTCTTGTTTTAGAAGGATTTAAGTAAGTCGAAAATGGTTAGTCCTATGAAGTTTCCTTGTCCACGAGTTTTGAAATTGAAATGATGTATGGAGCGGTGCATGAAAAGGTTTTTAAAAATAGCAAGTTTGCATCATTTTAAAGAATCCGGCGTTAAAATAAGAAATTTGAGGGTTCTGGTGAAAACGTTGTTCCTAAAAGAATTTTAGCATAAGGAACTTAGTAATTTTTGAAAAGAGTTTTAGTAAACGATCGAATAGTATTCGTAATATTTTGTAAGCGTGTGCGAAAAGTTGGTTTTGATTTCCGATTGAAAATACAAGTCTTTAGTATAGTGATATGACATGAGCGTGTTTTAGTGATTAAGTTGAGCATGGAGTTTATGGGCAAGAGGTTCATTGGACCGGCTAAGTTGATAGGTAGCATTTCGCAAGGTTTTGAAATTCGGGTAATAACGTCCTAAGGTATGATTAAGAATTTCATGTATGTGAGTTATGTGAAAATGGATTATAGGGTAAGAACTACATTTGATAAAACAATGCATTTTGAAGTGGATATAAGTAGAGGTTTTGACAAATGATAAAAGATTTAGGTGTAAAACATGATCGTGTTTGCATAATAAAGTATTTTGAAGGAAGATTTTGGTAATGATCCCCTAGGTAAGGGAATCACCCCGAACCCGTTGGTGAGATCGTTTTAAGAAAAGAAAGGAGCGGAGTTGATCGTCAAGGTCAGGAAATCACTCCTATCTCGATGATATGTCTCCATTTTAGGGTTACAAGAAATAGAATTCGAGTTTGTGACGTTTTTGAAATCATGGATGTGAATAACGTATGAATGTACGAAAAGATTTGGTATGATGTGTATATAAGAAAATAATCTCAAAAGAAATTTGAATTTGAAACCAGAGAATTACATCATATAAAAGCGATGCTAGTAAAACATAGGTTTGATTAAAATCTGGAGTGTTCCTAAACGGAACTTTGACTAAACCAAAGTAGTCGAAAATTCTTTTGAATTTGAGAAACATGCTTTGGCCTAATAGGTGGAATACTCTCACTGATATTTCGGTTAACGGTATTCACTCTTCCAGTTACTACATGTTCCAAATCAATCTAAAATTCAAGAGTTTGCGGGATTTTTGAAAATCAAGGAGCGGGGACTAGTCAACAAGGTGCGGGTTTCACTCCTAATTTGATGATTTCGTACCCTAAACGTGGTTGGTACTCGTCGGGTCAAAATTTCATTTCGACACTTTGACGAGGGCCCACTAGAATTTGAAATGGAAATTCTCCATCAAGGTGAGGATTTCACTCCTAACTTGGTGGCGAATTTCATGTAAAAAGAATAGATGATTGAGAGGCGTTCACCAATTTATGGCTTTCACGCCTATTTTGGTGAAGTCGTCTCGTTTGTGTGTTACGAGTGGTTTTAAGTTTTGTATAAACGAGTAAAATGCCTTAGGAAGGCGCATGTTTGAATTATTAAAAAAAGTATATGCACGTAAAGCATTTCAAGATATCAACACATAAGAGGCGTTTCAAGAGATTAGCATATGAATCAAGTATGGACGAATTTGGTAATTAACTATAGAATAGGTAAAATGCATAGCAATTTTCCTAATTCCCTATAGTTATGGCTCTGATACCAATCTGTCACACCCCAAAACCGATGGCGGAAACATCGGAGTGAGACGAAGATAGATTGCTCATCACACATAACGCTAATTGTGACAATAGAATTAAAAATAATATAATTTCATTCATGAAAAAGTGTTAAATACATGGAACTTAAAATACAACATGTTCAATACAAGGAAAACAATACAACAAACAAGTACAAAATTTATACAACATATTAAAGCCTAAAACGTCTATATGTGTATCTAGGCATCATCACTACTTCAGTTTCATAGCATCGTCATCATCAACCTGTAACATGTTAAAAAGTATAGTTCAATACAAATATGTATTGGCGAGTATATAGGTTTTCATACATGGCATACAAAGATAAGTTTTAAACAATTCCACACGGCATGCTATTGGAACAAGATAAACAATAAAATCGGCATATGTTTTACTAATCAAACCAATGATGAAACGCTATAAGCTCGTGACATAACCCAAAGTTTACAGGCGGTGCGTTAATCGTATAGCGCTATATATGTTAAGGATAAACTCGTACGAAGTTAATGATAAGTCTAATACAAAATGTATAACCCCAAGTTTAAAGTATCAAGTAACAAGTATGCATGCGTGTATAAGGAATGCTTGTGCATTAAAGAATAAAGTTTTAGTGTAAGTATATAGTTTAACATGTTATACCCCAAAAGGTGGTAAACGAAAAGGGGGTTCAAGTATACTCACAAAATATGCTAATTCTTCCGATTATCCAAATGTTGACGAGTGAATGTGTTAGGATCTGAGTTTGGTTTTGATTGTGTTTTACGTTTGAATTTGAAATGAAGATGAATGAGTTGTGCAACGGAATTAAGATGGAAGTAAACTTTTCACAATCAAACAGGAGAATTGCTTTTAACATACAAGCTTAACATTGAACCGAATGATTGAATTTATTTCAACAACGATTACAATTTTGCAAGTATGCAACAAACTCCCCCTCAGCCTGGCTCACAATATTTGTTCGTGTAGGAATAAGATGGTGAAAGAGCTAATAGAACAGTACAGAGCAGTGTTCTATTTATAGGCATGAGCAAACCACTGAAGCATCTAAGCTGACGTCACCTTGAAAGTGACATCAAACCTCCTAACATACTCTAATCTCTGATCTATACAGCCTCTGCTATGCTAACTACCGTTATTACATTTTATTACATAAAGACATCTAAACTACTGCTACATCCTTCCACTGATGTGAACCCAGCAGTACTTTTCATGATCAGCAGAGCTTGACCCAAGACAATAGACTGAGCAGCAGAGCTTTAGTCTTCTATCAGACTTTTTACTTGATTAGTAGTTTGTAGGTCAGCAGTTTGTACGATCAGTAGATAGGAGATCAGCAGATATTGAAACCACTTTCAAGGGGGGAGACTTGTATCCATAACATCTGCTTATTCTGGATCCACTACTCTGATCCAGTTTTGGCTTTAATTATATGTTCCTTTGGTAGGGTTCAATCCCAACAATCTCCCCCCTGGAACAGATAATGCCAAAACTCTTCATTATTTTGTAGATCTTTATTGCCTCATCAGCAGTTCCCTTATTTGCCCTTTGAGTTGAAGTTCAAAGGCTAAGGCATCTGTGTCATCATCATCCCTGCTAAGTGGTGGATCAAGGAGATCCTGCAAATCTTCAAGACTCAGGCCAAGAGCTTGTTCCCTTGATATTTTCTTCACTTCTCCACTAGACTTGAACAATGTCAGTACGTGGGTCTGTTTGTCAGTTTTCCACTTTAGTACTTTTGAGTCTAGTGGGTTTCTTGGGAGATTTTTATTGGATGAGGTGTTTGGTGATGCAGGCCTATTCATGACTGTCTGAGCAGTACTTGCAGATTGTTCCAATCCAAGATCTTCTTTAATCATTATCTTAATGCCCTCTTTTACAAGGTCATCACCAGCCATTACATCTTGGATTGTTTCAGCACCCAACTGTTTTTTGTGGCCTTCTTTTAAAGATGGCTGCACCAGCTGGAGCAGTGGATCTCCTGATTTGCAGCTTTGATGGTCTTTTTAAAACCTCTGCTTCAGGATAGCAGGCTTTTGTGGAGCAGTAGGATCTGTCTTTCTTAATTTCTCCAAACTTTTGTAGGTAGCCCTGACTTTATCTTCTTTCCATCTCATCACTTGATTCCAAGAGCTAATTCCTCTTTTATTCTCCTCAGCTCTACCTTTTTATTAGGTACATTCTTTTTGAACTTTGCCCAATCTGGAGGAGTGTGCTTGACCTTATTCTTAATCATTTCTTGAATTCTAGCTGCTTCACTTTCAATCTCAGGAACGGTCCACTCTTTGTACATGTGTTTTTCTCCTTTGTACTTCTTAGTTGCCATTATGCTTTCAATGTAGTCTTTTCTTAGAGTTTCATCTGCTCTCTCTGAGATTTGTTGACACACATTTTTTGCAAATTGCTCTAAGGATCTGACTTGTGTGAGCAAGAATTGGTAATTCTGCTGAATTTCTCTATCAGATTTTCCTTGAGCATTTCTTTTTGAGATATCCTCTGCTTGTTTAGCTTTGACTTTCAAATATTCTTCAATATTGTTTGGCCTCAGATATCCTTCAACTGATGGCAAACTCCTTTTAGCAGGGTCGTCCTCATAATAAAAAGACTTGATTTCTTCTCTGACTGTTATAAGTTCAAGAGGAAATTGAACAACTGCAGGAGGTAAGGGCTTTAGAATTTGAGTTAATGAGAGAGGAATAGGCTTGGGTAATGTAACAAGTGATAAAGATTTTGAAGATGTTGGTGGGGGTGATGGAGAATCATCATATGGTATGAGAATCCTTCTTCTTTTTATTGTAGGGGAGGCAGATGATGTTTTGGGTGGAACAGTGGTGGTGGTTTGAGTGGCAGTGAATTGTGATTGACTAACAGCTGTTGAAACAACTGGTGTTTCAACCACTGTTTTCATTACAACAGATTTTGTAACATCTGCTATCTTCTGCTTTTTGGCAGGAGGTGATGGTGGAGATGTTGTTTTTGGTGGTGATGGTGGTGGTGGTAAGGCAGTGGTTGTGGTGTGTGTTGAAGTGGTGTGTGTTGAAGTGATAGCAGATGTTGAAACAACTAAAGTACCAGCAGATGTTGATACAACATGAGTTACAACAACTGTTTGGGTGGAGGTTTGATGTTGGGGGCTTTTGGACAGTGGTTTTGGATTATGCTTTGTGAGTCTGGATGGTGTGGACTTGGGTTCCCTCACTTTTCTAGTGAGATTTCTTTTTGGCACAGGATTTTGAGCATCCTTTAGCCCAGAACAACCATGCGCATTCAGCTCCATGTAAGCTCTTTTCTCCTCATTCCATCTAGACATACCCTTTGCCGCTCTGTCCCTTTTTACACTTGCTACTCCTTCATCAAGTGCATTTTGGGTAACATCAACCTTTTTGCTACCATCTGGCAAGGGAATGTTTCTGGTCATAACATCCTTTTCTGGTTCAACACACAAACCATCATCTATACCCTTCTTTTTCCACTCCTGAATTTTCTCCCCCTTTTAGGCATTATCTGGGTGCAGTTGATCAATAAACAGAACAGTTGGAGGAGCAGTGCTAGTGGTTTTCAATAGATGGGCCTTTATATGTAACACCCCGTGTTTTCGAATGTCAAATTCAAAGTCAAATTCCAAGTCAAGTTTGACTTCTTGGACTGTAAATAGTCTATTTTATGTTTTGTATTATGTGGAGTAAGTGTTGTTAATCAAAAAGGAATCGAAGTAACCGAATGTTTAATCGACGCGAAACGATTTACGATTGTGAATAGTAGGAAGTAACAATGCGATAAAGTTAATCAATCAATAATCAACTTAATCGAATCATCAATCGAACTAGAAACTCGAATTATGCGAAATTGGTGTTATTGTACGTGTGCGTGTGCCTTACGTGTTACTTGTACATGTTTACTTTATGTTTTGTGTAATCAATCGAATCAAACGAAACTCGAATCGAAATCGAATCATGATACTTAGTGGAAAAGAGGTTATATGAGATATAGATGCTTGTATGTAGATATAGTGGTTGGGATTAAACGTAATTTGAATAGGAAACTCTATCGTACTCGTATCGTCTTCATTCGAAATCGAAATATCATAAATCGTCGCACCGAACACTCAGCGCAGGCTATTGATCGATCAGGCTTTCAGCCGATCGAACAGCCCAACCAATCGAACAGGCTGTTCGATCGAGCAGGCTGTCCGATCGGGATGGCTGGCCGATCGGCCAGCTCTTTCCCCTTTTGGAAGCCTATAAATAGGCCTGTCGTTGTCATTTTTTTCACTTTTGGAAACCCTCTGACCGACCAGCTCGTGCTCCCCTCCTTTTCTCAGATTTCTTCCGATTTCGGTAAGTTTTCATCCTAAATCTTGTACTTTCTTGATCAATACATGCTCCTACACCTTTCTATCTTTCAAATCTTGATTTCTAACCGTGAAATCATCAATATCTAAGCATTCTAGGATGATGTAATCATGGTGTTCTTCAAGAACTTCATGTTTTGGCCTCAATCCACCAAGAATCACTTGGATCTAGCTGATTTCCACATAAACAAACTAAGATCTATCACAGATCTAAACATTTACATGATGTGAAGGATTGAAAGAATGATTTCCAACTTTCTTTCAACTCTTTTACACTCAGTGCCTTCAAACCGGTAGAAACGGAGCTTGAGCCAACTCACTGATCATTCTAATGGTCGAGTGGTTAAAGATTCGGATTCTATCTACGAGCTTCACCGGTTTTGGGTTAAACGTTGAACTACCGTTTCGAACAGTCCACCTGCTGGACTTGGGTGATTCCCGTCCCAGCAGGGGAAACAAGTAAGAACAAAGATTCCATGGTTCAGCTCGTTGTCAAAATACCTCGATATAACGTCAAAACTAATCAGAACAACCAAGTGTTAAACAAGCAGGCTAACCAAGTCAGAAAGCTGACCGATCGAACAGGCTGTTCGAACGCACAGCCCAACCGATCGGACATACCAGCTGATCGACCAGGCCAGCCGATCGGCTAGCACATGGCCCCACATTTTGACAATTCCATGAAGCAGAGTATTAAACGAAGTGATGTTCGATCGAACAACTGTTTGACAACATTACTCTTCGGATCATGAGATACTATAATTCCCTTAATCGATTTTCAACTCGTTCGACGTATTGGAGTGCCACCCGATCGAACATGCTGTCCGATCAGGTGACATTCCACTGAGGACCCACTTCTAAGGTTCCTAACTGATCGGTTAAGCTGACCGATCGAATAGACCGTCCGATCGATCGACCTGAAAGGTAAGGACACTTCAGTGTTCTCAAATACTACAACGAAAACTTCAAAAGGACAAGCCATCATACATAAACACATCCTACTCAAAGGAAGAAACAATCCACTCGGACAGACCAACCAATCGAGCCTACCAGCCGATCGAATAGGCTATCCGAACGGACTGTCTAACCGAACGAACAACCCGTTCGATCGAACCTACTATTCGATCGACCAGGCTGTTCGACTCAGTTGCACTTGTTTCCATTCTACGCTTTACTCATCGTTATGCTATTGAACTATTCAGGCTAACCCTACTCTCAAGCGCTCCCTTCAATCCATCAACCAATCGCTGTGAGTATACTCGAACCCTTTTTGCTTTTGCACTTTTGGGTGTTACATACGTTACTTATCTAAAACACAATCAAACACAATAGCCAATTACTTTAAGCGCTAACCGTTATGCATGTATTACGTGACTAAATGAATGCTTGTTGATTGTGTTTACACGTGGAATGCTGTCTACCTGCCTTAACGACATAGTACTATAATTGTGAATTAAATGAGAGAATGTCATGTGACATTAAGTAGGCTCTTATTTTAGTATTAGAATGCCATGTGGCATTATGTATATTTTTTTTATTAGTATTAGATTTAAATTTAATTTATTCTCTTTTATAAAATATTTTGTAAGTTTTAATAGTATTGCAATTTTCATTGAATTTCACTTATAGTTGAACTTTTCTGATGTTCAAGCATTTAAAGTGTAGCAACTATAATGTGTAACTATAGTTCCGTCTATCAAGGTACTTTAAACCATACCAGAACATTTGTAATCCGAGGAATTCGGTGTTATTATGGATCCGTTGAAAGTTTGTAATGTTTTTTCAGTCGAGGGGACTGGACACGATGATGAAGCTATTGAGAAGATGTTGAATTACATGTCTTTGATTAAGCAGTTTGAGTAATTTCTCTCTCTTGTTTCTGTCTATATTTCCAAAAATTACAATAATTATGGAGTGGAAATTAACAAACCCAGAACACGTGATGATATAATAATTTATACCAAGTGCATTGAGATAGTGTACATAATTAGTTTGAGATGGAAAAAGTCGATTTTATTAAAAAAAAATAGTGCACTTGGAATCAAACTTTTAAGTTGAAACCACTCACTTGGAACCTCAAGTTTATAGCTCCGTGTGATTGGTAAAATACGCGGAACCCGTCGCGCAACTTGCGACAAAAACATAAATACCCATGACAATGCGGGGGCATACCTATAGTGTGTATATATATATATATATATATATATATATATATATATATATATATATATATATATATATATATATATAGGGTTAGGATCATGAGTGAACAACATCATTGTTTGTGAACCTAGTGAACTAATCCTGACCATCCATTTATTTTTTAGATGAAAAGGATAGGATTGTAATATAACATTTATTTTTTTATCAATTTATTATTCTTTACAAATCAATATTCAGTTACATGTTCCTATATTTAGGGAAATCTGAATTATCTTTTAATTTTATTCCATGATTCTATACAACCTTACAAGAACAATAATTCCGTAAGTCAATTTTCAAATTCAACTTTTATCATTCATATTTATCTTCATAAACCCAGTTCATCAGATTCGCCCTATTCAACCATATTTATATTCATAAACCCAGTTCATCACGTTCAACTTTTATCATTCAAATTTATCTTCATAAACCCAGTTCATCATATTTCGAATTCAACTTTTATCATTCATATTTATCTTCATAAACCTAGTTCATCAGATTTATCGAATCCATTCACCAGATTTATCGAATTCACCCATATTTATCTTCATAAACCCAATTCATCACGTTCATATTTTTCATCAGAAGCTCGATTATTCCGGGAACATTAATCGAAGACGGCATAAGATTCCGACGAACATTAATCGGAGATGGCATAAGATTCCGACGAACATTAATCGGAGACGGATTGGATTCCGACGAACGTTCTAATCTGAATAGGGGCACTTGATTTTGTTAAAACCCAGGTGTGTATCGTTAGTTGTTTGGTTATTGTACTTGTATTCCGATGAACATTAATCGGAAACGGATTGGATTCTGGCAAACATTTAATCGGAAAAGTCAGTTGCAGATTGTTCAAAGTTCAAAGTCTGAGCTGCAGTTGTTGTTCAAATTGGATCTGAGTTGTTTGGGTATTGTACTTGTTTTGTGTTGGTTCTATAGAGTCATGCTTTGTTTATGTATTCCCAGTATGTTCTATACGAGACACCCAATGGCAGTAGTGTGACAACCCGACTTCTTGAGGTTAGTATTATCCTATTCCCCGACTCCTTTGTTGTATTTACATATCCTAGATCATTGTGCTAGTGGGATTATGTTGCAAACTTGTTAGTGAGTAACGCATTGAAATACTTGATTTATGCTAACACATCTTTCAACCAAGGATCCCTCGACCGAAAGATCTAACCTTCGAAGGATCCCAAGACCGTAAGATCTATCCTTCGACCCGAGACCTATCCTTCGACCCAGGATAAGATCCTTCGACAATCTTTCGGACTAGGAAGGATCCTTCGAGATAAGACCCAATCCTTCGACGAAAGGCCTTAACTTTCGGCCCAACTCGGCACCGGCCCAAACCCCCCCATCAGTTATAAGACATTACGTAAATGCCTAGCACAAAACATTCAATCATATTCCAAACCCTAGAAACCTCTCCTGTGCGACGGCAGTAGTCAAGGACCCCCCTTCGAGATAACAGCTTGTTCGATTAAAGCTTTGGTTAGTAATTCTTTATCCATGCTAACTATGATTCTGTGTGAACATACAATCATGATAAACAAACTGTTGAATTATATATGGTTGCATGATAGCCGATGCTTAAGATCCTAGGTTATGTGTTGATACGTACGAGTTCTGTTACGGCTTTGATAGTAGTAATGATATTGTTGTATAATGAAAATTAGGGTCACGAGTTCCGATTCAACACATGTGCCGCCGAATACTGTGATGTAAATCGATATTGTTCTAATAACTATTACATGTCATAATTGGTCCAATAACCTAATGAGATGCCTTGCAACTGTCGGCCGTGATTGGTAATTAAGTAGGTGCCTTTGGTGTATTACATGCTATGTGCAATGATTGGAAAATTAACGATCACATATTTGTATGAGCATGAATTGTTTGAATATCATTGTTGAATCATATGAACCGGATGATAACAGTTAGATCGCATGATTAGGGTTACCGTAACCGAAAGATGCTGTAACTGTTTGTTAATTGTATCGAAAAATAACGGATATGCCGAAAGATAGCTGATGTGTCGAAACATAATCGAAAGATAACTGATATGCCGAAAGATAGCTGGTGTGTCGAAACATAACCATTGTATCGAAAGGTAACTGTGTGTCGAAACATAACTGAAAACCGAAAGATAGTATGTCGAAAGATAGTATGTCGAAAGATAGTTGATGTGTCGAATGAAAAATGTGAACCGAAAGATATTGAGGTGCTAACATTGTATTTGTGTACACTAGTTGATGATAAAATGTGAAATGATACGTGTTGTGCTGATATGCAAATTGACTGTTATGTGTAACTATCATAGGGCTTGGTTAATCACTGTTGTTAAACGAGTAAATAATTCCACCGAGCAAACCAAGGTGAGTTCACTACATTCGAGCATGCGTCCCAGTGGTTGGGGACAGTCAGTGGGTATTCTATGGGGGAATAAGTCTTTGGGTAAAAACGGGTATATTGGTTAATATTCTCACCTATCATCTTTTGTAAGTCCCTCATCGGGTATTAGTTAGTAGCGCTACTTAGGTTTGGCACCCTCACCCCGTGCCTGTAAGAGGACGGAGGTGAACTAATGACCCAGTCTGGCCCAGTACTAGATAGGAGTACGTGGGAAGGGCAGTCGTGTATTTCAGGAGCCGTCATTGTTCGGAAATGAGATATTAACAATATTACTCGCATTGGTTACTAAACTGTTTTACATACAACGGGTAACAAACGTTTTCTAAAACTGTGAACTCGCCAGCTTTGTCTGATACGTGTGTTACATGCTCGCAGGTCCTTAGGTACTGGGAACACAGGAACTTGCTGGCTGGAGGGCGAGAGTGGTCATGGTTACATTAATGAACTTAGTTATCAGACATTTATTTATTGTGGTTGTTTGGATAGTATTTACAGTATGATACATTAACGCTTCCGCTGATCCTATGGTTTTTGAACAAATTATGTTTGGGATTTCAGTATTATTAAATGATGGAACTTTATTTCAAACTTGTGATTCAATGTAATTGGTGGCTCAGTGCTAGTCGTCACACGCCTAACAGGGACACTCCCTAGGTGGTAATTTGGGGGTGTGACAGTTTGGTATCAGAGCCACTGGTTATAGTGAATTTGGTTTTAAAAATGATTTATAAAACCAGACTATAACTGAACTGATACGACATTGACCATGACACTCAGCTCCAGGCAGCGAGGTTCGTCTCTTGTTTACTATTGCATAACATAGTTAGCACATGCTCATGATTAGTATCACACCCGAACGCACACTTGATATTACAATACGAATTACTATGCTATCTGTTTATGCTACGTGTTTTAAGGGTAGGACTCTACTTGAACATACATGCTCTATGTTGTGATGTCGTCGGTCGTACTGCATGAATTTGGGGAAACCTTTTAACATGAGTAGGGAGGAACTGAGATAAGCATGCAAAACAGGTTATTATTATGGGTGCACACATAATAACAACGTGGGGTGCATGTGAGTCCCAGTAAATCTCGACTAGTGTGAAAAAGGAATCCCACGTTGTTAGTCAATCTTGTATTAGAACCTCGAAAACTGTGAATACTATAGCAATACTTGACATCCGCTTGAAATGGTCTGTTAATTCGTTCCTTCTTCCCATGCTTATAGAATCATGAACGGACGTGGTGGAGGTCGTCGTGGTGGACGTGGTGGAGGCCGCGGTGGTGGGCGTGGCGAAATCCATATGACCCAAGCTGAGCTAGAAGCATTACTCAACGCCCAGGTGGCTGCAGCCTTGGCAGCTTATCAGGCTGGTATGACATGTACCAGACATTCCTTTCCTTTGAATCGTAAACTTGAGTCTTACTTGTTGGTATATTTTCTCTCGTTAATAGGTCAGCCAGCGCCACAAAACCAGCCTCACCCACCGGTCTGCACTTTTAAAACTTTCATGGATTGCAAGCCACAGACCTTCAGTGGCACTGAAGGGGCTGTAGGACTTATACGCTGGTTCGAAAAGGCGGAGTCAGTGTTTGCGATATGTAACTGCCCAGTTGGGGATAGAGTAAAGTTTGCAGCAGGCACGCTTGAGGATGGTGCCTTGACCTGGTGGAATGCCCAGGTTCAACTGCTAGGTATTGAGGCGGCGAACGCCACTACGTGGGACGATTTTAAAGAACTGATGAGAGAGGAATACTGCCCTCGAGACGAAATACAGAAGTTAGAGAATGAGTACTATGATCTGAAAATGGTGGGGTCTGAAATTGAAGCGTATGTGAAGCGGTCGTATGAATTAGCTGATTTGTGCCCGAATTTGTCCCGACCCATGTCCCGAAGAATCGAGTTGTTTATTAAGGGGTTACCTCCACGGGTGAAGGGTCTAGTTACAGCAGCGAACCTCAATAACCTAACTCAGATTGTTAGATTGGCACATAAGATCGTTGACCAGGAGGTGGAGAGCGACTCATTGCCACCTCGTATTTCTAGCACTACCACAGCTGCCGCTACTTCCACTGCATCTGCTGCTGATAGCAAACGTAAGTGGAACGATACGGACAAAGGGTCCAACTCTGCACAGCCTCAGAAGAAGACGGATACTGGCAGCACCCGCAGTTTCAGTCAGACAGCATCAGTGAATCAGAACTCGAGTAACAAGTCAGGGCAGGGATCATATGCGGGGAAGCTACCCTTGTGCAGTAAGTGTAACTATCATCACAAGGGACAGTGTGCTCGGGTTTGTCATCGATGTAATCGACCAGGCCATATGGCCAGGGATTATAGGACCACACTTCCAGCTCAGCAGCAGCCAGCGCAGCAGACGGGTAGGCAACAGCCTCAGCAAACTCAGGGTACTCAGAGAGGGTGTTATCAGTGTGGGGCCGAGGGGCACTTCAAGCGAGACTGCCCTCAGCTGAAGCAGAACACAGGGGGTAGTAACGGGAACAACAATGCAGGGAACAATGCGGGTAATGTCGCGCGTGGGCGCGGGTTTGTGTTGGGAGCTGGGGAAGCGCGGAACGACGGCAACGTGGTTACTGGTACGTTTTCAGTGAACGGTGTTATTGCTTCTATTTTATTTGATTCTGGCGCCGACTGGAGTTACGTGTCTTTAGAGTTTAGTTCCCAGTTAGGGTTAAGTCCTACACTTCTCGTAATGAAACACATAGTAGAAATCGCAAATGGTAAAACAATCGAAGCTACACATGTTCTATTTGGGTGTAAAATCGATCTTCTGGGTCAAGTCTTCGACATTGACTTAATTCCTATTACTCTTGGAAGCTTCGACGTGATCGTTGGGATGGACTGGTTGTCCAAGTATCAAGCAGAGATTCTCTGTAAGGAGAAGATCATACGTGTTCCCCTTCCTAGTGGGGAATTTCTATCAGTTCAGGGTCATCGCAGTGGGACCCCAGTTAGTATTGTTTCGGCAATGAAGGCTCAGAAGTATTTGCGTAAGGGCTATCCTGCTATTTTAGCTCTTGTCACTGATTCACCGTCTGAAGAAAGGAAGATTGAGGATCTTCCAGTTGTTCGTGAATACCCTGACGTATTTCCTGAGGAACTCCCTGGTTTACCTCCACATCGTCAGGTGGAATTCCAGATCGACCTCGCCCCAGCGGCAGCCCCGGTTGCTCGTGCTCCTTATCGTCTTGCGCCAGGAGAACTGCAGGAACTATCAAACCAACTTCAAGAGCTGTTGGATAGGGGTTTCATCCGACCTAGCTCTTCCCCCTGGGGAGCTCCAGTCTTATTTGTAAAGAAGAAGGATGGGTCCTTACGAATGTGTATAGATTATCGCGAGCTCAACAAGATGACAATTAAAAACCGTTACCCTTTGCCTCGTATTGACGACCTGTTTGACCAGTTACAAGGGTCGAGCTTTTACTCTAAGATCGACTTAAGGTCTGGTTATCATCAAGTGCGAGTCAGAGAGGAAGACGTCCCCAAAACTGCGTTTCGGACGCGATACGGTCACTATGAGTTCTTGGTTATGCCATTCGGGTTAACCAACGCACCAGCGGTCTTCATGGACCTCATGAACCGCGTGTGCAAGCCCTACCTTGATGACTTCGTGATCGTTTTTATTGACGACATTCTAATTTACTCCAAGAACAAGGAGGATCACGAACGGCATCTACGCCTTATCCTAGAACTCCTGAGGAGGGAGCAGTTGTACGCAAAATTTTCTAAATGCGATTTCTGGATACGGGAGGTACATTTTCTGGGGCATATAGTCAATGAGGTGGACATACATGTGGATCCTGCCAAGGTTGACGCCATTAGAAATTGGGCGGCACCAAAGAACCCTTCGGAGGTGCGGCAATTTCTCGGTCTAGCAGGGTATTATCGTCGCTTCATTCAAAACTTCTCAAAGATTGCACAGCCACTCACCTCGTTAACACAGAAGAAAGTAGTTTACTCTTGGGGGACGAAGCAGGAGGATGCTTTCCAGATTTTGAAACAAAGGTTATGCAGCGCGCCAATCTTGTCTCTACCAGATGGCACTGAGGATTTTGTAGTTTATTGTGATGCCTCGATTCAGGGTCTCGGTTGCGTGTTGATGCAACGCGAGAAGGTGATAGCTTACGCTTCTCGACAATTGAAAGTACACGAGAAGAACTATACGACACACGACTTGGAGTTAGGAGCAGTGGTGTTTGCGCTGAAGATTTGGAGACACTATTTATACGGCACGAAATGCACCATCTATACCGACCACAAGAGCCTTCAGCACATCTTTGACCAAAAAGAATTGAATATGCGACAGCGTCGTTGGGTAGAGTTGTTCAACGATTACGAGTGTGCCATCAAATATCACCCAGGTACAGCTAACGTAGTAGCTGATGCACTCAGCCGCAAAGAGGCAAAGCCTAAACGTGTTCGCGCATTACAACTCACTATTCATTCCAACCTTCCTGATAAGATTCGTACGGCTCAGACTGAGGCATTGAAGGAAGGGAACATCGAAGCTGAGGGTTTACGCGGTATGGAAAAGCAGCTTGAGCAGAGATCTGATGGTATCTACTACATCATGGAAAGAGTATGGGTTCCTCTGTTTGGTGATCTTAGAGAACTTGTGATGGATGAAGCACACAAGTCACGATATTCTATTCACCCGGGGTCGGACAAAATGTATCACGATCTTAAAGTTATGTATTGGTGGCCGAATATGAAAGCCCTCATAGCCACATACGTGGGTAAATGCTTAACTTGTGCTAGAGTTAAAGCGGAACATCAGAAACCTTCGGGTCTACTGCAGCAGCCAGTAATACCCACATGGAAGTGGGAACAGATCGCTATGGATTTCGTTACTGGATTACCGAGGACTCAGGCTGGAAACGATACTATATGGGTAATTGTTGATCGACTCACGAAATCGGCGCACTTCCTAGCAATTAAGGAAACAGATAAGTTTTCGCAACTTGCAGCAGTATATCTTAAGGAGGTAGTTGCTAGGCACGGAGTGCCAACTTCTATCATCTCAGATCGAGATCCGCGTTTTACTTCTGAACTATGGCAGTCTATGCATAAATTGTTCGGTTCGAAACTCGACATGAGCACCGCTTACCATCCACAGACGGATGGTCAGAGTGAGCGCACTATTCAGACGCTTGAAGACATGCTGCGGGCATGTGTGATCGATTTTGGGAAGGGGTGGGAGAAACACTTGCCGTTAATAGAGTTCTCCTACAACAACAGCTACCACACAAGTATTCAGGCAGCTCCGTTCGAGGCATTGTACGGGCGGAAATGTCGTTCTCCTCTCTGTTGGGCTGAAGTAGGTGACAGCCAACTCACAGGTCCTGAACTCATTCTGGAAACTTCACAAAATATAGCTCGGATCAGGGATCGTATGGCAGCAGCACGCGATCGTCAGAAAAGTTATGCTAACAAGCGTAGGAAGCCTTTAGAGTTCGAAGTTAATGATCGGGTCATGTTGAAAGTTTCACCGTGGAAGGGTGTTGTACGCTTTGGGAAGCGTGGCAAGCTCAATCCCCGTTACGTTGGGCCATTCAAAATTCTAGAGCGGATCGGTAAAGTCGCTTACAGACTCGAGTTACCTGCGGAATTAGGTAACGTTCACGATGTGTTTCACGTTTCTCAACTAAAGAAGTGTCTGGTTGATGAGACACTAGTTGTGCCATTCCAAGAGCTCAAGTTCGATGACAAGCTACAGTTTGTTGAAGAGCCTATTGAAATCATGGATCGGGAAGTCAAGGTGCGTAAACACAGTCGAATTCCGATTGTTAGGGTCCGATGGAATTCAAGATGTGGACCGGAGTTCACGTGGGAACGCGAGGATCAGATGAAACTAAAGTACCCTCACCTCTTTCCCAAAGACAAGGCAGAGTCAAGCAAAACTAGTGAATCTCGGGACGAGATTCCCCTTCAAGTTGGGGATGATGTAACACCTGAGGAAATTCCGCAACGATCTTGAATTGTCGCTTCACTCTCTTGTACCTATTTGCTAAATTTCGGGACGAAATTTCTTTCAAGTTGGGGATGATGTGACAACCCGACTTCTTGAGGTTAGTATTATCCTATTCCCCGACTCCTTTGTTGTATTTACATATCCTAGATCATTGTGCCAGTGGGATTATGTTGCAAACTTGTTAGTGAGTAACGCATTGAAATACTTGATTTATGCTAACACATCTTTCAACCAAGGATCCCTCGACCGAAAGATCTAACCTTCGAAGGATCCCAAGACCGTAAGATCTATCCTTCGACCCGAGACCTATCCTTCGACCCAGGATAAGATCCTTCGACAATCTTTCGGACTAGGAAGGATCCTTCGAGATAAGACCCAATCCTTCGACGAAAGGCCTTAACTTTCGGCCCAACTCGGCACCGGCCCAAACCCCCCCATCAGTTATAAGACATTACGTAAATGCCTAGCACAAAACATTCAATCATATTCCAAACCCTAGAAACCTCTCCTGTGCGACGGCAGTAGTCAAGGACCCCCCTTCGAGATAACAGCTTGTTCGATTAAAGCTTTGGTTAGTAATTCTTTATCCATGCTAACTATGATTCTGTGTGAACATACAATCATGATAAACAAACTGTTGAATTATATATGGTTGCATGATAGCCGATGCTTAAGATCCTAGGTTATGTGTTGATACGTACGAGTTCTGTTACGGCTTTGATAGTAGTAATGATATTGTTGTATAATGAAAATTAGGGTCACGAGTTCCGATTCAACACATGTGCCGCCGAATACTGTGATGTAAATCGATATTGTTCTAATAACTATTACATGTCATAATTGGTCCAATAACCTAATGAGATGCCTTGCAACTGTCGGCCGTGATTGGTAATTAAGTAGGTGCCTTTGGTGTATTACATGCTATGTGCAATGATTGGAAAATTAACGATCACATATTTGTATGAGCATGAATTGTTTGAATATCATTGTTGAATCATATGAACCGGATGATAACAGTTAGATCGCATGATTAGGGTTACCGTAACCGAAAGATGCTGTAACTGTTTGTTAATTGTATCGAAAAATAACGGATATGCCGAAAGATAGCTGATGTGTCGAAACATAATCGAAAGATAACTGATATGCCGAAAGATAGCTGGTGTGTCGAAACATAACCATTGTATCGAAAGGTAACTGTGTGTCGAAACATAACTGAAAACCGAAAGATAGTATGTCGAAAGATAGTATGTCGGAAGATAGTTGATGTGTCGAATGAAAAATGTGAACCGAAAGATATTGAGGTGCTAACATTGTATTTGTGTACACTAGTTGATGATTAAATGTGAAATGATACGTGTTGTGCTGATATGCAAACTGACTGTTATGTGTAACTATCATAGGGCTTGGTTAATCACTGTTGTTAAACGAGTAAATAATTCCACCGAGCAAAACAAGGTGAGTTCACTACATTCGAGCATGCGTCCCAGTGGTTGGGGACAGTCAGTGGGTATTCTATGGGGGAATAAGTCTTTGGGTAAAAACGGGTATATTGGTTAATATTCTCACCTATCATCTTTTGTAAGTCCCTCATCGGGTATTAGTTAGTAGCGCTACTTAGGTTTGGCACCCTCACCCCGTGCCTGTAAGAGGACGGAGGTGAACTAATGACCCAGTCTGGCCCAGTACTAGATAGGAGTACGTGGGAAGGGCAGTCGTGTATTTCAGGAGCCGTCATTGTTCGGAAATGAGATATTAACAATATTACTCGCATTGGTTACTAAACTGTTTTACATACAACGGGTACCAAACGTTTTCTAAAACTGTGAACTCGCCAGCTTTGTCTGATACGTGTGTTACATGCTCGCAGGTCCTTAGGTACTGGGAACACAGGAACTTGCTGGCTGGAGGGCGAGAGTGGTCATGGTTACATTAATGAACTTAGTTATCAGACATTTATTTATTGTGGTTGTTTGGATAGTATTTACAGTATGATACATTAACGCTTCCGCTGAACCTATGGTTTTTGAACAAATTATGTTTGGGATTTCAGTATTATTAAATGATGGAACTTTATTTCAAACTTGTGATTCAATGTAATTGGTGGCTCAGTGCTAGTCGTCACACGCCTAACAGGGACACTCCCTAGGTGGTAATTTGGGGGTGTGACAAGTAGGTATTGGACGCTAGTTGTTCCCCCCGGTTGCAAACCCGTTACAAAGTCGAGATTTAGTACAATGGAAGCCGCAATTGCAATGTCTGAGGGTTACGCACAACTAGCAGGGTTTTATACACGTTTGGGTACTTCTAAGAAAGAAAAAGTTGGCCATGAAGGAAATGTAATTATTGTGGAAAAAGAGTTTGAAAACACGATAAAAGGAACAACCCTTTGAAAAAAGGTAATCGAACTAAGGATGACTCGTCTACCGACGAGGACGACGAGGAAGAAGAAAATGTGGAAGACATGGTGCTAGGATCGGACGATTCAGAAAGCGAAGCCAACGATAGCAAAAATTAGAATATGCTTTGACAATCACATTTTCCAAGTTTTTCCAATTTTAATACATGACACACTTACATTTATTTGTTGACTGTGTTTTAATACTTTGCAATCTATCATTTACTTCAGTCATAGTGTTTGTTAATGCTTTTGCTAGTTACTGTTGAGCAAATATTAACTTTTAACAACCACATTTTCATTTTCCTATTCCACTGTCCAAGTATTAAAAAAAGTATGAAACTACATATATACACATGTACTTACGGAACACACATATGCACAAATGTTAAGAGTGCATTCACGGACACCTTACAGCTTGTGAACAAAAGCCTTATAATATACTGGAACTACATACATGTGTACATTACATTGTAAATAAATGTACACAAATGTACATTGCTCTACTACTAAATTTGATTACATTCTATCATTTCCTTTATTCATAATGTTTGTTAATGCTTTTCTAGTTACTATGATTAAATCTAACTTTGAACAAACCCATTTTCATATCCCTAGCCTATTGTTTAAGTACTAAAAGAGAAATCCGAAAGTATATATATACACATGTGTACTATTTAATCATCTAATTAACACCAGTGACCTATGTACTTACTGTACACACATATTCACAAATGTAAAATTCGCATTCAATTGCACAATACAAGTTGTGAATAAAAACCTTGTAAACCACTGTTACTAATACATGTATACTTTGCATTTTAATTAACTGTACACAAGTGTACTAAGAAAACTAGGGCAATCACCACTTTCTGCTAATATGTGAATCACATATTTTTTTATAGTTGTACACATAAATAGGGTACGTTCCAGTTATCCATATTATATTTCCTACTCAATACTAGTTCCTCAACGTGTGTTTAACCAAGCAAACAAACATTCCATAACAGAATCAAGATTAACAAAACAATCGACCATAAAACGTATGCTATTGTCTACAACCATAACCAAGCAAACACACATTCCATGACAGACCAAAAAATTAGCAAAACAATCGACCATAAAACGTATATTATTCTCTACAACCATAAAACATACTAATTAACCCAATTTGCACGCTTTCCCGTATTGTTTGGCTTCATCCAATATGCGGTCACGATGCTTGTTAACGCCTGAAGTAACCAGCTTCACAGCGTATTTCTTCCTTAAACGTGTCAATGCTGCTTTCTTTGGGCCCGACTCAAGTGGGAAGCCAATATTCCATTTATCAACTGTTGCATTGGCGCAAAGAAATTAAGGAAGCATCAATTCAATCCACTGACTTGGTTGTAAATCTTCATTAGGAAATGATACAGTCCAACACCAGATTCGATTTCGAACACAAAGTCCCTGCTCGATAAAGTATAAGCTATATCAGCTACGATAGATAATTGTACATTGTGTACATACACTAATACACATATGTATAACATAACAATACACATGTGTAAGATGAAAAATACACTTGTGTACAACGGATTAATCTGAAATTATACACATGTGTACTTCGTAATACTCATAACACCAGTTTTAACAAACTAAAAAGCTATGTCTGACCGATATAACCGAAAATAAATGTAATTAGTTTATAGTACACAACCTACGAGTAAAAAAATTAATAATGGGTGTCCATGATAAATCGAAAAAATCCTCTTCTGTACGCAAAATTACCTTTATTTCTCTGATCCCCATTATCAAGCTTTTGTACTGGGACACTATCTACATGCAGCTTCGACCCATCCTTTCCATCACGTAACGGTTCCTTATGGTCCCTTTTTACTGTTGACATCTTATTTACTATTGAAACATAATTACGTTAAAAACACCGTTTATAAAACTATCTTGAAGGAATTATGTTAAACAAGACAAACTATAGTTTCGGCTACATTAAGAATTAAAATTCACCTATGTTTTCCGTTACATCGTCGTCAGAACACTCAATCGGGTCTTCTTTTGTATTTCTAAGGCTACGAGCCTTTATACAGGCTATCCTCTCACTTTTCCCCCTACGTGAATACATAAAAAAGTTGTTACTATTATTATATTTACTAATTTGAATTCCTACCATAAAACGTTGTTATACTTAAATTTCCTAAAACTTACTTTTCCTCATTGTATCCCTTTTTTTGTACCTACAAAATATACACAAGATGGGATTGCTCAAGTACAAAACTTAAATGAAGGTGTTAATCTTATATTCATGTAATCAAATGAATTTTAATAGGCACGTATAAGTTTTACACAAATCATCTTTCGAAGCATAATACACAACTGTACAATAATTTTAAGATTATGTACCTACTGTATACTAAAAGAGTAATATAAACGGAACATACACGTTTCATGGGTATCCAAAAAACAAACACAAATAAACTATCAGTACACAAGTACACAACTGAACTCTATACTAAAACCAGAGGATATACACATGTGTACTTCCAGACAACGTCAATCATCAAACACAATCCAAAAGCATAACATCAGGATGTAACAAATAATGCCAAAAAAACAGAGTACAGTCGGGAAATTTATACTCACACATAAAAGCTATACACAGGTGTACATCGAAGAAATTATACCCACACATAACTGCTATACACAAATGTACATAGACCAATTTGTCCTTATGTAATCCTGAAGTAGTTAAATACACTACAATCAAACCACAAAAACGACAACATCCTTCCGATTAAGCAACACAAAAACAACTCCAAAATGATTTTTATACATCGGATTAAAGAAACCCTAACTTTTCACATCGGACTAAAGTAACCCTAACTTTTCCGCTACGTATTCACTAAACAAGTTCGAATCATACACAACCGGAAATTAATAACTGGAAACAAACTTACCTTTGCCGTCGATTTTGATGCTAAACCTAATCGGAATGCAGAGTCGTGAGTATTAAGGGAAGAACCACCCTAATTCGCTATCGATTATGAGAGAAGGATGTTTAGATGAAATGTCTGTTATTTTTCTAGAGAGATATAATGAGATTATATCTACAACAAAGAATTGCGATGTTTGAGGAGAAGATCTTTCAACTTTTCAACAAAACCTCTTCAAATTCTCCAGGTTCCCAAAATTAGTTCAGTACACAATTACATTAATGCCCCTATGCACCCCTTTTCTTTATTATATTTTCTTTTATATTTACAAGTTTGTCATTATCCTAAATTTTGCTCATCTAACAAATGAAGGGCCCAGATCTGTTCATTTTGTTCACAAGTTAACCCTTGTTCACTCTAGAACCCTACCCTATATATATATATATATATATGCTTATAATTATATTAGAGTCAAAAATACGAATTGTCACATACAAGATTAAATACCACATTATAATATATTTAATCTTACATTTTATTCATTCTTCCTATAACATCCAAATGGTAATTTTACAAATATAATTTTATAAATATTCAAAACATAAGAGGTTTTAACAACTTAATAGGAATTTAAAAGTCTTAACTCGTTACATTTATTAAAACAAATGGCTTTTAACGCTTGAGCCACCCTCCATTCACAACATTGATAGTAATAACCTGATGAACAAGAAAAGGAAAAGTATGTTTAAGAATATCGCTCACTTCAACAGGCAAACATAAATATTATAAATCGGATATAATGAATAAACTATATGTGAGAAATATTTTCTTTTGTATTCAAACTTAACTTAACATTATTTAAGATACTTTTATTAGTTGGATTGTAGGAACAATTTAACTATTCTAAATAATGTTGTAAGGTAATCTTCAAAACGTGTCAAGCCATAAATCTTATGATACGGATCTGAAAACATACGAAGATAATTGAATTTGTTTTAATAATATGAGGAATGGTAGTATACCATCAAGAAGATATTTGATTATCGGAACCGATGTTTCAATAGCAACGACTAAGAAATTTAAGATATCATAAGGAGTTACGCATAGACCAAAGAACAAAACAAATATAGTAACACAAAGCTTCTTGGTAGGTAAAAGGTTTTATGTTTTTGTTTTAAAATTGACGTGGAACATTTTTTTAGTTTAATACAACTCAGTGCAGAAGCCTAAATTAAATTAGGAGCACTGTTTCGAGGCAAGTTTTACATCAATAGACTCGTATCGTCGTTCTAATCAAAAGCCCTAAAAATCTGTTTGCAATTTGGAAAAAAGCTTAACTCCGTTAAGTTTTTTTAACGGGGACCATTCTAGAAAAAATAGGCGAAAGGTGGAACTGGTGGAGAGAATATTCTAAGGTGGGATTATTGATGGCCAATAAGGTCTAGGTAGGATTATTACAGGCTAATTTCCCTCAAAATTTTCACGACAACGTTCAAATTTTCGGGATGATCCTAGTTTATAATTATTACTTATTAGAAGAGACAATAAACAATAAAAATGTGATGTCATTCTAATTTCTAAACTTAATATTCCTAGTAACTAATCCTTAAACAAAAAGACAAGTGACAAAATTTAAGTTATAAAACTAAAAAAAATACAACTAACAAAATTCAAGTAATAAAACTATAAAAAAATCAATTAACTAAAAAAAACAGAAAAAATAGACTACACAACGATTGAACCCATGACACCTCTTGTTGGTAAAACGTGGGGGGTTTATCATTATACCAAATTTCCTTTTTTATGGTTCCCACCTAATTATATTTATGGGCCATTATAAAATTTAATATATCGAATCTACTAATTTTTTAAAAAGCATTAGGTTCGAGAACTGAACCGCTCGTTGTGGGTCCACCCCTGCCCGACCCGAGGGGTTAAGCTGAAACCCTAAAGATTCAGGACGGGCAGATATAATCCCGAATAAGAGATTAATTTAAAAAAGAGTGAATTGCAAGTTTTGTCCTTTATCTTTAGGCCATTTTGCAAGTTTTGTCCTTTATGTTTAAATTTGACGAGTTTTGTCCTTTATGTTTGAAAATCAAGCACGTTTTACCCTTTGGGGCAAAACGTGCTTGATTTTTAAAGACAAAACGTGCTTGATTTTTTAAACATAAAGGACAAAACGTGCTTGATTTTTAAACATAAAGGACAAAACGTGCTTGATTTTTAAGGCCCAAAGGGTAAAACATGCTTGATTTTTAAACATAAAGGACAAAACTCGTCAAATTTAAACATAAAGGACAAAACTTGCAAAATGGCCTAAAGATAAAGGACAAAACTTGCAATTCACTCTTTAAAAAAAATTGTAAGTATGATATTAGGTAGTACTTGGCTCTCTACCTGGAACACATATACCCATTTATTTAAACCATCCTTGTAAACATTCTATTTCTCTTAGTAGTAGGGCTGTTCACGAGCCGAGCCGAGCCGAACGGACCTTTGCTCGTGCTTGGCTCGTCTACAAACCGAACCGAGCGGAGCGGCTCATTTAAAACCGAGCCTCAAATCAAACGAGCGTTTTTCGAGCAGTAAATATTCCGAGCGAGCATCGAGCGAAATTCGAGCAATTTGGAAAACCATGTTGCCCGATTTAAATTTGCAGAGAGAGATAGTGACAATTTTGGTCTCAAGTTTTTATGTCTTTAAAAACATGCACATTTCATGGTATAATATTTTTCTTGTGAATAACAATGTTGTAGCCGACGAGATGATGATCATATTGCACGAGCAATTACGTTGAGAGCAATAGATGATCGACTTAGGGTAACGACATGAAATATTGAGATGATAAGCAGACTGTTGTTTATCGGTTTAGGGTTTAACTTTTAGATTTGATATTAATTTTTTAGTGGTGTGGTTGGTCTAGTACGTATAGATGTACTTGTAAATTTGTATATAGTGAACCAAAATCTAATATAGTGGTATATATAAAACTATAAAAATAATTTATATTTAAGTATATATGTATGTGTAATGTGTATATATATATATATATAGGTGTGTGTTTGTATATATATTTATAATTTACATTTGAGTATATACATGTGTATATACATGTTTATATGTGTATGTGTATGTGTATGTATATATGTATATGTATATTTATGTGTATACTAATTAAAAATAATAATTCGAGCCGAACCGAGCCGAGCGGACCTTTGCTCATGCTTGGCTCGTTTACAAATCGAACCGAGCGGAGCGGCTCGTTTACAACCGAGCGTCAAATCGAACGAGCATTTTCCGAGCAATTTCCGAACGAGCGTCGAGCGAGCGACGAGCGGCGAGCGATTTGAACGGCCCTACTTAGTAGAGTTATTACTAATCCACTTATTTGCTTCTATATATCTAATTTCTTGATGTTCAAAAAATCTAATTTGTTTAGGTAATAAAATTGTATCAAATTTAAAACAATAAGAAATGTAATTATTATTCGAACATGTGATTTTAACAAACTAACGTGTATTGGGTATGTATGAGACCCAACGGATATGTTACTAGAATTGCAAATATTCGAACATGTGATTTTAACAACCAATAAGAATTTTTTATTTTATTTTATTTATTTTTTATATTTAATATTAATGTAAAAGTATATTGGTAAACTTAAATAGATCAGTAATTGCAAAAAGACAAGTAACTAATATCCTTAAATAGAAAGTATATTCTAATTTCTAAACTTAATATTCCTAGTAACTAATCCTTAAACAAAAAGACAAGTGACAAAATTTAAGTTATAAAACTAAAAAAAATACAACTAACAAAATTCAAGTAATAAAACTATAAAAAATCAATTAATTAAAAAAAAAACAGAAAAAATAGACTACACAACGATTGAACCCATGACACCTCTTGTTGGTAAAACGTGGGGGTTTATCATTATACCAAATTTCCTTTTTTTATGGTTCCCACCTAATTATATTTATGGGTCATTATAAAATTTAATATATCGAATCTATTAATTTTTTAAAAAACATTAGGTTCGAGAACTGAACCGCTCGTTGTGGGTCCACCCCTGCCCGACCCGAGGGGTTAAGCTGAAACCCTAAAGATTTAGGACAGGCAGATATAATCCCGAATTTAAAAAAATTGTAAGTATGATATTAGGTAGTACTTGGCTCTCTACCTGGAACACATATACCCATTTATTTAAACCATCCTTGTAAACATTCTATTTCTCTTAGTAGAGTTATTACTAATCCACTTATTTGCTTCTATATATCTAATTTCATGATGTTCAAAAAATCTAATTTGTTTAGGTAATAAAATTGTATCAAATTTAAAACAATAAGAAATGTAATTAATATTCGAACATGTGATTTTAACAAACTAACGTTTATTGGGTATGTATGAGACCCAACGGATATGTTACTAGAATTGCAAATATTCGAACATGTGATTTTAACAACCAATAACATACCAATAAGAATTTTTATTTTATTTTATTTATTTTTTATGTTTAATATTATTGTAAAAGTATATTGAGAAACTTAAATAGATTATTAATTGTTAGCCATCCTTTTTAATATCTAATTACATTAAATTTGTAACGTATTTTAAAAAAAATATATTTTTTCAAAGAGGAAAAAAAATAGTTTAAAGTGTAGGATAAACTATGAGGTGTGTAGAATGAATTGCGCGCTGTGTCGGATAAATTTAAATATGTGTAGAATAAATTCCAAAATGTGTAAACACAATTTTGATGTGTGCATCCAAAAATTTTAGTGTGTAGAATGATAGTTTTTATGACGAATTAAGTCAAAGATAATAATAAACTAGAAAAAAAAACATATTATTTAATGTTTTATAATTATTCTTTTGTTTTTTCTTTTACTTCTTAATTTAATTTTCTTCTCAAATAAATCTAAACCTCTCCTTATCAAGTAAGAAAACACCTATTGCATGCAAGAGGTTCAAATGTATAAATATATTCGTGTAATATTGGATTCCCTAGTGTCAAAAGATTCAGTTTATAAAAAAAAGTTCAAGATGTGCGTACCTTAATGAACTCCAGTAGTATCTCAAGTTCACCCATATTGACGATTGTAACAACCTACATGCCAAATTGACTAAAAATTAGATATTTTTACATGGAAGTATTGTGTTTTGTTTAGTGTAATTAAATGGATATTGGCATATTAATTAACCTTAGTTTTTGTTAAAATTTACATACTTATACTTGAAATACATAATCAGTTTGGAAGCTCATCATATCTCATAATGTATCAAAAGTGTAAGTATAAGACATGTAATGTCTATCTATAGGGAAGGGGAGACCTAAACTAATAAGTGATTCATGCACAATATATCTAACTCAACAACCCTAACAGATTAAACAACTCAACATATATAATATACACTAATATCCCCCCCCCCCCCATGCTTTTTCTTGGAGCTCCAAATGATGAGGCAATGGGCCTAAGAAAAACATGGTAACCAGTAGTCAACATACGATCGTCAGGACATCCAGCCCAATCACTATCGGAATAAGCATGGAGATCAATACTATTAGATCGAAAAATAATTATTCCATGAGAAATCGTGCCTCTAAGATACCTTAAAATACGCTTAACCACAACCCAATTACGATCAGTAGGTAGTAGGTGTCTCTAAGAACTGGGACACATTAATACTGCATAAGCAATCTTGAGTCTAGTCAAAACTAGATACTAACCACGAGCAGTACTCTAATATAAAGTTCGACCGACCAATGGAATACCAGTGTGGCGAGAGAGTTGTCATCCGGAAGTGACATGAGTAGATAACAAACCACACTCAGCTAGAACAATGTGCTGCAATAAATCAAGTAAATACCACTGCTAGGAATGTTGTAACACATCATTAATGTTGTAACACATCATCATAGAATATGGCATATAGACCATAGAAATATGAAAGGGTGCCCAAATCATTCAGTGCATATGCGACAAATCAAATCCATCACTAATGTAAATGAGCTCCTAGTGATGATAATATCATCCACATAGACCAAGACATTGTGCATAATGGAATCTTGACTATACACAAAAATTGAGGTGTCAACTAGACTCAGAAAATCCACTAGTAATAAGTGCAGATGGTAGCTTGAAAAACCAAGCTTGGGGTGCCTGCTTGAGACCATCGAGGGCCTCCTACAGTAAAAAAATATAATGAGGTCGAGCGAAGTCAACAAAGGTTGGAGGCTGTTACATGTAAACAATCTTAGATAAGTCACCATGTTGAAAGACATTGACATCGACTTTTCGAATAGCCTGTCCACATGAAAATACAAACAGGAAAATAAGGTAGATAGTAGTGGTTAAACTACAAGGCTAAATGTCTTGTTATAATCAACACCCTTTATCTAGTGAACGCCCTTGGCAACAAGCTGGGCTTTATAATGGCTCATATATCCTTCATGATTACGCTTATCCCTTTAAGGTGAAGAAGAAGTAAAAGATGAAGAAGGAGAAGGAGAAACAAATGAGGAAGGCGGAGGAATTAATAAGGATGAAATAGGTGCAGAAGAAGTCTCATGCAAAATAACATGTTGTGAAGTGAAGGTACATCATGTATGAGGATCATAACCAAGATAACTAGAGTCTAGAATAACTAGGAGCGTAGCCAACAAAGATACATGGAGTAGAATTGGGTGAGAGTTTATTCGGTCGGGTATCAGCAAGAAATGGATTACACACACACCCAAAAGTGCGAAGAATGGTGTAATCCGGTCGTGAAACGAATACAACCTTATACAGAGAGGAATGATGAAGCGGCTATGGCATACGCATCATATCAAAACTTCTTTGGTAAAGAAGCATGAAAAAACCATGCACGAGCAACCTCAGAAAGATGACGGTTTTTCAATTGGGCAACCCATTTTGTGGGGGTGTATATGGACATGAGATACGATAGGCATGGTTGCAAAAGTCGTTAGGCGCTCCCTAGGCAGATTCAGGAGTACTCGGCCTAGGCGGAGATTACTCGGGGAGTAATTGGCCTAGACGAACAGTACTCCAGCCTCGGCAACCAACCTTGTAGCGAGTACTCAGGGAGTACTCGGAGCGTAGGCGGGACTTTTACAACCATGACGATAGGCAATACAAGAATCAGAAAGGTATCGAGCCATCATCTTGCCACAAATAAGTTCAAGAGCACCATCGCACTGAATATGTTTGATGGTGCATGAGAAAAGGTTATTTTGAAGTAACAAAATGAATCAACCGCCTAAGAATGATAAGTTAATAAATAAAACCATGTAAACCAACTATACTCATCAATAAATGTAATAATTATGGATATCTGGATCTAGATACAACCGGCGAAGTACCTCAAATATCACAATGAATAATGTGCAAAGTTAAAGTGGAATGAGATACAATAGAAGTAAATGGTAATTTAGATGATTTCAATACACTACAAATTATACAATGCTTATTCATGGATTTATCCGGTAAACTCAAAAACAAAAATCTAGACATAATAGTGACATATGGGTGACCTAGTCGGGAACGCCAGGTCTCTCTATGTGAAAGCGGTCAACTAGTGTAGCTGATGTGCATTACCATGAGTATGGTGGAGGAGTTGTCCAACCAGAGTCTGAGTAGACAAGCCAAAATATGTGAAAATAACTTCAATAGGATAATCATTAACTAGTAACTAGCCGAATGGTTGATAAAAGGTTCTTGGCTAAGCTAGGAAGCACAAGAACATGTCTAAGAATAAGATAATGACCAAATAAATGAAGTAAAGTAGTACCAATGTGATAGATAGTAAGAGACATATAGTTTCCAACAACTTTCTCGGAACTAGTGTATGGAGCAGAATCAAATATAAGAGAATGAATGATCTGCAGTCATGTGGGCGGAATCCGGAATCCATGAATCAACACCTTCACAAATACCGGATAAAGCTGCACATAGCCCGAAATGCGGAGAAGACTGCTGACTAGCCTAAGAAGCAAAGTGTTGAGGCCCAATCCAAACGAGGAAGTAGGGGTGTTCATCGAATCGAATATCAAATTTTCGAATTACTCAATTCGAATTCATATTCAGTAAAAAAACCCAATTCATATTTGAATAATTCGAAATCAAATAAATTCAATTTGATTCAGATTCTTTTAAAACATGTAAAAAACTATTAAAATGAAACATCAATTTTAAAGCAGTCATAAAGCACGATCTCACATTAAAAAGTTTCAAATCAAGTACCATAAGTTTAACATTCAAGTCGAGAAGTCGGGAATACCTACTCCACATTACAAGTTAATATTTTTAAGGTTAGAAATCTATTGATAGATTTGTTACTTAGTTTTATTTTTGGGCTGGGTTTAGTAATGAGTAATTTTAATAGTTGAAATAAATTTTGAAAATAATTTATAATATAGACCAATGAAAGTTATATATGTATTATATATAAAAATAATAAATAAAAATGTATAATTTTTATTCAAATTTCGTATCGAATTTGAAATTATAAATTGTATTCAATTTACTTGACTCGGATTGAATCGAATTCGAATTCTTATAATCGAGACGAATTCTTTATAAATTCGAATTTAATCGAATTTCGAATTTTCTGAATTCGAAACGAATTCTTAACACCCTACGAGGAAGTATCATGAAGCCCAAAGTAATGCGTAGCGGTCGCATGAGGCCGAAACCATGTATAGCAATCGTATGATGCTCGGATCCATTGAAGAATTATCAAATGAATAGGCACCGTTGAGTTAGTAGGCCCAAATTGTGCGTGGGCAAGAATTGGACCTGGTTTGAGTGGTGGATAACCCGGAAGGAACAAAATTATGACCGTGAACGTGAGAAGTAGCTCATCTGAGCCCAAAATAAGAGCTTGTTTTGGATTACTTATTACAAGTACTTTTTTACTTCTCTAAAAAGTTAATAAGTCAGAAATTGTGACTTATTAACTTCTTCGCCCACAACACAAGCAATCCCAATACAAGTTCTTTTTAATTTTTCAAAAAGTTAATAAATTATAAGTTGATGAAAATAAGGAATCCTAAACACCCATTGAACCCTTGATCCATCCGGTATCTTTAATATTAGGTGAAAATTACGACAGCCACCAGGATTCCACGGTTGACCTCCTCTTTTGCCACCAAATTGACCAAGTCACCAAGGCCACCACTATTACGATTATTGAACGTTGAATCCCTGGAAGTGAATCAGTGATAGCAGTTAATGGTGTTGTCACCAGATTTTGAACAAATTTGGCAAATAGCCTAATGTTGATGATGTTCTGGACGCGGTTGCTTAATTTGAAGTGCTACCGTAGCTGCAATTGAAGGTGACGATTATGAAAACTGAAATCATTATCTTAGATGTTAAGAACAGACTGTTTATAATCTTCCTTTAATCCATCAAGCATCTGCTGAACCGGACGTTGATTGAAAATTGTGTATGTGACGGCATCTTAGGCTCTTAGCAATCTGCAAATTCCTTTGCTCGTGATAAAGAGTCCAAAGGTGACTTTAATTCCTGATTTAGAAGACAAATTATGTCCGAAATTGATTTTCTTTCACGAAAACCTGTTTATTAAACAAATCTTCAAGGTTTTTCCAAATTTCTGAAGATGACGTAGAACATCTTTCTAGATACAGAAGAGATGGAGACATAGTAGCAATGATAAACACATACACATATCCGTCTGATTTGACCCAAAGTTCTCGACCTTCAGATCTAATGGTTCGTGTAGGTGTGTTGTGATTGAGAAATTTCAGAATTGTCCGTCACTTGTTATGATTATGAAATATCAAAATAGTCCAAAAAATTACAAAACAGTAATGATTTGATGCTTTAATTGTGAAAATTGCTGTAATCAAGTTTTATTTGAATGCAATGTGTGAAATTCGGTAGATGTGGTGAAGGATTGCAGGTCAAATTAGAAGACACATCACTTGTTGTTGCCATGATTTGATGACAGTAGCAGAAGAGGATGAAGAAGGAAAAAGGATCTAACAGGGAAGAAACAGAACAATAGAAAGAAAGAAATCTCACCGGAAGAGAAGAATCTTCATCGGAGAAGACAGAGTTTGGCCGAAAGAGATGAGATCTAGCCAGAAAATCAATGTAAAGGTCACCTAAGATTCTTGAGCTCTTATACCATGAAATACATGATAATCAGGTATGCAAACTCATCATGTCTCATAACATATTAAAAGTGTAAGTACAAGCTAGACATCTAGTATCTATATATAGGGAAAGGGTGAGCTAAACTAATAACAGACTCATGCACAGTATAAGGGGGTGTTTGTTTTTTTTTTTTTTTTGTGAAAAGTTGTTCAAGACCTCTTATGTCTGCCCCACGCAGACCACGTGCAGACGTTTGAGTTTGCAGTGTGTTTGTTTTCTCGAAGTGATTTTATTAAAAAAGGTCTTCCAGACCTCTTCTTGGGGCAGATGTGGACTTGGGTCTTCTAGCCTCTTCTTTCTTTTTGCCCAGTTACACAAACACAAAACACCTCAAAAAAAAAACCCTAGCTCCTTCTCCCCTTCACACACCGTCGATCCCCTCCTCCTCCCATTCCATCGCCTCCCTCCTCCGCCCCTACCTCGCCGTCGCGCCCCCTCCTCCTCCCCTTCAATCTGTCTCGCTGTCGCTGCTGCTGCAGCCCTCCGCCACGCCGTCGCTGCGGCTTCTGCCCTCCCCTGCCACGTCATCGATCTCCTCCCTTCTCCTCTGCTACTTCACCGAAACAGGTATGTTTCTTTATCTTCAAGAATTGTTTTTTTTAATTGTCATGACATGTTAAAGAATTCTGCTTGTAATATATATATTGTTAAAGAATATACGTATTGTTAATTTTTGGTTTTTTAATGTTAGTTTTCTAGTTTTTTGATGTTAAAGAACATACCTCATTTGAAAAGTTTCCTTCTTAGGTGACCAAGATTAAGTAGAATTGACAACGTTAACCAACTGTAAACGTTTTCAAGAGTCCCAAAGTAAACCAATCTCCACCTAGTAATGAAGTGCAGACTCCCAAGTAGTCCAACAAATCCAACAAAGAACCCTGGGCCCATGCCAGTATAAAACCACAAGTCTTCAGTATCATCTTGACCTTCATTCTTACCAACATGATTGTCTCTTACATCATCTTCATTGCAACTTCTTAAAACTGGTGGCCCACATAGTCCATTGTTCCCTTCATAAATAGTTGGGTCATCAAGAGTCTGAAGCTGATTTCCAGCTGGAACTCGGCCATATAAATCATTGAATGACAGGTTCAAGTAGCTTAGAAAGGTCAAGCTACCCAAACTTTGGGGAATCCGACCAGACAGGTTGTTCATCGACAAATCTAAAGATTCCAGTTGCTTTAGATTTCCAATGATTACTGGAATATGTCCTTTTAGAAGGTTTCCAGAGAGATTTAAGCTCTTCAACCCCAGAAGATACATTAGAGCATCAGGCAGTTCTCCAACGATATTGTTGTTAGAGAGGTCTATTGATATAAAAAACCTTAGTACTGTTCTGGTGTACGATTGTTGCCTTCCCTTTGTGGAAACCAAAATATTTTCATCATAGGTTTGCATCGATCCAAATGTTATCCAGTTGGAACTCGTGATCATACCACTTAAATTCCCAAAGCAATGAGGGATTGTTCCGATTATGTTATTATGTGCCAAGCTTAAATATTGAAGAGCATGGAGTTTACAAAGCTGTAAAGGAATCTTTCCTGTAAACTTATTCGACTCCAGATTTAAAATTCTGAGGTCAGAGAGCTTTTCACCAATCCAAAAAGGGATATCACACATGAGCATATTTTTCCCTAAATCCATTGTAACAAGTCGTGTCAAGTTTTGTAAGGATAGCGGGATACCCCCCTCAATTCTGTTGTTGTGCAAGTGCAACGAGTTTAGTTGTATTAGAGAACCCAAGGAACTTGGAACAACACCGGTTATGGTGTTATTTGCAAGATTTATCACCTGCAAATTAGTTAAGTTCCCTAAGCATCCAGGAAGCCTTCCAGAAAACTTATTTTGTGATAAATCTAAAAGTTGGATGCTAAGGACATTGCATAAGTGTACTGGAATGTTTCCTGTGAAACGATTTTTTGAGAGATTAACAACTTGGAGACTTGGGCTCATTGCTCCATCTGTTTGGGGCACATGTCCTGACAGTAAGTTATCTGATAGATCCAAAATCAACAAATTTTCTGGAAAGTTTGCTAGTGACCCCTCAAACTTGTTTGAGTTCAACTTTAGGGAAATCCCATCCAATATTTGGGCACTACTCTTGAAATGAAATCGTGGCAGTTTGCCACCGATATGGTTATATGACAAATCCAAGTCAAGAATATGAGACAAGATGTTCTCAAACCACTCTGGTATTGTATCGCTAATACCCGAGTTAGAAAGATCTAATCTCTGAAGATTTGTTTGTGTTTGAAGCCATTTCGGGAATTGGGGTCCGATGTTGACGGAACTTGCATAGAGTACCTGTAGTTGGAAGGGGGCCCTCCATCGAGAGCTGAAATTCAACGCTAGCGAATTATCAGACAACATCAAACAATTTAGATTCTTTAGCTTGGTGAAATGAGTTTGGGAAAGGACCCCGACCAACGAATTTTCGGAGAGATCTAGAGTCTTGAGCTTTGAAAGCTCCCCAAGACTCAAGGTAATGTTCCCACTCAATTGATTATCACCAAGAGCTAGGTCTTCTAGCCTTAAGAGTAGTCCAAGGTTTACGGGAATAGGACCAGAAAACTTGTTCCCCGAAAGGTCCATATGAATGAGGCTGCTCAAATTAAATAACGTATCTGGCATCAAAGTTTCAAAGGAATTGGTCGAGAGGTCGATGGAAGCAAGAGCGCTGAACATTCCCATGAAATCAGGAATTTTACCATGGAAGTGGTTGAGTTCAAAGTTTAGATGCATGAGGCCAGTAAGGTTTGATAACCAGACAGGAATGGTTGAATTAATAAGATTGGAGGAGAGGTCCAGTGAATTAAGAGACGTGAAATTGACGACTTTAACTGAAGGGATATTGACATCACACGATGCCAAGTTCAGTGTAAGCAAAGAAGGTAGCATGTTGATTGGATGGAACCAATCAATATGTTCAAGGGACATATATGATAAATCCAAGTGCCTTAATGACCGCAGGGAAGACACCCATCCTAAATCATCTATGACAGGCCTAGGGGCTCCAATATCATATCCATATGAAATTCTACGATCAAGATCATCCATGAGAGGACCATGACTAAGATCAAGATATTGTAACCTTGAGAGATTTCCTAGATGATGAGGAACTACCCCGCTTAAACCTGAGTGTGTTAAATTAAGGTATTCCAAATGTTTAAACGAACCCATGAATTCAGGAATGCTTCCTGAGAATTGATTTACGCTCAAGTCCAAGTAACGCAGATGTTTCAAATTCTGTAAAGAAGGACTCAACTTACCTACAAGGCGTCTGCTGAAATTCAAAGATCGAAGATCAAGTTTCACAACATGACCATTCAGACGGTCACACCCAATTCCCTGCCAGTGACAACATTCTACTCCGCTCCATGTTGACAGAAGATTAGATGTGTCTGTGAGGGTTTGTTTGAAAACAAGAAGGGACCGCCTCTCCCTTTGGATACATGTAACATTTGAAGAAGCTGTAATGATGCTTAAACCAATTATTTGGAATAAGAGGGATGTAAAAATGAGAAGAAAACTGGTTTTCATTTTGGAATAGGATGAAGTTCAGTCTCAAAACAGGGGAGGATATATGGCATATAATAAAATAATTCCTTTATAAAAGGAAAAAAAAATGAAACACGTAATAGTAGATATTATAACCCAATTTTTCTAAACAACAACGTATACCATACTTAGCTAGAATTATCTACAAGACTGTGACAGCATACGTAATAGTAGATATTATAACCCAATTTTTCTAAATAACAACGTATACCTTACTTAGCTAGAATTGTCTACAAGACTGTGACAGCATATTTAGAGTCATCTTCGAAAGTCTTGAAAGAGTTTGTGGTCACATGCTGGTAACCCTATCTGGCTGCAGGTTTTTGCACGTCTAACTTTGCTATCAATTTTTTACTGGTTATATATCTTTTTCGGATAACATTTCATTATATCTTTTTTAGCTTAACCGAAATTGTTTTTCAAAGGGAAATCAAATAAAAAATAATTATCACTAACGACTAATTGAGTTTCTAAATTCGGAATCATATTACTCCACAAGTTCATTAAATGCATATTTGTAATTCTATTTAAAGTATGTGACCAAATTTTGAAGTGTCAGTGTTGACGAATTCAAACTTAAAAAAATCAAACAGTTGACGAATTCATATTTATGTTTACAAGTCTTCTCCAGATTTAAAGATTTAAACACGTATCAATCAAAAAATTTAATGCACATATAGAATTTTGAATTTGTAAATTTCTTCGAATCCCAAGGGCTTTTTTTTCTTTTTTTTTTTTTTTAAGATAACCTTCATTCAACCAAAGAAAAAACGCCACTAGCAAGTCCTCAAAACAAGGACCCCTAGCCAAGCCAAAATGACATCAAATCCAAAGGATATTTATACCAAACATTCTAATCAAACAATTTCAATCAAGACCTATGCCGGTACCAAAAAAACGAGCATGACTTAACCGTTTCCACCACTTCGATTGCTCTCCGAGTTTTACGATTCAAAATTTTGCACATTTCTTTCATTCCAAAGACACAACATGGTAATTATAATGCCGTGAATGATCTGATTGTCCTTCTTAGTCTTCGTATAACAATCTGCCAACTTAAGAAGGTCCCTTGTCTCAAACGCGAAAATATGAGACATTCTACACCAACTTCCTATCCTTGACCACAGTTCCGAGGTGAACATACATCCTGTGAAAAGATGAATTGACGTTTCCGGCTCTGCTGCGCATAGAAGACACGACACCTCATCTATGTGAATTCCAAGCCTAACCAACTCCACTCTCATTGCCTCGTTGGAAGCCTATTCAGCTCCGCTCGCCATGACATTATTTTACACTTTAAAGGAGTACAACCCATCCATTTCATTTTAAAAGTAAGCCCCGAATCAAACCTGTGAGAGATCAACTTTTTAGCCATCTTGACCATGAACCACCCATTGCTATCTCCCCTCCATATCCAGCGATCTTGCCATCTACTCCACTCGTGATCGTGAATAGCCGCCAATAAGTCAAATAATTCAGCAACTTCTGCAGGTGTGGTAGGATTTCTTCACCACTATCACACCAAACGTTTTTAATGATGTTTAGGAATGTAAAATGAACAATATATTTATAATTCCTATTGAAGGCATGTAGCTGCACTACACAATTCATAACTCGTAAAGAAGAAATTCAAACTACGCAGGGGTGGGTTTTTTAACTGAAGCCCTAAAACCGACCTAAATAAAACTAACTGAAACCCGATTATGGCATTACTCGACTAACCCGAACAAGGTGGAACCCCAAACCCAAAATAGTATTTATATTAGACGAACAAGATTTATAAGCTAGATTATACTTTATTAGTTTTATTATTATAAATAAAGTATGTAACATTATTATTATTTCTCTAACCTAGTTTGAGGCGGTTATCATTATATGTAAACATAATGTAACGAATTCATTTACCAATTCAATCAAGAACATCTTCAATTACTCTCATTCGGAATCCAAGTCTGGTAGAGTATTTATTCCAATAAAGTGGTATCAGAGCCACCGATCAACAATTACAATTCTGCAAAACATTATCAAGTGCACAACCCTGCGTTTTTTTAAGATATCAACACATGACGACCAACGGAGGAATCCAAACCCAGATTCCAAAATTACTGGGACAGAATTACTATCATTGGCACATACAAATGAGAGTTTTACTGGAATCACAAGATTTATGGACGATAGTGGAAGAAGGATATACAGAACTTCCGTCAAATGCATCAGAGAATGAACAGAACATTCAGAAAGAGAAGATTAAGAGGGACAAGAAAGCGTTGCATATTATGTTTGTGACAACTGTCAAATTTGCATGCATCTGTACAATAATTAGACAATAATTAATGATTAATGACTGTGCTGATTTACAAATTATGACTTGAATTGCTTTCTGATTTTTGTTACCATACATACATGTGCATCATATATTGCAAATGACATAACAATATTGCATGCAAACTTTATTGATTGAAATGACGCACGAAACAAAGCTAGCACAGTTATCAGACAAATCAGAAAAATGCAGACAGAATTCAGTAGACAGACAGACATTGTATTGAGACGCAGAATGATTCAGAAACGAAGTATTACACTAGTATAGTGTGTAGGAAAGTAAGGATCACAAACTGCCTTCCGAGAGATAGTTTAAGTGCCGGAAAGTGTCTAAAACTTACATAAACTGCAGAATTCTGCAGAAAATCAGCAAATTCAGCATTTAAACAATCTAATATCATGCAGAAATATGCTTAAATGGTCCTGAATACTTTCCTAAGTATCGGGAATCGAAACTGTCATAAAAGGGTACATAAAGCACATTAAACTGCGAAGTTTAGCACCTTAACGAACCGGTAACCAACCGAACAACCGGACATTACCTGAAACACCAATTTTTCACTAGAAGCATTGTTTTAGCATTACCAAGCTAGTTATGGTCCCCGAACATCATAACACACTATATAAATATCTAATAACTAAACACCTAACTATATACTTGAAAACTAAGCACAAACTAACTAATTTGGTTGAAACCTAGTCTAGACCCCCCCTAACATATAACCGGATTTCGTGTGGCCCCACGTTGATTATATTTGGTTAATTTATTTGATCTTGCTTCCACTTTATTAAACATATTATACACTAGGTAAACTTGTGTTGGCATATTATAAATATAACCACAAGACTAAGCTTCATTTACATCTTCATATCACCAACATCATCTTTCTTCTTCCTCCCTTACCTCACGGCCATGATCAACCACCACACTACCTCTATTTTCACTTCCAATCCATCCATTCCCAAGTGATATTAAGGTGTAAGGAGCTAAGTTAGGAAGCTTGGAGCTTTCGGAAGTTCAAAGACCTCTTTCATTTGCTTTTATCCACTTGTTTTCTCCTCTTGATCATCCCTAGCCTTGAGCTAGTGGTAAGAACCATGATCTTTCCATTTTACTTCTATTTTAGGTGGTTAAAAGATGTTACATAAAGTTAATCATGAAGAACCCTAAGAATCACAAGAAAAGAACTAGAACATAAGCTTGAATCATGAAGAAACTAAGTTGTTTATGTGTTGATATACTTGTTGATCATCGTTTGTTTGTGAAAATGATGTTGATCATCATATGATCTTGCTAGTGTGACAACCCTCACAAATCCAGGTATCCGTACAAATTAATTAATATTTAATTAGTACCTAATTACTGTGCTTGATTACAATTATGAATAAACTGCTTTCTGTTTTCTGATACATACATATTCATGCATCATACTTTATTACTGTCACTCCATTTATTACACACAAACAATAGTGACAAACTTGATGCACAAAAGAACAGTTAGCACAGTGAGCGGATAACCCAGTAAACATGCTGACATTGCCAGCACTAGACATACATTGTTTCTGAGACCAGTATGAGCCGGGAATAGATTACTACACTATTAGGGAGTGTAGGGAGGTGAGGATCATAAAACTGCGTCACTAGGTGATAGTTATAGTGACCGAAACTGCCTAAAATACACTTTAATTGCAAAATTCTGCACTACATAAAAAAACTCAGCTTTTAATATAACTAGTAAAGTGCAAAAACTTGGTAAAATAGTCCTAGACACTTTCCAAAGTGTCGGGGATTTAATGTGTCACTAAAAATAACATAAACGACACTTTATAGCTTTACTTAACACTTTAACGGATTAATATCCAACCGAACAACCGGACTTTACCCGGAACATAAAAATATTACCAAAAACATTGTTTTCACTTTTTTGAGCTAGTTAGGGTCCCCGAACACCCTAACACCCTTTATATTACATAACACACTTAATCTACTAACTAAAACCATTAGATTTCAACTTAATCTTAACTATATCATTACACCCCAACCCATACCTCCCCCCACCTTCGACGGTCAAAAGAGTGGGACACACCCTTGTGTTTTCCTTGATTATTTTATTGTTTTTGTTGGATATCTAGTGAACATTATACATGTTGGGTAATATGAGAACTTGGATTATATATACACCCACAAGATAACCCATCTCTCACTTCAACACCCACACAACATCAACTTTCTCTCCTCCATAACCCCCCTCACGGCCGCCACCTTCAACCACCATCAACCTCCATTCCAACCATTTTTCATACATCCATAGAAGCAAGAGATCATACAAACAAGCTCGGAGCTTACGGAAGTTCAAGAACCACTCTCATTTTCTTTTATCCACCACATTTACATCTTGTTTCTTCCCTAGCCTTGTGCTAGTAGTAAGTGCTTCTAATCATCATCTTGATCTTGTTTATGGTGGTTAATAGTTGATTTAATGGTTAAAATTTAGAAACACTAAAGAACTTGCATTAAAGCCTTGAACATAAGTGATTAATGGTGGATAAAGAGAAGATATGTGTGTAAATCATGTGAATCTTGTGTGGTTGTGATTATTTGATGTTGTTGGTTACTAAAAGTAGGATGGATCATCATCTAGACATACTAGATCATGTTCAAGAACATGAGCTAGAAGGGTGTTGGTGTTAGAAATAAGAAAGATGATGAAACCATCCACCATGAACTTGAAACTTGAATAAACATGATTTTTCTTGTAAAATGAAGTTGTAAACTTGTGGATCTAAAGATCTACAAGTGGTTTTTCAGAAGAACCAAGCGGAAAATACTAGTTTTGTTAAAACCCGGATATTTTATAAACTAGAAGCATACTTGGTAAATAAACAAGTGTATGAACACTTGTGTAACAAGAAATTTAACAAAGAAGTATTTTTGTAAATCTTGACTAGAAGTTGTGAAACTTCAAGTTCTTTAAAAATAAAGTTTTTGGGAAACTAAACATGTTTTTTTTTAAAGATAACAAGACCCACTAAATGTGTCGGTGGTTTACTACATGTTTTTACAAAACTCTCAAGTTCATGAGTTATGGTTTAGTCTTATTTTTGTCAAGTTTGATGAATAAACATTGTATGTTGTCGATTGGTAAATTGTTTGATGGATTTTACAAAAAGAAAATGATATGCTAAAAGCATGGACACCTCCATTTACAGAGGAAACTCTGGCGAAAGTTTTCTAAAAATATAACACTTAGAAATATTTTTACGAATATACTTTTAACTTGTTTTTCAAAATAAACTTCGCCATGATTTTTATTACAAAATACCAAGTACCGGAGGTGGATTTTCGTAAATAAAACTCGTTAAGTATATATTTAGAATATATATTTTATAGTAAAACGCTTATGTGACTATGTGATTATTTTGTGAACTAGATATATATTATTTTTAGGGTAAAAATAATATAACTTGAAATATCATGAAATTACGACTCCCAAAATAATACCAACGCGCTCACAAGAATAAGTATTTAAGTTATATAAGTATCGTAATACAACGCGAACTTTAAAAATGTAACTTATGTTTTTTTCGGAAAAATACTCACATTAGTATATTTTTGGTGAAATAATATTTTGGGAAAACTTATGGAATAAAATATAATATTTTTGGGAAAAATATATATATTTTGGGAATTAAAACATTTTAGACAAAGCAATTAAAAATATATTTTTCAAGAGAGACATAAAAATATATTTTCGGAATTATAAAACACACATGTATTAATACCCCCATCCTTGGGAAGGAATATACTTATTAAATAATTAAGAAGTGTAAATACGAAATAGTTGTCTAACTATTTCCCAAAAACGTTAAACCTTAAGCCAAGGCATGGCAATCCGTCTAATAGAAGTTAGTACGTGTAGGTCGTCACGCAGCAGGTTTATTTGGGACCGACTACTTCGAGACGCACTTCTGTGAGTTCATGTCCCCCTTTTCTCTTTACTGTTTTCAGTTTTATACTTCGGGGGTGAAATATATGCGACAACTATTACAAACATTTATTACATGGTATGGTTAGCGTAGGGAGGGTTTATACTATTACTAGATCATGTGAGGGGTGGGTACAACACTCGAGGCCATTAATCCTCTTTGTTAGGACCGAGGGACACAACAGTGATAGATCTATTTGGGTGTAGCGAGCCCACACCCCTGAGGCCGGGGAGGCCCATAGAGGTGACTGTGTCTTACAGCCGGAAGCCCGGTACAAATTTGCTAGGTTTGAGTTTACCTGCACTTTCTCACACATACCAGTGGCTTTGCAACCCGTTGGTGATCTCTTTTTTCTTATTGCTACATACCAGGGACTTTTATACACACTTTAAAGGTTTATTCATACTCACTTTTACATGAACTCGCTCAACTTTTGTTGATTTTTCAAATTACATGTATTTCAGGAAATTAGGGATCTGGCAAGGTATGCTATGTCATCAAGCTGCGTAGGAGAAATGATGTCATCCAAGTTTAGGGTTTGTGACTTTTGCTTGGACGAGTCACAAGTCTTAAACTGTGTTTATTTCAAGTCTTTTGATTGTGTCGTATGAACAAGATTTTTATTATGTCATGTTGTAATTCCGTTGCATGTGTCGACTTTTGAAAACAATGTTGTCATGTTTTATTTTCAAAACTTGAATTAATGGATGATCATCATGGTTTTACTTTCATATAGCTTTGTTGTGATTAAGCTATGGTATTAAGAAGTCACACCAAATAAACCCACGCTTCCGCAAAGCCAGGGTGTGACAGCTTGGTATCAGAGCATTGATCACAGCGAACTAGGATTCCTTCTCGAGTCTAGACTATGATCACTAGGGCTCTCACGAAAACATTTTTACATTGCATACATTACGTCCAGATCCAGGACACAAACATTTTTACAAACAAAAAGTATGAGCACTTTTCAAAATTTATGGTTCAGTCGTGGCGACTGAGGGAGTTCAGCCCTAAAGGCTGGGGAGGTTCAGTCATGTACACTGAGGGGCCAATCTTTGAGATTGGGGAGGTTTTGGTCTGTGGGGCCTGGGAGTTAGTCTGAGAGACTAGGAGGTTCAGTCTGAGAGGCTGGGAGGGTAGTCTAGTGAGACTAGGAGAATTACTTGTTTGCTTATTGGTGACTAACATGTTTATTTGATTATATGTTGATTATTTGTACATATGTGTGATTGTGTTACAGACATCATGCCTTCTTCATCAGACACTGGAGTTTCAGACACTTTAGATCCTATGGCGATCGTATCAGATGACAGAGTCTCGTCAGAGCGAGAGGTCTACACTTCCGACACTACCAGTACCGATGATGACGATTTCCAGCCCTTTGCGCTGCCTGACATCGGACCTGAGCCTGCTGATGGCTTTCCTGTCGGGGACTTACCACTTGCGGTGATCCCTGCTCCTATACCGCTTGCTGCTTATCCAGTCGTAGATATGCCACTCGATGTTGTTTCTGACGATGACATCGATCTATTTGAGGAGGACCCATTTGAGGCTGATCATGAGGGCGGGGCCCCTATTGTTGCTGATGTCATCCTGCCCATTGCTGATGCTCCTGCAGAGGAGGCTCCTGTTCATTCACCTGTCCCAGATTCATTTGAGTCTGTGGCGTCTGCATCTTTGCACACTCAGGGAGTGCAGCATCACTCCCACGACGCCGACCCTGACATGGCGTCATCAGCTGCACCTGCTCCCGCACATGATCTTGAGTTTGATCACGAGGTTGACGATGATTTTGATCCTGTCTTTCCCCCTGGTTTTGATCCTGGCCAGGATATCGAGTTCATTCACTTAGACCAACCCCTAGAGGAGCCTGTAGCCCCTATCGATCCTTTGTTTGATGATCCAGCTGATTTTGACATGGATTTTGTTGACCCGGAGCCTGCTGTGGCCCCAGAGCCTTTAGCTGCTTCTGACCCTGCATTAGAGCATGACCTTGTTCATGATGATGCACCAGCCTTTGCACCTTTTGTTGATGATGTACCTGCTGCTGACGCTCCTGTTGACGCCCACTCTTGATAGAGGATCCTGTTGTTGCACCATTTCCTGATCCTATGCCGGTGCTGTTCGACCGTGCACCTTTTGCTACCCATATAGATCCACGTTACGCCGACACCCGTAACGGGTGGATCGATGACGATGACGATTACCCACTATTCGTGTTACCTGTTACACCTCCAGCAGCCCCCGATTTAGCACCCGTTTTAGCACCCGTTTCAGTACCCATTTCAGCACCCACTGATATCCTACTATTTCCCCCCACACACCACAGATGCTCATCGCACAGATCTTCCTGTTACGTTCCTTCTAGACATACCGCCACCGTGTCCTGGAGAGGGGTCATCTAGACAGCTGCCTGTTCCTGCTCCACCCATGCTATCATTACCTTTTCCATTTGTACCACAGTTTCCCACTGTTGCACCATCTACTACACCATCCTTCACTCCATCTAGCGATCACTTCTATGGACTACGCCCCCCTATCATTCCACTGTCTGATCCGTACCACCCATACCATGTTGGGTATTCTACGGAGGACATACTCACATCATTGATGATACAGCAGGAGACACTGACCCGTCGCATATAGGAGTTGGAGAGAGCTCAACGACCACCATGTCATTGTCAGGCCCCATTTTCAGCACCGCACGCACCACGTCCACTTTCACCCGATTCAGACGTTCGCTTCATGACTTCTGAGCAGCAGATAGCATATTTGCTGCGTGTCAGTCGTGCTTTAGAGCAGGATTGGTTACATATGCGTCGCCTGTATTACTCTCGTTTTCCCCCTCCTCCTCCGCCATCAGCATAGGCATTTTGATTCGACGCAGGTAGAATTTTGGTGAGAGGACCGCGATTGTGCAGACTATACAGCTTTTTGGAAGACCGCATTTTGATGACATTACTTTTGATGTTTAGTTCTTGATTGTTGTTGTATTTGACTAGACAGATCAGACAAGGGCGATGTGGCCCTTAGTCACTTTTGATGTATGATACAGTCACAAAACTTGTAAACATTGTACTATGGTCTTGATTTATGATAGCACAATCGCAGTATTCTCAATATATGTGATGTTGGATGATTGTTTATATTCTATAACATGTGATGTTATGTGCTTGATCTATTTGCAACATGAGATGTTATGTGCTTGATATTGTTGTTGCGTACGTATACCGTTTACTTACTATGACCTGACCAACGCGAAACATCTTTTAGAAGATGCCACCAAGACGTGATCCGCGCATGCCCACTAATGAGGCAGAACTTCAAGGAATCATTGCTGCCGCTATCGCGCAGTATGCTGCTTCTCATGCAGAAACAAGTGGAAATATCTCTCAAAACCATAGCAATAACAATCCACCTAATGGTAATGTTAAGTCGTTTGAGATATACTATGATACATTTGGATATTTTTAGCACGTTCGCTAGTACCATTTGTAAATTCAAACGTATGTGCAGGGTGCACTTACAAGCAATTTCTCGATTGCAAGCCCGTGAATTTCGACGGCACAGGAGGTGCTGTTGCGTTTGTTAGATAGGCTGAGAAGACTGAGTCTGTTCTTAGAATGAGCAAGTGTGCTCCTGAGCAACAAATGACCTACATCTCAGGGCTATTTCTGGATGGAGCCCTATCTTTGTGGAATTTGTAAGTGCAAACTCTTGGTGAAGCTGCTGCTTATGCGATGTCATGGAATGAGCTGAAAGAGCTCATGCGAAGGAAGTACTGCTCGCGTACTGAAATTCAGAAGCTGGAGACTGAATTCTGGCACCTAAAAATGAAAGTTCTCAAGATCGCAGAGTATGTTCAGAGATTCCATGATTTGTCCCACGTAGTGCCATACATGGTTACACTGGAGTTCAAACGTATCGAGCGCTTTATCTAGGGATTGGCACCTCAGATCATGAGTATGGTTACTACTTCCAAGCCCGCAACCATCACAGAAGCCATCGATCTCAGTGTGGCTCTTACTGAGGAAGCTATTCGCTTGAACAAGTTTTCCGTTACTGAGCAGAAGAAGAAAGAGACTCACGTGGAGTCGTCTGGTGAAAATAAAAGGAAATGCTCGAACTTCAAGCAGGGTACAAGCAACGCGAACAAGAAAGGTGAATCAAGCACACCGGGAAAAGCTGCAACTGGTTTTGAAAATAAATGGAAGGGTTATATGGGTACTATGCCCAAGTGCAATACGTGCCAGCGCCATCATCATGGCCAATGTAGATTGAGGAAGTGTGAATCATGTGGAAGGAACGGCCACACAAAGGATATGTGTTGGGCCGGAACTGGTGCAGGGCGTACTGGTAATCGAAGGTTTGGGAATGGTAATGGAAACCGCCAGCAAGGAGGAAACGGTGGAGATGGAAACCAGGGAAACTTGCGAATCAAGCTGGTAATGGGAATCGCAACCAAAACAACACTCAAGCTGGAAACGGAGGTGGTAATGGTCACGGACCGGGCTGTTTTAATTGTGGAGAAGTTGGGCACTTTAAGAAAGAATGCCCAAAGCTGAATCAAGCCCATGGAAGAGTGTTTAACATTGTAGCAAGGGAAGCGCGCCAGGATCCCAACATTGTCACTGGTACGTTCCCTATAAATCAACGCTTTGCATCTGTTCTGTTTGATACTGGTGCCAACTATAGTTTCGTATCGTTATAATTTAAGAGTATGCTTGGGTTAACTGCTAGTAAGTTAGATGTTCCATACTCGATCGAACTGTCTAATGGAAAACTAGTCGAAGCTAATGAAGTTGTCAGAGGTTGTGTGATTGAGCTGGGGGAACGCGAGTTCACTTTGGATCTACTACCAGTTGAGTTAGGAAGCTTCGACGTGGTAGTAGGGATGGATTGGTTGTCAAGCAACAAGGCTGAGATTGTTTGTCACAAAAAGATCATTTGCATCCCAACAGAAGATGGAGAGACGATCGTAATTCACGGGGAGAAGCGTGATACGCCTTTGAGAATCATTAGCTGTCTGAAAGCTAGAAGGTGTTTACAGAAGGGATGTGTTGCCTTCTTGGCACACATCGTGGATAAGGAAGCTGCTGAGCCGAAGATCAAAGACATCCCTGTAGTAAAGGAATATCCTGAAGTCTTTCCAGAAGACTTGCCAGGATTGCCACCCCAAAGGCAAGTGGAGTTCCACATTGACTTAGTTCCAGGCGCCGTGCCTGTGGCTAAGGCACCTTATCGACTTGCACAGTCAGAGATGCAGGAGTTGTCAACACAACTCCAAGAGTTGCTAGACAAAGGTTAAAGCTACTACTCGAAGATCGATTTGCGATCAGGTTATCATCAGCTGAGAATACGAGAGGAAAGTTGTGACAACTCGAACTTTAGGCTTACTTTGATGTAACGTTTGTGCACGATATGTGATTTTATAAACCTGAATGATTAATTGATTTCATGATAGATGTTATGTTATATGCATTATGTGCGTACGTATGTCGTATGTATGCGGACCGAGTACACGAGCCCTTTGGGTCACTCCTTGTTCTCGGGTCCATTAGGTAATCGAGTGGGCTCGGCCCACTCCCCACTCGCAACACACAAAACTGAGTTTAGGGGTTTTGTTTTACCACTTTTGCAAATCACAAACACACACACAAACCCTAGAAGCTTTGCTCTCTCTCTCTCGTTCGTTTGGAACCCGACGGCACCAAGGAACACCCTTGCTCGGATCACACTCTCCTTCTTGTAATCGGTTAGTATGATGTTTTATGCTTGTGTGTTAAGTGATGCTTTGATTACATGCTTAAATCGAACCGATTAGAATTTGCATGATGATGATCTAGGGCCGGTTAGATTATGTGGTTATGTTGGTCCTTGAATGTATTGTTATATAATCAGTTTGTAGTTGTGATTAGTTTAGAACCGAATGTATTGATATATAGAAATCGGCTGTTTTGATGATCATGTAATTGGCTTAGATATGAACCGGATATATGTGCGAATGTATGAATTGCATAAGGATCGATGATCTGGTAGTATTACCGAATGAACAAGTAATCGGCTATAGTATGCATCGGGTTAACTTGAATGTTGGTTTGTCGATGAATTGTTGGTTGTTCATGCATGTTATAATTAGGGTTCTTATGAATTTGTGTTGCAATTGTTCTGTTTGATCGATATCATGCTATTGATTTGTTGAGAATTTTGTTAATTGATCTGGTTACCAAACTGACCAAACTGTTAGCTGAAATCACGGATAAGTCAATGCAGGATTTATGGAAACCGGTTACACACACACGTCACACGGTTGCGACTCAGATTGCGAGTCGAAACCTCGTGGTCACGACTCGAAACCACAACAGCACCAGCCGAGACCACGATTGCGAGTCCCGTTGCGACTCGCAACCAGCACATGACCACTCGTAACCAGACCATGATGAACCGAGACCATCATTGCGACTCGCAACCAGCTGTTGCGACTCGTAATCTCTGGTTACGACTCGAGATCTCCGTTGCGACTCGAGACCACCGTTGCACGCACACTGTTGGGCCTTCACTGTCATGGGCCCAATCTATTGAGCCCAACGATTTGAATTGTGGACTGTTTGCTATTGGACCGATATACGTTTACTATTTGGGCCGATTGAGAATCTGGACTGTTTTGTTATTGGGCTGCTTATGCTATTGGGCCGGGTATTGTTGGACTTAGACAATTGGATCCTCACATGCTATGTCTTATCTGCTTACGTGCGTACATGTTTGCCATGACTATACGTGATTGCTATATACGTACTATATACGAACCTGACTCGTATAATAACCATGATAGGACGTGAGTGACCATTTACTTGCTACTTATATTCCTTGTGTATCTGCCGAGCAAACCAAGGTGAGTTCACACAGCCAAGGCATGGGATTCCCGGGTTGGGAATTGGGTTGGATATGTTGGATATGGAATGATTACTCGTACTTACGCATATACCAGACTATAGACCATCGTCCTCAGGTTAGTCAGGACACGTTACGTAAAGCCTACGTAACCCAGTATATTTGCCATATGTCTCCCGGGTCGGGAGGACACGTTACGTAAAGCCTACGTAACCCAATACCATCTACTGGCTTCCAGGTCGGAAGGCCACGCTGCGTAAAGCCTACGTAGCCCCCACGCGTACCACTGTCCTCGGGGAAGGGCACGTCACGTAAAGCCTACGTGACCCTGTACGTTTTCCTGTTCTCGGTAAAGAAGAACACATGGTCGGAAGTTAGTCTAGTAAGTACCGTTAATGAGACGCCCTCATTAGCCAAGATAAACATGGGAAGCCCCCACCTTTATTACACACTAGTATGGGAAGCCCCCACTAGCTATACTTATGCATTACATTATGAACTTACTTTCTGTGAACTCGCTCAACTAGTTTGTTGATTATTTGCTGCATGCCTTACAGGACCTTAGGTAAATTATGGAGCTTGCACAAAGAAGGAGCAGGTCGTTGTGGCAGATGGATCATGAACATTATTGAACTTATAACTTTATTTGGGTTTACTTTACATTGCTTCCGCTACTTAAAACAGTATTTGGTTTTGAAACATCAATCATGTCATGGAGACTTACGTTAATTACTTTTATATTAAATGCTATGTTTGATATGATTGATGGCTTGATCCTGGTCAGTCACGCTCCCAAGCGGTGGTATTCCGCGGGTGGATTTTGGGGGTGTGACAGATTGGTATCAGAGCCATTGGTTATAGAGAACTTGGTTTTAATATGGGGAAAACGTTTTTATTAAAACCGGACTATAACCAGAACAGTGCTCTCAATGATCCACAACGACGCTTCGCTCCACGTGCAAGACTCGACATCTTAGGTAATAAGGTTTATGTTTATTGCCTGTATGCTAGAATTGTTTAGAACTTTGCTCGCATTACGCTTAGATACACATGCTTTGATTTCATGAGAACACCTATATGCCTACGCTTTTCTGTCATCGCCCTACCCGCGAACCATTCTTACGTATGCTACTTGTTACTATGAAGATCATGTCTGGACGAATCAACATGACACAAGCCCAGCTAGAGGCTCTTGTTCAAGCTCAAGTTGCTGCGGCAGTTGCAGCAGCTCAAGCAGGTAGTATATCCTGCAGTATAGGCACACACTAGGATCTTTAGATCCTACATTAACGCTCGTATTTAACTCTCGTCCTATTCGTACACATTAGGTCAACACGCGCAGCAGCCTGTCTGCACGTTCAAGAACTTCATGGACTGTCGTCCGAACTCTTTCAGCGGCACAGAAGGAGCAGTGGGACTCCTCCACTGGTTCGAGAAGCTAGAATCAGTATTCGAAATGTGCGAGTGCCCTGAGGCTCGCAAGGTCAAGTTTGCTACCGGTACTTTGGAAGGGATAGCATTGACTTGGTGGAACGCCCAAGTCCAGATCTTAGGGTTGGCAGCTGCTAACGCCACCCCATGGAACGATTTCAAGGAACTCATCAAGCGTGAGTATTGCACGCGGGAAGATATTCACAAGCTAGAAGACGAGCTGTATAACTTGAAAATGGTTGGATCGGAAATCGAGGCGTATACTAAACGGTCTAATGAGCTGGCCGTTCTGTGTCCAACTATGGTGGACCCTCCATACAAGCGCATTGAGTTGTACCTCAAGGGATTGGCGCCAGAAATTCAGAGCCACGTGACGTCGGCTAACCTCGAAAACATACAGGAAATTCAACGTCTCGCTCACCGTATCACCGATCAGGCAGTTGATCAGAATAAACTGCCCAAGCGTGTTAACGCTACTGCTAACGTCACCACCTCAGTTACTCCTACTACATCTGGTGACAGTAAAAGAAAATGGGATGGAGATTCTAGTAAAGGTTCAGCGACCGTTCAGCCACAAGCTCAGCAACAGAAAATCGACCACTATCAGAGTCCCAGTCAGCAATCCTCTGGTGGTCACAGACAGAGGAGATATCAGGGTAGTCAACCCAGGTGCCACAACTGCAACAGGCATCACCACGGCCCATGTAACAAGGGTCGCTGTCAAAGGTGTCTTAAGATGGGGCACGAGGCCAAAGACTGCAGGAGCCCTCGTCCTGCGAATCAGAATCAGCAGCCTCAGCAACCAGCTCCACAAAACCAGCAGCAGCAGCAGCAGCCACAGCGTGGGAACCGAGGATGTTTCCAGTGTGGGGCTGAAGGTCACTTCAAACGCGATTGCCCTCAGTTGAACCAGAATCGCAACAACAATAACCAGGGCAATGGGAATAACAACGGCGGGAACAACAACAATAACGGCAATGAAGCTCGTGGTCGTGCATTCGTGCTAGGTCGAGGCGACGCAGTGAACGATCCCAACGTTGTTATGGGTAAGTTTCTCCTCGACAATATTTACGTTACTGTTTTATTTGATTCGGGTGCGGATACAAGCTATATGTCTGTGAAAATGTGTCAACTGCTAAAACGTGCACCAACACTTTTACCCACCAAACATGTAGTCGAGTTAGCTAACGGTAAAAGTCTAGAAGCCACGCACGTAGTTCAAGGTTGTAATCTTATCTTAGCTGGTCAAGCCTTCTCTATTGATCTCATTCCCATAGTTTTGGGTAGCTTCGACGTCGTGATTGGGATGGATTGGTTGTCCCAACACCAGGCAGAAATCTTATGCAGCGAAAAGGTTATTCGCATTCCTCGTTCGGGTCAGGAACCTCTAGAAGTTCAAGGCGACAAGAGTGGTGCTGTGGTTGGCGTCATCTCTTTCTTGAAGGCTCAGAAGTGCTTACGAAAAGGTCACGCAGCCATTCTGGCTCTCGTTACAGACGCATCAGCAAAGGAAAAGAAACTGGAGGATATACCAGTTGTACGTGATTACCCTCAGGTGTTTCCTGAAGACTTACCTGGCTTGCCGCCTCATCGTCAAGTCGAATTTCAGATCGAGCTCGCTCCAGGAGCAGCACCCATAGCTCGCGCACCATATCGTCTAGCCCCATCAGAATTGGAGGAACTGTCAAAGCAGCTACAAGAGCTCTTGGAGAAGGGCTTCATACGTCCGAGCTCTTCGCCTTGGGGAGCTCCAGTACTTTTCGTAAGAAAGAAAGACGGTACATTCAGAATGTGCATTGACTACCGTGAACTCAACAAGGTGACGGTGAAGAACCGTTATCCTCTTCCGCGCATCGATGACTTATTCGACCAGCTGCAAGGGTCGTGTTACTACTCGAAGATAGATTTGAGGTCAGGGTACCATCAGCTGAGAGTCCGGGATGAGGACGTCTCTAAGACTGCATTCAGAACTCGTTATGGCCACTACGAGTTTCTCGTTATGCCATTTGGGTTAACGAACGCGCCTGCTGTATTTATGGATCTTATGAACAGGGTATGCAAACCCTATCTCGACAAGTTCGTCATAGTATTCATCGACGACATCCTGATTTACTCTAAGAGTCAGGAGGAGCACGAGCAGCATCTCCGCCTTATTTTGGAACTCCTTCGGAAGGAACAGCTGTACGCCAAACTTTCTAAATGCGACTTCTGGCTTCATGAAGTCCACTTTCTAGGCCATGTGGTGAACAGGGATGGGATCCATGTCGATCCATCCAAGGTAGATTCAATCAGGAACTGGCCTGCACCGCGTACACCGACAGAAATACGCCAATTCTTGGGTTTGGCAGGTTATTATCGGCGATTCATTAAAGACTTCTCGAAGATTGCTCAGCCGCTTACGCTACTGACACAGAAGGGTGTTACCTATCGCTGGGGAGAGCCCCAGGAGACTGCTTTTCAGCACCTAAAGGATAGACTTTGCAGTGCACCTATCCTCTCATTGCCAGAGGGCACAGATGACTTCGTGGTTTATTGTGATGCATCCATTCGGGGACTTGGATGTGTGTTAATGCAGCGCGACAAGGTTATCGCTTACGCCTCTCGTCAACTCAAGATTCATGAACGCAACTACACGACGCACGATTTAGAGCTGGGAGCTGTTGTTTTCGCGCTTAAGATATGGCGACACTACCTGTACGGTACCAGGTGCACGATTTACACCGATCACAGGAGTCTCGAGCATATCCTTAAGCAGAAGGATTTGAACATGCGTCAACGGCGATGGGTCGAATTACTAAACGATTATGAATGCGCTATCAAGTATCATCCAGGCAAAGCCAATGTGGTGGCTGATGCCCTTAGTCGAAAGGACACTTTACCGAAGCGCGTGCGAGCACTACAGCTTACGATTCAGTCTAGCCTTCCTGCTCAGGTACGAGCTGCTCAGATAGAAGCACTGAAGCCCGAAAACGTCAAGGCTGAAGCCTTACGCGGCTCACGGCAGCAAATGGAACAGAAGGCAGACGGCGCCTACTATGTAACGGGCCGGATTTGGGTCCCACTCTATGGCGGTCTACGCGAACTTGTGATGGATGAAGCACACAAGTCTCGCTATTCGGTACATCCAGGGTCGGATAAAATGTACCACGATATCAGCACTACCTATTGGTGGCCTAGTATGAAGGCCCACATTGCTACGTATGTTGGAAAATGCTTGACATGTGCAAGAGTCAAGGTCGAATATCAGAAACCAGCTGGTCTACTTCAGCAGCCTAAGATACCTCAGTGGAAATGGGAAGAAATTTCCATGGATTTCGTTACAGGCCTACCTAGATCCCAGCGTGGGAACGATACGATATGGGTCATAGTTGATCGACTCACTAAGTCTGCACACTTCCTGCCGATTAAGGAAACGGACAAGTTCTCCACACTTGCAGACGTCTATCTTAAAGAAGTTGTTTCGAGGCACGGAGTGCCCATCTCTATCATTTCGGATCGCGATGCACGATTCACATCGGAATTATGGAGAGCGATGCACAAATCATTCGGCTCACAGTTAGACATGAGCACAGCTTATCACCCTCAGACGGACGGGCAGTCTGAGCGAACAATCCAAACTCTCGAAGACATGCTTAGGGCATGCGTCATTGATTTCGGCAACGGCTGGGAAAAGCACCTCCCCTTGGTGGAGTTTTCTTATAATAATAGTTATCACACCAGCATTCAAGCCGCTCCATTCGAGGCATTGTACGGACGTAAATGTCGGTCACCTCTCTGTTGGGCAGAGGTGGGGGATAGTCAGATCACGGGTCCAGAGATTGTAGTGGACGCCACAGAAAAGATTGCACAGATACGACAACGCATGGCGGCAGCACGCGACCGTCAGAAAGCCTACGCGGACAAGCGTAGAAAGCCATTGGAATTTGAGGTCGGGGACCGGGTGCTATTGAAAGTCTCACCCTGGAAGGGTGTGGTACGTTTTGGCAAACGGGGCAAACTGAATCCGCGATACGTCGGACCATTCGAAATTATAGAAAAGATTGGCAAGGTAGCCTACAAGTTGAATTTACCAGCTGAACTCGGGGCAGTTCACAATGTCTTTCATGTATCGAACTTAAAGAAGTGCCTATCTGATGAAAACCTCATCATTCCTTTCAAGGAACTCACTATCGACGAACAGTTGCAGTTCGTTGAGGAACCAGTTGAAATCACGGACCGGGATGTGAAGGTCCTCAAACACAAGAGAATCCCTCTTGTCCGAGTTCGTTGGAACTCCAAACGTGGCCCAGAGTACACCTGGGAACGCGAAAACAGGATGACAGAAAAGTACCCCCAGTTATTCGGGAACCAGGCAACCACTACTGAGGCTGAAGCTACTACTTCGGAATTTCGGGACGAAATTCCAGATCAACGGGGGGAGGATGTGACACCCCAGGAAAATCAGTGAACAGTACAGTTTACCTAGCTTCCTCAGTGAGTGCATACCAAATTTCGGGACGAAATTTCCAATTAGTTGGGGATAATGTGACAACTCGAACTTTAGGCTTACTTTGATGTAACGTTTGTGCACGATATGTGATTTTATAAACCTGAATGATTAATTGATTTCATGATAGATGTTATGTTATATGCATTATGTGCGTACGTATGTCGTATGTATGCGGACCGAGTACACGAGCCCTTTGGGTCACTCCTTGTTCTCGGGTCCATTAGGTAATCGAGTGGGCTCGGCCCACTCCCCACTCGCAACACACAAAACTGAGTTTAGGGGTTTTGTTTTACCACTTTTGCAAATCACAAACACACACACAAACCCTAGAAGCTTTGCTCTCTCTCTCTCGTTCGTTTGGAACCCGACGGCACCAAGGAACACCCTTGCTCGGATCACACTCTCCTTCTTGTAATCGGTTAGTATGATGTTTTATGCTTGTGTGTTAAGTGATGCTTTGATTACATGCTTAAATCGAACCGATTAGAATTTGCATGATGATGATCTAGGGCCGGTTAGATTATGTGGTTATGTTGGTCCTTGAATGTATTGTTATATAATCAGTTTGTAGTTGTGATTAGTTTAGAACCGAATGTATTGATATATAGAAATCGGCTGTTTTGATGATCATGTAATTGGCTTAGATATGAACCGGATATATGTGCGAATGTATGAATTGCATAAGGATCGATGATCTGGTAGTATTACCGAATGAACAAGTAATCGGCTATAGTATGCATCGGGTTAACTTGAATGTTGGTTTGTCGATGAATTGTTGGTTGTTCATGCATGTTATAATTAGGGTTCTTATGAATTTGTGTTGCAATTGTTCTGTTTGATCGATATCATGCTATTGATTTGTTGAGAATTTTGTTAATTGATCTGGTTACCAAACTGACCAAACTGTTAGCTGAAATCACGGATAAGTCAATGCAGGATTTATGGAAACCGGTTACACACACACGTCACACGGTTGCGACTCAGATTGCGAGTCGAAACCTCGTGGTCACGACTCGAAACCACAACAGCACCAGCCGAGACCACGATTGCGAGTCCCGTTGCGACTCGCAACCAGCACATGACCACTCGTAACCAGACCATGATGAACCGAGACCATCATTGCGACTCGCAACCAGCTGTTGCGACTCGTAATCTCTGGTTACGACTCGAGATCTCCGTTGCGACTCGAGACCACCGTTGCACGCACACTGTTGGGCCTTCACTGTCATGGGCCCAATCTATTGAGCCCAACGATTTGAATTGTGGACTGTTTGCTATTGGACCGATATACGTTTACTATTTGGGCCGATTGAGAATCTGGACTGTTTTGTTATTGGGCTGCTTATGCTATTGGGCCGGGTATTGTTGGACTTAGACAATTGGATCCTCACATGCTATGTCTTATCTGCTTACGTGCGTACATGTTTGCCATGACTATACGTGATTGCTATATACGTACTATATACGAACCTGACTCGTATAATAACCATGATAGGACGTGAGTGACCATTTACTTGCTACTTATATTCCTTGTGTATCTGCCGAGCAAACCAAGGTGAGTTCACACAGCCAAGGCATGGGATTCCCGGGTTGGGAATTGGGTTGGATATGTTGGATATGGAATGATTACTCGTACTTACGCATATACCAGACTATAGACCATCGTCCTCAGGTTAGTCAGGACACGTTACGTAAAGCCTACGTAACCCAGTATATTTGCCATATGTCTCCCGGGTCGGGAGGACACGTTACGTAAAGCCTACGTAACCCAATACCATCTACTGGCTTCCAGGTCGGAAGGCCACGCTGCGTAAAGCCTACGTAGCCCCCACGCGTACCACTGTCCTCGGGGAAGGGCACGTCACGTAAAGCCTACGTGACCCTGTACGTTTTCCTGTTCTCGGTAAAGAAGAACACATGGTCGGAAGTTAGTCTAGTAAGTACCGTTAATGAGACGCCCTCATTAGCCAAGATAAACATGGGAAGCCCCCACCTTTATTACACACTAGTATGGGAAGCCCCCACTAGCTATACTTATGCATTACATTATGAACTTACTTTCTGTGAACTCGCTCAACTAGTTTGTTGATTATTTGCTGCATGCCTTACAGGACCTTAGGTAAATTATGGAGCTTGCACAAAGAAGGAGCAGGTCGTTGTGGCAGATGGATCATGAACATTATTGAACTTATAACTTTATTTGGGTTTACTTTACATTGCTTCCGCTACTTAAAACAGTATTTGGTTTTGAAACATCAATCATGTCATGGAGACTTACGTTAATTACTTTTATATTAAATGCTATGTTTGATATGATTGATGGCTTGATCCTGGTCAGTCACGCTCCCAAGCGGTGGTATTCCGCGGGTGGATTTTGGGGGTGTGACAAAAGTATTCCCAAGACTGCTTTTAGAACTCGTTATGGACATTACGAGTTTCTGGTGATGCCGTTTGGGTTGACAAACGCGTCAGCTGTCTTTATGGATTTGATGAACAGAGTTTGTAAGCCGTACCTCGACAAGTTTGTGATTGTGTTCATAGACGATATCTTGATCTACTCAAAGACGAAGGATGAGCACGAACAACATTTAAGAGCCATTTTGGAGCTACTTAAAAAGGAAAAGCTGTATGCCAAGTTCTCGAAGTGCGAGTTTTGGTTACGCGAAGTCCAATTTCTTGGACATGTGGTTAATGGAGATGGAATCCATGTGGATCCCACAAAGATCGAAGCAATCAAGAATTGGGAGACTCCAAAGACGCCAACCGAGATTTGGCAATTCTTAGGTTTAGCTAGTTACTATCGAAGGTTTATTGAGGATTTCTCAAAAATCGCTCAACCCTTGACCTTCCTCACACAGAAGGATAAGAAGTTTAATTGGGGAATCAAACAAGAAGAAGCGTTCCGGCTGTTAAAGAACAAGCTTTGTAATGCACCGATCTTATCGCTACCAGAAGGAACAGATGATTTCATGGTATATTGTGACGCCTCGCATCAAGGTTTGGGTTGCGTGTTGATGCAGCGCCAGAAAGTCATAGCTTATGCGTCACGCCAGTTGAAGGTTCATGAAAAGAATTATACCACGCACGATTTGGAGCTAGGCGCAGTGGTATTCGCGTTGAAAATTTGGAGACATTATTTATATGGTACGAAGTGTACAATCTTCACGGATCATAAGAGTCTGCAGCACATATTCGACCAGAAGGAGCTAAACATGAGACAAAGACGCTGGGTTGAATTATTGAACAATTACGACTGTGAGATCAAGTATCATCCAGGGAAGGCGAATGTGGTCGCCGATGCCCTAAGTCGAAAAGAAAGGATTAAGCCCGTAAGGGTTAGAGCTTTAGAGATGATTATCCAGACAGATCTTTCACCGCGCATTCGTGCCGCGCAGAAGGAAGCTCTTAAAGAAAAGAACATTGAAGAGGAATATCTCCGTGGGATGGAGAAGCAGTTAGTACCAAACGAGGAAGGAACTTTTTGCTTCATGAGACGGATTTGGGTTCCTCTGTTCGGTGATTTGAGAAAGGTTATTTTTGATGAAGCTCATAAATCACGGTACTCAATTCATCCCAGAGCGGATAAGATGTACCAAGATCTAAAGGATTTCTATTGGTGGCCTAGGATGAAAGGCGATGTTGTAGTTTATGTTAGTAAGTGGTTAACGTGCGCCAAGGTAAAAGCAGAATACTAGAAGCCTTCAGGACTTCTGCAGCAACCTGAGATTCCCAAATGGGAAATGGGAACAAATTTCAATGGATTTCATAACAAAGTTGCCAAGAACACCCAAAGGTCACGATACTATTTGGGTAATAGTAGACCGGTTAACGAAATCTGCACACTTCTTGCCAATCAGAGAGAAAGACAACACGAGCAAATTAGCTGAGATATACATGAGAGAGATCGTTGCACGTCATGGAGTGCCTCTCTCGATCATCTTTGATAGAGATGGAAGGTTTGTGTACAGGATTTGGCAGTCCTTCCAAGAAGCATTTGGATCTCAATTAAATCTGAGCACCGCTTTTCACCCACAAACCGATGGACAGAGCGAGCGAACAATCCAGACATTAGAAGACATGCTGCGAGCTTGCGTGATGGATTTAGGTGGAAGTTGGGATACTCACCTACCATTAGTTGAATTCTCATACAACAATAGTTATCACGCAAGTATTCAAGCCGCACCGTTCGAAGCTCTATACGGACGCAAATGTCGATCACCAATTTGTTGGTCTGACGCAGGTGATAGACAGCTAGTTGGTCCAGAAGTGGTCCAGGAAACTACGGACAAGATTGCACAGATCCGAGAGCGCATCAAGGCGGCTCGCGATCGACAAATGTGTTATGCGGACCGAAGAAGGAAACCTCTGGAGTTTGAGGTAGGAGACATGGTATTGTTGAAGGTATCACCCTGGAAGGGTGTGGCACGCTTCGGAAAGCGTGGAAAGTTGAATCCGCGATATATTGGTCCATTCAAGATTCTGGAGAGAATTGGATTAGTAGCATACAAGTTGGACCTACCTGCCGAACTTAATGGTGTTCACGATACATTCCATGTATCAAACCTGAAAAAGAGTCCAACTCAGGAGACAGTAGTCATTCCTGCAGACGAGATTCACATTGACGACACTCTCCACTTCGTTGAGGAACCAGTTGAGGTTACGGATTGGAAGATAAACAAAACACGCAGGAGCAGTGTCAAACTCGTCAAAGTTCGTTGGAATGCCAGACATGGTCCAGAATACACATGGGAACGTGAGGATCGCATGAAAGAAAAATACCCCCATCTATTTCCTAAGACCCCTGCAACTAGAAGCAGAGCCTAAAATTTCGGGACGAAATTTTCTTAACGGGGGGAGAATGTGACAACCCTCACAAATCTAGGTATTCGTACAAATTAATTAATATTTATTAGTGCCTAATTACTGTGCTTGATTACAATTATGAATAAACTGCTTTGTGTTTTCTGATACATACATATTCATGCATCATACTTTATTACTGTCACTCCATTTATTACACACAAACAATAGTGACAAACTTGATGCACAAAAGCACAGTTAGCACAGTGAGCGGATAATCCAGTAAACATGCTGACATTGCCAGCACTAGACAAACATTGTTTCTGAGGCCAGTATGAGCCGGGAATAGATTACTACACTATTAGGGAGTGTAGGGAGGTGAGGATCATAAAACTGCGTCACTAGGTGATAGTTATAGTGACCAGAACTGCCTAAAATACACTTTAATTGCAAAATTCTGCACTACATACAAAAACTCAGCTTTTAAAATAATTAGTAAAGTGCAAAAACTTGGTAAAATAGTCCTAGACACTTTCCAAAGTGTCGGGGATTTAATGTGTCACTAAAAATAACATAAACGACACTTTATAGCTTTACTTAACACTTTAACGAATCAATATCCAACCGAACAACCGGACTTTAATTGCAAAATTCTGCACTACATACAAAAACTCAGCTTCTAGTGAACATTATACATGTTGGGTAATATGAGAACTTGGATTATATATACACCCACAAGATAACCCATCTCTCACTTCAACACCCACACAACATCAACTTTCTCTCCTCCATAACCCCCCTCACGGCCGCCACCTTCAACCACCATCAACCTCCATTCCAACCATTTTTCATACATCCATAGAAGCAAGAGATCATACAAACAAGCTCGGAACTTACGGAAGTTCAAGAACCACTCTCATTTTCTTTTATCCACCACATTTACATCTTGTTTCTTCCCTAGCCTTGTGCTAGTAGTAAGTGCTTCTAATCATCATCTTGATCTTGTTTATGGTGGTTAATAGTTGATTTAATGGTTAAAATTTAGAAACACTAAAGAACTTGCATTAAAGCCTTGAACATAAGTGATTAATGGTGGATAAAGAGAAGATATGTGTGTAAATCATGTGAATCTTGTGTGGTTGTGATTATTTGATGTTGTTGGTTACTAAAAGTAGGATGGATCATCATCTAGACATACTAGATCATGTTCAAGAACATGAGCTAGAAGGGTGTTAGTGTTAGAAATAAGAAAGATGATGAAACCATCCACCATGAACTTGAAACTTGAATAAACATGATTTTTCTTGTAAAATGAAGTTGTAAACTTGTGGATCTAAAGATCTACAAGTGGTTTTTTGGAAGAACCAAGTGGAAAATACTAGTTTTGTTAAAACCCGGATATTTTATAAACTAGAAGCATACTTGGTAAATAAACAAGTGTATGAACACTTGTGTAACAAGAAATTTAACTAAGAAGTATTTTTGTAAATCTTGACAAGAAGTTGTGAAACTTCAAGTTCTTTAAAAATAAAGTTTTTGAGAAACTAAACATGTTTTTTTAAAGATAACAAGACCCACTAAATGTGTCGGTGATTTACTCCATGTTTTTACAAAACTCTCAAGTTCATGAGTTATGGTTTAGTCTTATTTTTGTCAAGTTTGATGAATAAACATTGTATGTTGTCGATTGGTAAATTGTTTGATGGATTTTACAAAAAGAAAATGATATGCTAAAAGCATGGACACCTCCATTTACAGAGGAAACTCTGGCGAAAGTTTTCTAAAAATATAACACTTAGAAATATTTTTACAAATATACTTTTAACTTGTTTTTCAAAATAAATTTCGCCATGATTTTTATTACAAAATACCAAGTACTGGAGGTGGATTTTCGTAAATTAAACTCGTTAGATATATATTTAGAATATATATTTTATAGTAGAACGCTTATGTGACTATGTGATTATTTTGTGAACTAGATATATATTATTTTTAGGGTAAAAATAATATAACTTGAAATATCATGAAATTACGACTCCCAAAATAATACCAACGCGCTCACAAGAATAACTATTTAAGTTATATAAGTATCGTAATACAACGCGAACTTTAAAAATGTAACTTATGTGTTTTTCAGAAAAATACTCACATTAGTATATTTTTGGTGAAATAATATTTTGGGAAAACTTATGGAATAAAATATAATATTTTTCGGAAAAATATATATATTTTGGGAATTAAAACATTTTAGACAAAGCAATTAAAAATATATTTTTCAAGAGAGACTTAAAAATATATTTTCGGAATTATAAAACACACATGTATTAATACCCCCATCCTTGGGAAGGAATATACTTATTAAATAATTAAGAAGTGTAAATACGAAATAGTTGTCTAACTATTTCCCAAAAACGTTAAACCTTAAGCCAAGGCACGGCCGTCCATCTAATAGAAGTTAGTACGTGTAGGTCGTCACGCAGCAGGTTGATTTGGGACCGACTATTTCGAGACGCACATCTGTGAGTTCATGTCCCCCTTTTCTCTTTACTGTTTTCAGTTTTATACTTCGGGGGTGAATTACATGCGACAACTATTACAAACATTTATTACATGGTATGGTTAGCGTAGGGAGGGTTTATACTACTACTAGATCATGTGAGGGGTGGGTACTGTAGGATCATGTAAAGACCCGAACGAGTCGTTCAGAGGAGATTTAATCAGTTTCAGGTGCGGAAAACAAGAAACTGATGTAGAAACAGCTAGTAATTCACTTTTAACTCACTTCTGATTGATATATAACATATTACACGTACAAAACACACCGGCAGTACTTCGGTATGAAAATCAGGAACAGATACATATGATCTCGCTTGAACACATATATATAGGGTTAGGGTTCCGCTTGAAAGTGTCAAGAACTATTTCAAGCGGAATCACTTGACTGTGATTTCGCTTGAAACAACTTCTTGACATTTCAAGCGGAATCATGACCTCTCAAGTGAAATCAACTTGTAACAATCTAAAACCTGTTTTCTCGTACAATGTGCCCTGATCTAACAATCTAGACTAAGTCTCGTTACAAGACGAAGTCGACAGATGCATGCACTAACAGACTCCCCCTCAGATGTTGACGAGTCTTAAGTGTCGAGTCTTCGCATCTTCAGTCTTGATCAGTCGCTGGGCTTCACTCTCTCTATTAACATCAATAGACTCCCCCTAACAATGTGCTGGCATTCCTTAAGTTCATCAGCATCATCTGCTTCAGGATCGTAGTCTGGCTCGCACTTGTATCCACAAAGTCTTCAGGTATCGGAAACCTGGGCTCTCTAACACGAGCTTCTCAGGATCGATCAACCTGGCTCTTCAAGATATTGTTCCAAGATCGTGACCTGGCTCTCATCCAGCTCAGGTTATCTGCACAATCTCTACCTCAAAGTAAATTTCATGACAATTTAATATCAAAATGTGTGCACTAACTTAAAACTCTCCCTCAAATCAACCAGAAAAATTTATCAAAGATAATCCTGATGAACCGCTTATAGATTTGATTAAAATTCCTTTGTTTAAAAACAGACTCCCCCTCACAAAATGGGCATCATGTTTAGCACTTGGAATTTTGAAAAACAGCTTTCCAATACCAGTTATCAAAAATCTTTTTGGATTTTTCAAAATTTATACTAAAACACACAGAAAATCTTTTTGGATTTTTGAAATAAGAGAAATGTAATGCATTAAAGAAATATTTACAGACACTATTTTTGTGAGTTTGTGTAAGAGGGTCATATCAGTTTCTGAGACATATCACCAACACCGTTAAGCTTCATTTCATTTTAAGTTCTAAACAATTCACCTAAATTGTCAGTATACTGATCCACTTAAATTTTCACACAAATTTCAACTGTTTCGAGATACAATATTAATGTTTTAAGCACTTACACTTATTCGCGTGTCCCACTACTTGAATATACTCTCGTATCCAGATCCCAATATTCAGTCTTACAGGTGAGTATACCTAGATGATATCTGTAAAGGGTTAGATGCGAAACCGTGAGAGCTCAGGTCAGAACTTCGGTTCAGCAGAGAGATGACAGTTCGACTTTAGGTGGGTCCCCTTTAGAGGATCTTTTCTTACAACAGCAATGACTATCAATTTTATTGTTTCATCATTTTGTTGAGGGCGAGCTTATATTTCAAAGCATTTGCGGAAAGTATTATACGGGGACTAGGTCAGAATTTCCATTCAGCAGAAGTCCCGGGATAATACCCCAGATATCACTGAGTATAAAGACCTAGTATCTCAGAAAGAGGGACCTTTCAAACAAGATTTCAAGGGTTACCTATATATCCAAGAAAAAGTTACCCACGAAATAAGCAAGTTTGAAATTTAGGTTTATATCTCGTCACAATCTACTAAATGTGCAAAAACCTACTGGCATATCCGAAGTGAGATTGTTTATCACATTTTAACTTTCCATTTCTTTAGCATGTTGTGATAGTCCACTGATGTACTATCATTTCCTCTTTTATACACCAAAACTCTTTTTTGATTTTATCATGTTTTTGCCTTTTTCAAATTTTCTAATGTTTTTGGATTTTCTGAAAATTTCTACTCCCCCTAAAATGCAAACACATTTAAAGAAAATTGAAAACAAACTATACAAGAACATTGACAACCGATATCGAATCACCTCAATTCGCCATTCACTTGGCATAAACAATCAGAACTCCCCCTTTCAACAAACTATTTTCTCATTATGATTTCAAAACACTTAAGTTTGTTTTAATCAAAATGATTTTTCTGGAAAATAAGTTTTGTTTTAACCACTTGTAAGGACGGGTTCATCACATTGTTCAATCACTTATATGAGGATTACATCAAGTTCAAATTAATGACTTTAAGTAATCACTTTGTCAGATCCAACCTCTTACCACTTGTAAGTTTATCCAAATCATTTAACCATATGTAGGAACAAAACATCTACACAAACCATTTTACCAATCAGGATGCCGATTCCTGCTTCGCACTTACCAACCTGGAAGCTTCGGTAAGTCCTCAACCTGTAAAATTTATCAACATTAAAATTCATTCGCACAAACTATTTCAAGAATGATGCCGATTCCTGATCCGCGATTACAAACTTGGGATCTCTGGCAAGTCAGGTTTTTCAATGAAAGAAAATGTCCACCCAAGCCTGACCAGCCTTGGGTTATTTCATTTCAGATTCTGTTGGGGTGTAAGTTGCTTTCTTTGTAGAGTAAAAATCTTTTACCCCTTTAACCTTCCCATTGACCATCTTCCCAAAAATTTTCTTTACATTTCCATTAAAAGCTTTTTCAACATCAAATTCATCCTTTTCCTAATAAAATTGATTTGAGATCTCAACTTTCCCAATCTTTTGTTTAAAATTCTCAGTCCTCAATGGTGGAAATTGCTCATCATCCATTAGAGGAACTGAGTTTTCACTTTTTTTAACAACATGTGACTCCTCTGATTTTGTGGAATCAGATTCAACGTCAGATTTCACATCAGATTTCTTAACAACCCATTTCTGGTTGTCAAGCTTCACACTTCTCCTGTAAAACCTTTTTGAACATTCACCCACTTCATATGTTGAATTTTTAAACACTTTAAATTTCTCAGTTGGTGGTTCGGTTTTATCAACAACAACTTCTTTTAGTTTTCCAGAAACTCCCTGTTTTGTTCTAGTTGCTAATGGACAGTTCCATTCAATGTGACCAACTTCATTGCATCTAAAACAAGTTCTGGTTTCTTTTACCTAAACTTCATTTTTCTTCTTCTCAGCAAAAAATTCTTGATTTGATTGCCTCCAGAATAGGCTTTTCTTTTCTTCCTCAGCAAATGGTCCTGAAACAAATTTTGGATTTTTAGAAATTTTCTCATTTTTATAATTTTCCGGTGGAATAAAACCCAATCCTTTCTTTTTGAAACTACCATTATGGTTTGGTTTCTTTTGAAAACCAGAACCAGAATTGTAATTCTTTTTCTTGTTTAAACGTTGTTGAACTCTTGAAGTGTATTTTTTTAGGTCTTTCAGTAAGATTTAAATCTTTTATTTCAGAAATATTAATTTCTGTCATTTTGAAAACCTTTTTAATCATTTCAATTCTAACACTTCTTATTGGAAATTCTTTATCAAAATATAATTTGTCAGAATCATTTAAAGTATAAGCAACATCAAATGTTTCATCATTCAAATTAGATTTTGACAACAAAAATTCTTTACTATAAACCCGTTTTCCCGACGATTTCGAATTTTTTCCAGATGAACTCGAACTCCTGACTGACTGGCGCGAACTTTCGGACTCGGATTTTAACTCTGACTCCTCATCCCTATCCAACACCTGATCGACCATTCTTTTTATTAATTCGGACTCATGATCTGTGTCGGACGCTGTGGACGTGATGTCAATGTTGTCTGGTAATACATCGGTTAACTCGGACTCTAAATTTATATTGACTGCCTTCTTAACTTGTTCCTCATTTGGTTTCTAGGCGAGTACCCTTCCCAAATTGGAGGCGGACACTTGTTATAACAGACACTCTGTTTCTTACCAGTATCCTTTTTCTTCTTTGGCTTCATTTCTTCATCTTTAAACGCCTCAAAACCTGCAACAGTAGGATAAATTCTGTCAATTAAGTAATCAGAACTTGTATAACTCCTCAGCAATCGTCTGATTCTTTCGTTTTCAACTGTTTCACCATCCAACTCTTGCTTCCATTTCGCACATTCTTCAATATAAAAATTTATCTCTTTCTGCTTTGACATCATGGTTGCATTCAACATTTTCAAAGCATTTTCTCTTTCTGTGTTAGTTTTCTGCAAACTATTCACAGTTCTGTTCAATACATAGTACGACTTTTTCAAATTCTTAACATCAAACAGCAACTTTTCTTTTAACTTTTCTGATTCACTAAACCTCTCGTCTTTTTCTTCACATTTTTTGCAAGATTCTGAACATGTAAGACAAGGTTTTGTGACTTCAACTATCTTTTCAACCTCCACAATCTTCTCAATCACCTTTTCTACTTCAACTATCTTCTCAACAATCTTGATTTCTTTCCTGTCTTTTGTAGCTTTTCTCTCTTTGAGTTTCTTTAGTTTATCTGCAAAATAAAATTCAAAACTGTTAGAAGAAAAATGAGTTTTTCAAACATTTATTTGTTCAATTTCTTCATCATCATCACTAATATCTGATGGACTGTTTTCAGATGAAACAGGTCTTTCATCTTCATCAGATAACACAGCCATCCATTCCTTCATTAACTCTGGCTTTTTAACAATCTGAGCAATAAAGGCTTTAACATTTGGATCAGCTGGAATGTACTTGTCCCAGCTAAAACCATCAGCCACTCTTTCATCTTCTTGATCAATAATGCCATAATAAGCCTTCTTATTTGCATCTTCGATCATTTTTCCATGTGTAGTTTGTGAATCCTTTTGTTGATGCGGTTGATTAGTGATTTGCTGATATATAGCCTTCCGATAGTAATCATCTTTTCCAAAAGGATTCTTTGCTCCACTAGTCTCTTGATTTTTGCACTCTCTTTTGAAATGACCTTTTTCCCTGCATTTAAAACAAGTAACTTTAGATTTATCAAAACCTAAAGCTGAAAGATGAGCATCCAAAAAATCATTTCGTCCCATAATCATTTTGAACTTTTCAGCTCTTCTTAGGACACTAGCTAAAGCCCACTTTATATCCATAAGTTCCAATTCTTCTGCATCGATCTGGTCATAATCTTCCTTTGTTAGCATCGGATTACCAATTTTTCCAGCAATCAACCCTTCATAAGATTCCAAAGTAGTAACCAGTAATCCCATGTGACTCTTCACAACTTCTTTAGAAAAATTCTGCCCGTTTTGAAGATGCAATGCCACATTGCACTGAATCATATGACCATTTCCAATACTTGCACTTTGAACACTTGGAGGATTAACAGTTAAAAACCCATTAGTGTTGACTGAACTTTGACTGCCTGTTCCAGATTGATTTCCTGCACTAAACGCGGTTTGGATCTTTGGACTTGCTTCAACAGTTTGAATATTTCCTTTGTAATACAATTTGATATCTTGTTGATTGCTTGAACTGTTCATTCTTGCAATCTTCTGCTGTTCAAGATCCTGTGCCTCCAGCTTTTCAATAAATTGTCCGATTGACAATCTGCTAAACTCTCCAGAATTCTTCAGAATCATCAGATAAGTACCCCATTCTTTCTGTGGTAAAGCGTCAGCTAGCTTTTCAACCCATTCTGCTAGAGTTTTAGTGATTTTCAGCTGAGACATGATACGCACCAGATGACAGTATCTCTCAATGAGAGTCTTTGTAGTCTCCCCTGGCATACTAGCAAACAATTCAAACTCCTTTTTCATCAAAGATGCTTTACTCTTGAGCATTTCTGTACTTCCTTCAAACTTTTTCTCAAGTGCATCCCAAATCAAATACGCACTCCCATCATGTTGAAGTAAAATAAAAATGTCTTCTTTGACAGCTTGTTGTAGAAGACTGATCATCATTTTCTCTCCTTTATAAGTGTCTCTCTTTTGTTCTGAGAATTCCGAGATGATCTTGTCAACATTTAATGCAGACTATGGTCTAACATACTTTGTTTCAATACTTTCCCAAGCTCTCAAATGATTTGCCTGAACCCAGTTCTCAAAACGACTTTCCCAAGCTCTCAAATGATTTGCCTGAACCCAAGCTCTCATAAGTTTCGGGGGGTTTTTGCATTGTTCCGGTTTCGTTTTCCATGTTCATATTCTTAGCAATGTCAGCTGGAGTAGTTGGGGTTGTAGCAAACGCATTGTAGAATTCAGAATCCATGTTTCGACAGCACTTTTTTTTTTCAACAACAGCACTGTTCAAGCGGAATAACCAATTCGAGCGGAATCACCAAGCAAGTTTCAAGCAGAATCTGACTTAAACTAATACCCTGATTTCGCTTGAACCTTTTCAAGCGGAATATCAAACTACTTATTCAAGCGGAATACCAGACCATCATTTTGGAGCGAAATCACATGCAATTTGGAGCGAAATCACACAATTTCAAGCGAAATATCTGATTTGAAGCGGAACCTTTGCAATTTGAAGCGGAATCACACTATATACTCATTCAAGCGGAATCTAGTCTAAGGTCCATTTTTACCACTTTTACTTTGATTTTAGCTCTGAAATTTTCAAGGGTTTGTTAATATGTAGTTTTACACATTCTGTGAAAAATTTGACCAATTTCAACCGTGAAATCTTGATGTTTTTGAAAAAAGGTGTAGAAACAGAAACTTTCAGGCTGAATCGGAAAGAACTCCTCCTCCTGAGCTCTGATTCCATTTGTAGGGTCGTGTAAAGACCCGAACGAGTCGTTCAGAGGAGTTTTAATCAGTTTCAGGTGCGGAAAACAAGAAACTGATGTAGAAACAGCTAGTAATTCACTTTTAACTCACTTCTGATTGATATATAACAGATTACACATCCAAAACACACCGGCAACACTTCGGTATGAAAATCAGGAACAGATACATATGATCTCGCTTGAACACATATATATAGGGTTAGGGTTCCGCTTGAAAGTGTCAAGAACTATTTCAAGCGGAATCACTTGATTGTGATTTCGCTTGAAACAACTTCTTGACATTTCAAGCGGAATCATGACCTCTCAAGCGAAATCAACCTGTAACAATCTAAAACCTGTTTTCTCGTACAACATGCCCTGATCTAACAATCTAGACTAAGACTCGATACAAGACAAAGTCGACAGATGCATGCACTAACAGGTACAACACTCGAGGCCATTAATCCTCTTTGTTAGGACCGAGGGACACAAGAGTGATAGATCTATTTCGGTGTAGCGAGCCCACACCCGTGAGGCCGTGGAGGCCCATAGAGGTGACTGTGTATTACAGCCGGAAGCCCGGTACAAATTTGCTAGGTTTGAGTTTCCCTGCAGTTTCTCACACATACCAGTGGCTTTGCAACCAATTGGTGATCTCTTTTTCCTTATTGCTACATACCTGGGACTTTTATACATACTTTAAAGGTTTATTCATACTCACTTTTACATGAACTCGCTCAACTTTTGTTGATTTTTCAAATTACATGTATTTCAGGAAATTAGGGATCTGGCAAGGTATGCTATGTCATCAAGCTGCGTAGGAGAAATGATGTCATCCAAGTTTAGGGTTTGTGACTTTTGCCTGGAGGAGTCACAAGTTTTAAACTGTGTTTATTTCATGTCTTTTGGTTGTGTCGTATGAACAAGATTTTTATTATGTCATGTTGTAATTTCGTTGCATGTGTCGACTTTTGAAAACAATGTTGTCATGTTTTATTTTCGAAACTTGAATTAATGGATGATCATCATGGTTTTACTTTCATATAGCTTTGTTGTGATTAAGCTATGGTATTAAGAAGTCACACCAAATAAACCCACGCTTCCGCAAAGCCAAGGTGTGACAGCTAGATCATGATTAAAAACATATTCTAGCAAGATGAGAGGATGAAAGTGTTGTAGGATCATAGATCATCCTCATAAGAAACATGAACTTGAAAAGATATGTGGTTTTCTTGAAAAATAAAGATCAAAGTGAGTTGTAATACTTGTAGATCTAAAGATTCATGGATGGTTTTTCAAAGGAACCAAGTTAAAAAAACAAGTTCTATTAAATCTTGGTTCTTACATAAATAAACTCTATTTTTAAAGGTTAAACAAGTGTAGAAGTATATGTGTAACAAGAAAGATCCACGGAGAAACATTTTTAGAAAATATAATTATAAGTTGTAAAGATCCATATTCTTTAATAATGATTTTTTTAAAGAACTAATCTCACTTTAGAAGGTAACAAGGCTTACTAAGAACACTAGTAACTTCCTACAAATTGTTACAAAGATTCAAGTTCATGAAGTAGTAGATTATTACTTGTTTTTGGCAAAGTTGGTAAGTAAAAGTTGTTTGTTGTTAAGTGTGGATTGATTGTGTTGATTTTTACAAAAGAAAATGATATGCTTGAAAGCATGGAAACCTCCATTTTTAGGGGAAACTATGGCAAAATTTTCTAAAAATCTAAACACTTAGAAAAATATTTATTAACATACACTTACAAGTATATTCTAAACCATGGAGATTTACAAAAACTTTGCCATAAATTTTGTTACAAAAATTATAATTATTGGAGATTGGTCTTTTATAAATAAAAGTGACTAAATATGTATTTAGGATATATCTATTTTGAAGTCACCATGTGTGTGATTATTTGTATATTATGTGTATTAGTTATATTATTTTAGGACTTGAAATAATATAACACATCGAAATACCAAGAATTACAATTCAAAATATTACCAAAATTCGAAGGAATAAATATACACATTCTACACAAAATATTGGTGAAACCGAACTATGGAATAAGACTTACAAAATATTCCGGAAAATTTATTCACAAAGTATATTTTGGTAAATAATATTTTGGACACCAAGGAAACGAAAATATGACTTTTACAATTACTACAAGAATATATCATATTTATTTTTGACAAGGAAAAATATATTATTTTTGGCAAATAGGAATATATATTTTTCTTGAAATCTTCGGAAGATATATTATTTACACAAACACGAAATACAATATTTTTGGGGTGAAAGATATACTTTCTCAAATAAATATGAAATATATCATTTTTGGAGAAAAATGAGTTTATATATATATTTTCCAAAGCTAGACATGAAAATATATTATTTTTGAAACTTATGAGAAAATACAAATATTTTTGCCAAAAGAAAAATTATAAATAATTTTTCTAAATAATATTTATTACAATATATATTTTGGGAATATATATTAGTGGACTTTTATTAAAGATAATATTCTGGATAAATTAATACAAAATTAAGTATAAGAATACTTAATGCATATAATAAAAATACGTATTGTCATACGTATAAATACACACCGGAATACGACCCTAATACATGGTAAAAACATACAAGTATAAGAATACGAATACAAATACACCCATCCTTGGGAAGGACATACAAGTATGAATACTTGGGAAGTATTAAGTTAAAATATATTGTTTTACCAATTATTCCAAAATTTAATAAATATAATTTGAGTTAAAATATTAATTATTTTAACAAATAATTATATAACTTGGAATAATATCGAAGATACGAAGCAACGTAACTACTAATTAAGACCAAGGTTAAGGCACGATCTACCCGTCTAATGGACCGTAGTATGCATGTAGGTAGTCGTGCGTTCTAGAGGAAGCTCTGAGTTACATCGGATACAAGGAACGCAAAACTGTGAGTTCATGACCCCTTTTCTTCTAACTGTTTTCTGTTTTATAACTTCTGGGATGAAGTACATGTTACTAAATGTTTACAAACAATTATAAATGGTATGGTTAGCTAAGGAAAATATAGTTAGATCATGTGAATGGGTAGGCGCACTCTTAAGACCACTAATCCTCGTTTTAGGACCGAGGGACATGAGTGATAGATCTATTTGGGTGTAGCGAGCCCACACCCATGTGGACCAGGGTGGCCTATGAGGTGACTATGTCTTGCAGCCGGAGGCCTGGTACAAATCTGCTAGGTTTGAGCCTTCCTACGCCGTTTCACACATGTTAATATATTAGCTACACATTAATTGATCAATTCCTTTTCGTTTCACAAATGTTTACAAGAATGATTCGTGCACACATACAAATCACATGAACTCGCTCAACTTTTGTTGATGTTTTTCAAAACTACATGTATTTCAGGAAACTAAGTATGGATCTGGCGGGCGTTGAAGTTTCAAGTTTTGTTTGGAATAAAAGATGTCATCCTGTGTCGAATGGTTTAGAGTGTGTTGTGACAACTGTGTTCTGTAGTCGTGGTTCAATATAAAACAATGTTGATTATTAATAAAACAATGTGCTTTGGTGCTATTATATGTTTTTTTGTGCTATTATATGTGTATTTGTGTTTGGTGATTTTGCAATTTAATTAGATTCCAATTTCAAGCTCTAGATCGCTTTCTGTAAGGTTATACGCGCACGGATGCGCAAATATAACCAGTTTAACGCAACAAACACCCCGGAAGAGTGAAATAGGATTAACATACCTTAAATAACCTCCACATAACTTAGAAATAAGTTTTGGATGGTTTGGTGTGTTGAAATCAAGTTTGTTTGATCGTAGGGACTATTTGTGTCAAACTGCGAAACTATACCGATTTGTATAGTAACGAACGTTCCGGAACTTGATCATAAGTTAAACATACCCTAAATATCCTTTACATAGCTTGGAAATAGGCTTTGAGGGGTTCAGTATGCTAAAATAAACTTTATTGATCAATAGGGACTAAAAGTGTCAAAAAGTGCACAAGTTTGCATTTTCGCGCATATCTTACGTTCTGAATATATCCGGACATCCAAAAATTAATGTAATCATTAAAATATTTTATTTTAGTGATTGGCATGATAAAATTCCATTCGTCGCGTAATTTGGATCGTTTTTGCGTTCATTACGATTTCCGTCGTAATTAACCGAACAACGCAACAGTAGGACCAAACGAACCAACATCCGAGATGTTTTGAGCATATTTTAAGATCCCTATACGTTAACTTTATTTTAGATCCTTGAAATGGGGTTAACAGGACTTAAAAGTGCAAAAAAAAAATCAAGTTTTACAAGTGCAGGGGCCATTTTTGAAATTTCTGACTAGATTCAATGAACCTAGTCCAATTTTGAAGGGTTGATGGTTTTAACCCATGGTTTTGCAAAACCATGGGCTGGTATTTAATGGTTTATAAAATACTATGGGCCATTATAGGGGTGCCCATGGTATTACAAAACCATGGGCACATGTGTACGGTTGAGATTAAATCACGTTTTTTGACGAACGATCTTAACGGTTCAAGGAAATCTATAAATACCCACCCTCACTTTCTTCCCAAAGCACACTTGAATATGATTTTGGCTCTCTAAGTTGAAGTTTATGCTTCATACCTAGAGTAAATCGGATCAAGAGCTTGCGGGGACCTTTTGTAAGTATTCTTTCGTTCTTTTCATTCGTTTTTATCGTTAAAGTCAAACTGCATTTGACTTTCTGCTTTGACCAGTTTATGGTCAACGCGAAGTTCATTTGAACTTCATAACGCGAGCGTAATCACGATGCTTATAGTCCTAATGACTATACCTACTGATTACCACACTATCTAGACTTAGTGACGAGTCGTAGTTTCGGCCAAAATGCGTTTTCTCGCGTATTTTTTAACCAAACTACTCTACGGTATCAAAACATATTTTCTAATTTAACTAAACATGTTCTAGCATGTTTAGCTCGTCACTTTTTTTTAGATTAGTGCTTGTGTACAGTCGTAAGTCAAGCGGACTAAACACCCGCTTAGACTTTCGACCACGACCCGTTTGGTCGATCATTAGGATCCGACCAAACATGTTTAGTGACCATAGTTGTATAGGGAATAATCTTCCGAGGTTATATCTTATGGTCACTTAGGTTTAATTAGTCGCATGATAGGTAGTTTATATGCCCTTGGTAAATGACCAAAATGCCCCTTTTCATACATAATTGGTAATTAAGCATATGTAACCCAAACTTTTGTCACGTAACTGATTATGTAACATATTCAAACATGTATAGGCATATATTACTTGTCATAGGACTATTTAGACGCCTCAAACGCGCTTTGCGCGCACGATGCGTTAAAGTAGCGTAAGCTACCTTAATGGGTCGCGATGGGTCGAAAGCACTTAGGTTAGGTTTCAATTTAGGATGTAGGCTTTGTTAAACCATATCACATGAGTTCCAACACTCATTTGGTTTACAAGACCTCATTCTTTCCGATCGTCCGATTTAGGCGTCTATTGTTTGACTAGTGGTTCGATTACTAGGTGTTGCTTGTTTTCTCTGGTTTGCTTGAGTTTGCTTGAGTTCTATTGATTGAGGATACTTTGCACTTCATGTGAGTACATAGTTCCCCTATTTTACTGTTTTTAAATGTTTTGGGGTGATTCATATGTACGAAATGTTTTCAAGGTTTAAACGATGATTTCAAAAACGATTAAAACGATTTTTACTAAACTAATAACGATTTCAATAATGTGAACAAAACTTGATGGTTGTAGTTACATAACAAATGACATTCATTAATTTTGGCCCAACCGACCAGTATTAGGTTATGGTACCATAGGATCTGACAAATCCCGTTACTTTACTACACCCATGGTTATGTGTGGGGGTTGTGGGTAGCGACTGAATCTAATGTTTGTTAACTTACCCTTTGTTGGTTTATTAATTCGAGAAGCGAGAAGCGAGGTGATCGAGTCACGAAGGTTTGAATGTTGTTAGCGAGACGACCATAAATAGTTTTTCACAAATTAAAACGAGGATAATTTAAACGATTTTAAACGAGTTAACGATTTTGAAACGATTTTAACAAGTTAAACGATTTGGGTAAACGATTGGTTTTTGGTCAGTGTTTAGATAACGGAACGGGTGTAATGTGATGAAAGCATGGTGGATACGCTGCTGGTACTTCCTATATATAAGAGTTTTCATCATATTACATATCGTGGTGTTATTTAGTTCACTTGGGTAAACGATTTTGGAACAATGTCATACAACGATGTTTTTCTAAGAGATATAAACTATACGAGTTTTTAACAAGTTTTTACAAGATATTTTACAAGTTGGTTTTCTAAAACAAATGTTTTTGGGTTAACAAGCATGGCTATGAGATTTTATAAACTATAATCAACTTGATTTGAGTTGGTTAATTATGTTGCAATACACTTTTCAAAACAAGGTTTGTATTTTGACTCTTGTAGTCTAATAAAGTACTGCAACATATAAACGAGCCATGATTCCAATACCCTTATAAATCCTATGTACTCGCCAGCATTTCTTTGCTGACTAAGTTTTTACATATGTTTCAGGTGTTGATGCTTGATTGATTTCTAGGATGCATGCGTCACGTAGGATCTGGACAAGGCCTTAGTGACATAATAACTATGATAGACGATATAAAACTTGTTTGTTCTATGTGTTAAGACCATGTAATGATTAATTTTACCAATAAAACAAAACTATTTTGTATCCATGGTTGTGAAACAATAGCTTCTGTTGCAACACTCCCCGACGTTTCCGCCACGGTTTGTTGTCCTACGTGGTTGGGGTGTGACATAAGAAGTTGGTATCAGAGCCAATGGTTATAGGGAACTAGGTTATTAGTAATGCTTTGACCTAGACTATAACTTTTAGGACCCTAACGCAAGTTTCTTGCGTTTAGATTTTAAAACAATACCGTCACCTATCCTTAGGTGATAACCACAATGAGAACGCTAAGTTCGAATCCGCTTTGAAAACTAATCATCTGTTCTACGATGATTGATTACTAGGTTTTGAACCCTTTGTTATAAGGTTTTGAACCCTTTAAGTTTTCAAAATATCGTCAGAGTTTGGGTCTAAATAGTGTGAACACGTGCAAACTGGAAGAGTGGGTGCCTGTACTCTGAGTTTTCTGTCTAAGGCTAGAGTGTTCGTACAAATCCGCAGCATCGGACTAGTCACTCTTACCTGGGAACTCTTGGGGTGAGTGTCCAGTTATAGGCGATCATGTCTTCGGCGATACATTATTTTTGATCCATTTACTTTGATTAGTCTCTCCGTGTCGGTTGTTTGTTCGAGGTAACGAACAAATGATCGCCTTTCTGGTGTTTTGACAGTATTTTCAATACCTCTTTTGCTTTTCAACCTCACTCGTTTCTCTTATGTCCTTATTAGACAATGCCTCCTCGACGTGAAGCACAATCTTTCACTATTGAAGAAATCGCAGCCTTGGTTTCTCAGCAAGTGGCTGCTGTGCTTCCAGGCGTTGTGACCCAAGTCCACAAGATATTCAACAACAATAATAACAACAAAAATGCGCCGTGTAACTTCAAGAGCTTCAATTCTGCTAAGCCGCTAAAGTTTTCTGGGTCGCAAGGAGCAACTGCGCTCCTATAGTGGTTTGAGAGTATCAAGAGCACATTCAGACATGTTCAGTGTCCAAATGCGCGGAAGGTTGAATTTGCTTCTAGTGTGTTTGAGAAGCGAGCGTTTACATGGTGGAATGGTATTATGCGCGAAAGGGGTGCCGAAGTGGCATTGGCACAAACGTGGGATGAGCTTCGGGCTCTCATGATGAAAGAGTTTTGTCCCCGTCACGAGATTCGGGCTTTGGAACCAGAATTTGATGATTTAAAGAAAGATGGGGCTGAAAACCGTGCGTACACGGATCGTTTTGAAGAACTCAGTCTATTGTGTCCCACCATGGTTACCCCTCTGGAGAAAGCAATCGAAAGATATATCGATGGTTTACCCGATTCTATTCTGGATATTGTGACCGGTGTTAACCCTACTACCCTTCGTCAAGCGATCGAGTTGTCTGCTACCCTGACTGAGTCTCAAGTCAGGAAGGGTAAACTCACCCGCAAGGGTGATAAAAAGAAGGCGACTGAGTCTGCAAAGGACAAGAAAAAGGGTAAGGGTAAGGAAGGTGAGACGACAAAGAAGTTGAGGAAGCAGAAGGATGCTCAGAATTTTGCTGTTACAACACAGACTGATCAGAACCCACCGGCTCAGCCTCCTGCGAAGAAGGCGTATGCTGGTACCGCACCTCATTGTGCACGCTGCAACGGTCATCATGTTGCACAGCAAGCTTGTAAGCAATGCACAACGTGTGGAAAACTTGGGCATTTGGCCAATATTTGTCATCTGGGACAAAATCAGGCTGCTCAGGTTCAAGCTCCGGTTCAGGGGAATGCTGCGAGATTCCCGCTGGGTTCATGTTTCAACTATGGAGAGTTTGGTCACTTCCGCAACAATTGTCCAAGACTGGTGAATGCCAACGTGAATGCTAATGCGAACCCGAATGCGAACGTCAACGTCAATGTGAATCCAGCACGTGGATGAGTGTATAACATCAATGAGGCAATCAATGATGCAGTAGTGAACGATTAGTATTTTGTATTTCCTCTGGTTGTTATCTTTTAACATTTAAAGACAATGCGGTTGTTATATAAATAAAAATTTATGGTTTTTATTTTTGTGAACCAATTCAATTGTATGAATGTTTGATGCAACCTTATAATGTCAATACAAAAATAAACCACTCGTCTGGTTTTGTCATTCTTTTATGATCACTTGTGATCCCCCCTAGAACCTTAAATGCCCGTTTCTTTTAAGAAACAAAAGCCCAAAGCTATCTACGAAAAAGATATGTTGCTTTCCTAGCATATGTCACCGAGGAGAAAGTCAAGAGCAAGAGTATTCAGGATATTCTGACTGTTCGGGATTATCCAGACGTGTTTCCTGATGAACTGCCTGGTTTGCCTCCAGTTCGTCAAGTCCAGTTTCATTTTTTACCTTGTACCCAATGCCAACCCGATTGCAAAAGCGCCTTATCGTCTTGCATACCGTCGGAGATGCAAGAATTACCGAAGCAGCTTCAAGAGTTATCTGATAAAGGATTCGTCCATCTGAGCTTTTCACCTTGAGGAGCCCCTATCCTCTTCGTGAAAAAGAAAGATGGGTCTTTTCGAATGTGTATCGATTATCGTGGGCTTGATAAGCCTACCGTCAAGAATCGATATCCCCTACCTCGAATTGATGATCTCTTTGATCAGTTGCAAGGTGCTTCATGCTTTTCAAAGATCGACCTGCGTTCTGGGTATCATCAACTTCGTGTTCTCAAAGAAGATATTCCCAAAACTGCTTTCCGCAAAAGGTATGGGCATTATGAGTTCTCTGTCTTGCCCTTTGGTTTGACAAATGCTCCAGCCATCTTTATGGACTTAATGAATAGGGTCAATAAACCTTATTTAGACAAGTTCATCATTGTGTTCTTCGACAATATTCTGGTCTATTCGAAGTCTCGAGCCGAGCACGAGCAACACCTTCGCTTAACATTGGAACTCCTGAAGAAGGAACAACTTTTCGCTAAATTCTCCAAGTGTGAATTCTGGCTTAAAGAAGTTCAATTCTTGGGTCATATAGTCAATGAGCAGGGTATTCATGTGGATCCATCCAAGATTTGTTGCTATTAAAGACTAGAATACACTAACAACACCTACAGAGATTCGATCTTTTCTTGGTCTTGATGGTTATTATCGTCAATTCATTTTCAATTTCTCAAGGATCGCGGTTCCACTCACTGCTTTGACTCGGAAGAATAAGCCTTTTGAATGGGGACCTAAACAAGAAGAAGCGCTCCAAACGCTATTTAATCTTCAAACACGTGTTCTTCAAGCTCAGCAATTTTGTGTTTCACAAAATTTGATGGGTACGGAATTACCACATCAGCTTGAGCTTAAACTCGAAACGAAGGACGATGGGTTGCTCTATTTCAAGGAACGTTTGTGGATTCCAAAACAAGACGACCTTCGCACCTTGGTAATGGACGAATCTCGCAAGTCTCGATATTCTATCCATCCTGGTGCTGATAAAGTGTACAAGGATCTTCGTACTCAGTGCTAGTGGCCTGGTATGAAAAAGGATGTTCCCTTGTATGTATCAAAATCCCTAACTTGTCTTAAAGTCAAGGCTGAACATCAACGACCTTCTGGTTTGCTTGTACAACCAGATATACCGGTTTGGAAGTAGGAGAGCCTTGCGATGGATCTCATCACTAAGTTACCGCGTATATCTAAAGGTCACGATGCTAATTTGTGACAACTGTGTTCTGTTGTCGTGGTTCGATATAAAACAATGTTGGTTATCAACAAAACAATGTTCCTTGGTGTTATTATATGTGTTTTTGTGCTATTATATGTGTTTTTGTGTTATTATGTGTGTGTTTGTGTTTGGTAAGTTTTCAATTCAATTCGATTCCGATTTCAAGCTCTAAATCGCTTTCCGGAAGGTTATATGCGCACGGATGCGTAAATATAACCAGTTCAATGCAACAAACACTCTGGAATAGTGAAATAGGCTTAACATACCTTAAATAACCTCCACATAACTTAGAAATAAGTCTTGGATGGTTTGGTGTGTTGAAATCAAGTTTGTTCGATCGCAGGGACTATTTGTGTCAAACTACGAAACTATACCGATTTGTATAGTAAGGAACATTCTGGAACTTGATGATAAGTTAAACATACCCTAAATAACCTTTACATAGCTTAGAAATAGGCCTTCAGGTGTTCGGTATGCTAAAATAAACTTTATTGATCAATAGGGACTAAAAGCGTTAAAAAGTGCACAAGTTTGCAATTTCGCGCATATTTTGCGTTCTGAATATATCCGGACATCCAAAAATTTATGTAAGCATTAAAATATTTTATTTTAGTGTTTGGCATGATAAAATTCCATTCGTCGCTTAATTTGGATCGTTTTTGCGTTCGTTACGACTCCCGTCGTAATTAACCGAACAACGCGATCGTACGACCAAACAAACCGACATCCGAGATATTTTTGAGCATGTTTTGAGTTCCCTATACTTTAACATCATTTTAGAGCTTTGAAATGAGGTTAACGGGGCTTAAACGTGTCAAAAATGAGCCGAAATGCAAGTTTCTGATGTGCAGGGACCTGTTTTGACAATCTGCCAAAGTTGGCCAGGCGGCCCGCGTAAGCCAAGCTTAATTCTTACGCGGGGCGCGAGAGCCTGTCAGACAGAAACATCAGTTTCAGCAATCTGGGTCGAATTCAGGGGTTTTAATGCAATTTTTGCAATACCATGGGCTAAATTTGATGGTTTTCTTATGCCCCATTGTTTAGCAATACCATGGGCCCAAGTGGAGGGTCTAGATCGAAGCTCATTTTCCGATAAACGATCCTAACGGTTCTAGTTCTCCTATAAATACCCACCTTCATTTCATTCATTCCTCACGATGGTCAATACGAAGTTCGTTTGAACTTCATAATGTGAGCGTAATCACGATGGTCATAGTCCCTAGTGACTATACCTACTGATTACTACGCTATCTAGACTCAGTGACGAGTCGTAGTTTCGGCCAAAATGCGTTTTCTCGCGTATTTTGTAACCAAACTACTCTAGGATATCAAAACCATTTGTTTTGATATCAAAACCTGTTTTCTAACTTAACTCAACATGTTCTAGCATGTTTAGCTCGTCACTTTTTAGATTAGTGCTTATGTAGAGTCGTAAGTCAAGCGGACTAAACACCCGCCTAGACTTTCGAACACGACCCGTTTGATCGATCTTTAGCATCTAACCAAACATGTTTAGTGACCATAGTATCATAGGGAATAACCTTCCGAGGTTATACCTTATGGTCACCTAGTTTAGGTAGTCGCATGATAAGTAGTTTATATGCCTTTGGTAGATTACCAAAATGCCCTTTTCATACATAATTGGTAATTAAGCATATGTAACCAAAACTTTTTTCACGTAACTGATTATGTAACATAATTAAACATTTCTTGGCATATAATACTTGTCATAGGACTAGTTAGACGTCTTGAATGCGCTTTTGCGCACACGACGCGTTAAAGTAGCGTGAGCTACCTTAATGGGTCGCAATGGGTCGAAAGCACTTAGGTTAGGTTTCAGTTTTAGGATGTAAGCTTTGTTAAACCATATCACATGAGTTCCAACACTCATTTGGTTTACAAGACTTCATTCTATCCGATCTTCCGATTTAGGCGTCTATTGTTTGACTAGTGATTCGATTTCTAGGTGCTGTTTGATTGCTCTGGTTTGCTTGAGTTTGCTTGAGTTCTATTGATTGAAGATACTTTGCACTCCATGTGAGTACATAGTTCCCCTATTTTACTGTTTTTAAATGTTTTGGGGTGATTCATATGTACTAAATGTTTTCAAGGTTTAAACGATGATTTCAAAAATGATTAAAACGATTTTTACTAAACTAATAACGATTTCAATAGTGTGAACGAAACTTGATGGTTGTAGTTACATAACAAATGACATTCATTAGCATTGATCAAGCCGACCAGTATTAGGTTATGGTACCATGATCTGACAAATCCCGTTACTTTACTACACCCATGGTTATGTGTGGGGGTTGTGGGTAGCGACTGAATCTGATGTTTGTTAACTTACCCTTTGGTGGTTTGTTAATTTGAGAAGCGAGAAGGGAGATGATCGAGTCATGAAGGTTTGAATGTTGTTAGCGAGACGACCATAAATAAGTTTTCACAATTAAAACGAGGATGATTTTAAACGATTAAAACAAGTTAACGATTTGGAAACGATTTGAACAAGTTATACGAATTGGGTAAACGATTAGTTTTCGACTAGTGTTTAGATAACGGGACGGGTGTAATGTGGTGAAAACATGGTAGATACGCCGTTGGTACTTCTTATATATAAGTGTTTTCAATATATTACATACCGTGGCGTTATTTAGTTCACTTGGGTAAACCATTTTGAAACGATGTCACACAAACGATGTTTTCTAAAGGTTATAAACCATACGAGTTTTTAACGAATTTTTACAAGATGTTTTACAAGTTGGTTTTCTAAATCAAATGTTTTTGGGTTAAGAAGAATGGCTATGGGATTTTACAAACTATAACCCACTTGATTTGAGTTGGTTAACTATGTTGCAATACACTTTTCAAAACAAGGTTTGTATTTTGACTCTTGTAGTCTAATAAAGTACTGCAACATATAAACGAGCCATGATTCTGATACTCATATAAAACCTATGTACTCGCTAGCATTTCTTTGCTGACTAAGTTTTTACATATGTTTCAGGTGTTGATGCTTGATTGATTTCTAGGATGCTTGCGTCACATAGGATCTGGACAAGGCCTAAGTGACATAACAACTATGATAGACGATATAAAACTAGTTTGTTCTATGTGTTAAGACAATGAAATGATTAATTTTATCAATAAAACAAAACTATTTTGTATCCATGGTTGTGAAACAATAGCTTCTGTTACAACACTCCCCGACGTTTCCGCCACGGTTTGTTGTCCTACGTGGTCGGGGTGTGACAGAAGAAGTTGGTATCAGAGCCAATGGTTATAGGGAATTAGGTTATTAGTAATGCTTTGACCTAGACTATAACTTTTAGGACCCCAACGCAAGTTTACTTGCGTTTAGATTTTAAAACAATACCGTCACCTATCCTTAGGTGATAACCACAATGGGAACGCTAAGTTCTAATCCGCTTTGAAAACTAATCATCTATTCTAAGATGATTCATTACTAGGTTTTGAACCCTTTGTTATAAGGTTTTGAACCCTTTAAGTTTTCAAAATCTCGTCAGAGTCTGGGTCTAAATAGTGTGAACACGTGCAAACTGGAAGAGTGGGTGCCTGTACTCTGAGTTTTCTGTCTAAGGCCAGAGTGTTCGTACAAATCCGCAGTATCGGACCAGTCACTCTTACTTGGGAACTCTTGGAGTGAGTGTCCACTAATAGACGAGCATGTCTTCGGTGATACATTATTTTTGATCCATTAACTTTGATTAGTCTCTCCGTGTCATTTGTTTGTTCGAGGTAACGAACAAATGATCGCCTTTCTGGTGTTTTGACGGTATTTTCAATACCTCTTTTGCTTTTCAACCTCACTCGTTTCTCTTATGTCCTTATTAGACAATGCCTCCTCGACGTGAAGCACGATCTTTCACTATTGAAGAAATCGTAGCATTGGTTTCTCAGCAAGTGGCTGCTGTGCTTCCAGGTGCTGTGACCCAAGTCCACGAGATATTCAACAACAATAATAACAACAACAATGCGCCGTGTAACTTCAAGAGCTTCAATTCTGCTAAGCCGCTAAAGTTTTCTGGGTCGCAAGGAGCAACTGCGCTCTTGCAGTGGTTTGAGAGTATCGAGAGCACATTCAGACACGTCCAGTGTCCGAAAGCGTGGAAGGTTGAATTTGCTTCTAGTGTGTTTGAGAAGCGAGCGCTTACCTGGTGGAATGGTATTATGCGCGATAGGGGTGCCGAAGTGGCATTGGCACAAACATGGGATGAGCTTCGGGCTCTCATGATGAAAGAGTTTTGTCCCCGTCACGAGATTCGGGCTTTGGAACGAGAATTTGACGATTTAAAGCAAGATGGGGCTGAACACCGTGCGTACACGGATCGTTTTGAGGAACTCAGCCTATTGTGTCCCACCATGGTTACCCCTCTGGAGAAGGCAATCGAGAGATATATCGATGGTTTACCCGATTCTATTCTGGATATTGTGACTGGTGTCAATCCTACTACCCTTCGTCAAGCGATCGAGTTGTCTGCTACCCTGACTGAATCTCAAGTCAGGAAGGGTAAACTCACCCACAAGGATGATAAAAAGAAGGCGGCTGATTCTGAAAAAGTCAAGAAAAAGAGTAAGGGTAAGGGTAAGGAAGGTGAGACGTTGAAGAAGTCGAGGAAGCGGAAGGATGCCCAGAATTTCGCTGTTACAACACAGACTGATCAGAACCCACCGGCTCAGCCTTCTGTGAAGAAGGCGTATGCAGGTACCGCACCTCATTGTGCACGCTGCAACGGTCATCATGTTGCACAACAAGCTTGTAAGAAATGAACGACGTGTGGTAAGCTTGGGCATTTGTCCAATATTTGTCGTCTGGGACAAAATCAGGCTGCTCAGGTTCAAGCTCCGGTTTAGGGGAATGCTGCGAGATTCCCACAGGGTTCCTGTTTCAATTGCGAAGAGTTTGGTCACTACCGCAACAACTGTCCAAGACTGGTGAATGCAAACGCGAATGCTAATGCAAACCCGAATGCGAACGTCAACGTGAATCCAGCATGTGGACGAGTGTATAACATCAATGAGGCAATCAATGATGCAGCAGTGAACGATTAGTATTTTATTTCGTCTGGTTGTTATCTTTTAATATTTAAAGACAATGCGGTTGTTATATAAATAAAAATTTATGGTTTTTATTTTTGTGAACCAATGCAATTGTATGAATGTTTGATCAACCTTATGATGTCAATACAAAGACAAACCACTCGTGTGGATCTGTCATGTTTATGATCACTTGTGATCTCCCCTAGAACCTTAAACGCCCGTTTCTTTTAAGAAACAAAAGCCCAAAGCTATCTACGAAAAGGATATGTTGCTTTCCTAGCACATGTCACCAAGGAGAAAGTTAAGAGCAAGAGTATTCAGGATATTCTGACTGTTCGGGATTATCCAGACGTGTTTCCTGATGAACTGCCTGGTTTGCCTCCAGTTCGTCAAGTCCTGTTTCATTTTAACCTTATACCCAATGCCAACCCGATTGCAAAAGCGCCTTATCGTCTTGCACCGTCAGAGATGCAAGAGTTATCGAAACAGCTTCAAAAGTTATCTAATAAAGGATTCATCTGTCCGAAGTTTTCACCCTGGGAACTCCTGTCCTCTTCGTGAAAAAGAAAGATGGGACTTTTCGAATGTGTATCGATTATCGTGGGCTTGATAAGCTTACCGTCAAAAAGTCGATATTCCCTACCTCGAGTTGATAATCTCTTTGATCAGCTGCAAGGTGCTTCCTGCTTTTCAAAGATCGACCTGCGTTCTGGGTATCATCAACTTCGTATTCTCGAAGAAGATATTCCCAAAACTGTTTTCCGCTCATGGTATGGGCATTATGAGTTCTCTGTCATGCCCTTTGGTTTGACAAATGCTCCAGCCATCTTTATGGACTTAATGAATAGGGTCTATAAACCTTATTTAGACAAGTTCATCATTATGTTCATCGACGATATTCTGGTATATTCGAAGTCTCGAGCCGAGCATGAACAACACCTTCGCTTAACATTGAAACTCCTTAAGAAGGGAACAACTTTTTGCTAAATTCTCCAAGTGTGAATTCTGGCTTAAAGAAGTTCAATTCTTGGGTCATATAGTCAATGAGCAGGGTATTCATGTGGATCCATCCAAGATTGTTGCTATTAAAGACTAGAATACACCAACAACACCAACAGAGATTCAATCTTCTCTTGGTCTTGCTGGATATTATCATCGAATCATTTCAACTTCTCAAAAATCACGGTTCCACTCACTGCTTTGACTCAAAAGAATAAGCCTTTTGAGTGGAGACCCAAACAAGAAGAAGCGCTCCAAACGCTATTAAATCTTCAAACTCGTGTTCTTCAAGCTCAGCAATTTTGTGTTTCACAAAATTTGATGGGTACGAAATTACCACATCAGCTTGAGCTTAAACTTGAAACGAAGGATGATGGGTTGCTCTATTTCAAGGATCGTTTGTGGATTCCAAAACAAGACGACCTTCGCACCTTAGTAATGGACGAATCTCGCAAGTCTCGATATTCTATCCATCCTGGTGCTAATAAAGTGTACAAGGATCTTCGTACTCAGTGCTAGTGGCCTGGTATGAAAAAGGATGTTGCCTTGTATGTATCAAAATGCCTAACTTGTCTTAATGTCAAGGCTGAACATCAACGACCTTCTGGTTTGCTTGTACAACCAGAGATACCGGTTTGGAAGTGGGAGAGCCTTGCGATGGATCTCATCACTAAGTTACCGCATATATCTAAAGGTCACGATGCTATTTGGGTTGTTATCAATCGATTAACGAAATCAGCTCATTTTATTCCAATTCGCAAGGATCTATCTGCAGATAAACTTGCAAAGATTTATGTTGATGAGATTGTATCATGACATGGTGTTCCTTTGAATATCACTTCTGATCGTGATGCTCGAATATCCTCTCATTTTTGGAAGACCATGCAATCCGCTTTGGGAACCCAACTAAATCTAAGCACTGCTTATCATCCCCAAATAGATAGTCAATCTGAGCAAACGATTCAACTTTGGAGGATATGTTTAGAGCTTGGGATATTCACCCGACTTTTCACGTGTCCAATTTGCGAAAGTGTTTAGCCGACGCTGATCTTCACATTCCTCTCGACGAGATCCGAATCGATGAAAGATGCACTTTATCGAGAAACCCGTGGAGATCATGGACCATACTTTCAAATAGTTGAAGAACAAACGGATTCGATTGGTAAAAAAAATTCCCTGGGAATCCAAACGTGGCCCAGAATTTACTTGGGAACGTGAGGACCAGATGAAGGCGAAATATCCGCATTTGTTTTCACAAGCTTCCTCTAGTTAAAAATTTCGGGACGAAATTTCCTGAAGTAGGGGAGACTGTGACAACTGTGTTCTGTAGTCGTGGTTCGATATAAAACAATGTTTGTTATCAACAAAACAATGTGACTTGGTGTTATTATATGTGTTTTTGTGCTATTATATGTGTTTTTGTGTTATTATGTGTGTGTTTGTGTTTAGTAAGTTTTCAATTCAATTCGATTCCGATTTCAAGCTCTAAATCGCTTTCTGGAAGGTTATATGCGCACGGATGCGTAAATATAACCAGTTCAATGCAACAAACACTCCGGAATAGTGAAATAGGCTTAACATACCTTAAATAACCTCCACATAACTTAGAAATAAGTTTTGGATGGTTTGGTGTGTTGAAATCAAGTTTGCTCGATCGCAGGGACTATTTGTGTCAAACTACGAAACTATACCAATTTGTATAGTAACGAACATTCTGGAAGTTGATCATAAGTTAAACATACCCTAAATAACCTTTACATAGCTTAGAAATAGGCTTTGAGGTGTTCGGTATGCTAAAATAAACTTTATTGATCAATAGGGACTAAAAGCGTCAAAAAGTGCACAAGTTTGCATTTTCGCGCATATTTTGCGTTCTGAATATATCCGGACATCCAAAAATTTATGTAAGCATTAAAATATTTTATTTTAGTGTTTGGCATGATAAAATTCCATTCGTCGCTTAATTTGGATCGTTTTTGCGTTCGTTACGACTCCCGTCGTAATTAACCGAACAACGCGATCGTACGACCAAACAAACTGACATCCGAGATATTTTTGAGCATGTTTTGAGTTCCCTATACTTTAACATCATTTTAGAGCCTTGAAATGAGGTTAACGGGGCTTAAACGTGTCAAAAATGAGCCGAAATGCAAGTTTCTGATGTGCAGGGACCTGTTTTGACAATCTGCCAAAGTTGGCCAGGCGGCCCGCGTAAGCCAAGCTTAATTCTTACGCGGGGCACGAGAGCCTGTCAGACAAAAACATCAGTTTCAGCAATCTAGGTCGAATTCAGGGGTTTTAATGCAATTTTTGCAATACCATGGGCTAAATTTGATGGTTTTCTTATGCCCCATTGTTTAGCAATACCATGGGCCCAAGTGGAGGGTCTAGATCGAAGCTGATTTCCCGATAAACGATCCTAACGGTTCTAGCTCTCCTATAAATACCCACCTTCATTTCATTCATTCCTCACTTGAATTCTGAGATTTTCTCTAAGTTGGAGTGACTATCACTTCATACCTGAGAAATACTTGGAATTCAATCTTGCGGGGACCCTCTGTAAGTATTCTTTAGTGTTTTTCGTTCGTTTCTATCATTAAAGTTAAACTGCGTTTGACTTTCTGCATTAACCAGTTTATGGTCAATGCGAAGTTCGTTTGAACTTCATTACGTGAGCATAATCACGATGGTCATAGTCCCTAGTGACTATACCTACTGATTACCACGTTATCTAGACTCAGTGACGAGTCGTAGTTTCAGCCAAAATGCGTTTCTCGCGTATTTTGTAACCAAACTACTCTAGGATATCAAAACCGTTTGTTTTGATATCAAAACCTGTTTTCTAACTTAACTAAACATGTTTTAGCATGTTTAGCTCGTCACTTTTTAGATTAGTGCTTATGTAGAGTCGTAACTCAAGCGGACTAAACACCCGCCTAGACTTTCGAACACGACCCGTTTGATTGATCTTTAGGATCCGACCAAACATGTTTAGTGACCATAGTATCATAGGGAATAACCTTCCGAGGTTATACCTTATGGTCACCTAGTTTAGGTAGTCGCATGATAAGTAGTTTATATGCCTTTGGTAGATTACCAAAATGCCCTTTTTCATACATAATTGGTGTCACACCCTGCTAGTAGTGGAAGCGTATTGTGTGTGACGTAAGAAAGGTAATCATTGCATCCAAATGTATTAACAACATGAACCAACAACGATGCCATAGATATATAGTTTTCAACAAAAGATTACAAGTTTTCAATATAGTTTCCAAGTTTCAACAACGTTTGACATAGCATAGTTCTAAGTTATTTACACATAACAAAAGTTAGTTTTTGACATAAAACATAATGAGGTTTTGTCCCCTATATACCCATACGAAGTTGGGATATAAAAGACAAACCCTACAAAAGTGGCCATCGTTGTCTTTTGTTTCCCGAATCCCATAGTGAATCACCGGCTCAAGACCTGTTTCCTGAAGTACATGTAGTTTTAAAAAGTCAACAAAAAGTTGAGCGAGTTCATGCAGTATTTGTTATTATGTGAAATCTCATAAATGTTATCTTGTAATCATGGTATGTTCTGATTCATTCATGGAGTCTGTTAAGGATCTATCAGTGGGTAGCGAGCCCCCTGACATAATGCACCATAAGCAAATAACCAAACTGAGAACACTTTGTCATCATTGGGATCACAAAAGCACTCCAGGGTATACCAACCAGGAGTGGGGCGTGCCTCAAGCCCAATAGATCTACACCTTTTGCACCTTGGTCACTAAGTGATTAATGGTTACTAATGTAGTTTCCCTACTTATGCACATTGATCATGTCATCTACTCCGTAACTAACATACCAATAGTTTTAGCATGTATTTCCCCTCGATGTTTTTGAAAACAAAACATTGAAAACAGTGAAAGGAGGGACATGAACTCACAAATTTGCGTTCCGTGTAATACGATATCGAAGTGAGCGTCCGTACGTGTCAATAACCTACATGTGTACTAATCTCGTTAGACACTAGGTCTTTCGGACCTCGTACAAGTTGTTCATCTTGAATTCTTTATTATGTTCTCGTTTGTCATCTTTGGAACAACTTTGTATTTTAGAGCGTTGATAGTTTACTCGCTCGATTGTTATGTGTATTCATGTATTCTATACGTATTGAATTATATGCGCACGGCTTCGAACCTATGTCATTGGGCTTATCCCACGTTTCATTGTTATTGGGCCTAGCCCTAGTTTTCTTGTTACTGGGCCTAGCCCTAGTTTTTAATGTCATTGGGCCTAGCCCTAGTTTTCTTGTTATTGGGCCTAGCCCTAGTTTTTAATGCCATTGGGCCTAGCCCTAGTTTTACTGTCATTGGGCCTAGCCCTAGTTTTTAATGTCATTGGGCCTAGCCCTAGTTTTTAATGTCATTGGGCCTAGCCCTAGTTTTCTTGTTATTGGGCCTAGCCCTAGTTTTTAATGCCATTGGGCCTAGCCCAAATCTAATCCTAGTGAGTCCATTAAATATACTCTTGCAATTTTTACCAAAAATTCACCAAGCATGTAACTTAATAAGTTCGTTTTTCACATGAAAAATACTTGGTAATTTTTATAGTTTTCGACTTTCCGGATTCTTGTTTTTGACCACTTAGTTATGCGTTCGCTTTAGTGTCTGAAAATGTGTTATTTTTAGACTCGACATTGTAGTAACTTGTTTATGATGTCGATACGCCCAAATTGTCGCCATCAAGTGTTATGTATTTCCATTTCGGGCATTTTATTTAATTGTCCGATTTGATTTTACTAGCATTTCTTGGACCATGTATGAACATGTACGTGTATTTATTTTGATCACCCTATAGGTATCTAATACATACACATACATAGCACACATTGCAAGCACTTAGCAAGTTTCCGAAAATATATAATTTTTCTTACATAAATTATATTTACACATTGTTATATTTTTACCCATTTATTTTTGTAAGAATAAATTTAAGTTCATAAGAACTTCTTGAATATTTAAACTTTAAATATTCCCATCAAAGTTTCCATAATGACGTTTAAGACTACTAATCGCATTTAACATTGTTAGTCACCCTTTAATCCCTTCTTTAATCACGATTAGATTTTTAGAAAAATTCGCCATAGTTTCCCCTAAACTATGACGTTTCCCACGTTACAAAAACGCGTTTAAACCATGTTTAAACCATAATCATAATCAATTTCCAAATCAAGTTTCATTACACCAACTTTGCGTGCATGATTCATGCTCTTTTCCTATTTATTTCCATGAACTTTTATAAGTATATTTTTAACAACTTGGTTAAAAATAATGAAATCTTCACATATTTATTAGGACCTTAAAGACACCATTTCATTATATTTTCTAATTAAAATCTCCTCTTTAAACCACTTTGTTTAGTAAACTTTTAGGATGATCATAATAAGAATCATGGTGGTTATTCTTTATAAAATCACTTATGTTTAATAAATCATTTTTAAGTTGTAGTAAAGTTCCTGGAACAAGAGGTTGATGATCTTGTTTAGATTTAAACATTACCATGTTTAAATCATCATTTATATTATTAATCATAAAAAGATCACCCACTTAAAACAACTTACTTTAACATAATCAACATAAATTATGCTAACTAGCTATCACAAATCTAATAAATCAACACATAATATAGTTATATTTAGTGTTTATTAGCTTTGGGGTTAGGGTTTTTTGGTGTGATTTTTATTAATCTTTTTGATGATCAACTTGTACTTCCATAATCTACTAGTAATATGAAGCTTAAAAATGGTGATTAGAAGACTTACATTATTGCACAAGCCAAAGCAAGAAAATAAGAAGAATATTAAGCTCCAAGAAGACTCCTAATGATGCTTCATGTTTAAACCATGTTGAGATGTCCTTAAAATGGCTAGATTATAAGAAAAATGGAGTGTTTATGAAACTCTTATGGTGGGTTTAGGGTGAAATTGTGACTGCCGAAAATTGAAGTTAAAGGAAGGGCTTATGCTTGATTTTTTTTTCTTTTGTTGAATGAAGAAACTTTATGGAAATGATGTGATATGGAGTGAAATCTTCAAGTACTAAAATTTTCAACAAAAAGATCTACAACCATACTATCTTATCTATTTTGAATCAACTTGGTGTGACCATGGCCCCACCATGACCGTCCATTATGAAAATGGGGGTAAAATATTTTTTTTTCTTAACTAGTTAGATAATTTGGTCATTAAGCGAAGTATGGTGATTAGGAATAATCTTTCGTCATTAGGGAGTAATTAGTGATTTGGAACCAAAATTATTATTAACTAGTTCACTCAACTAGTAAAAATTGTACTTCGACGCTTTAAATGTCTTTCGTTTGGTCGTCGGTGGGTTTACGACACTTTTTTGGCGTACCGACGGACGTTGTCGCAAGTTGTTATTTCACGTCTAAGTGATGTATGAAGCAATTCCGAGTTCCAAATTTGGCTTAACTAGTTCACTAGAGTTTTCATTTGGTTGTTATGATGACGAAGATTTCGCTTACTAGTTCGTCGGTTCGCTAACGAACTAGTTTGACGCATAGCGATATAATATCGGAAGCTTATGATTTTAGACACCCCGTTATCATACTTATATTGTTTTCATATGCTTGATATCATTTGTCATAATTCCTGAGTTCCGGAAATGCTAAATTATGGTTTCGGACGAGTTAAAATGTCATATTTTTTTATCGAAACAGACATTTTTGCAATTAGGTCGTTATACCGGAAGGTCTTGTATCTTTGCAAGATATGTTTTCGTATTATTGTTTTCTTGTTATAATGGACTCAATTATGTTATCCGTGTGTCGTTTTTCAGTGTTTCGTTCTGTTTTCACGGTTTTGTTGGCATGAATATTGTAACCGTGAATAGTGCACGCAGCACTTTTTTACCAACACTTTTAGGACATTGTTTGAATGGTTTCGAAATATGACGAAAACCAGCATATGTTTTAGCTTTGTTTTCTTGTCCTAACACTAATATCCAGTATACGACACAGTTACGTATTTAAATTACGCTAAATGCATGAGATTAAGAAATATAAATAATGATTAGATTGTACGGAATTACCGGTTATTTGCCAGTTGTCACAATTGGTAATTAAGCATATGTAACCTAAACTTTTGTCACATAACTGATTATGTAACATAATTAAACATTTCTTGGCACATAATACTTGTCATAGGACTAGTTAGACATCTCGAATGTGCTTTTGCGCACACGACGCATTAAAGTAGCGTGAGCTACCTTAATGGGTCGCAATGGGTCGAAAGCACTTAGGTTAGGTTTCAATTTTAGGATGTAAGCTTTGTTAAACCATATCACATGAGTTCCAACACTCATTTGGTTTACAAGACTTCATTCTATCTGATCTTCCGATTTAGGCGTCTATTGTTTGACTAGTGATTCGATTACTAGGTGCTGTTCCAACACCCATCGGTTTGCGGATGAAATGTTGTGCTTAGATCCAAACGAGATCCAAGCGATTCTTGAAATGATTGCCATATTCTTGACACAAAGCGACCATCCCGATCCGAGATTATTGAAATAGGCACTCCATGACGTGCCACAATCTTGTTGAGGTAGATTTCGGCTAACTTCGCGGTACTGTCTTTTTCACGAATAGGGAGGAAGTGAGCCGACTTGGTTAATCGATCAACGATAACCCATATCATGTCATGACCTCGAGAGGTCCGTGGGAGTCCTGTAATGAAATCCATTGATATCTGCTCCCATTTCCAAACAGGAATCTTGGGTTGTTTTAATAATCCGGATGGCTTTTGATATTCGGCCTTGACCTTTGCACAAGTTAGGCAATTCCCAACGTATATCGCAATATCTTTCTTGAGTTTAGGCCACCAATAGTATTCTTTCAAATCCTGATAAACTTATCAGATCCTGGGTGTATTGAATATCTGGACTTGTGTGCTTCATCCAGCACTAAGTCTCGTAAGCCACCAAAATAGGGAATCCAGATCTTTCCTCTGAAATATAAAGTGTCATCCTTATTTGTTTCCATATGTTTCCTTGCTCCTCGCAAGTATTCTACTCGTATATTTTTTGGCTTTAGGGCTTCCCGTTGTGCGTCGCGCACTCGAGTAGTGAAGTTTGTCTGGATTGTCAGCTCCAAAGCCCGTACTCGTAATGTTCTAACTCGTTCTTTCCGGCTCAAAGCATCCGCTACAATGTTTGCTTTCCCCTGATGGTATTTGATTTCGCAGTCATAATCATTCAACAATTCTACCCATCGCCGTTGGCGCATGTTTAATTCCTTTTGGTTGAATATGTGTTGAAGACTTCTATGATCAGTGATGGTACACTTAGTACCATAGAGATAGTGACGCCAAATTTTTAAAGCGAATACCACTGCACCTAATTCTAGGTCATGAGTGGTATAGTTCCTTTCATGAACTTTTAACTACCGCGACGCGTACGCGATGAGTTTTTCACGTTGCATTAACACGCAACCCAAGCCTTGACGCGATGCATCACAGTACACCACTAAGTCATCGGTGCCGTCGGGGAGTGATAAGATTGGCGCTTTGCATTGTTTATCTTTGAGCGTTTGGAATGCCATTTCTTGTTTTTCACCCCAAATTAACTTTTTATCCTTTTGAGTGAGTGTGGTCAGCGGTTGAGAAATTTTAGAAAAATTCTCTATGAATCTTCGATAGTATCCCGCTAATCCCAGAAATTGTCTTACTTCTGTTGGGGTCTTTTGAGTTTTCCAATTCTTTATAGCCTCTATCTTAGCTGGATCAACATGTATTCCGTTCTCGTTCACCACGTGACCGAGAAATTGCACCTCGTGAATCCAAAATTCGCATTTTGAGAACTTGGCATACAATTGTTCATTCTTAAGCAACTCCAGAATAGTTCTTAAGTGTTGTTCGTGTTCCGCCTCTGTTCGTGAGTATATTAGAATGTCATCAATGAATACGATCACGAACTTCTCGAGATATGGTTTACATACTCGGTTCATCAAATCCATGAACACAGCGGCAGCGTTTGTTAAGCCAAAAGGCACAACAAGGAACTCGTAATGCCCATAGCGAGTCCTAAACGTTGTCTTAGTAATGCTTTCCTCTTGAATCCTCAGCTGATGATATCCGGATTTTAGATCAATCTTGGAATAAAAACTGGAACCTTATAATTGATCGAACAAGTCGTCGATCCTCGGTAAAGGATATCGATTCTTGATAGTTAGCTTGTTCAGTTCTCTGTAATCGATGCACATTCGAAAGGTTCCGTCCCTTTTCTTGACAAATAGCATCGGAGCTCTCCAAGGTGAGAAACTCAGTCTAATGAATCCTTTGTCAAGCAGCTCCTAAAGCTGAGTAGATAATTCTTGCATCTCCGAGGGCGCCAATCTATATGGAGCTTTTGCCACCTGCGCCGCTCCTGGCACTAGATCGATGCAGAATTCCACTTGTCGTTGTGGAGACAGTCCCGACAAGTCTTCTAGAAAGACTTCGGGTTGTTCCCTTACCACAGAGATGCCTCCACTTTGCGCTCCTCGGCTTTCTTGTCAACCACCTGGGCAAGAAAGGTGATGCATCCTTTTTCCCAGATTCTTCCGATCCTTTATGCATTTAATAATTCGCAGTGGCGTGTCTTGATTCTCCCTGTGAACTAACAAATGTTTTCTCGTCAGACAGGGGGACGCGAATGATCTCCTCATGATATATGGATGCGGCTTGGTTATCGGATAGCTAGCCTACGTCAAAAACTACGTTGTAACAACTCAATTGAATGGGTATAATGGTCAATGTTAAATTTTTGTGCTCCAAGTTCGGGTGTGCATCCTTTAATGTCTTCTCCTGACTCAACTAATCCACCGTTGGCCAATCCTATGGAATGAGGGGGCGTCTAGCTTACTTGACTATAGGCCAAATATATTTTGAATTCTATGGGGATGAAACTAATACCGACACCGGTATCAACCAAAATATGTGCAAAGGGGTCGGTTGGTAGGAAACGTATCGGTGACCCTTAATGACTTCACATGACTTCGCTAATTCCTCATTAGCTAACTTGATAGAGCAAGACATGTTTAACCTACATGACTCTAATTCGTGTATATGCGTAGTATCTAAAGACACTAAGTTAAGCCGACGATGGTATCCAAAGAATTGATACATGATGGTTGTAGAGTAGAACATACCCATGTCAACATAGGGATTTCATGGAGTATTCATAGTTCAAACCGTACACACGCTTATTCCCTTACTTGATTTTTCCTTAGACATCCATGATTGTAGTGGTCTCTTGCCACAATTAAAACCTCCTTGTTCTTTCTTGAGTATAACTAACTCATTAGTTTCCGTTTTGTGCCCAGTCTCACCATGCTGCTACTCTTTGCACTTTTGCAAGTGCCCTCATGATGAAAGTTTCACTTTCTTATTTAGAATTTTGACAAGTTATTAGCATACTTCTTGATGTCAGCTTCATAACTCAGAGCTAAACCCCAAATGTAGCGCTAAGTGCGTTTTAATTCGGGTGTTATCCAGTATGCAACGATCATTGAGAGATCGTAGAGGCGTCGGGGGTATCCAACAACATTAGTTCTACTCTTGCTCGAGTTCTAAAGTTTGGTTCTCAACCTTGGAATTTTGCCGCTAGCGAGCAATACTCTTCTCGCGTAAGATCCTTGAGTTCTTCCCACGACAACCTCTTTAATGTGTTACTCCCATAGTTTGTACTCGAAGATTCCACCAAGTTAACGTCTCCTTCAGTGGAAGACTTGGGAGTACATTTACTAGCACGATTAACTGACTTCCTTGACTTTATTTAGCGGACAGAACTTGCCGCACCTCCCGTATCCATGAGGTCTCGCAGCTTATAATATGTAAAAGCCTTAGAATTAAAATCGGATATGATTGCATCTCTAAGTGTGGCATTGCCACTCGTTCTCGTCCCATTGGGATTTGAACCACTTGAACTACCGGTACTATTAGTACCATCACTAGTGTCGACTCAACAACCCCATGTTGTGCAATCTACGCAACCTCATGTTGTTCCATCAAAACTCAAGTTCGACTTAAATAGTAGCGTGTTGATTAACTGACCCATTCTGCGCGTAGATTTTCTTTTCGGCGCCATGTTATTTTTGATACATCATATCAAAGGGTCTAGACTTGTATTTGGACGGATATAGCCTAACATGCGCCTAAGAATTAAGAATGTAGTTGGTCATGGAAATCTCAAGACCGCATTGTTCATGCATGCTTGAACAATGATAACATGAATAAACCCAACCCAAGATGTGCAGTACCTCCTGCATGTATTGACCATATGCCTTAGTGGGAAAAGAGGTAATTTGGTGAGGAGGAGAAACCAAATGGTCGTCTCCAATTTTTACAACGTGTATCCCATACTTCTTGGATCTCGATGGCCCAAAGTAGGAAAAATCCTTCGCCGCACTAGCCCGTGTGACGAATACGTTGATACTCCTTGAGCTCTACGAGCTTCGACAAAATTGTTATAATTTCCATAGATGTCGAATAATACAATGAAAGGGTTGTAGCTTGGCTCATGCCATAGTATCCCTTGGAATAAGACAAATATCAAACGACAGAGTTTAATGTAATCATCTCCGATAACTAAGATAAGGTAAGGTGTCATAGACACCAAAAAAACCAACCCATGTACAAGAATTTCGAGAATGTTGAGGAAAAATCCCCCATGAGTGGCTAACGAGTTTTGTTTGCTTTCGATGACTAGTCTTAGACGACTCGTGTTATAGATCGAATGTTAAGTGCAAACAATACGTGTAGTCTTCCTGTATCGTAGAGTGTTGTAGTAACCATTCCGGTCAGTGTTCTACTAGATAGTAATTTGAACAACTTAAGAACTTTCAAATGGATTAATGATCATTAGCTTGACCCGCAGAGCCCACCAGGATTTCCATACACTACAAGTTGTTATTACATGGGCCCCCGTAATAATAAACTGTCTTGCATGGTCACCCTAGCATTCTCTCGTTCAAGCAGACGATCGATCAAAGAGAGGACATTAATGTCTATATACCCTCAACATAGGAGGGACCTTTGTGATGGTCCACATGCTAACGCCCATTGTCATTATTCTTGAAAGGGCACAAGGTTAGCCGAAATAGAAATAAAAAGAATCCATAACAATAACAACTGGAGGGGCACCTTTAAGATGAGTACTTCATCTTCCTTGTCTGGACGAGAGTGTCATCAATCACGATTAGTATGAGTCTTAGGGACCTCGTCCCACTAATAGAGTTGTTGTCCAAGGCCGCCACCTCCGGCTCGTCGTCACTACCGAAGCCAGGCATATACCACCCGTGGGTAAACAACCATCTTCCATGGGATCAATACTTTAGGGTCTCTCCCAGGGACCACGGCCGCCATAAGCTTTGTAATAGCCGCGAGGTCGTCATTCTCATCGTGTGAGTCAATTGTAATAATAGAATTCGTAGTCGAAGGTATTTTCGTTCTTGGAAATTATTCCATACAATACATATACAAAGACATTACATATATATATAATCACTAAATCTCATGCTGTTTTTGTTCTCATGTAAGCCTTACTGTTTTCAAGTCTATTCCCTATAAACTAAACATGTATTGAACCATATCAGTTACTTATGATTGAGCCCGCGTGATAGATCCTCATGTTATAGTGACACAATGAAAACCTTCTGTCATTTTGTCATACTTTTTGAAATCATCTTTGTAATGTTATCAACTTTGTTTTCATGTGAGAGCCCTTGGTGATTGTAGACCAAACTTTATAAAAGTTTGTCTCCGGTTCACTACAATCGGAGCTCTGATACCAATCTGTCACACCCTGCTAGTAGCGGAAGCGTATTGTGTGTGATGTAAGAAAGGTAATCATTGCATCCAAATGTATTAACAACATGAACCAACAACGATGCCATAGATATATAGTTTTCAACAAAAGATTACAAGTTTTCAACATAGTTTCTAAATTTCAACAACGTTTGACATAGCATAGTTCTAAGTTATTTACACATAACAAAAGTTAGTTTTTGACATAAAACATAATGAGGTTTTGTCCCCTATATACCCATACGAAGTTGGGATATAAAAGACAAACCCTCCAAAAGTGGCAATCGTTGTCATTTGTTTCCTGAATCCCATAGTGAATCACCGGCTCAAGACCTGTTTCCTGAAATACATGTAGTTTTAAAAAGTCAACAAAAAGTTGAGCGAGTTCATGCAGTATTTGTTATTATGTGAAATCTCATAAATGTTATCTTGTAATCATGGTATGTTCTGATTCATTCATGGAGTCTGTTAAGGATCTATCAGTGGGTAGCGAGCCCCCTGACATAATGCACCATAAGCAAATAACCAAACCGAGAACACTTTGTCATCATTGGGATCACAAAAGCACTCCAGGGTATACCAACCAGGAGTGGGGCGTGCCTCAAGCCCAATAGATCTACACCTTTTGCACCTTGGTCACTAAGTGATTAATGGTTACTAATGTAGTTTCCCTACTTATGCACATTGATCATGTCATCTACTCCGTAACTAACATACCAATAGTTTTAGCATGTATTTCCCCTCGATGTTTTTGAAAACAAAACATTGAAAACAGTGAAAGGGGGGACATGAACTCACAAATTTGCGTTCCGTGTAATACGATATCTAAGTGAGCGTCCGTACGTGTCAATAACCTACATGTGTACTAATCTCGTTAGACACTAGGTCTTTCGGACCTCGTACAAGTTGTTCATCTTAAATTCTTTATTATGTTCTCGTTTGTCATCTTTGGAACAACTTTGTATTTTAGAGCGTTGATAGTTTACTCGCTCGATTGTTATGTGTATTCATGTATTCTATACGTATTGAATTATATGCGAACGGCTTCGAACCTATGTCATTGGGCTTATCCCACGTTTCATTGTTATTGGGCCTAGCCCTAGTTTTCTTGTTACTGGGCCTAGCCCTAGTTTTTAATGTCATTGGGCCTAGCCCTAGTTTTCTTGTTATTGGGCCTAGCCCTAGTTTTTAATGCCATTGGGCCTAGCCCTAGTTTTACTGTCATTGGGCCTAGCCCTATTTTTTAATGTCATTGGGCCTAGCCCTAGTTTTTAATGTCATTGGGCCTAGCCCTAGTTTTCTTGTTATTGGGCCTAGCCCTAGTTTTTAATGCCATTGGACCTAGCCAAAATCTAATCCTAGTGAGTCCATTAAATATACTCTTGCAATTTTTACCAAAAATTCACCAAGCATGTAACTTAATAAGTTCGTTTTTCACATGAAAAATACTTGGTAATTTTTATAGTTTTCGACTTTCCGGATTCTTGTTTTTGACCACTTAGTTATGTGTTCGCTTTAGTGTCTAAAAATATGTTATTTTTAGACTCGACATTGTAGTAACTTCTTTATGATGTCGATACGCCCAAATTGTCGCCATCAAGTGTTATGTATTTCCATTTCGGGCATTTTATTTAATTGTCCGATTTGATTTTACTAGCATTTCTTGGACCATGTAGGAACATGTACGTGTATTTATTTTGATCACCCTATAGGTATCTAATACATACACATACATAGCACACATTGCAAGCACTTAGCAAGTTTCCGAAAATATATAATTTTTCTTACATAAATTATATTTACACATTGTTATATTTTTACTCATTTATTTTTGTAAGAATAAATTTAAGTTCATAAGAACTTCTTGAATATTTAAACTTTAAATATTCCCATCAAAGTTTCCATAATGACGTTTAAGACTACTAATCGTATTTAACATTGTTAATCACCCTTTAATCTCTTCTTTAATCACGATTAGATTTTTAAAAAAATTCGCCATAGTTTCCCCTAAACTATGACGTTTCCCACGTTACAAAAATGCGTTTAAACCATGTTTAAACCATAATCATAATCAATTTCCAAATCAAGTTTCATTACCCGAACTTTGCGTGCATGATTCATGCTCTTTTCCTATTTATTTCCATGAACTTTTATAAGTATATTTTTAACAACTTGGTTAAAAATAATGAAATCTTCACATATTTATTAGGACCTTAAAGACACCATTTCATTATATTTTCTAATTAAAATCTCCTCTTTAAACCACTTTGTTTAGTAAACTTTTAGGATGATCATAATAAGAATCATGGTGGTTATTCTTTATAAAAGTCACTTATGTGTAATAAATCATTTTTAAGTTGTAGTAAAGTTAATGGAACAAGAGGTTGATGATCTTGTTTAGATTTAAACATTACCATGTTTAAATCATCATTTATATTATTAATCATAAAAAGATCACCCACTTAAAACAACTTACTTTAACATAAACAACATAAATTATGCTAACTAGCTATCACAAATCTAATAAATCAACACATAATATAGTTATATTTAGTGTTTATTAGCTTTGGGGTTAGGGTTTTTGGTGTGATTTTTATTAATCTTTTTGATGATCAACTTGTACTTCCATAATCTACTAGTAATATGAAGCTTAAAAATGGTGATTAGAAGACTTACATTATTGCACAAGCCAAAGCAAGAAAATAAGAAGAATATTAAGCTCCAAGAAGACTCACTACGTCAAAAACCACCTATGGCCACACATATGGCCGAACCGTCCAGCCACACTTTTGATTAAATGTGTGGCTAATGGTCATTTCTAACATTTATCGCCACACATTTTATGTATTCATGTGGCCATTATATAACAACTCAAACATTTAGCCACACTTTGAGGAAAAAACTGTGACGTTTACTAGTCACACTAAAAAACGTGTGGCCAAATGTGTTCTACGAACACGGTAATTGTTTTATGTGGCCAAAAATACATGTTTTTGAAACCTTTAGCCACATTTTAAGTAAAAAAAATGTGACATTTATTAGCCACGCTAGAAATGTGTGGCAAAATGTGATCTACGGCCATGGTATTTTTTAATGATGTGGCTAAAAGCAAATATTTGGGAAAAAACTAAGACATTTAGTAGCCACACTATAAAAAGTGTGACTAAATATGATACACAACCACATAATGTGGTCGGGGTCCTAGGACCCCAATAATTTCATTAAATATGTGTTTTATAAAGTGGCCCAATACTTTGGCGAGTCGAGCTCGAGCCGAGCTTTGGCTCGTTCAAGCGATAATGAAGCATGCTCGAGCCGAGCTTTTAGCTCGTTTGTGGTTGTTCTCAAAATAGCCCGAGCCGAGTCGAGCCGAGCCGAGCTCGAGCTCAAATAAGTGTGCTCAAACTGAACCGAGCTCGAGCTTCATAAAAACATGACGAGCCGAGCTCGAGCACAGTTGAGCTCGGGTTCGGCTCGGCTCGTTTACATCTCTAGGCCGGTGGCATTACTTGTGCATGACATTAGACCTGGCAAACGGGTCGGGTTGGGTCATGGGTCAAAACGGGTTCGGGTCAAAACGGGTCATGGTCAAAACGGGTCAGTTAAAAAATGGGTTGTTTTGGTTCGGGTCAGAGCGGGTTCGGGTCAAAACGGGTCCGGGTCAGAACAGGTTTCGGGTCGGTTCGGGTCGGATAGAAAATGCTTTTCAGCACTTTGGATCAAATTGGTCACAGATTTTAAAATGCTGTTCAGTGTTCTAGGTTGTTGACTTTACAAAAAATCAAATATAATATTATCAATGGTATCAATTATGAAATGAACAGAACCTTCAGTCGCCGAAATTTGTCGTTTTGCGCAGAATCGAGTCATTTACACTGCATTTACACTTGCAGAATCGACACTTTTCCGCAGAATCTGTTCGACGGATCCGTTTCGCTGATTTTTTGTTCAAGGTTTGTTTGATCGAAAACAGCGATAAGGGATCGACGTGTACCGTTTCGACGCGTACCGTTTTGACCCGTACTGTTACGGATCAGTTCTGTTTGAATTGTTTTGAGTCTGAACAGAACCTTCAGTCGCCGAAATTTGTCTAGTAGTGGTATGCGAGGTAGCTCAGGCAGCTACTTATGTTGTCGGCGATGACAATGGCTGGACGTTTAACTATCTATGACAAGTTTTCGATATAGCAGCTGCTATCACCAACACAAAAACACCTCGGTTTAACATTCCTATGTTAGTGATGGAGATTTATGGCTGGTTATCTGTGCTATTCGCCAGAATACCTGGAAAACTTACACTTATTAGCCCTCCGGTACTTCCATTTTCATGTTTATTTTACGATATTCCCCGCTTGCGGTGTGCATATATAATATATATTAGTTATTGTTTTACCAGTGTCTTGATCTGCACAATATGTTTGCATAAATTCAGTGGCTAGTATCAATTTCTAGGTTGTTGACTTTACAAAAAGTCAAATATAATATTATCAATGGTATCAATTATGAAATGAACAGAACCTTCAGTCGCCGAAATTTGTCGTTTTGCGCAGAATCCAGTCATTTACACTGCATTTACACTTGCAGAATCGACACTTTTCCGCAGAATCTGTTCGACGGATCCGTTTCACTGATTTTTTGTTCAAGGTTTGTTTGATCGAAAACAGCGATAAGGGATCGACGTGTACCGTTTCGACCCGTACAGTTTCGACGCGTACTGTTTCGACGCGTACCGTTTCATCTTGAAGCTACAGAACATAAGCTGCATAAGATACTGGCTAAGATTTTTATCACATTCTAGTTTAGAAGGAGTTTCAATTGACACATTATATGTGGCAATGGACATGACCTTTAATGACTTCCAGCAATGAAAACAACACATGACGACCTTTAGATACTGGAAGACAATAACAAACACATCCAAATAATCAAAACTTAAACAAATAATAAACAAAATCAAACAAAAAACAACCTACCAGTAGACAAAATAACTCTTCAGAAGGCACCGAAACTCCTGTACGAACCACAAAACAACGTCCTCGAACTTTCAAATCCTGTATGGTATCGGTCGGAACGGTTCGGTTCGAAAAAGTACTTGTCGAAAGGGTTCGGTTAGAAACGATATTGGTTGAAACGGTACGCGTCGAAATGGTTCGCGTTGAAACGGTCCGCGACGAAACGTGTCGCGTCGGTTCGAAACGGTACGGGTCGAAACGGTTTGCGTTGAAACGGTCCGCTCGGTTTGTGTCGAAACGGTTCGATTCCAAACGGTACGAAACCCGTCCCGACCCGAAACTCGTCTCGTGCGGAATTTGGCCATCTGGAGTGACGAAATGATGATTTTGGTTCAAAATCAAAATAAATATGTGTTTTGATCCTTTTAGTTATATAGTTCAAAATTAAAAAAAAAACAAGCACAAAGAGTTGGGTGCTTTAGTTAGTTTTATTATAGTGCTTTCAGTTTTAAAATTTTCTATTTCTGAGATGATCTGAAGTCGAGAATTCATCTAAGTTAAGTTTTTGTTCAGTTTTAAAGTTTTCTATTATCATGATGACTGTGATAACTGATAAGGAATTTGTTTGGTCATGGATTCACCGGATAAGTTAAGTAATCTGACTAGTAATTTGGTCAGAGGCTAATGTGTCGAGGGACTTTCGGGATGCCCGATCAGAGCTGCAGGGTATGCTACGAGTGTGATTCGTAGCATTACGTTTGCTTTCGGGTTGCCTGATTAGAACGTCACCGTCAGCTGCTAGTCTTGTCAGCACTAAATCTGGTTGTACCGATGACAGTAGCAGCATTACGTTTTGCTTCTGTGCCATGCTTACCTTCTTATTTTTTTCACATTTTGTTTAATTAACTTCCCACATTTTGTATTCGTAGTTGCATTGTGCCACTGAAGAAATCGGAGGGTACCAAATTGACCAGCTCGGAGGGTAGTACTAAATTGGCCAGCTTTAGCATGTGTTATGCAGCTCAACTCTATGGTCTGCTATGTATCTTGAGGATTATTTGGAGCTATGTTAATTCTGTTGTGTTTGCAGATTGTTTCATTTGTACATGTATTACCCAATAAAAGTTAGTTCGCTATATTTGTCCCTTCCAGATATTAATTCATCACATTTTGTCGTGTTTGACTCATTTCAGTTTAAAATGCTATATTATTACCTGTTCACTGCATTTTGGCATGTTTGACCCTTTCCATAATAAATTGCTATAATTTGATCCGTTTAACATAACAATCCAACCATTCAGACAACTGTAGGCAGAGGTTCTAATATTATCATTCAAAACATTACAATTCAGCACTTTTACATATTATTCACTAAATAAAAAACAAAGAAAATGACTAATGTAATGATAACCATTACATAGTTCAATCGGCATTACGTAAAAGCTGCTTCCTTGTGAGCTGGGCTTAGATCTTTGGACATGATACCAGTAAAATTAATAAACTGCAGTTAATAAGGCCAAAGTACTGTGAGTTGTCTTTTGAGATGAAAACTACTAATGTCATCTTCAAACCAACAACAATCCCTCCAACCTTTAAAAAAATTTCATAATAACCAAACCTCTATAAAGAAAACCAGTAATAAACATCCTAAAAAAACTTGAATATGAAAAGAGTTTATTGAAAGTAAGGGATGTGTTTGTACCTGAAACTATCCCATCGGGTCGGAACGGGTTCGGGTCAGAACGAGTCAAACTCATTTCTGGAAAATTTATTCATTCTCTTTATTGTATATAATAACAACTTTTGTCAAACTCATTTCTAGCATCATGGAAGTTGAAGAAGAAATCATGGAAGTTGAAGAAGAAAGCGATTTCTCGGATAGGGATTTGACAGGTGAATCTGAAAGCGATTTCTCGGATATGGATTTGACAGCACACAAAACAAAAACACCGAAGAGGGGGTTGACCAGGTTACCAAAAATGCGAACAGCATTTACAAACTCGGGTGGAAAAAAACACAAAGTTACATTTGATGAATTGGAGAAGTTTTCTGGGGAATATAGATCAGAATTTTCTAGTTTTTTGGGAGACCTAGTAAGAGAATCTGTTGGATTTAGGTTTTTAGCGTGGAAAACAGTGCCAACAGAAGTAAAGGATAAATTGTGGGAGGAAATAACGGTTAATTCTTTTCTCTTAATTATAAATGTATTTTTGCATTTTCATGTGACTAACATACAACTTGTATTATATATTGCAGCGTTTTTATGATATTGATGCATGTCGTAGGCGTTTTGTAATGACTCGGCTTGGTGACCTGCTTCGAAATTTTAGAAGAAAAGTGTATGCGGGATACATAGTACCTAACTTAGGTAAACCAAAGAAACTTGCACGAATTCCTAAGAGGTATCGTTCAATGGTGGAGCAAACAGACTGGGACAAGTTTGTAACATATACACAATCAGACGAGTTTAAGGTTTTAATCTTTTATTCTAATGTTCATCATTATTTTATTTTAAATATGATTTTAAACTCTAATGAAATAATTACAAATTTTGTTGTAAGGATGTGTCAAATAAGAGAAAAACAGCACGATCAAAATACGTTTATGATCATCACTTGGGACGAGGAGGGTATGCTTATCTAAGAGACAAACTGGTAACTTCATTTCTTCAATTAAAGTTTTTTTTTGTGCTTATAATAATTTTTTGTTTGTATGTCTGATGTGTGTGTCCGTTATTTTTGTTGTATATATTACAAGGTACAAAATAACGAACTTTCAGTTGATGAGATCCCCTCTCGTGCTTTAATGTGGAGGAAAGCAAGGGAAAACAAAAACGGAGAATACAAGAATGTTGATGTAAAAGACATAGCTAATAAAATAGTAAGTTCAACTTTTAACTTTTTTGGTTTATTTTTAATTACTATAATACATGTTTATTTGTTAACAATTTCTACAGATTGACACTGAAACGCAAATTAAAGATGGATCCGTGAACCTTGATCCGGGCACGGATGCACTCACATTAGTATTTGGCAAAGAAAAAGGTGGGTATTTAAAAGGTGTTGGTTATGGAGTGACTTCTAGTAGATATTGGCAGAGTCCTCGAACAAAAGGATCATCAAAAGAACGAATTGCACAACTGGAGTTTCAACTACATAACGAGAGACTTGAGCGTGGGAAAAAAGATGAACAAATTAAGACCCTTTCGATGCAGATGGCAGAAACAAATAACACACTTAATCAAGTTTTAGCTCATCTGGCTGCACAAGGACAAACTTTACAAATAAGTTCATTATCTGCAGACAAAATATCACAAACACAAGTAAGTGACTTATTTTATTAGCAAATTAATACCTTAATAGTTTTCAAATGTTAACCATTATTAGCTACCATAAATAGCAACCTATTTATATAAATTTACCATGTGCATTACAATTTTAGAAATTTTCCCTATTTTATCGAATCGTATTATCTGTATTGCTTCCTTGTTACATTTTGTAGGTAAATTCTTTGGATAAACATGACGGGTCAAAGCATAAGGCCAATGCTACCGCATCTAAAATAGTGCAAAAAGAAATGGCACCAACGGTAAGTATGATAATTTCATTATTTTTTTTATAATTTCCCATGTAATTATTGATATTTCATAACACATTTATTTGAATTGTAGGTAAAATCTATGAACAATAGTACTGGATCAAAGGACAATACTAATGTTACCACATCTAACACATCAAGTAAAGTAGTGCAAACAGAAGTCACTTCTCATGCTAACACTTCTAAAATGGTGCAAAAAGAAATGATAACGGTAAGTGTTTGACAATTTCGTATTTTTTTATAGTTTTTATGTGTGATTGTTGATTTTCTATAACTTAATTAATTCAATGTTTTTAGGAAAACGTGAAAACTAGAAAAAAAGATATTTTGTCTACGCAAGAGACTTCACTTCTTGGGACATCATCGCAGTTGGAATCACAAGAAAATATACATAATACACATTCAACAAATGTCCTAGAGGTATGTGTTACGAAATACATATTTATATTGATTTTAACCTTAAGATGTTAATATAAAATATTTTTTTTCTAGATCAAGTGTACTCTATATACTATAAATATGAACAACTGTGTGGCTTATGGTACAATTCATTTGTCAACGGGAAAACAAAGCATTCATGGAGTTCCACTACAAGATAATTGCTATAGAGTTTCTATTGATAAAGTTGTAAAAGAAGCAGCATTTTTACCGGTAGAATCATGTGAGGTCAAAACAGTTGGGGATGCACTAAATACTTTTGTTGCTTGGCCAAAATACCTTGTCAAAACTAGCCAAAAGGTTTGTTCTTTATTAATATATGATTAATTACTCTAGCTATTGATATTTGTTTTCATGTTTTTTGCTTCAGATACCAAATCTATCAAGCATTCAAACACAAAACTCTACAACTCAAGTCGCTAAAAAGCAAAAGATATGTTTTACAACGCTAGATGGCATCAAAAAACAGGGAGCAAGAAGAACAAGAAAAACACTTTAAACTAGTACTTATTTTATGTTTACAATCATTTCCTTTTGCAACATTTGTAGACAGTTTTTGATTAGAAGTTTAGTTTTTGGTATTATCGTGCACAGATTTTGGTTTATTAATTTTAATATTATTTGGTTTTAGGTTTTCTCATGTTTATTATTGTTTTTTTTATTTGGATATACACGTGTGGCTAAAGGTTAGCCATAAGCCACACTTAAAAGCACAAAAGTTCCTGTGGCTTTACATAAACATTAGCCACACCATTGTCATTTTATCTTTTTGTGTCACAAAATCATAGTAAACGTTATGTAAAAACAAATTATGTGTGACCAAAGATTAAACAATAGTCACATAGTAAAATTACAAATTTTCATGTGGCTTTACATAATTACTAGTCACATCATCGTCACTTTGTTTATTTTGCCGTGACGAAATGTTAGCAATTGTCATGGGTAAAAAAGATTATGTGTGACCAAAGGTTAGACACTTGTCACATTTAAAATTACAAAATTTCATGTGGCTTTACTTGTTCATTAGTCACACCATCGCCATTGTGTTTATTTTGGTGTGACGAAATACTAGCAAAAGCCATGGGTAAAAATATTATGTGTGACTAAAGATTACACAATAGCCACACTTAGAGAGAAAAAAATTTCATGTGGCTTTACATAACTTTTAGCTACACCATCCTTATTTTGATTTTTTATGTGACAGAATGATAGCATCTGTAATGCACAAAATGAATTTGTGTGGCCAAAGGTTAGATGATTGCCACACATAAAATCATAAAGTTTTATGTGGCTTTACATAATCATTAGCCACATTATCCTTACTTTATGTGACGAAATGATAGCAAACGTCATGAGAAAGTAAATTATAAGTGACCAAATATTAGCCATTGCCACACTTAAAACCACAAAACTTCATGTAGCTTTACATAAACATTAGCCACGCTATCATCACTTTATTACTTTTGTGTGACGGAATAATAACATATGTCATGTGAAAAAAAAAATGTGTGACCAAAGGTTAAACAATAGTCACACTTAAAATTACAAAATTTTATGTGTGACTAAATGTTAGACAATAGTCACATATAAAATTACAAAGTTGTTTTTTAGTGTCTAGAAATATTTTTTAGCCACAGTTATAGTAAACAGATGTGACTAAATAATAAAACGGTCACACTTACAGTGAGTTCATGTGGCCATTCCAAACATTTAGTCTTACTTAATAAATAGAATGCTTAATTACAACAACTCTTTTTGCCACATTTTTTTAATTGATGTGGCTAAAACAAACTTTTAAGTGACTATATAATATAAACAACCACATTTACAATAAATTCATGTGGCTATTGTTACCCTTTAGCCACACTTATTGTACATAATGTCTGATTTCCAGCAAGAGATAGTGGTACCCTTTAGCCACACTTTAAAGTTGCTACGGCCACTAAACGTGAATGTGGCCGTATGATACCTATGATGACTGGACCTTTGGTCACACTTGAGTTGAAAAAAAAAAGTGTGACAAAAGACGTATGGTCACTCTTTTTTTGTGTGGCCGTAGCCCTATTTTGGCGTAGTGACTCCTAATGATGCTTCATGTTTAAACCATGTTGAGATGTCCTTAAAATGGCTAGATTATGACAAAAATGGAGTGTTTATGAAACTCTTATGGTGGGTTTAGGGTGAAATTGTGACTGCCGAAAATTGAAGTGAAAGGAAGGGCTTATGCTTGATTTTTTTTTTTCTTTTGTTGAATGAAGAAAATTTATGGAAATGATGTGATATTGAGTGAAATCTTCAAGTACTAAAATTTTCAACAAAAAGATCTACAACCATACTATCTTATCTATTTTGAATCAACTTGGTGTGACCATGGCCCCACCATGACCGTCCATTATGATAATGGGGGTAAAATATTTTTTTTTCTTAACTAGTTAGATAATTTGGTCATTAAGCTATGTATGGTGATTAGGATTAATCTTTCGTCATTAGGGGGTACTTAGTGATTTGGAACCAAAATTATTATTAACTAGTTCACTCAACTAGTAAAAATTGTACTTCGACGCTTTAAATGTCTTTCGTTTGGTCGTCGGTGGGTTTACGACACTTTTGTGGCGTACCGACGGACGTTGTCGCAAGTTGTTATTTCACGTCTAAGTGATGTATGAAGCAATTCCGAGTTCCAATTTTGGCTTAACTAGTTCACTAGAGTTTTCATTTGGTTGTTATGATGACGAAGATTTCGCTTACTAGTTCGTCGGTTCGCTAACGAACTAGTTTGACGCATAGCGATATAATATCGGAAGTTATGATTTTAGACACCCCGTTATCATACTTATATTGTTTTCATATGCTTGATATCATTTGTCATAATTCCTGAGTTCCGGAAATGCTAAATTATGGTTTCGGGCGAGTTAAAATGTCATATTTTTTTATCGAAACAGACATTTTTGCAATTAGGTCGTTATATCGGAAGGTCTTGTATCTTTGCAAGATATGTTTTCGTATTATTGTTTTCTTGTTATAATGGACTCAATTATGTTATCCGTGTGTCGTTTTTCAGTGTTTCGTTCTGTTTTCACGGTTTTGTTGGCATGAATATTGTAACCGTGAATAGTGCACGCAGCACTTTTTTACCAACACTTTTAGGACATTGTTTGAATGGTTTCGAAATATGACGAAAACCAGCATATGTTTTAGCTTTGTTTTCTTGTCCTAACACTGATATCCAGTATACGACACAGTTACGTATTTAAATTACGCTAAATGCATGAGATTAAGAAATATAAATAGTGATTAGATTGTACGGAATTACCGGTTATTTGCCAGTTGTTACAATTGGTAATTAAGCATATGTAACCTAAACTTTTGTCACGTAACTGATTATGTAACATAATTAAACATTTCTTGGCATATAATACTTGTCATAGGACTAGTTAGACGTCTCGAATGCGCTTTTGCGCACACGACGCGTTAAAGTAGCGTGAGCTACCTTAATGGGTCGCAATGGGTCGAAAGCACTTAGGTTAGGTTTCAATTTTAGGATGTAAGCTTTGTTAAACCATATCACATGAGTTCCAACACTCATTTGGTTTACAAGACTTCATTCTATCCGATCTTCCGATTTAGGTGTCTATTGTTTGACTAGTGATTCGATTACTAGGTGTTGTTTGATTGCTCTGGTTTGCTTGAGTTTGCTTGAGTTCTATTGATTGAAGATACTTTGCACTCCATGTGAGTACATAGTTCCCCTATTTTACTGTTTTTAAATGTTTTGGGGTGATTCTTATGTACTAAATGTTTTCAAGGTTTAAACGATGATTTCAAAAATGATTAAAACGATTTTTACTAAACTAATAACGATTTCAATAATGTGAACGAAACTTGATGGTTGTAGTTACATAACAAATGACATTCATTAGCATTGATCAAGCCGACTAGTATTAGGTTATGGTACCATGATCTTCCAAATCCCGTTACTTTACTACACCCATGGTTATGTGTGGGGGTTGTGGGTAGCGACTGAATCTGATGTTTGTTAACTTACCCTTTGGTGGTTTGTTAATTTGAGAAGCGAGAAGCGAGGTGATCGAGTCACGAAGGTTTGAATGTTGTTAGCGAGACGACCATAAATAAGTTTTCACAATTAAAACGAGGATAATTTTAAACGATTAAAACGAGTTAACGATTTGGAAACGATTTGAAAACGTTTTGAACAAGTTATACGAATTAGGTAAACGATTGGTTTTTGACTAGTGTTTAGATAACGGGACGGGTGTAATATGGTGAAAACATGGTAGATACGCCGCTAGTACTTCTTATATATAAGTGTTTTCAATATATTACATACTGTGGCGTTATTTAGTTCACTTGGGTAAACGATTTTGAAACGATGTCACACAAACGATGTTTTCTTAAGGTTATAAACCATACGAGTTTTTAACGAATTTTTACAAGATGTTTTACAAGTTGGTTTTCTAAATCAAATGTTTTTGGGTTAAGAAGCATGGCTATGGGATTTTACAAACTATAACCCACTTGATTTGAGTTGGTTAACTATGTTGCAATACACTTTTCAAAACAAGGTTTGTATTTTGACTCTTGTAGTCTAATAAAGTACTGCAACATATAAACGAGCCATGATTCTGATACTCTTATAAAACCTATGTAGTCGCCAGCATTTCTTTGCTGACTAAGTTTTTACATATGTTTCAGGTGTTGATGCTTGATTGATTTCTAGGATGCTTGCGTCACATAGGATCTGGACAAGGCCTTAGTGACATAACAACTATGATAGACGATATAAAACTAGTTTGTTCTATGTGTTAAGACAATGAAATGATTAATTTTATCAATAAAACAAAACTATTTTGTATCCATGGTTGTGAAACAATAGCTTCTGTTACAACACTCCCCGACGTTTCCGCCACGGTTTGTTGCCCTACGTGGTCGGGGTGTGACATAATTGGGTTGTTATCGATCGATTAACAAAATCAGCTCATTTTATTCCAATTCGCAAGGTTCTATCTGCTGATAAACTTGCAAAGATTTATGTTGATGAGATTGTATCAAGACATGGTGTTCCTTTGGATATCACTTCTGATCGTGATGCTCGATTATCATCTCATTTCTGGAAGACCATGCAATCTGCTTTGGGAACCCAACTGAATCTAAGCACCGCTTATCATCCCCAAACAGATAGTCAATCTGAGGGAACGATTCAAACTTTGGAGGATATGATTCGAGCTACCTCCAGAGCTTGGGATATTCACCCGACTTTTCACGTGTCCAATTTGCGAAAGTGTTTAGCCGATGCTGATCTTCACATTCCTCTCGACGAGATCCGAATTGATGAAACGATGCACTTTGTCAAGAAACCCGTGGAGATCATGGACCGTACTTTCAAACAGTTGAAGAACAAACGAATTTGATTGGTAAAAATTTGCTGGGAATCCAAACGTGGCCCAGAGTTTACTTGGGAACGTGAGGACCAGATGAAGGCGAAATATCCGCATTTGTTTTCACAAGCTTCCTCTAGTTAAAAATTTCAGGACGAAATTTCCTGAAGTAGGGGAGACTGTGACAACTGTGTTTTGTAGTCGTGGTTCAATATAAAACAATGTTGATTATTAATAAAAGAATGTGCTTTGGTGCTATTATATGTGTTTTCATGCTATTATATGTGTATTTATGTTTGGTGATTTTGCAATTTAATTAGATTCCAATTTCAAGCTCTAGATCGCTTTCTGGAAGGTTATACGCGCAGGGATGCGCAAATATAACCAGTTTAACGCAACAAACACTCCGGAAGAGTGAAATAGGCTTAACATACCTTAAATAACCTCCACATAACTTAGAAATAAGTTTTGGATGGTTTGGTGTGTTGAAATCAAGTTTGTTCGATCGTAGGGACTATTTGTGTCAAACTGCGAAACTATACCGATTTGTATAGTAACGAACGTTCCGGAACTTGATCATAAGTTAAACATACCCTAAATATCCTTTACATAGCTTAGAAATAGGCTTTGAGGGGTTCAGTATGCTAAAATAAACTTTATTGATCAATAGGGATTAAAAGCGTCAAAAAGTGCACAAGTTTGCATTTTCGCGCATATCTTACGTTCTGAATATATCCGGACATACAAAAATTTATGTAATCATTAAAATATTTTATTTTAGTGATTGGCATGATAAAATTCCATTCGTCGCGTAATTTGGATCGTTTTTGCGTTCATTACGATTTCCGTCGTAATTAACCGAACAACGCAACCGTACCACCAAACGAACCAACATCCGAGATGTTTTGAGCATATTTTAAGATCCCTATACGTTAACTTTATTTTAGAGCCTTGAAATGGGGTTAACGGGACTTAAAAGTGCAAAAAAATCAAGTTTTACAAGTGCAGGGGCCTTTTTTGAAATTTCTGACTAGATTCAATGAATCTATTCCAATTTTGAAGGGTTGATGGTTTTATCCCATGGTTTTGCAAAACCATGGGCTGGTATTTAATGGTTTATAAAATACTATGGGCCATTCTAGAGGTGCCCATGGTATTACAAAACCATGGGCACATGTGTACGGTTGAGATTAAATCACGTTTTTCGACGAACGATCTTAACGGTTCAAGGAAATCTATAAATACCCACCCTCACTTTCTTCCCAAAGCACACTTGAATCTAATTTTGGCTCTCTAAGTTCAAGTTTATGCTTCATACCTGAGAGTAAATCGGATCAAGAGCTTGCGGGGACCTTTTGTAAGTATTCTTTCGTTCTTTTCATTCGTTTTTATCGTTAAAGTCAAACTGCGTTTGACTTTCTGCTTGACCAGTTTATGGTCAACGCGAAGTTCATTTGAACTTCATAACGTGAGCGTAATCACGATGGTTATAGTCCCTAATGACTATACCTACTGATTACTACGCTATCTAGGCTCAGTGACGAGTCGTAGTTTCGGCCAAAATGCGTTTTCTCGCGTATTTTGTAACCAAACTACTCTAGGGTATCAAAACATGTTTTCTAACTTAACTAAACATGTTCTAGCATGTTTAGCTCGTCACTTTTTTTTAGATTAGTGCTTGTGTACAGTCGTAAGTCAAGCGGACTAAACACCCGCTTAGACTTTCGACCACGGCCCGTTTGGTCGATCATTAGGATCCGACCAAACATGTTTAGTGACCATAGTTGTATAGGGAATAATCTTCCGAGGTTATACCTTATGGTCACTTAGGTTTCATTAATCGCATGATAGGTAGTTTATATGCCCTTGGTAAATGAACAAAATGCCCCTTTTCATACATAATTGGTAATTAAGCATATGTAACCCAAACTTTTGTCACGTAACTGATTATGTAACATATTTAAACATGTATAGGCATATATTACTTGTCATAGGACTAGTTAGACGCCTCAAACGCACTTTGCGCGCACGACGCGTTAAAGTAGCGTAAGCTACCTTAATGGGTCGCGATGGATCGAAAGCACTTAGGTTAGGTTTCAATTTAGGATGTAGGCTTTGTTAAACCATATCACATGAGTTCCAACACTCATTTGGTTTACAAGACCTCATTCTATCCGATCATCCAATTTAGGCGTCTATTGTTTGACTAGTGGTTCGATTACTAGGTGTTGCTTGTTTTCTCTGGTTTGCTTGAGTTTGCTTGAGTTCCATTGATTGAGGATACTTTGCACTTCATGTGAGTACATAGTTCCCCTATTTTACTGTTTTTAAATGTTTTGGGGTGATTCATATGTACGAAATGTTTTCAAGGTTTAAACGATGATTTCAAAAACGATTAAAACGATTTTTACTAAACTAATAACGATTTCTATAATGTGAACAAAACTTGATGGTTGTAGTTACAAAACAAATGACATTCATTAATTTTGGCCCAACCGACCAGTATTAGGTTATGGTACCATAGGATCTGACAAATCCCGTTACTTTACTACACCCATGGTTATGTGTGGGGGTTGTGGGTAGCGACTGAATCTGATGTTTGTTAACTTACCCTTTGTTGGTTTGTTAATTCGAGATGCGAGAAGCGAGGTGATCGAGTCACGAAGGTTTGAATGTTGTTAGTGAGACGACCATAAATAGTTTTTCACAAATTAAAACGAGGATGATTTAAACGATTTTAAACGAGTTAACGATTTTGAAACGATTTTAACAAGTTAAACGATTTGGGTAAACGATTGGTTTTTGGTCAGTGTTTAGATAACGGAACGGGTGTAATGTGATGAAAGCATGGTGGATACGCCGCTGGTACTTCCTATATATAAGTGTTTTCATCATATTACATATCGTGGCGTTATTTAGTTCACTTGGGTAAACGATTTTGAAACGATGTCCTACAACGATGTTTTTCTAAGAGATATAAACTATATGAGTTTTTAACAAGTTTTTACAAGTTGGTTTTCTAAAACAAATGTTTTGGGGTTAAGAAGCATGGCTACGAGATTTTATAAACTATAATCAACTTGATTTGAGTTGGTTAATTATGTTGCAATACACTTTTCAAAACAAGGTTTGTATTTTGACTCATGTAGTCTAATAAAGTACTGCAACATATAAACGAGCCATGATTCCAATACCCTTATAAATCCTATATACTCGCCAGCATTTCTTTGCTGACTAAGTTTTTACATATGTTTCAGGTGTTGATGCTTGATTGATTTCTAGGATGCATGCGTCACGTAGGATCTGGACAAGGCCTTAGTGACGACATAATAACTATGATAGACGATATAAAACTTGTTTGTTCTATGTGTTAAGATAATGTAATGATTAATTTTATCAATAAAACAAAACTATTTTGTATCCATGGTTGTGAAACAATAGCTTCTGTTGCAACACTCCCCGACGTTTCCGCCACGGTTTGTTGTCCTACGTGGTCGGGGTGTGACATGTGTACCCTATCCTGTTATATTCTGAATACGAAGTCTGGGTTTTTGTGGGTTTAAAACAATCTTGTTGTAATGTTTTAAAACTTAATCAATGGATGAACATCTTGGAATTTATCATATAGATGTTGGTTATGGTTGAATGCAATGATATTAAGCAAGTCACACCAAATCACGCTTCCGCAAAAGTCAGGGTGTGACAGTTTGGTATCAGAGCTTCGATTGTAGCGAACTACGATTCTTTCTCGAGTCTAGACAACAATCTCTAGGGCACTCTCACAAAAATAGTTTTACAACATGTTTTCATTGCATACACGAAACGCCCAAATCCAAGAAACAAAACAATTTTTACAATGGAAAGACATGAAACGCATTTCAAGGTTTATGTTTGTGGTTCAATCTGAGAGACTGGGTGGTTTAGTCTGAGAGACTAGATGGTTTAGTCTGGGAGACTGGTTGGTTTAGTCTGAGAGACTGGTTGGTTTAGTCTGGGAGACTGGTTGGTTTAGTATGGGAGACTAGGTGGTTTAGTCTGGGAGACTAGAAAGGATAGAAAGATTTCATGAGGAATAGCAAGGATACATGATTACATGATAAATTTCCTTTGTTTGCATATATTGGGTGTTAGTGGTTACTATATGTACATATGTTAGGATTACGGCATTGCAGGCACACATGTTATCCTCAGAGAATGGGTTGTCGGATGCCCACAACCCGAAGGCAGTCGCATCAGATGACGAGGACGTGCCCGCGCTAGAGGTATATACGTCAGACACTGAGATTGATCCTGACATGTGGTCCGAGGACGACTTCCAACCGTTCACGCTACCAGACTTTGGTGATGATTTACCCTTGCTGATGGTTTCCCTGACGAGGATCCTTTTGTCATTCCTGTTTCGGTCCATGACCACCTCATCACTGGTCATACTGATGGTGAGCCCATCATGGCTCCGATCCTCGATGTCGTACCTCTCGTGATCATTCCTCCCGAGGATCTGCCTTTCGACGATTAGTTTGATGATGACATTGATTTGCTTGTTGATGGTCCTCCTGATGACGCCCATGATGATGGAAAGTTAGACGAGAACGTTGTTGCTATTCCACTTCTTGAGATCCCTATTATCGAGTTATACTCTGATTCTAGTTTGCACTCTGTTTCAGACTCCTTCGAGTCTGTGACCCTTTCAGTTTTACAGACAGCTGGATTGCAGCTTTTGCTACAGACTCGGACGACGACACTGCTATGACTGCTGCACTATTACCTGCCCGAGATCCCACACCTCCACACGACCCAGAGCCAGCTCCTGAGCTAGCTCCTGTTCCTTTTGGGTCAGCCTGATGTTGCACCTATTGATCTTGAGCCGATTCCTGATCCTGACCATGTTCCTTTTTGGTTTACCAGACCTTGCACGCCTTATATCTGACCCAGTACCTGCACCTGTTGATCTTCCCTTTTGTTGAGACATTTGTTCCTGCACCTGCACCCGCTGATGTTGCTCCTTTTCCCCTATGGAGACCAACGTCCATCGCACCCACATGCCTATCGTTTTCTTTCAGGACATACCCGCACCCGGGAAGGTACTTCTGGTCAGCACCTGCGCGACGATCCCTTTGCTTCGGCAGCTCTTCCATAGATCCCTCAGACTGCACCGTTTGCTCCTTTCACTTCTTCACTCCTGGACGAGGCATTCCGATGGTTCCTACCACACACTATGACGATTTCAGACCCCTACCATCCCTCACATTATGGAGGCTACCCACGGGGTGAGTTGCTCCTTTTACTTCAGTTACTTACAGTTTGAGGTCTTGAGTCACAGAGTTTTGGAGCTTGAGCTGACACCATGTCCTCCACCCTGTCTAATGGACCGTAGTACGCATGTAGGTAGTCGTGTGTTCTAGAGGAAGCTTTGAGTTACATTGGATACAAGGAATGCAAAACTGTGAGTTCATGACCCCCTTTTCTTCTAACTGTTTTCTGTTTTATAAATTCGGGGGTGAAGTACATGTTACTAAATGTTTATAAACAATTACAAATGGTATGGTTAGCTAAGGAAAATACAGTTAGATCATGTGAATGGGTAGGCGCACTCTTAAGACCATTAATCCTTGTTTTAAGACCGAGGGACATGAGTGATAGATCTATTTGGGTGTAGCGAGCCCACACCCATATGGACCACGGTGGCCCATGAGGTGACTATGTCTTACTGTCGAAGGCCCGGTACAAATCTTCTAGGTTTGAGCCTTCCTATGCCGTTTCACACATGTTAATGTGTTGGACCGTGTTCCCACCCTAAACAGTCAGTTGAGATATTTCATCTTCACGTATAAAGGCGGAATCAATGTATGCGAAGTAACACAACTTTTCCTTTTCAATTCCTTCTCTTCTATTGCAATTTGAATCAAATTTGACAAAGTTTTTAGCTCCAAAACAATGAAACAGTTCTGCTTCAAGTACACTAACAACCACTATGATTCGCTTCAACTACCTATTTATACCCTATGTAGTTCCGATTGAAAGACATGCCTTTCAAGCGAAACCTTTAACAAACATGTTCACCGAAGCGAAACTACAACATAAAACATGTCTTTGACTTTCCAAACCCTATGTTGACCTATCTTGACCTAAGACTTCATGTAGACGCAGTCAACAGACATTCCATGCATCAACAAACTCCCCCTTGGATGTTGATGTAGTCTTCAGCAGTCTTCAGCTCCTGAGTCTTCAGTCTAGATCTTTTCTCTAACTCTCTGTCTTTACATCATTCAATCTTCACAGGTTTTGAATCACAATCTGACTCCATCTTCAGACTCCCCTTTAGCTGTCGATCCAGACTCCCCCTTTCACAAACTCCCCCTCTCAGTATGCTAGAATCTGAGGTTTCTGGTTCAAGCTTTGACATTTAGCTTCCATTGGGAATAATGAAGTCCAAACCTGTTACTCAACCAATAACATTACAATTCTATCTTTTCAACCATAAATCTCAAAATCAATCAGTTTTTAGAAATCCACTCAAGTATTCATGTCCAAATTAATGACCCTGATACTCAATTAATCTACCAAGTTCAACTTAATGACCCTGGTTGATCATTTGACAAATCAAATTAATTTTATAAAAACATTTTCATATTTTCTAAAACAATGTAACAAGCACCAATTTAATGAACTTGTTTTAACTTTGAAAACATTTCAATCTCTGACAAAGTAAGCTCTCCTCATTCTTCAGTTCAGAATCTCTTGCATCTGCTTCAAGTCTCAAGAATCAGACAATCAACTTTCCACTCTGGTTTGTGTAAACTAAAGCAGAATTGAAAAATCTTTTTGAATTTTATGACGTGATCTAACTAAGAAATGAAATAATAGAAAACTTAAATTGCAGAAAAATAAAGAAATTGAACTATATACAAACTTATTTTTGGTGAGCGTGTCAGGGAATCATATCAGCTTTTCAGACAAATTACTAGTACCGTTAAGCTTAAATACATGCTCAGACTTAAACAATTCACCTCGATTGTCGATATACTGATCCATCTTAAATTCTCACACAGATTTCAATCTATTCAGGATACTATTTATGTGTTTTATGAACTTAGCTCAATTCATGTGTCCCACATCTTGAATATACTCCCGTATCCAGAATCCCAATATTCAGTCTTACAGGTAAGTATACTACAATGATATATGTACATAAATTAGGTATGCAAGGGCCGAGGGATCTCAGGTCGATACTTCCGTATACGCAGAGAGATATCAGCTTCGACTTTTCAGTATGTCCTCTTTAGAGGATCTTTTAGCTTACAACAGCAGCGACTATCAATTTTATTGTTTCATCTGAATGCTGAGGGTTTATGTTGTGTTTCAAGCATTTTGGTGAAAGTATTAGCCAAGGATTAGATCAGAACTTCCGTTCAGCAGAAGTCCCGGAATAATACCCCAGACATCATTGAGTATAAAAACCTAGTATATCAGAATACAAGACCTTTCAAACGAGATTTCAGGGGTTACCTATATATCCAAGTAGTGTTCCCCACGAATTTCACAAGTTTGAAATTTTAACTTTATATCCCGAATAAATCTACTAACTATGTGAAAACCTATCGACACATCATCAGTGAGACTGTTTAACTCATTTAGTCTTTACAAATCTTTAGCATACTGTAATTGTCTAGCCGATGTACTATCATTTTCCCTATATACACAAGCTCTTTTTTAATTTTATAATGTTTTTGTATTTATGCATTTTTTACTGTTTTTGTATTTTCTGAAAATATATCTATATACAACTATCTACTCTATTCGCCCTAAATACCAAAACACGTAAAAAATCGACAAACCATTGCAGATTGTTTCTCGTCTTCATCCGCAACAGTACTCTCATCAACGCTCACAATTCCATCCAACACCGAAAGCAATTTCATACCATTAAGTTTTAACAAATATTGAAACCAATTTTTATCAAAAGCTTTGGTATGCAAATCAGCTTTTTGTTCGTCGGTGTGGATTTTCTCAATTCGTATCAACTTTTTCTCGAAGCAATCGCGAATAAAGTGATGACGAATTTCTATATGTTTAGTTTTAGCATGATGTACTGGATTTTTAGTTAAATTTATTGCAGCCTCATTATCAACAAACAGAGGTGTGTTAAGAAACTGCAAACCGTAGTCGCGCATCTGTTGCTGTATCCACAGGATTTGAGAGCAGCAACTGCTAGCAGAAACATACTCCGCTTCACATGTAGATAGTGCCACAGACGTTTGTTTCTTACACTGCTAGGTAACCAATCTAGGTCCAAAGAACTGGCATCCTGCAGTTGTTGATTTGGTATTGACTTTACAGCTTCCGAAATCCGAATCGGAATACCCTTCGAGCATAAAATCGCCTTTTCTAGGATACCACAACCCCAATGTGGGTGTTCCTTTCAAGTAACGTAATATCCTCTTGACAATGATCATGTGCGAAGCTCTCGGGTTAGATTGATATCTTGCTGCGAGGCACGTTGGGTACATGATATCAGGACATGAAGCAGTCAGATACATCAAAGAAGCTATCATGGAACGGTAGAACGTTTCATCAGCCCTGTCTCCGGTGAGATCTGGGTGAATCCCATGATTAGTCGCAAGTGGGGTAGCAGCAGGAGTAGAACTTGACATTCCAAATTTCTCTAGAATATCATGCACGTACTTCGTCTGGTGAATGAAAATTCCCTCAGTTAGTTGTTCAACTTGTAAACCCAGAAAGAACTTCATCTCCCCCATTGATGACATTTCGAATTTCTGCTTCATCACCTGTTCGAAATCTTTGCACAATTTCTCATTCGTTGACCCAAAAATTATATCGTCTACATAAGTCTGAACGATCAGAAGATCTCCGTCGACCTCTTTAGTGAAGAGAGTGGCATCCACTTTCCCTCTGATAAAGCTGTTAGCGAGTAGGTGTTGAGACAAAGTCTCATACCAGGCTCTCGGTGCCTGATGTAGACCATACAACGCTTTGTCCAACAAATAAACTTTGTTCTTGTGGATTGGGTCAGTAAAGCCTGGCGGCTGACCGACATAAACCTCCTCTTTGACCTTCCCATAAAGAAACGCTGATTTAACATCCAACTGATAAAGTTTAAAGTTCTTCCAAGACGCAAATGCTAGGAAAATTTTGATTGCCTCTAGTCGTGCTACAGGAGCATAGACTTCTGTAAAATCAATCCCCTCCTGTTGACTAAAACCCTGAACAACGAGTCGAGCTTTGTTCCTTACAACCACTCCTCTGTCGTCTCTCTTACACTTGAATACCCATTTTGTATTGATTTTCCTTTGACCATCCGGCAAATCTACTAACTTCCACACTCCCAACTTTTCAAACTGACTTAACTCTTCTTGCATTGCTATGACCCAAGAGTCTTTAGTAAGCGCCTCTTTGTAAGTTCTCGGTTCAACCTGCGAGATAAAACAACTTAATGAAAATTCAGTTTGTAAAGGTGCTACTGTAGAATAAAAACATGTTAAGCCCTGGTCTATTTGACGTCTTGAACGAACGCCCGAATGCAGTTCTCCGATGATCAACTCTTCTAGATGATAAGAAAGAGTTCGCGGCATCACTTCGCTTGGAACATCTACACTTCCCTCCAGATTAGTAACATTTTGTTCTGCATCTTGTTCACCAACTTGGTTTGTTTGACTTGATAACTGGATCTGCTCCCCCTCAGAGTCTGAATCACCATGATCAAAAACTGGCATGTTTTCAGCTTCTTGATTATCATTCACCTCCGACTGATTACCAAGAGCAACTTCATCATCATGTTCACCAGCATGACTAGGACCTGCTTCATCATCATTTGAAGTTTCCCGAGGTCTTCTAGAATACTCCGCTGGGAACCTGAGCTGCGACTCATACTCTCGCAAAATATCCAGCTCATCAAAGAAATCTTCATCTTCCTCTGATTCTTCTCTCATGTCAAACGAATCCCAAAGTTTGTCATAATGATAACACCATGAATCACCAGGATTCTGTGGCGGCATAGTGTAACTTTGACATTCAACATTTGCTGCTTCAATAATCCGCTTCTCAGTTAGAACGAAGACACGTCGCATTGGATTGGAATAACCAACAAATATTCCCTCGATGCTCTTCGGACCAAACTTTCCATGAGGCTCTATAACTGTACAGGGTGACCCGAACGGTTCTAGATACTTCAAATTCGGCTTCCGGTTATTGATTAGCTCAAAACACGTCTTGTTGAACTTCTTGACAGTAAGAACCCTGTTGAGTGTATAGCATGCAGCAGAAACAGCTTCAGCCCAGAAATTAATTAGTAACTTTGAGTCTGCGAGCATAGTTCTAGCCGTCTCGATTAGCGTCCGATTTTTGCGTTCTGCTACCCCATTCTGCTGCGGAGTGTATGGAGCACTAAACTCATACAGTATACCTCTTTCATGACAAAATTTTTCCATCTTACTGTTTTTGAATTCAGTACCATTATCACTTCGAATTCTACTGATCGACCTCTGGTACAGATTCTCAATTCTCTTAAACAACGCCATCAAACTGTCAAATGTTTTGTCTTTCGGTTTCAAGAATGAAACCCATGAAAATCTGGAATAATCATCAGTCACGACCAAACAGTAGTAATCTCCTGTTATACTCTTGACATTCACTGGACCAAACAAATCCATGTGAAGTCTCTCCAATGGTCTCGAAACTGAATTAACTTGCTTTGTAGGGTGTGACTTTTTCTTCTGTTTGCCTTTGACACAGCTTATGCATTCCCCTTCCAGATGAAAACCTTTGACATGAACTCCTGTCACCAAATCATTATGCACCAAGTGATTCATCTTCCTTAGGTGAATATGCCCCATCTTTAGGTGCCATAATCTTGATTCTTTCTCAGTTGCTCTGGACACAAAACAATGAGCCTGACCCGTGGTTGTAGTAGCTACGCTCATGTCCAACACGTACAGATCATTGACTCTTGGTGCCCTCATGATGATCCATTCCTCAGGTATCACAAATCCCGGTTTCAAGATCAAACATTCTTTATCAGTGAAATGAGTAGTATACATCCTATCACAGATCTGGGAGATACTCAGCAGGTTGTTCTCCAGCTCAGCGATGTAGTTAACTCTCTTAAACGTTACAATCCCATTGGATAACGTTCCTTCACCTATAATCTGTCCTCCTTGATTACCCGCAAAACCAACGTAACCACCATTAATGTTTCTCACATCATACAGTAATGCGGTCTTCCCTGTCATATGTCTCGAAGCTCCACTATCCATGATCCATCTGGATACAAGTTTTGGAAGATCCTGTACATAACAAGCTATCACTTAAACAACTTCAAGAAAGATGCCGATTCATGCTTCGCGATCCAGGAAGCTCCGGGAATTCAAACTGCTTAGTCAAACATGGAGTCCACCCAGGCCTCATCAGCCTTAGGTGTAACCTTGACTCTTGCAATTTGAATTTTGAAATTTTCAGCCTTGAGAGGTGGAAAATTTGCATCATAATCAACCGTAATTGATTCTTCAGCCTTTTTCACTTCAGAAGTTGAAATTTTCTTTTCAATTTTGGGTTTCCAAACTTGTTGAGATAATGCAACCCTTTTGTAAAATTTATCGTTTTTAGTTACCAACTTCTTTACGGGTTCATTATTCACACTCTTTTTTTCAACAACGATTGGTGTTTTACCCTTCACATCACTTTTCTTCTGTTGAGTCTTCACAGTTTCAGTCTTAGGCTTCACATTGGTACACTTTCGTGTAATGTGACCAACTTGATTACATCTAAAGCAAGTTCGAGTATCAGCCACTCGACTTGTGCCTTCAGACTGAGACTGAGAAGCTCTTTTCTCAAAGAACTCTTTGTTTGATTTTGAAAAAAATTGTTTTTCCTCATCAGCAAGTGAACTTGAACTTTTCACAAACTGTTTCTTCTCGACAAACCTCTTGTTTGGGACATTTCTTTTCTGATACGATTTACCCCCCTGATAACCACCCGACCAGTTGTTTCTGTTGTTATTAAAACGCGGTGGATTAACAGATTTCTTGTTGTAAACCTTTTCTTTCTCAAACCTCATTTTACTCTTTGTTTGACTCAATTTGTTCACTTCTGACCATTTGACTTCGACCAACTTGAAAACATTTGTCAATTTGTTCATGTTTACATTCTCAATCGGAAACTCTGAATCCGAAAACAACTTCTCCAATCCCGACATCTTGTACATGACAAGATCAGGTTCATCATTTAAGTTGTTTTTGGACTTTTGTTTCGGAATGTATTTGTCCAAGAAACACCCATCTTCCTCAGTAGTGTCACTATCCGTTTTAAGAACATTTTCAACACCTTTTACAATATCATTTTGGACACTATCATCATTGGAAGATGTGAACGTGACATCAATGTTCTCTGGAAGTTTAACTTCACTTTCTTCCTCAAGTTCAACCAAAACAGATTGCTTTTTCGTGTAGTTATCCAAAATTGGCGGTGGAACTTTGTGAAAACCCACCCCGGTTCCATCAGAATACACGTCTTCGCCTACTTTGTTTTTGCCAATGGGTTTTGGAACAATATGTTGCAAAACAAAGCTTGCGGAGCTATAACTGTTAAGCTTCAACTGGATTCGCTCGTTTTCAATTTCAGCCTCTTGAACTTTAAGTTTCAATTTAGCAATTTCATCCAGTTGTTTGTTAATTGATTCTTCTTTTATTCTCAGCACAGCTTTTAGATGTTCGTTTTCTTTAAAAGTTTTACCATTTCGATCATCACTATCTTTTACTATGCCTTTGAGTTTGTCAAATTTTTCAGAAATCTGACGGTTTTCAAGAATTAACTTTTCATTTTCACGTTTAACTTTTTCATGTTCAATTTTATCAGATTCAATTGGAGCAGTTAATTCTCTTATCCGTTCAGTTGAAGTTTTAACTGTTTTGTCACGACCAAGGATTTGATCCTCAACGCTTCTGACCTTTGCTGTCAGATTTTTAACTTTCTCATCGTTGAGATACGTGACAGTGTTACAAAATTTGCACTCTTTGTTGCAATTTTTGCAATCAGCATTTCCTTCGATCTTTTTACCTGACGCATTCGTTGACGAATTTGGACTAACCTGGCCTTTTGACTCAGACACGGAGTTAGAGTCTACCTCAAGTGCTTTAGCAGCCAGCACTTTTTCAGCCATTTTTCCCAGGTTCTCTGTAGTCAACTCCTGCGTTGTATCGATAATGCCAGTATCAATCTTCTTTTCTTTCTCGATCTCTTCTTTCTCCTTTTTATCTTTCTCTTCTTTCTCTTTCTCTTTCTCTTCTTCTTTCATTTTCTCAGTTGGAGTTCCCCACCATTTGTTTTGCCAATACTCATCCTCTTCTTTATACTCCTTGATGATAGCTTGAATATCAAGTGTTTTGTCGTCGATCGCAATGTTTCCATACGGATCAAGATAACACTCTCTGTCCGGATCCCATCTGCTCGCTCGCTTTGCTTCCGAATAAATACCAGACAGTCTAATGATTTTGTTTTCAGCAATCCTTTTTCTGTATCTATACTTCTGCTCTTCAGTACGGTTGTCTTTCCACGGAATAGGTTCATTTTTCGCCATGAATGCATAACCAACCGCATCTTCTTCCGGTAGAACTTCTTTGCTCCAATCATACCCCTCATCATCGTAGATCACCGCAAGAGCCCTCGATTTGTCTCTGTTATCTTCAACTTGCTTCAATCTAGGCGGCTCAGATTTATTCTGGTGATAAATTGCCTTCTTGTAGTAATCATCTTTGAAAGGGTTCTCCGATTCATCAGCATAAGCGTTTCTGCATTCGCGTTTGAAGTGACCCTTCTGCTTACACTTGAAGCATGTCACCTTGGATTTATCGAACCCCAGCTTGGTAGATGGACCACCGATCGTCTTCCTCCCGGTAATTTCCATAAAACGTTGTGCTCGACGAACAGCACTTGCCATAGCCCAACGAATATCGATCAGCTCCATTTCTTCGGGATCTATCTGATCATAATCTTCCTTCGTCAGATTTGTGTTCCCAATCTTACCAGCCACCAATCCTTCATATGATTCCAACACAGACGCCAAGAATACCATTTGTTGCTTAACTGACTCCTCGTCAAAATTCTGTGCATTCTTCAAATCTATTGCGATGTTGCATGAAAACTTTGCATCAGAACGATTTGAAGAAGATGAAGTTCCACTATGATAACCACTGTAACTTCCACTGCTTTGACTGCTTTGACTTTCTTTGCTTGCTGAAGAAACATTCGTAGCTGAAAATGCAGTCTTGGGAGAAGTAGCTTTCGGCATCATGCTTTTCGGATAGTATAGATCCAGATTTTGTTGATAAGAAGAGTGATTGACTTTGTACGTCTTCTTCAGTTCCAGTTCGTGACTTTCAAGTCTCTCAATCACCAAATCCGGTTTCAAATTTTCAGGAGCAATAGTGTTCTTCAACATCAGCGCATAATATCTCCAATCCACCTCGTCTGGTAATGAATCGAACAGTTTGTCAACAAGTTCTTCATCAGAATATTTGATACCATGTCTTGCTAATTCCAGCTTCAGATGACCGAACCTTTCTATCATTTTACAAACCGACTCGTTCTTTAGACACCCAAACATGTCAAACTCTTTCCTAAGTAGTTTCATTTTGTTTTTCTTGATTTCTTCACTACCTATACATTTCTTTTCTAACATCATCCAAAGATCTTTTGCATTCTTATAATCTATTAGTGAGATTATATCTTCACGAACAGACTGAAATAACAACGATATACACTTCTGTTCGGCTACAAATGAATCAATCTCATCAGATGAAGTTAACATTTCTCCAGATTTATCTCCATGTTCATAACCGTTCTTCAAGCTCTTCCAACTAGCAAAAGCAAACGCCATCAACCAGTCTTCAAACTTTCTCGACCATCTACTGTAATCTTCGATAGCCATTAGCTTAGGGGGTTTGTTGAACGTTCCAAACGCACTTTCCGATTCCCAAGCTTCCTTTTTCTTCACAACCGTCGAATTATCATTTGTATTACTTGAAGAAGTATCATCGTTTCCGGTATTTCCTGCAAACGCGTACATATCGCTGAACGGGTTCAAGAAAATATCATCCATGTTGAAGTACCTGCAAAGTCAACAAACACTTAGAAAAATTTTCAAGATTTTGAAAACTGACAAACAAGCAAAACAATCAATGTTTGTGACAAATAAGCGAAAGCAACAAGTGACAGATAAGCGAAACTTCAATGTCCGAATAAGCGAAACGACTAGTGTTCGTACAAGCGAAACTATCAGACTGTCACTACAAGAGAAACTAATTGTTTCTTCAAGCGAAACCAATCAAGCGAAACGTCCAAATAAGCGGAACTAACTGGCAGTTTCAAGCGAAACTATGTTTTTTTCAAGCGGAACCTTCAATGTCCGTTTAAGCGGAACCTATTTCTAACCAATTTTCATCATGTTTAAATCTGAATTTTAACCTGAGATTTTCTAGGGTTTGTTATTACTGTATATCACACAATATAGTCAAAATTCAAGCCATTTCAACCGTAGGAACCACTTCAAACTGAAAAAGTATGAGAGAAAGTGAGTAGAAATGAGAGAAATCGGTAGAATCAAGCTGTAGTAGTATGAACTCCTCGTCCTGAGCTCTGATACCACTTGTTGGACCGTGTTCCGACCCTAAACAGTCAGTTGAGATAGTTCATCTTCACGTATAAAGGCGGAATCAATATATGCGAAGTAACACAACTTTTCCTTTTCAATTCCTGCTCTTCTATTGCAATTTGAATCAAATTTGACAAAGTTTTTAGCTCCAAAACAATGAAACAGTTCCGCTTCAAGTACACCAACAACCACTATGATTCGCTTCAACTACCTATTTATACCCTATGTAGTTCCGCTTGAAAGACATGCCTTTCAAGCGAAACCTTTAACAAACATGTTCACTGAAGTGAAACTACAACATAAAACACGTCTTTGACTTTCCAAACCCTATGTTGACCTATCTTGACCTAAGATTTCATGTAGACGCAGTCAACAGACATTCCATGCATCAACATAATGTATTAGCTACACATTAATTGATCTATTCCTTGTCGCTTCATACTAGTTTACAAATACTTACATACATACTTACAAATGTTTACAAGAATGATTCGTGCACACATACAAATCACATGAACTCGCTCAACTTTTGTTGATGTTTTTCAAAACTACATGTATTTCAGGAAACTAAGTATGGATCTGACGGGCGTTGAAGTTTCAAGTGTTGTTTGGATTAAAAGATGTCATCCGGTGTCGAATGGTTTAGAGTGTGTACCCTATCCTAGATAGGATACATGTTTCAAAGCCTAGTTTTCATTAGTGTCTTTTGAAAAGTCCTTATGGAACTTAAAACCTGTTGGTGTTATATTCTGAATACGAAGTCTGTGTTTTTGTGGGTTTAAAACAATGCTGTTGTAATGTTTTAAAACTTAATCAATGGATGAACATCTTGGAATTTATCATATAGATGTTGGTTATGGTTGAATGCAATGATATTAAGCAAGTCACACCAAGTCACGCTTCTGCAAAAGTCAGGGTGTGACTGTTGGTGCACTACATCTGCTGATTACGTCTTGTATCGAGTCATTATCTTAGAACGTTAGATCTGGGCTTGAAATACGAGAAATGGTCAAAATGTATAGGTTTTAGGTTAGTGGATCACTCATTAGGCCCATTAGGGTTTGGACCGCTCGAACGGCAAAGCAGCTTATGGACCGCCGATATGACACATGGTTGGACCGCTCTTGTGTCATCATGAGTGGATCGCTCTTGTGTCATCATGTGTGGATCGCTTATTGGACCTGTCCAATAAGCGGTTCCCAATATCTATAAATAGCCCAATGAGCGACTCCATTTAAAACGTGGAATAGAAATCGTGCCGAAGCTCTGCCGGTGCGAGATTTGAGCTGTAAACGTTTGAAATCAGTAAAACAAGTAGTTAAAGTGATTTGCCTGCTGTTTCTACCTTAGTTTCTTGTTATTCCGCACCTGAAACCGAGGAGAAAGCCTCTGAACGACTCGTTCGGGTCATCACACGATCCTATGGTGACAATGTTTCAGGCTGTTATTGAAACAGTGTTTGAACGTGTGGCTTCGTGTAAAACTTCTAAGGAAGCATGGGAAGTCTTGCATAAAGCGTACAGAGGCGAGAACAGGGTGAAAACGGTAAGATTGCAAACCCTAAGATGTGAATTCGATGCATTAAGAATGAAAGATAGTGAAACGATAGAAGATTGCATTAATCGAACAACGGTAATAGTTAATCAATTACGTCTGAATGAAGAACGAATAGAGGAACAACGAATTATCTAAAAAATTCTCAGAAGTTTAACAAGAAAATACGAATCAGTTGTGGTAGCCATAGAAGTATCCAAGGATTTAAATGCAATTTCCACATAGGAGTTGCTTGGGATTCTACAATCACATGAATTAAGATTAAAACAGTATGATGATGTACCAACGGAACAGGCCTTTCAAGTGCAAAGCAATTATTATGACAAATCGAAACAATCTAGATCTGAAAATACAGGCAGGGGACGCGGTAAAGGAAAAGGAAGATTTAATGGATCAATTCGGTGCTTTAATTGTCAGAAGTTAGGACTCACAACAAGATTTTGCTATAAAGGGGACGAAAATGACAGATCTGGCAATGTTTTTCTGCATAAAGATGACTCAGAAGACGAGAACGATGACACCATGTTCATGATATTCAATGTGGAAGAAGTCATAAAGAACAATTGTTGGTATTTAGACAGCGGATGCAGTAATCATATGACGGGTGATAAAAATCTATTCATAACATTAAATGAATCTGAACGGCGAGAAGTGAGAACTGGAGATGACAAACGGCTCGATGTACTCTGCTGTGGAGACGTAATAATCAAAGTTAAAGGGGTAGAAAGACGAGTTCCTAACGTGTTTTATGTGGAAGGATTAAAACACAATGTACTAAGTATCGGTCAATTGATTCAAAAAGGATATGATGTGAGGTTTAATGATCGGGAATGCACGATTAAAGATCCATCCGGAATCTGCCTTGGAACTGTAAGAATGACAGGAAATAAGATGTTTCCTCTAAACATGAACCATGACTTAACACCTCGGGTATGCAACATGACAACCTCAGAATCTTCGGGATTATGGCATCGGCGGTATGGGCACTTGAACTTTGACACGTTATATGATATGGACATGAATGAAGTTGTGAATGGTTTACCGAAAATCACTAAGTCACACAATGTTTGTGAAGAATGCATCTTCGGTAAGCATGCTAGGAAACCATTTGCCAAACATGCAACATGGCATGCTAAGGAACCTCTACAACTCATTCATTCGGACATATGTAGCCCTATGAGGACTCAATCTATAGGAGGTTGTAAGTTCTTTATTACCTTTGTAGACGATTTCTCTAGAAAAACGTGGGTGTGTTTTCTAAAGTTCAAGTCCGATGCTTTAAGTTATTTTAAAAGATTTAAAGCACTCATGGAAAATCAAGTCAATCACAAGATAAAATGCATACGAACAGACAGAGGCGGAGAATATTGTGGTCATGAATTTCAAGATTTTCTCAAGGAGAATTGAATACGTCATCAACTTACCACAAGCTACACACCCTAACAGAACGGTGTGGCCGAGAGAAAAAATAGGACTCTTATGGACTCAAGTAGAAGCATGTTAAAGATGAAAGATTTACCGAACACATATTGGGCTGAAGCTGTAGCATGTGCTACCTATTTACTGAACCTAGCAATCACTAAAAGCATACCCAATATGACACCAAAGAAGTATGGAGTGGAAGGAAGCCCAACGTTGAGCATCTCAGAGTTTTCGGCTGCATTGCTTATGCACATGTTCCAAAATAGCAACGTAGCAAGTTCGATGACAAAACTGAACGAACCATCTTTGTTGGCTATAGCGAAAATAGCAAGGCTTATAAATTATATAATCCGGTTACAAAGAAGATTATCATAAGCAAAGATGTTATATTCAATGAAAGTCAACGTTGGATTACCAACAAAGGAAGTTAAGAGATGCCATGCATAGAAGTTAATAATCCCGACGATGATACTCAAAGAGAGGGGAATGCTTGAGAACAGGAACCTTCGGACGCGAATACTCAGAATGAAAGTCAATTTAATGATCACGACGAGGAGGTGAATACAGCCGATAACTTGAACAGTGGGATTGAAGATGCAGACTCATCATCCTCTTCAGAAAATGAAGTTATAAGAACTCGGACAGTGACTGATGTATATCGCAAATCAAAGCCACTCACAAAACCTCAAGTTAATGCACTATATGATAAGGATCAAGGTAATTCAAATAATGTTGTGAATTTTGTTCTCTTTGCTGATACGGATCCAGTAACATACGAAGAAGCATGTAAAGAAACCAAATGGAAGGATGCCATGGATAAAGAGATGGATTCAGTCATAAAAAATGGAACCTGGGAATTAGTCGAACCTCCAAAGAACCAAACTCCGATAGCAGTGAAGTGGATATACAAAACCAAATAGGACGAGCATGGAAAAATAAGTAAACATAAAGCGCGATTGGTGGTGAAAGGCTACAAACAGAAATACGGTATCAATTATCAAGATGTTTTTGCTCCTGTAATAAGGTTTGATACAATCAGGCTTGTACTAGCATTAGCTGCGCATCATGGATGGTACTTACATCAAATGGATGTAAAAACAGCCTTCCTAATGGCAACTTAAAGGAGCAAGTCTTTATCGAACAACTGGAAGGGTATATCACAAAAGGTGAAGAAAGAAAGGTATGTAAACTAAAAAAGACTTATTATGGTTTAAAACAAGCCCCGAGAGCTTGGTATAGTAGAATAGAGGGATATTTCACATCACGTGGTTTCAAGAAGTGCATCTATGAACATACCTTATTCATCAAAATATCTAAAGGTGTGAGGATCATAATTTGCTTGTATGTCGGTGACCTCATAATAGCCGGTGATTCCTTAACCATGTTAAATCACTTTAAGGAGTCAATGAAAGCAGAATTCGAGATGACTGACATGGGAATTCTGCATTACTTTCTTGGAATGGAAGTCTCATTTAAAAATGGAGACATTGTCCTTTCACAACAGCAATATGCAAGAAGTTTATTAGACAAGTTTAATATGGTGAATTGCACAACTGTTTCAACTCCAATGGAGTATGGTTTATGTCTATCCAAACAAGATCCCGATGACAAAATAGACCCAAATATCTACAGGAGACTAGTTGGCAGCCTTATGTAATTAACTAACACAAGACCAGACATTATGTTTGCAGTTAAAAAAATTAGTCAATTCATGGAACAACCGAAGAGAAGTCATTGGGAAGCTGGGAAAAGGATCCTAAGATACGTAAAAGGAACGATAAATCAGGGACTAGTTTATTCTAAAGGAGGCAAAGGCTCATTAATTGGTTTCAGTGATAGTGATTATGCAGGAAATATCGACGACAGTAAGAGCACATCTGGATATGTATTTCACTTCGGGTCTGGGGTTGTAGCCTGGCAATCAAAGAAACAAAAGGTGGTAGCTTTGTCATCAATGGAAGCGAAATATATCGCATTGTCCATGGCTGGATATCAAGCACTTTGGCTCAAAGGAATTCTGGATGAATTGGAAGAAAAGATCGACCATCCTCTGGTAGTTTACTGCGACAATAAATCAACTATATGCTTAGCCAAAGATCCAGTATATCATGGCAAGAACAAACACATAAGGATTAAGTATCATTTCATTCGGGACCTGATTAAGAATGATGATATAGAAGTGCGATATTGCTCAACCAAACAACAAATAGCTGATGTCCTCACTAAAGCTCTGCAACCAAAGGATTTCCTGCGTTTAAAGGAGTTCCTGCACATCCCTGCAATCTAGCTTACGGGAGGGTATTAGACGAACAAGATTTAAAACCTAGATTATACTATATCAGTTTAATTATTATAAATGACGTATGCAAAAGTATTATTATTTCTCTAACCTAGTTTGAGGCGGTTATCATTATGAAACCCCTCGTATATATGTAAACATAATGTAACGAATTCATAATCAAGAACATCTTGAATTACTCTCATTCGGAATCCAAGTCTGGTAGAGTATTTATTCCAATAATTTAGGTTGGTAATTGGGTTAACAGATGTTAATTGGATTAAACCCGAATTTACAAATCATCTATATATATATATATATATACTTACATAATTAACATATATAATAGTTGGTTGATTCTACCATATGTTTTGTTATTGTTTAGAACATTATGTTTTGTTTTGTTGGTTGTTTGAGCGACTGACACCATTGGTTGATATGGGTTGGTTTTGTGCATATTTTAAATGATGTTTTTCTATTAATACAACTAATTACGTAGTTAGTCCCTGTGGTTTGCACAAAATAACATACTTAGGTACTAATAGTTTAAAATCACCTTTTAGGGTATTAACTTTTCATTTTGTAACGTTTGGAGGTATTAACTTCTAGGGTATTAACATAGTTAGTCCCTGTGGATTGCACAAAATAACATACTTGGGTACTAATAGAATGTGATTTTAAACCTACAAATAGCGTTAATACTTCCAAACGTTAAAAAATGAAAAGTTAATACCCTAGAATGTGATTTTAAACTATTAGTACCTAAGTATGTTACTTTGTGCAAACAAGAGGGACTAACTATGTAATTAACTCTTCTTAATATGTGTTTAATTGAGAAGTGTGAATGGATTTGGGAACTTAAAAGGGATATAAAAGGGGAGGGATTAATAAAAGATTTATTATTAATAACTAAAGGACAAAATCGCCTGTAAATTGTAAATTAACGATGCCATATAGACCGTGTTAGCCAAATGGATGGAAAAGGCAAGATTTGGAAACCAGGAGGAACTAAATGCATAAAACTAAACCTTTGATCTAAGTCGTAAAAGTGACCAAACCTTAGATGAAAATGACATTTTACTTTAATAATAATAAGCATTGTAACTTGTATTTAGAAATCCATATACCGATTAACCCATATCTCTTAACCTCTTTGCTTTAACTTTATTTTTCAGAATTCATAGCAACCATTTTGTACCTGAAATCAAACAATCTTTACGTGTCATACCAACGGTATTGCATCTGAAATCAAAACCCACAAACAATCTTTACGTGTCCATATTGCTATGGCTATAGGAGAAGTCTTTATTGGAGCATTCATTACTGTTGTTAGCCTCACCTGATTTTATCAGGCTGGCTCGATCTGCAACAATACATTCATAGCTCAACAAATTGAAGAACACCTCAGCCCTGATCCTAGCTGTACTTGCCGATGCAGGTGAGAAGTATTAGAAGGAATATAAGCTAGATATGATAATTAGTATAATATGATTATTATGTAACGTTAGTGTAATTATTTTTAGTTATCATAAGTAGCGATGGTTACTCATTCTATCGTTGAGTATATATGCATTTTCTGTATTAACATTACATTTTACCAATTCTAATTCAAGAACATCATTATCTCTTACGTTTTCAACCCTAATCTAAATCTCAATCTCAATAAAGTGGTATCAGAGTCACAACGATCCACACTTATAGATCTTTAAACCCTTTGAAAAATTATCTTTTTCGCTCAATTACAATGACAACAACAAACGGAGGAATTCAAACTCAAATCCCAAAATTATTGGGACAAAATTATTATCACTGGCACATATAGATGAAGGTATTGTTAGAGTCTCAAGATCTGTGGACGAACGTAGAAGAAGGATACAATGAACTCGCCACCGGAGCATCTGAAAATGATCAGAATACCCACAAAGAAAATGTTAAGAAGGATAAGAAGGCACTGCATATTATATTTCAGGCAGTCAACGAAACCATTTTTGAACGACGTGCAACAAGCAAGACGTCCAAGGAAGCATGGGATATTCTTCATAAGGCATACAGAGGGGAACACAGAGTGAAAATGGTAAAACTTCAAACTTTGAGATGTGAATTTGATGCCTTACGAATGAAAGATAGAGAAACGATAGAAGAATATATTAATAGAACGACGATTATAGTCAATCAATTACGATTAAATGAAGAGAATATCACAGAACAACGAATTATTGAAAAAATTCTTCGAAGCCTAACGCGTAAATACGAATCGGTAATAGTGGCCATAGAAGAATCTAACGATTTAACCACTATGTCCACATAAGAATTACTTGGGATCCAACAATCTCATGAATTAAGGTTAAAACAATATGATGATGTAACAATGGAACAAGCATTTCAAATACAAAGTCTGATGTGTGTGAAGTGTTATATATATTAGGTGTATATTTTAAGCACTTTTTACACTTTTTAGCCAAGTTTTAAATTTATAAACACGATATTCACTAACACTAAACACACATATGGGCAAGTGCACCCATCGTGGACGTAATATAGTGTTGGTAAGATGCCGAGGTCGTCCAAGGACACAAGAGCTTTTAGTACCGGTTTATCCTCAACGTCTAATCAAATCAAAATGTTAGAAAAAAGGTTTTTAAACTAGAAAAATAAAACTGACTAAAATGCTGAAAATAAAAATAAAAGTAAAAACAGATAGACAAGATGAATCACTTGGATCCGACTCGTGTGTAGTGTAACCTTTGATTATTTTCGCACTTTTGCACTTGTTTAAGAGATTATCTTAGTTATTGTAGTAGGCCCCTCTTTTGAAGGTGACGTTACCCTCAACCCAGTAGTTTGAGTCAGCAAGGATACAGACCTAAAGGGTTGGATTATTGAAAGATAATTAATTAAGTTATTAATGCATAATGTGGTAGGCCCCTCTTTTGAAGGCGACGTTACCCTCGGCTAAGTAGTCTGAGTCAGCAAGGATACAGTCCTAAGTAGTCGGGTTAAAGTTTTAATAGTAGTTTAACTTATGAGGGGGTCAAAGAGTTTGGACCCCCGCCATCCGATACCGTTGGGCATTGAAGGAGGTCCTACTAAATTTGACCCAGGTCCTTTGCCAAACCGTTCCCTTAACCCCCGACCAGGTAGCCAACATACCTCCATATAGACCGTGGAGATATGAATGGTGAAAATCTTTTATTTTATATAGACAGTAAAATAATGCCAAGACACCACGGACAAACGATAAGGAAGAATCACCTTCAACATAAGAAACTAGTAATTAAAGTCATTAATACAAAACCAATTAAAAAGTGCAAAAGATTAAAAATAAAAAGTATTACACTAAACGCTTGTCTTCACCAAGTGATGTAAGAGACTTAGGCAAACATGGCCTTTGATTGTAAAGAACTCTTAGGATCAATCTTGGATCCCGAGACGACTCACACACTCTATGATGGACAATGGATGATGGTGGTGGATGATGGTGGTGGATGATGGTGTTGTGATGGTGGTGGGTGGTGGGTGAAGTGTGAGAGAGGTGGTGTGCCAAGGGATGAGTTGCAAGAGCTCCAATCACTCCTATTTATAGGCTGAACAGAAGCTTGGGCACGGCCTCGTGTCCATCCTCCTCTCTTTCTTCATTAAATGCAGTTTGTCTGCATTAGTTGATCACGCCCCCGTGTCCGCTGAGCACGACCCTGTGTGCAGAAGCATATCTGTACTATCAAGATTTGCCTGGATTCCGCGAATCTTATAGTTGACCACGGCCTCGTGTCCGCTGAGCACGGCCCCGTAGTGGGCGTTAGAAGCTTCTACCACTTTGTCTTTTCTGCTGACACTTGGGCACGCCCCCGTGCTCACTGAGCACGGGGCGTGTTCAGTCTTCTGTCTTCTTATTTTGCTTGGGAAGATGCTGTCGGGGGGTCGGGCATGCCACGTTTGTTCCTTTTCTTGTATTTGTGTTAGATTTAGTTGCCTTTTTTGCTTCTTTTGTTCATTTGAGTTCATTTAATCCTGAAAATGCAAAAGGAAGACAAAAGCACACTTTTTCCAACATTAGTACTAAAAAGGGGTTAGTTTTATGCCACAATTGATGTAATTTATATCTTGCATTTTGTGCACATCAAATACCCCCACACTTGAATCTTTGCTTGTCCTCAAGCAAAACTCTTTATAATGTGGCTTTTTTCACTCCCAAATGGAATGGGTAGAAGAGAAGGTTTTTGGGCTTGTCATAGAGTGTCGGGATTTCCAAGATTCTTTATTAAGTTTTATTTTTATTTATATACAATCCTATTCGTCATGATTTATTAAAAACGTTTCATAAGATAAATTACTTATTAGAGCATAACATGCTTTTTTAAAATTCCATTTATATACAAGTTCACATACCTCACGGGGGATCACTCAACACTCGGCCGAAGGTGTATTTTTAGTGAATCACTCGAGAGCGGCATGGAACTTACTCCTACCATAAGCTTGCCAAGCAATCAATCCTCCTCCTTTTTAACTATATACCTTTGTAAATATCAAGAGGACTTTTTGGGTGAAGGGTTAGGCTTGGGCTAAAGGTGGGTGGTTGGGTTAGTGGTTAGTAAAAGGGCGAAAAGCGTATAAAGCATCGGTTTTTGAAAGACTTTTTATTTTTCTCAATTTATTTTATTTTGATGAACCATTTCTTTCAAACAAAGTTATTTTTGATGAACTTGTTTGTTTATTTGGTTTCATCATATCATTTTTTTTTCACAAGTCATAAGAAAAACCGAGCTTTGTTACTAATAGAAAGAGTTAAAATGAAAAAGGGTTTTGGTGGGTAAAAAGTGTGTTTGTTTTTGGGTTAAAAAATGAAAAGGTTTAGGCTCAAAGGGGTTAACTAGGGGGATTTTGGGTAGGTGGTAAAAAATGAAAAATAATGGTGTAGAAAGAAAAAGGGTTGGTCCTAATGCCTCCATCATTTACTTACTCGAGTTTAAGTTGGTAAGGACCGGTAATGCATTGTCGTGGCAAGTTCTAGAGTCATAAGAACCAAGCGGCTATTCACACAAGAAACGAAAAATGAGCATTTAGTGTAAAGATATGTATTTGTATGCTCAATAAAGGCTCAAAACTCACTTTTGTGGGAATGGGTTTTTATGTGATCAAGTATATATAATCAAATTTTAACTAAGCTTGTCATGCCGTTTCATAATTTTCTTATGTTGGTTCTTTTTATCACGACGCTATCGGCTGTAAATTTGTAAAAATATAACCTTGTTAGAACTTGAAATTCCCAACTTAAACCTAGACAAGTAAAAAGAAAATGAAAAATTTTTGAAAAAATTTGGGGTGATTAGCGGTTCCAATAGAGTTTTGTGTAAGGCTTGTTAATTAGGACTTGCAAGATTCAAAGTTTTAGCATTCCCCCCACACTTAAATTACACATTGTCCTCAATGTGTCCCAAAAATAAGTTTTTAGGTTGATTGAATGTGTAAAATGGTGTTAAAAGCAAAATTTTATGTTACCGGTGCTCTGGACACGGCCCCATGTTCAAGTGCCAGTAACAGAAGTTTGTAAAAAGAAACAGAAGCCTGGACATGGGGGCGTGTTCAATGAACACGGCCCGTGTCCAGTTACCTGAACTGGGCGTTTTCTGCAGATTGTGCAGCACGGGGCCGTGTCGGGTGGACACGGCCCGTGCCGAACTTGTTGTAATGAAGAAATTATGTCGGATGGCCCTGTTTTCGTGCATGGGGTGCTGGTGCAAGTTTCCCTTGTTATCCCTCACCATCCCGAGTGTGTTTTATTCCTAAAAATTAAAATTAAACTAAAAATTAATCTAAGCTAAACTAAGGATAGTTCCGCGGAATGCCTCCGTGGTGCGCCACGTTTATAAGGGTCCTTGGCTAGACCCAAAGCCTGGTCATATGTTATCCGAGTGGGATGTTTTGCATCCCATGTTGCACCGTCGGAGAGCATTATCCAAACTTGAATCAATGACCTTCATGTAATTGACCGGGTCGTCGTCCTCTACTCTCTTCCCAACCCCAAACTTCATTTCCTTATCCCCAAACTTCAAAGTAAGTGTCCCGTTATTCATGTCTACCACTGCTTGTGCAGTGGCTAGAAATGGCCTCCCTAGTATGAGGGGGACTTCGGTGTCCTCTTCCATATCTAGTATGATAAAGTCGGCCGGGTAGACAAAATTGTCGACTTTGACCAATAGATATTCAGCGACACCTTTCGGGTATTTGGCGGATCTGTCGGCAAGTTGTATACTCATCTTGGTAGGGCTTGTTTTTTCCTAGGCCGAGTCGTTTGAACATTGATGCAGGCATGAGGTTAATGCTAGCCCCAAGGTCGGCTAGTGCATTACGAACGGGGGATTCCCCGATCGAGCAAGGAATTGTGAAGCTTCCAAGATCTATCTTCTTTTGTGGGAGTTTGCTGAGTACAAGGGCGGAGCATTCTTCACCTAAGTTAACTAATTGCAATGATTCAATTTTCCTTTTATGAGTGAGGAAGTCCCTCATGAATTTTGAGTATTTAGGCATTTGAGTTAGGACTTCAATAAATGGAATATTAACATGCAATTGTTTTAGTAAATTTTCGAATTTTGCGAATTGCTCATTGGTTTTTTGGCGAATTAACCTACCGGGGTATGGAACCAGAGGAGCCTTGGTAGGCTCTTGAATTCGAGGAGAAGCCTTCTCTTGTTGGGGCGGTGTTGTGCTTCCCTCAGTTGGCGGTGGTGGAGCCTCTTCGGAACCCACGGTACGATTTCTCAATGTTATGAGATGGACTTGTGCTTTTGGGTTTGTTTCGGTATTACTTGGTAACGCGCCTTGTGGTCTCTCGGAGAAATTTTGAGCTAATTGACTTATTTGTTTTTCAATGTTTTGAATAATAGCCTTTTGATTTCTAAAACTCGATTCCAATTGTTGAAATCGATCCGAGTTTTTCTTTTCAGTATCGGAGATGAGGCGAGATACAGTATCTTCAAGCCTTTCTCATCCACCTTGTTGTTGAGAGAAATTTTGTGACTCGTTTCTTGGTTGTTGAAAGTTTGTTCGTTGGTTTAGGTTTTGTTGGTTACTACTATTGCCGGGTTCTCTCCAACCAAGGTTAGGGTGGTTACGCCATCCTTGGTTGTAGGTACCCGTTGGAGGACCCGACGGCCTAGGACTGTTATCAATGTAGTTTACTGACTCTTGTTGATCATCTGTTTCTTTCCTACAACTCCAACATTCATGTGGCCCACCACACCCTTCACAAGCCATAACCGAGACCGTTTTTGTCATTTCTAACTTTTTGATTTTTGAAGAAAGGGCCTCGATTTGGGCTTGTAAAGAAGTGCTTTCATCAACCTTATGAGCGCCCGGGGCAATAGATTTATTGCCTCGGGGAGTGTGCGACTGAAAATTGGTTTGAGCAATTTCCTCAATTTGATTGTATATTTCATGTGGGCGGCGATTACCTAAAAGTCCCCCGGAGCTAGAGTCAAGTGTTTGTCTTGTGTGTGGCAATAACCCATTGTAGAAAGTGGATACTTGTTGCCATACCGCAAGACCGTGATGAGGACACTTTTGCAATAGCTCCTTGAACCTTTCCCAAGTTTCATATAAGGATTCCCCATCCGCTTGTGAATATGTATTAATTTCACTCATTAATTTAGCTGTTTTAGCGGGAGGGAAATACTTATATAGAAACTTTTGGGCTAGTTCATCCCAGGTGTTTACCGAGCCAACTGGGAGGGCGTTGAGCTAAGCCTTTGCTCGGTCCTTTAATGAAAATGGAAACATCCGAAGGCGGATGGCGTCGTTTGATGCTCCATTGATCCGGAAGGTATCACATATTTCTAAGAAATTAGTAATATGTAGATGGGGATCCTCGTCCGCAAGCCCATGGAAGGTTGCGGAGTTTTGAAGCATCTGTATCACATGTGGCCGAAGTTCGAAGTTGTTAGCTTCTACATTCGGGGCATTGATAGCGGCACCGAGATTACCCACGGTGGGTCGTAGGTAATCCATGAGGGTACGTTGGTCCGCCATTGGAAGTGGGTCCCCCGAAACTTTCTCTTGGTTTTTAGCTTTAAGTCTTTTTCTGAGAAAGCGTTCGGGTTCTTCTAAAGGTTCTTTTATGTCTCTACTAGAACTGGAGCTCATACACTAAGTAGAAAGTTCAGATGTGTTGCCTGGGTTCCAAGTCCTGCAATAAAAACTGAAAAGAATGTTGGTCAGAAAGTTCACCACGGCCCCGTGCTCAGTGAACACGGCCCGTGGTCGGAGAGACAATGATTGTTTTCCGGATCCCTGTTACTGGGAAGTTGGACACGGCCCCGTGTTGCACCGACACGGCCCCGTGCTCAGCTCTCTGTAACTCGGAAAATAAAACTGCCAGTGACACTGCTGGGCACGGCCCGTGTCCGACCAGGCACGGCCCGTGCTGAGCTCTGCAGAAGCTGGAAAATTTAAGAAAATCCTAAAAAAAATAAAAATAAAATAAAATAAATGATTAGGCCGCTGATTCCTAACTTTCTTAAAATCCTTGTGTCCCCGGCAACGGCTTCAAAAACTTGATGCGTGTGAAGTGTTATATATATTAGGTGTATATTTTAAGCCCTTTTTACACTTTTTAGCCAAGTTTTAAATTTATAAACACGATATTCACTAACACTAAACACACATATGGGCAAGTGCACCCATCGTGGACGTAGTATAGTGTTGGTAAGATACCGAGGTCGTCCAAGGACACAAGAGCTTTTAGTACCGGTTTATCCTCAACGTCTAATCAAATCAAAATGTTAGAAAAAGGGTTTTTAAACTAGAAAAATAAAACTAACTAAAATGCTGAAAATAAAAATAAAAGTAAAAACAGATAGACAATATGAATCACTTGGATCCGACTCGTGTGTAGTGTAACCTTTGATTATTTTCGCACTTTTGCACTTGTTTAAGAGATATTCTTAGTTATTGTAGTAGGCCCCTCTTTTGAAGGTGACGTTACCCTCAACCCAGTAGTTTGAGTCAGCAAGGATACAGACCTAAAGGGTCGGATTATTGAAAGATAATTAATTAAGTTATTAATGCACAATGTGGTAGGCCCCTCTTTTGAAGGCGACGTTACCCTCGGCTAAGTAGTCTGAGTCAGCAAGGATACAGTCCTAAGTAGTCGGGTTAAAGTTTTAATGGTAGTTTAACTTATGAGGGGGTCAAAGAGTTTGGACCCCCGCCATCCAATACCGTTGGGCATTGAAGGAGGTCCTACTAAATTTGACCCAGGTCCTTTGCCAAACCGTTCCCTTAACCCCCGACCAGGTAGCCAACATACCTCCATATAGACCGTGGAGATATGAATGGTGAAAATCTTTTATTTTATATAGACAGTAAAATAATGCCAAGACACCACGGACAAACGATAAGGAAGAATCACCTTCAACATAAGAAACTAGTAATTAAAGTCATTAATACAAAACCAATTACAAATTGCAAAAGATTAAAAATAAAAAGTATTACACTAAACACTTGTCTTCACCAAGTGATGTAAGAGACTTAGGCAAACATGGCCTTTGATTGTCAAGAACTCTTACGATCAATCTTGGATCCCGAGACGACTCATACACTCTATGATGGACAATGGATGATGGTGGTGGATGATGGTGTTGTGATGGTGGTGGGTGGTGGGTGAAGTCTGAGAGAGGTGGTGTGCCAAGGGATGAGTCGCAAGAGCTCCAATCACTCCTATTTATAGGCTGAACAGAAGCTCGGGCACGGCCTCGTGTCCATTGGGCACGGCCCCATGTCCATCCTCCTCTCTTTCTTCATTAAATGCAGTTTGTCTGCATTAGTTGACCACGCCCCCGTGTCCGCTGAGCACGACCCCGTGTGCAGAAGCATATCTGTACTATCAAGATTTGCCTGGATTCCGCGAATATTATAGTTGACCACGGCCCCATGTCCGCTGAGCACGGCCCCGTGGTGGGCGTTAGAAGCTTCTACCACCTTGTTTTTCTGCTGACAGTTGGGCACGCCCCCGTGCGCACTGAGCACGGGGCGTGTTCAATCTTCTGTCTTCTTATTTTGCTTGGGAAGATGCTGTCGGGGGGTCGGGCATGCAACGTTTCTTCCTTTTCTTGTATTTGTGTTAGATTTAGTTGCCTATTTGCTTCTTTTGTTCCTTTGAGCTCATTTAATCCAGAAAATACAAAAGGAAGACAAAAGCACACTTTTTCCAACATTAGTACTAAAAAAGGGTTAGTTTTATGCCACAATTGATGTAATTTATATGTTGCATTATGCACATCAAAGTCCAAATCAGGATCGTTCAAGGCTATTTAGATCAGATTATGCTGGAAGAGGAAGAGGAAGATTCAGCGGACAAATCCGTTGTTATAACTGTCAAAAATTAGGACATACGGCACGTTTTTTCAGAAAAGAAAAGAGAAGAAAATGATAAAAGTAATAATGTTCTCTTGCATGAGGATGAAACGGATGAGGGAAACGCTGAGACCCTGTTCAAGATTTTCAACGTGGAAGAAGTAATAAAAGATGATTACTGGTATTTAGATAGTGGGTGTAGCAATCATATGACCGAAAATAAAAAACTGTTTACTACTTGATGTGTGTAAAATGCAACATATAAATTACATCAAATGAGGCATAAAACTAACCCTTTTTAAAGTACTAATGTTGGAAAAAGAGTGTTTTTGTCTTCCTTTTGTATTTTCAGGATGAAATGAGCTCAAATTCACAAAAGAAGCAAAAAAGACAGCTAAATCTAACATAAATACAAGAAAAGGAATAAAAGTGGATTGCCCGACCCCTCACGGCATCCTCCCAAGCAAGAATAGAGAAGTCAGAAGACTGAACACGCCCCGTGCTCAGCCAGCACGGGGCCGTGCCCAAGAAGCAGCAGAAAAGACAAACCTATAGAAGCTTCTATTGCCCACCACGGGGCCGTGTCTAGTGAGTACGGGGGCGTGGCGAAAGTACAGCAGGCGCATTAATTGTAATTGCGAATTACAATTAATGAAGAGAGATAGTGTCAGACGGGCACGGGGGCATGTCCAGCGGACACGGGGCCGTGCCCAGCCTTCTGTTCAGCCTATAAATAGGAGTGCTTGGCTTCATTTCAACTCATCTCTTGGCACACCACCTCTCTCACACTTCATCCACCACCCACCACCACCATAACACCATCATCCACCACCATCATCCATTGTCCATCATTGAGTGTGTGAATCGTCTCGGGATCCAAGATTGATCGTAAGAGTTCTTGACAATCAAGGCCATGTTTGCCTAAGTCTCTTACATCACTTGGTGAAGACAAGTGTTTAGTATAATACTTTTTATTTTTAATCTTTTGCACTTTTTATTTGGTTTTGTATTAATGACTTTAATAACTAGTTACTTATGTTGAAGGTGATCTTTCCTTATCGTATGTCCGTGGTGTCTTGGCATTATTTTACTGTCTATATAAAATAAAAGATTTTCACCATTCATATCTCCACGGTCTATATGGAGGTATGTTGGCTACCTGGTCGGGGGTTAAGGGAACGGTTTGGTAAGGGTCTTGCCCTTGTTCAGCGTTTAGAGGTCCTGCAAGGGACCTAGGTCAATTTTAGTAGGATCTCCTTCAATGCCCATAGGTATTGGATGGCGGGGATCCAAACTCTTTGACCCCCTCATAAGTTAACTACTATTAATACTATAACCCGGTTATTTAGGATTGTATCCCTGCTGACTCAGACTACTTAGCCGAGGGTAACGTCACCGCCAAAAGCGGGGCCTACCATAATTTGCATTAATAACTTAATTCATTATCTTTCAATAATCCGATCCTTTAGGATTGTATCCTTGCTGACTCAAACTACTGGGTTGAGGGTAACGTCGCCTTCAAAAGAGGGGCCTACTACAATAACTAAGATAATCTCTTAAACAAGTGCAAAAGTGCAAAAATAATCAAAGGTTATACTAATACACGAGTCGGATCCAAGTGATTCATCTTGTCTATCTGTTTTTATTTTTATTTTATTTTTCAGCAGTTAGTTAGTTTTTATTTTCTTAGTTTAAAAACCTTTTCTAACATTTTGATTTGATTAGACGTTGAGGATAAACCGGTACTAAAAGCTCTTGTGTCCTTGGACGACCTCGGTATCTTACCAACACTATACTACGTTCACGATGGGTGCACTTGCCCATATGTGTGTTTAGTGTTAGTAAATATCGTGTTTTATAAATTTAAAACTTGGCTAAAAGTGTAAAAAGGGCTTAAATATACATCAAAAATATATTACACTACACACGCATCAAGTTTTTGGCGCCGCTGCCGGGGACACAAGGATTTTAAGAAAGATAGGAATCAACGGCCTAATCATATTTTTATTTTTCTTTTTAATTTTTTTGGATTTTCTTAGTTTTTCAGCTTCTGCAGAGCTCAGCACAGGCCGTGCCTGGTCGGACACAGGTCATGCCCAGCATCGTTACTGGCAGTTTTTAGTTTTCCAAGTTACAGAAGGCTGAACACGGGGCCGTGTCGGTGCAACACGGGGTCGTGTCCAACTTTCCAGTAACCGGGATCTGGAAAACAATCACTGTAACTCCGACCACGGGCCGTGTTCGTTGAGCACGGGGCCGTGGTGAACCTTCTGACCAGCATTCTTTTATGTTTTTATTACAGGACTTGGAACCAGACGCCATCCTACGTAGTGTATGAGCTCCAGTTCTAATAAGGACATAAAAGAACCTCTAAAAGAACCCGAACGCTTTCTCAGAAAAAGATTAAAAACTAAAAACCAAGAGAAAGTTTCGGGGAATCCACCCATGGCGGACCAACGTACCCTCATGGAATATCTACGACCCACCGTAGGTAACCTAGGCGCCGCTATCAATGCACCGAATGTTGAAGCCAATAACTTCGAACTTCGGCCGCATTTGATACAAATGCTCCAAAACTCCGCAACCTTCCATGGGCTTGCGGACGAGGATCCCCATCTACATATTACTAATTTCTTAGAAATATGTGATACCTTTCGGATCAATGGAGCATCAAATGACGCCATCCGCCTCCGAATGTTTCCTTTTTCACTAAAAGACCGAGCGAAAGCTTGGCTCAACGCCCTCCCAGCTGGATCGGTAAACACCTGGGATGAACTAGCCCAAAAATTTCTATATAAGTATTTCCCTCCCGCTAAAACGGCTAAATTAATGACTGAAATTAATACATATTCACAAGAGGACGGGGAATCCTTATATGAAACTTGGGAAAGGTTCAAGGAACTATTACGCAAGTGTCCACATCATGGCCTTGCGATATGGCAACAAGTATCCACTTTCTATAATGGATTGTTGCCACACACAAGGCAGACACTTGACTCTAGCTCCGGGGGACTTTTAGGTAATCGCCGCCCGCATGAAATATATAACCAAATTGAGGAAATTGCTCAAACCAATTTTCAGTGGCACACTCCCCGAGGCAATAAATCTATTGCCCCGGGCGCCTATAAGGTTGATGAAAGCACTTCTTTGCAAGCCCAAATCGAGGCCCTTTCTTCAAAAATAAAAAAAATTAGAAATGACAAAAACAGTCTCGGTTATGGCTTGTGAAGGGTGTGGTGGGCCACATGAAAATTGGAGTTGTATGAAAGAAACGGAAGATCAACAAGAGTCAGTAAGCTACATTGATAATAGACCTAGGCCGTCGGGTCCTCCAACGGGCACCTACAACCAAGGATGGCGAAGCCACCCAAACCTTGGTTGGAGAGAGCCCGGCAATAGTAGTAACCAACAAACCCAACGAACAAACTTTCAACAACCAAGAAACGAGTCACAAAATTTCACTCAACAAGGTGGACGAGAAAGGCTTGAAGATACTGTATCTCGCCTCATCTCCGACACTGAAAAGAAAAACTCGGAAAGGTTTCTACAATTAGAGTCAAATTTTAGAAATCAACAAGCTAGTATTCAAAACATAGAAAAACAATTAAATCAACTAGCTCAAAATTTTTCCGAGAGACCACAAGGTGCATTACTAAGCAATACCGAAACAAACCCAAAAGCGCAAGTTCATCTCATCACGTTACGAAACCGCACCGTGGGGCCTGCGGAGGCGCCACCGCCAACAAAAGAAATTATACCCCCGCCTCTACAGGAAAAGAACTCCCCTCCGTCATCAGAGCCTGCCAAGGCTCCTCGAGTTCCGTACCTCGGTAGGTTAATTCGTCAAAAGACCAATGAGCAATTCGCAAAATTCGAAAGTCTGTTAAAACAATTGCATGTCAATATTCCTTTTATTGATGTCCTAACCCAAATGCCCAAATACTCTAAGTTCATGAGGGACTTCCTCACTCATAAAAATAAAATTGAAACTTTGCAATTAGTTAACTTAGGCGAAGAATGCTCTGCTCTCGTACTCAACAAACTTCCCCAAAAGAAAATCGATCCCGGAAGCTTCACGATTCCCTGCTCAATCGGGGATTCCCCCGTTCGTAATGCACTAGCCGATCTTGGGGCTAGCATTAACCTCATGCCCTCATCAATGTTTAAAAGACTCGGCCTAGGAACAACGAGTCCTACAAAAATGAGCATACAACTTGCGGATCGATCCGTCAAATTCCCGCAAGGTGTCATCGAAAATGTCCTGGTAAAGGTAAGCAAATTCGTCTATCCGGCCGACTTTGTCATACTCGATATGGAGGAAGACACCGAGGTCCCCCTCATACTAGGGATACCATTTCTTGCCACCGCACAAGCAGTGGTAGATATGAATGATGGAACGCTCACCTTGAGGTACGGGGATGATGAAGTAAGATTCGGAGTTGGGAAGAGAATAAAAGACGACGACCCGGTCAACTACATGAAGGTTATTGATTCAAGTTTGGATGCGGCTCTCCGACGGTGTAACATGGGATGCCAAACATCCCACTCAGAAAACATATAACCTCACATTGGGTCTAGCCAAGGACTCTTATAAACGTGGCGCACCACGGAGGCATTCCGCGGAACTATCCTTAGTTTAGTTTAATCTTTTAGTTTTATTTTGCAGGAATAAGACACACTCATGGTGGTAAAGGATGAAAAGGGAAACGATAAAAATGGCCCCATGCACAAGAACAAGGCAACCCGACATAAATTTCTCCATTACAGAAGGCTCAACACGGGCCGTGTCCAACCAACACGGCCCCGTGCTGAACCCCCTGCAGAAAATGCCCAGTTCAGGTAACTGGACACGGGCCGTGTTCACCAGACACGCCCCCGTGTCCAGGCTTCTGTCTCATTTCTTTAATTTTTGTTACTGGCACCTGAACACGGGGCCGTGTCCGGTCCCCACGGGGCCGTGTCCAGACTGCCAGTAACATAAATCTTTGCTTCTTAACACCGTATTACACATCCAATCAACCTAAAAATTTATTTTTGGGACACATTGAGGACAATGTGTAATTTAAGTGTGGGGGGAAGCTAAAACCTTGAAATTTTGCAAGTCCTATTAACAAGCCTTACACAAAACTCTATTGGAGCCGCTAAACACCCCAAATTTTTTTTTTCAAAAATTTTCATTTTTTGATTTGTCTAAAGTTTAAGTTGGAATCCTAAGATTAATAAGGTTATATTTTTACAAATTTACAACTGAGAGCGTCGTGATAACAAGAACCAACATAAAAAAATTATGAAACGGCATGACAAGCTTAGTTAAAATTTGATTATATATACTTGATCACATAAAAATCCATTCCCACAAAAGTGAGTTTTGAGCCTTTATTGAGCATACAAAATTTACATCTTTTGACTAAATGCTCATTTTTCGTTTCTTGTGTGAATAGCCGCTTGGTTCTTACGACTCTAGAACTTGCCACGACGATTCATTCCCGATCCTTACCAACTTAAACCCAAGTAAGTAAATGATGGAGGCATTAGGACTAACCCAATTTTTTTTTCTACACCATTATTTTTCTACACCATTATTTTTCATTTTTTTTTCTACACCATTATTTTTCATTTTTTTTTTCATTTTTTTCTACACCTTTGAGCCTAAACCTTTCATTTCTTTTCCCTAAAAACCCTTTCTACCCACCAAAAACCCTTTTTATTTTAACCCTTTATTTTAGTAACAAGCTCGGTTTTCGTGTGACAAAAAAAAAATGATGATGAAGTTAGAAATAAACAAACAAAGCTATCAAAACAAAAAGCTTGTTTGGAGAAATACTTCGAAATAAAAAGTCAATAAAATAAAGTGTTTTACGAAAACCGACGCTTTTTACGCCTTTTCGCCCTTTTACTAACCACTAACCCAACCACCCACCTTTAGCCCAAGCCTAACCCTTCACCCAAAAAGCACTCTTGATATTTACAAAGGTATAAAGTTAAAAAGGAGGAGGATTGATTGCTTGGCAAGCTTATGGTAGGAATAAGTTCCATGCCGCTCTCGAGTGATTCACTAAAAATACACCTTCGGCCAAGTGTTGAGTGATTCCCCGTGAGGTATGTGAACTTGTATATAAAGGAAATTTTAAAAAGGCATGCTATGCCCAAATAAGTAATTTCTCTTATGAAACGTTCTAAATAAATCATAACGAATAGGATTGTAAATAAATAAAAATAAAACCCAAAAAGATCTTGGATTCCCGACACTCTATGACAAGCCAAAAACCTTCTCTTCTACCCATTCCATTTGGGAGTGTAAGCCACATATTAAAGAGTTTTGCTTGAGGACAAGCAAAAGTTCAAGTGTGGGGGTATTTGATGTGTGTAAAATGCAACATATAAATTACATCAAATGAGGCATAAAACTAACCCTTTTTAAAGTACTAATGTTGGAAAAATAGTGTTTTTGTCTTCCTTTTGTATTTTCAGGATGAAATGAGCTCAAATTCACAAAAGAAGCAAAAAGACAGCTAAATCTAATATAAATACAAGAAAAGGAATAAAAGTGGATTGCCCGACCCCTCACGGCATCCTCCCAAGCAAGAATAGAGAAGTCAGAAGACTGAACACACCCCGTGCTCAGCCAGCACGGGGCCGTGCCCAAGAAGCAGCAGAAAAGACAAACCTATAGAAGCTTCTATTGCCCACCACGGGGCCGTGTCCAGTGAGCACGGGGGCGTGGCGAAAGTACAGCAGGCGCATTAAATGTAATTGCGAATTACAATTAATGAAGAGACATAGTGTCAGACGGGCACGGGGGCGTGTCTAGCGGACACGGGGCCGTGCCCAGCCTTCTGTTCAGCCTATAAATAGGAGTGCTTGGCTTCATTTCAATTCATCCCTTGGCACACCACCTCTCTCACACTTCATCCACCACCCACCACCACCATAACACCATCATCCACCACCATCATCCATTGTCCATCATAGAGTGTGTGAGTCTTCTTGGGATCCAAGATTGATCGTAAGAGTTCTTGACAATCAAGGCCATGTTTGCCTAAGTCTCTTACATCACTTGGTGAAGACAAGTGTTTAGTATAATACTTTTTATTTTTAATCTTTTGCACTTTTTATTTGGTTTTGTATTAATGACTTTAATAACTAGTTACTTATGTTGAAGGTGATCTTTCCTTATCGTTTGTCCGTGGTGTCTTGGCATTATTTTACTGTCTATATAAAATAAAAGATTTTCACCATTCATATCTCCACGGTCTATATGGAGGTATGTTGGCTACCTGGTCGGGGGTTAAGGGAACGGTTTGGTAAGGGTCTTGCCCTTGTTCAGCGTTTAGAGGTCCTGCAAGGGACCTGGGTCAATTTTAGTAGGATCTCCTTCAATGCCCATAGGTATTGGATGGCGGGGATCCAAACTCTTTGACCCCCTCATAAGTTAACTACTATTAATACTATAACCCGGCTATTTAGGACTGTATCCCTGCTGACTCAGACTACTTAGCCGAGGGTAACGTCACCGCCAAAAGCGGGGCCTACCATAATTTGCATTAATAACTTAATTCATTATCTTTCAATAATCCGACCCTTTAGGATTGTATCCTTGCTGACTCAAACTACTGGGTTGAGGGTAACGTCGCCTTCAAAAGAGGGGCCTACTACAATAACTAAGATAATCTCTTAAACAAGTGCAAAAGTGCAAAAATAATCAAAGGTTTTACTAATACACGAGTCGGATCCAAGTGATTCATCTTGTCTATCTGTTTTTATTTTTATTTTATTTTTCAGCATTTAGTTAGTTTTTATTTTCTTAGTTTAAAAACCTTTTCTAACATTTTGATTTGATTAGACGTTGAGGATAAACCGGTACTAAAAGCTCTTGTGTCCTTGGACGACCTCGGTATCTTACCAACACTATACTACGTTCACGATGGGTGCACTTGCCCATATGTGTGTTTAGTGTTAGTAAATATCGTGTTTTATAAATTTAAAACTTGGCTAAAAGTGTAAAAAGGGCTTAAATATACATCAAAAATATATTACACTACACACGCATCACTACTCTAAATGAATCTTAAAAGAGAAAGGTAAGAACTGGAGACAACAAGAGACTCAAAGTTCTGGGAAGTGGCAATGTAGCCATCAAGGAGAGAGGGGTAGAAAAAAGGGTACCCAATGTTTTTTACGTTGAAGGTCTAAAGCACAATCTCTTAAGTGTGGGACAACTTGTACAAAAAGGATATGAAGTGAACTTTCATAACCATGAATGTGTTATCAAAGATCCAACAGGGATGTATATGGGAACTGTCAAGATGACTGGAAGCAAAATGTTTCCGTTAAACCTGAATTATGATGTGACTCCACGTGTCTGCAATGTGATGACACAAGATGTATCGGTGCTATGGCATCGACGATATAGCCATATAAACTTTGAAACTCTGCATAACATGGGAACAAAAGGAGTTGTAAAAGGATTACCGAAAACAACTTCCAAATCACCCCAAAGTATCTGTGAAGGATGTATGTTTGGAAAACATGCCAGAAAATCATTTCCGAAGCAAACTACATGGCATGCAATCAAACCACTGCAACTCGTACACTCTGACATATGTGGTCCCATGAGAACTTTATCGATTGGCGGGTGTAGATACTTCATCACTTTCATAGATGACTACTCAAGGAAAACATGGGTTTACTTCTTAAAATTGAAGTCTGATGCTCTGACACAGTTCAAGATATTCTAAAGGTTAGTATAAAATCAAGTAGATTTCAAAATAAAAGGAATACGTATAGATATAGGAGGAGAATACTTCAGTCATGAATTTCAAAACTTCCTTAAAGAAAATGGGATTCGTCATCAACTCACTACAAGCTATACTCCCCAACAGAATGAGGTGGCTGAACGAAAAAATAGAACTCTCATGGAATTAAGCAGAAGCATGTTAAAAATGAAAAGGTTATCACACTCTTACTAGGCAGAAGTTGTAGCATGTGCAGCATACCTTTTGAACCGAGCCACAACTAAAGGTGTACAAAATGTGACTCCTCAAGAATCATGGAGTGGAAGAAAACCAAATCTAGTACATCTAAGAATCTTTGGAAGTGTAGCATATGCTCACATACCAAAGCAACACCGTGGTAAGTTAGATGATAAAACGAAGAAAACAATCTTAATTGGCTATAGTGAAAACAGCAAGGCTTACAAACTTTACAATCCAGTGAAAAATAAAACCATCATTAGTAGAGATGTTATTTTTGATGAAAGCCAAGACTGGGAAGGAATTGAGACAAATGAGAAAGGATCAAGTATTCAACTGAATTATCTAGATGATCTCGACCAAGAGAAGGAAACTGCTAATCACAATAATGACTCTGTTTCAGAAGATAATGATCAAGATGGAAACCAGTTCAGCGATGGAGAGACAGGAACATAGAACAATAACCGAGAAGATGAAGATTCATCATTTTCATCAGAAAATGATGAATTAAGAACAAGAAACATCTCGGATGTATATGCAGACTCACAACCACTTTCGAAAGAACAAGTTAATGAATTATATAGGAATCACTTCATGACCAATGATACAGCAAACTTTGTACTATATGCTGATGCAGATCCTACCACATATGGTGAGGCCCATAAAGATAGCAAGTGGAGAGAAGCTACAGACAAGGAAATGGAATCAATTCAAAGAAACGAAACTTGGGAACTGGTGGATCCTCCAACAGATCAAAAACCTATCGGTGTCAAGTGGATCTTTAAAACGAAGTAAGATGAGCACGGAAATGTGAGTAAGTACAAAGCACGATTAGTAGCAAAAGGTTTTAATCAAAAAATATGGCATTGATTACCAGGATGTCTTTGCACCCATAATAAGGTTTGATACTGTTAGACTGGTTTTAGCTTTAACTGCACGTAACAATTGGAATTTACATCAAATGGATGTAAAAACGGCATTCTTAAATGGCAATCTAAATGAACAAGTATAACTTGAGCAACCAGAGGGATACATTAAAACAGGAGAAGAACGAAAGGCGTGTCATCTCAAGAAGGCTCTATATGGTTTAAAACAGGCCCCAAGGGCGTGGTACAGCAGAATAGATGGATTGTTTAGATCAAATGGTTTTAAGAAATATGTGTATGAACATACATTGTTTATAAAGAACACAAAAGATTCAAGGATGGTGATCTGCCTATATGTAGATGATCTTATTATAGCTACTCGCTAAGTATGATAAATCAGCTAAAGGGTTCAATGAAGAAAGAATTCGAAATGACAGACCTAGGAGTTCTACATTATTTTCTAGGTATGGAGGTCAGATACGAGAATGGAAACATCTCGTTATCACAACAAAATATGCAAAGAGTCTGCTCGAAAAGTTTAAAATGGAGAATTGTAATACAATCTCAACTCCTATGGAATATGGGCAACGATTATCCAAAGACGATCCAGAAGATGAAGTGGACCAAAATCTGTATAGGAGCCTATTCGGATGCCTTATGTATCTAATGAATACACGACCTGATATCATGTTTGCTGTTAGCAAAATAAGCCGATTTATGGAAAGACCAAAGAAAAGTCACTGGGAAGCCGGGAAAAGAATTTTAAGATATATAAGAGGAACGATAAACCATGGAATCATTTATTCTAAAGGAAGTAAAGGGAAACTGGTAGGTTTCAGCGACAGTGACTATGCTGGAAATATTGATGATAGTAAAAGTACCTCAGGGTATGTATTTCATTTAGGGTTCGGAGCAATTGCATGGCAATCTAAAAAACTAAAGGTAGTCGCATTATCGTCAACCGAAGCTGAATACATAGCATTATCAATGACTGGCTGTCAGGCACTTTGGTTAAAGGGAATACTAAATGAACTTCAAATGAACATCGACTGTCTTCCAACGATTTTCTATGATAATAAATCAACAATCTGTTTGGCCAAAGATCCTGTTTATCATGGGAAAAGGTAAACATATCAGGGTCAAATATCATTTTATTCGAGATCTCATCAAGAATGATGAAGCTGAAGTCAGTTTCTGCCCAACAAAAGATCAAATTGCAGATATCCTAACTAAAGCGCTGCAACCAAAGGATTTCAATCGCATCAAAGAACTTCTGCATGTAACTCCAATCTAGCTTACGGGAGGGTATTAGAAGGGATATAAGCTAGATATGATAATTAGTATAATATGATTATTATGTAACGTTAGTGTAATTATTTTTAGTTATCATAAGTAGGGACGGTTACTCATTCTATCGTCGAGTATATATGCATTTTCTGTATTAACATTACATTTTACCAATTCTAATTCAAGAACATCATTATCTCTTACGTTTTCAACCCTAATCTGAATCTTAATCTCAATCTCAATCTCAATAAGAAACATATATCAGAAACTTCAGTTCAGTTGTGGCTGAACCAACTCTAGCATTTGGCTTATGAAACAGAAGATGTGCTTTATGATTTGGCAACTAAAGCTATGAGGCGCCAATTGAATAAAGAAAATTATGCCAACGCCAGCACGAGTAAGATATCGAAATTCATTCTAACTAAATTTCTTGCTTTTAAATATGGTAAGAAGATGAGTTCCAAGCTAGAATCGATTACAACCAAATGACGTGAACTAGTTGAGGAGAAAAACTTTTAAGGTTTGAATGATAATGTAAAAAGGCCAACCAGAGCTAGTAAACGGTTAGAGGAAACTTCATTGGTTGATGATTATTTATTAAAAATAAACAATGCACACATGTTAGTAAATTAACCCAAATCACATTAGTCATACAACACGAGACAGAACTCCAACGAACTGAGTCAGGCAGAGCCTTGACATGCGTTACGGAGCCCTAGATCAATCAGGTAGGGTAACGAATACATGATCGGGGGTTAAAATACTTACAACGAGGCAGAGCTTCGCGTTTTAAGGGTATTATACCCCTTAATATTGCACAATAACTTTGAGAGAGAAAAGAAATTTTGAACGATGAACAACTGAGGCCTTTGGTCCCTTTTATAGGTTGGAATAGGGGCGGCTCGCGCCCCGCGAGTCCCCACCCATTCTCCTTTGCGGCCGGCGAGCCATCTAGACTAGGGTTTAGGCTTGGCGACTCAACGCCTAGCTTCACCACATTATTGGACACGTGGCTCAAAGGGGTTCCGCCATCTGACCCTTAGTCGTGCCCCGCGACTCGCCTGGTGAGCCAAGTCGCAGCCCGCGAGTGGCCAATAATATTTGTTTTATTTTATTTTTAATAGTATAAGGGTTATTCGGGTTCGTTTATCGCATACAGGGTGTATTTAGGAGCGTTTAGGGTGATTTTCGTGGGTTGTTATAAGGTTAGACCCTCGGTGTCCCCGAAAATCAAAGATAGTACGAAGGGTGGGCATGACAATGTTAAGGGTAGGGTAGAAGATTACAACAAAATTTTGCGGAGTCTTTGTATGTTTATCGGCAACAGGGATGTGCAACTAGTAATCGACAAGATGAAAGACCGGGACGACCATTTGCCTGACTACACTTTCAAATATATCGTGGAGAACGGGGAGCTATGTCACATGTTCTGGGCGGACGAAACTACTAAGCCCAACAACCAAGTGTTTGGAGATGTTGTTGCGCTCGATGCCACATACCAAACGAACAGGTACTTATACTCGCCCTTTTATAGTACTTCAGCATTTTATTTTTGTCATAAATCTGTTTTGTTTTTTAATTTTACAAACTCACAAAATCTGAAAATGACCCCTAAATTTATTCGCATCTACAAGTATAATCTTGTTTTTGTCCCCTTTACTGGGTTGGACAACAACAAACGGTGCGCGACTTTTGGAGCTGCACTTTTGTTCTGCGGGACCATAGCGGCTTACAATTGGTTGCTATCGTCATTTCTTGAAGCGCACAAAAAGCAGCCTACTCTTATGCTAACTGACCAAGACCCGTCTGTTAGGGAAGCTATTTGTGCGGTTTTTACGGGGTCTCTTCATTGAATGTGCATGTGGCATATAATGAAGAAACTGCCCTCAAAGGTAAGATTCTCATCGGAAAACTTGACGTATAAATGACTTTGCATAAAATATGTCTGGGACATTTTTACAATGATTGTTTTCGGACGTTTTTTTTTTTCATACACGTGATCCCCTTTTTTATCTTTAGATTGCATGTGATGTCGATGACCAGAACGAAGTCAGAGCATCATTGCATAACCTTTTTATCAAGATATACAAAGTAAACCATCTGGATAAGATGTCTGACGTTGTGGACAATTTTACAGTAAATATTTTTTTTTACTGTGTACCATTGTGTACCCATATTTTTATTTTTTTCGGTAATTTCTGTGTATTTTTTAATGCGTATGGGTATTGTTCTCTTCCCCCCCCCCCCCCCCCCCCCCGCGCCGTGTGCAGGTGAAAGTTGACACAGCAAACGACTCTACAACATGTTCTTGCAACTTGTGGACCCGTATTGGATATCTCTGTCGTCACATATTCTGTGTTTTTTGGCACGTGAAGGTGGATGAAATACCGGTGAAGTACATTATCAGACGTTCGACCCGTCATGTGCTTCCAAATTCAGTTTTCCGTGTTGAAGACAGGTATGGAGTTGATCTGCCCCCCCCCCCCACCTTGCATTGAGCAGGTACCACCTGGTTGAATGTTTCACCGTGGTACCGGAGGAGATTGTTGGTGACGGTGCCGCGATAGGCGTTTTTTTTAGAAACTAAAGGCCATAAAGAAAGAAATTGTTGACGATCGCCATCGCAAAGGGAATGTGCACACGGCGGATAAAGAGGATATGGGTAGCATGTTGGGAGCTATCGTGGAAGTTGATGTTCCTTGCTCGAATCCCCGGGTCCTGCGTAGCAAAGGGCGTGGGACTAACAACCATGCAGTTAGACTAGGAACGACGACTGTCCAAGTTCACAAGAAGCATCCCCGACTCTGCAAGACCTGCTATCAGTATGTAAGTATGTAACTGGTCACGACTCGTGAAACTGTCCAGAAAAGCGGAAGCAAGCAGAACCTTAGTGAAGGGGTTTGGTATGGGTGGTGTGTGGTGTTGGCCTTTTTTTTGCGTCTTGGTGGTGTTGGTGTTGGCGTTGGTCTTATCCCCGCTGAATGTTTTTTAAATGAACGATGTGTTTTTGGGTCTTTTCTTTTTTCTGAAATGTTTTTTTGTTAATGTCCTTTTATGTTGATGTGTTTATGGCACTGTCTAGTAACGCACTCTCTAGTAATGTTAAATGCTTTTATCTTTTTATTGTCTATCGCAAAAATGACAATGGTTTCTATGTTTGGTCCCCCACGTTTTCCTACATGTGTTATGTAAATGAACGACTATAGATAATGTGTGAAAAAATAGTGCAGTCATTATGTGTGGGGGCGTAAAAAATTTGCAGGGGAAAAAAACATCACGTAAAAAAATTAAACAAATAAATAAAACGTTGACTGTTTTTGGCTAACTGTTATTTAAAAAATAATTTTTTTACAAAGCATGTAAAAAAGTTGTAGCGTATAGCTTTTACGCGTAGCGTAAAGCCATTAAAAAACTTTTGTTTTTACGGGCTATTTAAAGGTTAGCTTTTTTTCTAATATTTACATGTTGATCTAAAAACTTTTTTTATGGTTAGTTTTTATAGGTTTGTGAACAAATTTACGCATGCGGTTTTGAGTATAAATTAGTTTTTATGTAGTATTTTTTTTTATTTAAACTATTTTGCTTAGAGATTTCTACGTAACATCTTAAACCGCGTGTAAAAGAAGTTCAAGGAGGTAGTTACGGTAAGTGTAGACTTTTAAAATAGTAATTTTATGAGTGGGTTTTTATATTTTTATTTTAAAACAATGGATGTAAAAAAACATTTTAACATGAATGTAAAAAAGTTTTAGCGTATACCTTTTACGTTTAGCGTAAAGCTTTAAAAAAAAAACCTGTTTTTAGGAGTTTGTTTTAGTGAAAAAAAAATTTCGGATGGTCTATAGGTTTTCACCGAAGTAATTTATGCATGTGGTTTGAGTTTAAAGTTTTATTTTTAACATTTGACGTAAAAAAAAAAATTCTATAGGTAACACATGCAGGTTGAATTTAAAGGATTTTTTTACGATGAATTTTTTATGTAGACTTTTTTACGTAGTGATTTTTTCGTAAAATCCTTAACCACCGGAAAAAATCATAGAATAGGTATTTACGGTTAGTGTAGACTTTTAATATAGCTTTTACGCGTAGGTTAAAGGTTTGTGTTTTTTTAATTTTAATTAATCTATGTAAAAAAAACATTTTTTACATGGATGTTAAAAAAATACAAAACAAAAAACTTAAAAACAAGTTTTTTAAAGGTTTACGCTACACTAAAATGTAAATAGGTTTTTACGGGTGGTTATAGGTTCCGAAAAACTCTACATAAAATAACTTCGGGAAGAGTATTTTATGGTTTATCATAGAAATTTGATATAGTTTTTACGCGCGAGTTAGAAGGTTTGTATTTTTTTTTTTTAACAATTGACGTAAAAAAACAATTTTCACATGGATGTATAAAAGTTTTAGCGTATAGTTTTTTACATTTATCGTAAAGCTTAAAAGAAGTTACCTTTTACAGGTTTAGTTTAATGCTTCTACTTTTTTTTCAATTTTAAGAGTTGGCGTAAAAAGTTTTTTACATGGATGTTAAAAACTTCTTATTGTATAGTTTTTACGTGTAGCGTAAAGCTGTAAAAAAAATTTACTATTTTGTTTAAACTTTTGTTTTTTATTTTTTTAATTTTTACATTTTATGCAAAAAAAAATATACGGGTGGTTTCTAGGTTTATGAAGAAAGTAACGCATGCGGTTTGAGTATAAACCCTTTTAAACAACCCCTAAAGAAAGCTTTACGTGTATTGTAAAGCTATAAAGAAAACTCTTTTTTTACATACATGTATTTTTTAAATGCTTCAGATTTTTTTTTAAATTTAACATTTTGGTGTAAAAATAATTTTACGGGTGGTCATAAGTTTCCCGAAAACATTACCAAAAAAATAAAAATAAAAAAAGTTCGAGAATATGCAGCGTAAACCTTTCAAAACGTTTTTTTACATGTAGCGTAAACCTTCCAAAACTTTTTTTACGTTTAGCGTAAAAAGTTTTATTGTATAGGTTTTACATGCATGTAAAAAATTTTATTTGTATAGGTTTTACATGTAGCGTAAACCTTTCAAAACGTTTTTTACGAGTTTGTTTAAAAGGTTGATTTTTTTTTTATATTTAACATTTGGAGTAAAAAGGTTTTTACGCACGCGGTTGGAGTTTAAACTTTTTTTAAACAATCCGTATAAAAAGATTTACGTGTACCGTAAAGCTTTAATAAAACTTATTTATTACGTGATTTTGTTTTATACTTGTATTTTTTTAAATTTTAATATTTGGTGTAAAAAAACTTTTTACGGGTGGTTATGGGTTTCCGAAATATAGGTTTTTCGTGGTTTGTTTATGCTTATTTTACGGTTAGGGTTGACTTTTAATATAGGTTTTACACGTGGGTTAAAAGGTCTGTATTTTTCTAATTTTTAAACAATTGATGTAAAAAAATAATTAAAAAATGACTTTTTCACCCAAGTAAAAAAAATTTTACTGTATACTTTTTACGTGCAGCGTAAACCTTTTAAAGAAAATTTGTTTTACGTGTTTTTTTAAAGGTTTGTATTTTTTTTTAATTTTAACATTTGTTGTAAAAAGTTTCTTTTACGGATGGTTTACAGGTTTCTTAAGTTTTTTTACGAACGTGGGTTGAGTATAAGGTTTTTTAAACAACCCTTAAAAAAAGCTTTACGTGTAGCGTAAAGCTCTAAAAAACTTAATTTTTTACGTGGTTTGTTTAAGTTTTTTTTAACACTTGGTGTACAAAGCTTTTTTACGGGTGGGTATAGAGTCAGGAAAACTCTACATAAAAGAAGTTCGAGAATTGGTATTTTTACGCCTAGGGTTGACTTTTAATATATTTTTTACGCGTGGAGGTAAAAGGTCTGTATTTTTTTTTTTAAATTTAAACAATTAATGTAAAAAATAAAGAAAAAAAAACATTTTTCTTCTATGTAAAAAAAAAAAAACTTTTTTTACGGGTTTGCGTTAAATATTGTATCTTGTTTTAATTTTGACATTTGGCGTAAAAAAAATTTACGGGTCTTCTTTTAAGTTCCTGAAAGAAATTTTACACATGCGGTTTTGAGTACAAACTTTCAAAACAACCCGTAGTAAAATGTAGGTCCCTCTCGGAGGATGAGGTTAAACCTTAACCTTGTTATACTAACCCACTAGCAAGTGCGGAATCCAAGCTAGTGAGCAAACCGGGATGAAACAAGCACAAACACAAACACACAAAGATTCACCGATTAACACTACTTGTATTAATGCGAATGAAAGGTTCCAGTTACAAGCACAATGTTTACAAATCAGTTTTGCAAACTCTCAAAGTGTGTGTGTTCTCTCTTGACAGAATGCTCTCTAAGTCTCTCTATCTCTCGGTGTGCATCTACCTCTGTCTAACACACTGCATGGGTATATATATACCCAGATCTGGTCGAAGGATCATGCAGATTGACCGAAAGATCATCTGTCGATCACTAAGCCATCGAAGGATCCACATATACTTCGAAGGATTGCATATCCTTCGAAGTCCAACAGTATCCTTCGTGGCCTATCTTTCGAGGTCATCGAAGGATGAAAGCTATCCTTCGATTGTCCAACCTTCGACACAGAACATTAACAACCATAATACAACTGTTTGTCCAAGTCAAACCAGGAGGACGGTTTACTTGGTCAAACTTTCATGACTAACAAGGACATCGTTTACATCGTGACTGAATACAGACAAAGTACAGACACAAGTGCACCAACAAACTCCCCCTTGGCTGTAGCTTTGTCTCGATCTTCGGTGAGTGCAGATTTGACTCGATCTTGATCATCGTTGATCTTCATGTCTTCAAGACTCTGATGTCCTTTCAAGTCTTCAAAGTCGGAGGATCTTTAAAGTCTTCACGTCTTGAAAGTAGAGAGTGTATCAACAAACTACCCGTATCATGTAGGAAGTGTGTTGACAAACTCCCCCTTAACATAAGCTCCCCCTTGAGTTATGCTCGTGAATGACTTGATCTTCAAAGCTTAAGATCCTTGTGGTGTTGATGATGGTCAGCGGCAACTCGAACATCTTCATCTTTTGAGTGCCTTCACGTCGTGTCTTCATTCCGAAGCTTGTCGTCGACTATGTTCTCCTTGCCTTTAGAATCTGCACATGCAAGAAATCTAAATGCGTAATGAGAACAACTGCTTGGAATAGTTAACATAAACAACTAACACACGTATGACCATGTTTCAATCAAACACCGTCCGACAGTTTGAAAGTTTAATAAATTTGTCAATTTTAAATTCTAACTTTCAAAATTTGCAAATTTCGACCGTTTATGAAGATTTAGTCAATTCGGTTTTCAGTCAGGTTTCAGGTAACGAAGACTCGAGCTCCAACATCGTACGATCGAAAATAAAATAGAAATAAAATCTTTTTGACTTTTATAAAGTTTATATTAAAACATGCCTAAAATCTTTTTGGTATTTTTGACATTTCAAATGTAAAGACTGAAAGCAGTAAATAAATATATACAGACATTCTTTTTGCGAGTTTCGAGGGTAAGAGAATCATATCAGTGTACGGTCATGCCAAAACGCTCCTGTTGTTCAATTAATTAACATTAAGATAAGCATCCTATAACAATTATCGGTATTGTTGTCCACTTAAGCTCAACTTATCAGATGTAATCATGGCGAGGGGATACGTTAAGGTATGATTTATACTTACCGACCGGTGTTCATCCACATCACGACACATTCCCGTATCAAGGTATGCACGAGAGTTCATCTTACCGGTGAGTATACCGATTATCATCTGTTTGACCGTATATGATGTGAGATTCTCACTTATTTTGATTTGAAAACAAGCCCTATGTGATAGAATCACTTATTGATGAGGAACTTGATTTTCATATGCATGAGGGCACAGGAGCAAGTCCGTGAACAGGTCAGTACTTTCGTACAGCAGAGAGACGAACTTGACTCCCGGATAAATGTGATATTTTATCACTTATTTGATATGGACATGTGATTGTTTATCACTTATTGAGGTCGAATGCAGTATGTAATATGTACACGTATGTATAGTATCATGGAAGATCTAGACTTGCGTCCCCATTATTTTTCGGCAAAAGATACAACCATGATACCCAGATGATAAGCAGCATAAAGACCGAATATCTCAGAACCTCGGCAATCTATCGAACGAAATTTCGGTACTAAGACCATATGCCAATGAATGGTTCCCACCTGGTCTTCAGTCTATTTAAGATTTATATCACCCTGCACACTTTAAGATGATTGTGAGCCTACCGATACATCTTATATAGAGCTGCTTATCGTTTTTCATTTAAGGTTAAAAGAGGTTTGGATAGACCACTGATGTACTATCATTTTCTCTTTTGCTCGCCAGGAAACTCATTTTTGTTTTTCTATTGTTTTTGTGTTTTTGAAATTTTTCGATGTTTTTGGATTTTCAGATTTTTTTTTTTTGGATTTACTCCCCCTAAAATCAACAAACTAAGATAAATTTAAAACACAAAGATATTTACAAAAATGATTTTCCTATGTTGGTTTACTCTTGCTTGACCTTAATGCCGTTTACCAATAATAAAAAGTCAAATCTTGGTTTGTCAAAAGCTTTGGTAAAAAGGTCGGCACGTTGGTCATCGGTGTGGACCTTAACAACATCGATTAGCCTTTTCTCAAAGCAATCACGTATGAAGTGATATTTGATGTCGATGTGTTTGGTCTTTGAATGCTGCACAGGATTTCTAGTGATATCTAAAGCAGCAGAGTTATCAACGTAAATAGGAGTAGTTAGGAATTCAAAACCGTAGTCCCGCAATTGTTGTTGGATCCAAAGAACTTGGGAGCAGCAACTTGAGGCAGCAATGTATTCAGCTTCGCATGTTGATGTAGCGACGCATGTCTGCTTCTTGCACTGCCATGTGACTAGGCGATTTCCTAAAAACTGACATCCAGCCGTTGTGGATTTGCCGTCGATTTTGCATCCGCCAAAATCAGAATCACTGAAAGCTACCAATTCAAAGTTATCATCCCTAGGGTACCACAGACCGGTGTCAGGGTACGCCTTCAAATAACGAAAAATCCTTTTGACAGCTGCAAGATGTGAGGCCTTCGGATTAACTTGATATCTGGCAAGCAGGCACGTTGGGTACATTATGTCTGGCCTTGATGCTGTGAGGTACATAAGAGATCCGATCATTGCGCGGTAGTTTGAAGGACTAACAGCTTCACCCTTCAAATCTGGAGTAATTCCGTGATTAGTTGGCAATGGGGTACCAATGGGCGTTGCATCAGACATCTGGAACCGGCTCAAGATGTCGCCAACATATTTAGTCTGATGGATGAATATCCTAGACTCAGTTTGTTGTACTTGTAGGCCCAAAAAGAAAGTCATTTCCCCCATAGCACTCATCTCGAATTTATCCTGCATAATGCGCTCGAAATTCCTACACAAAACATCATTAGTAGAACCAAAAATAATATCATCAACATATACCTGTACCAGAAGAAGATCTCCATCTTGTTCTTTGATGAAAAGAGTACAGTCGATAAGACCTCTTCGAAAACCATTCTCCAGCAGATAATGTGATAAGGTTGCATACCAAGCTCGCGGTGCTTGATGAAGACCATGGAGAGCTTTGTTGAGCAACCAAACCCGATCGGGATGGATAGGATCTTCAAAACCTAGAGGCTGTTCGACATACACCTCTTCTTCAACCACACCATGTAAGAATGCACTTTTGACGTCCATCTGGTAAACCTTGAATCCTTTGAATGAGGCATAAGCCAGAAAGATCCGAATAGCTTCCAGACGTGCAACAGGTGCATAGACTTCGTTGTAGTCGATCCCTTCTATCTGACGAAAACCTTGAACGACTAAACGCGCTTTGTTTCGGATAACAACTCCGCGGTCATCCTTTTTGCATTTGAAAACCCAACGGGTACCAATCTTCTTGTATCCAGCAGGTTTCTCTACGAGTTTCCAGACACCCAGCTTCTGGAATTGTTGCAGCTCTTCCTGCATTGCTTCAACCCAAGAGTTATCTTTCAAGGCTTCTTTCCAAGTTCTTGATTCTTCCTGTGAAACATAACACGCGAAAGACCAATCGTTTTGTTGCCCGGATTCTCGAATAGCCGCATACAAGCCTGCATTGTTGTTGTTTCGCAACATGTTTCGTGTTTGAATGCCACTTTGCACATTTCCGATGATGTTTTGTTGAGGATGGGTATTATGAATCCTTGTTTCTGGATTATCTGGAACTGGAATATTTATACCCAGGTTGTTGAGATTGAGATCAACAACTAAATCAATGCCCGGAATTGACGAAGAGGATGATGCAGTTGCTTCAGCTGTTCTATGGGCATCCACTGGAGGAGTACCCTCTGAAGTACCATGAACTGCTGTCGGAGCTTCTTGATCTGCATCTAGAAATTCATCATCCTCTGAAGATTCGTTCAATTCAGCAGCATCGTGAAAATCCTCATTGTCGAGAGTATTATTGTTCACCGAAGATGGTTCGTGATTGACGAGAATTGGACGAACCACCGGTGAAACTGTTGCATTGTCACTCTTGGAAAACATCCTTGCCGCAGCACTTTCTTCAACGGCTTCAACATTGATCGAATTGAAAAAGTCATCGTACTCAAACATCCAAGGCTGACCAGGACATTTGACTGGCAAATTGTGCCTTTGTACTCTGACTTCAGACCATTCCTCGACCCTTTTAGTCTCTAGATTCCAGACTCGTAAGTTAGGGGTGGCATACCCAAGAAAGTATCCATCAATTGCTTTTTCCTCAAACTTTCCATTAGGATCGACGATTGTGCATGGAGCTCCAAACGGTTCAAGATAAGACAAATCTGGTTTCCGTTTTTGAAGAAGCTCAAAGCAGGTCTTGTTGTGTCTTTTGACTGTAAGGACTCGGTTCAATGTGTAACATGCAGAGGCCACAGCTTCAGTCCAGAATGGAATGGGCAACTGCGACTCTACCAACATTGTCCTAGCAGTCTCGATCAATGTGCGGTTCTTACGTTCAGCGACGCCATTCTGTTGAGGAGTATAAGCTGCACTAAACTCATGAAGAATACCCTTTGAAGTGCAAAACTCCGTCATGGCATGATTTTTGAATTCAGTACCATTGTCGCTACGTATCCGCCTAACCTTCAATTTATACAAATTCTCAATCTGAATGATCAAGTTTTTGATAATACCAAAGGTTTCACTCTTGTGTGCCATGAACGCTACCCAAGAAAATCTTGAATAATCATCAGTTATCACGAGGCAGTATTGATCACCCCGAATACTCTTGTGCTTGACAGGACCGAACAAATCCATGTGCAAACGTTCAAGAGGAACTGCCACCGTGTTGATCTTCTTTGTAGGGTGCTTCTTCTTTGTTTGCTTTCCTTTCTGGCACGAAACGCAGACGTCTTGAAGATGGAAATTTTTTAGAGGAACACCATTCACCAATTCATTTGAAACCAAATGATTCATTTTGCGTAAGTGAATGTGACCCATTCGTCTGTGCCAAGAGATAGTGTTCTTTTCTGTGGCTTTGGAAACGAAACAAGTTGCTTGTGCAGACGTAGTAATAGCTTGGCTCATATCAAGGACGTACAAATCATTTATCCTTGGAGCTGACAAGAGAATCCATTCTTTTGGAATTTTGAAGCCGGGCTTCAGCACATAACATCCATTAGCATCAAAGTGTACTGAGAACTGCTTGTCACAGATTTGAGAAACACTAAGAAGATTGTGATCAAGTTGTTGCACAAAGTTGATCTTGTCAAAGCTGACAATCCCGTTGGATATCATTCCTTCACCCGTAATATATCCACCTTTATCTCCAGCAAAAGCAACATAACCTCCTCTAATAGATTTGACGTCGTAGAGAAGCTTCATGTCGCCTGTCATGTGCCTGGATGCCCCACTATCAACAATCCAATGACTACTGATAGTTCCTCCTGGAACACCCTGCACATGAACTCAAATGAATTAGTTGGAGATGGGGACCCAAGCCATTGTGGTCTTGGGTCTTCCATTTTCATCAATGACAATAACTTCTTGTCTTTGATGGTTGGTGAATTGTGATGTTCCCCCTGATTCAGTAACCGATTTAGGTTTCCATGTCTGTTTTGTTTTACCAGTGTCTTTCTTTAAAATTTTAACTTCATGGTTGTCTGAAGTTTTTGAATTTTCTGGTTTTACAGAAACAGATGATTTGTTAACCACATCGGTTTTAATTGCCTTTTCAATTTTCTTGACCTGTTGGCGTTTCTGTTTCTTTTCCCTTTCTTTTACAAGGCGGGGATCTTGCTTTACAGAAACAGATTGTTTACGGCCAGTTTGGTCACGGGGAACATCAACTTTTCCTTTTTGTTTATGAAGATATGGACAATTTCGAATTATATGTCCAATTGTTCCACACTCAAAACATGATCTTCGTTCAACAAACCCCGAAGTATCATGTGATTGCTTAGCCGATGATGTTGAACTTTGTGAACCCGAGGTACTAGGCTTTGAACTGTTTTGTTCATTTCTTTTCAGAACAGTAGCTTTCTTGACAAAATCTAAGTTAGATTTATTTTCAAACGTTTCAATTTTGTCCGTTCCCGTCGATTTCACAAAGTTTACATTCTTGTTTTTCTTCTGATTCGGCTTCTTTTGAGTTTGAGCAGGTGATTTTGCTTTTGGCTTGGTGTGATTTTGCTGTTTCTGCACTGTTGGTAATTTCTTGTTGCCATATTGTTTTCGAATTTCGTCCTTTGGAATAGGAGGACACTGTGTAACTGTAACACGTGGTCCTGTCTTTCCCAAAAACTTACTAGTCGAATTCTCAAAGACTTTACTGATTAAGGATTGATTAACATTCTTAATAGGAAAATCTTTGTCTGAATAAATCTTATCATCACCAACAAGAGTGTACAGCAAGTTCACACTCTCCGACTCTTCTGCAGATGAGGACTTGATTGCAACAGTCTTAGCAGATTTTGCAGGAGGATCACATAGAATATGATTCTCAAGAGGTATGTCCTCATTTTTAACTACCGCATCAGACTTTGCTGAATCAGTATCATCAGATTCATCATCAGAAGAATCAGTATCCGCAATCACAACTGGAGGATCCTGATTCTGTTCAGCAGTTACAAATGTATCTGCTGACACATCTGAATCTGAGGATACTTCTTTCTGGTATCCGAGTCCTGCTGCAAACTCTTTCACATCTAGAGGCACAGATGGTTCAAAGAACACCCTGTCCTCCTCATCCGGCATGGCATCATAATTATGTCTCACTGGTGGTGGACAATTCTTATAGCCTATGCACGTGACGTCCCTTTTCTCCTTTTGCACCTCAATGATGTGATCCAACACATAGCTAGAACTCAAATAACTATCTAACTTGAGTTGGATTGCCTCACTTTCCGTTTTTACACAAGCCATTTCTTTTTGCATTGTCTCAAGACGAGAGATATACAAATTAATGTCAGTTTGTTTTCTGGAAACCATTTTAGTTAGTTCGGTTTTATCTTTCTTTAATTTTTCGATTACCGACTTAAATTCCTTTTCATGGTTTTCGTAAAACATGTTGGCTTCAGTGCATTTGGAAAGGTCCATAGTCAATTTCTGATTGTGGATAAAAGTCACATCATACTTTTCTTGCAAAGCTTCATGCTTACTTTGCAAGTCACACAGATTCTCATTCACTGTAGTATGTTTGTCTTGCAAGTCAAACAAACTAGCTTGTAAAGCATCATGTTTGCCTTGCAACTCAGGCATACTTTTCTCTAAATCAGCACATCTAGCATGCAATCTATCACATTCATCACAAGTAATAGCAGTGGGTTCATCGACACATACCTGACTTGATGAACCGTCGACATTAGCCATAAAGGCTGAATGGAGAGAAGACGAAGCATAAGCAGCTTAATCCACCAGAATAGATCTTCTTTGAGTTTCTGCTGCAGCTTCCTCCAAAAGCTCATCAATATTTGCATCGATTGCTGCATTTGATGTCTCACCCACATGATCATCGCCTGAACTGGATGATTCTTCATCAACACTCCTGCTGTACCCAGAAGAGTCTTCATCTTCAGAAGATTCACCACCACTGGCGGAAGATTCTCCACCACTGGTGTGAACTAACTCCTTCACAACTTGAGCAAAACATGCTGTTCCATCGGGAGCATCACCACCCAACTGGATTGACCAGTCACAACCTTCATCCACCTGAACCGCAAGTGCCCGGTTGGTTTGGTTGTTGACAGGCACCAATGTACGCTCATTGTTTCTGTTCTGGTTCTGCTGGTTGCCTTAGTTTCTGAAGGGGTTTTGGTTTCCGTGCTGTGCTGGCTTTGTACATTCCCTTTTAAAGTGACCCCGTTCACCACAGTTGAAGCACTTTACAGCCTGTTTATCGAACCCATACTTGGTGTCTCTCTTACTTTCCAAGCTGGTTCTGCCAGTACTTTCCATCCAATCCTTTGCCCTTCTCACAGCACTAGCAAAGGCCCACTTGATATCCATCAAGTCCATCTCTTCTTTATCAATCTGCCGATAATCTTCTTGTGTCAGATTAATGTTGCCAATCTGACCTTCTATTAACCCACAGTACGCGCTCACTACAGTGTTAAGCAGCTCCATGTGTTCCTTAGCTACTTCTACACTGACTTTAGAGAAGCTGGAAGTGTCGAGCTGTACTGTACTTGGCTTAGATTGCTGACCAGCAGATGATGTTCCTCCATAACATGCACGTTGTTGTTGAGCAGGAGGAGGAGGAGGTGGTTGTATTGGATTTCCATACATGTCTGTGGTGGGAGGTGGCTTAACAGGAACTTGCACTGGATTGCCATACATATCCATGCTTGTGACAAACGCTGTTTGTAGTGGAGCATGTGGACCTGTTCTTGCAGACGAAGTACTGGAAGTTCCATAATACATTTCTGGATTTTGTGGCAATGGAACTCTCTTCGCCTTTAAAGTTTCCTCCTGATCCTTGTTTTCCAAAAGCTGCATGAAGTCGTTGATATTTGTAGTTCTCAACACTCCGTTATACTTCAGGATTTCCAAGAAACTGCTCCATTGGGGAGGCAAAGCATCAGCAAACTTCTTCACCACTTCTGCTTGAGTTGTTGCTACACCAAAATTATTCAACTCAGTAAGCAAATGATAAAACCGGCTTGTCATGTCTCCCAAAGACTCCTTATCCATGCACGTGAAACAGTCGAATTCTTTCTTGAGAAGATCATGACGCAATTGGCGTGTTGCTTCATTCCCTACTCCTCTGGTTTTTAACCCGTCCCACAACTTCTTAGTTGTCTTGAAACTGACAAACTGGTGGTAGATATCCTTGCTCAACGCCTGAGTGAGAATGGCATATGCTTTCTTTTCCAGATCATACGTTTTCTTTTGATCTTCAAGAAGATCGGCAAACGTAGCAGTATCTGAAGCAGCAACTTCTATAGCTTGATCGAAATCTGTGGTGAAACGTATCCACAATTCGGTGTTTTGACCAAGAACGTATGTACGGAATCTATCAACCCAGCCAGGATATTCATTTAAATGCATCAACTTCGGAGGTCGATTCAAACTTCCGGTTTCACTTTCGCTCAATAAGATGCTTTGGATGCTCGGAGTTTGATTCGATACTAATGCCCATTGACTTGACGATATGGCATTTGCTTGTGAAGATGTAGACACCGGAGACTCGGCCCATGAAGGTGATAGACTTGTGCACGTGTACTTTCCACTATCTGGAGCTGGTGTACCCCACCATAAGGGAGTGGAACCTGAACTTGTATATTTTCCACTGTCTGGAGCCGGATTCCACCAATTCGGATTCATGATTGATAAGAAAAATAAATTCTAAATGAATATTCCGAAAGATCACACACAGCCGAAAGATCCCCTGTTCGAAAGATCTGAAAACACAAGTTTGTTAAGACTAAACAGATAACAATCGAAGGATCAACCCTTGTTCGAATGATCAACAGTGTTCGAAAGATCACTGTTGACTTTCGAGCAATGGTTTCGAAAGATTCACAATTTCGAAAGATTCACAATTTGAAAGATCCTTATCTTTCGAGATAAATCCTTATCTTTCGAATAAATATCCTTCGAATAGATTCCCGGATCGAAAGATAAGACTCTGACTTCGAAAGACTGGTCGAAAGATGCTTATCTATCGAGCTGTCTTTGAACGAAGGATGGTCTTTCGATGTCGAAGGATATCTTTCGATCACACTGACAAAACTGACACTGATGTGAAAGGTTGGTGAAAAGGTGATGGGTTGGTGAAGGTCAACTTTCGGCAAAAAGGATATGGCAGACCTTACCTTTCCTACCAACTTTGATTTTGAAATAAAATATGCCCAAAAAGGAAAACCTTATCCAGAAACCGGTCACCGGAATTATGACCGGAATTTGGCCGGAAATCACCAAGATACTTAACAACAAGTTTTAAGTTACCCAACCCGCTTTTTAACACACCCGGTTGGTTTGGAACACGTTTTTAAGCCAAGAAATCCAAGAAAATCACTAAAAACGGGAGCTAAACCAAGTGTCCAAACACACCAAGAACTTGAACAAACCCGGTTTTAAACAAGGTAAAGAGCCTTAGCTCTGATACCACTTGTAGGTCCCTCTCGGAGGATGAGGTTAAACCTTAACCTTGTTATACTAACCCACTAGCAAGTGCGGAATCCAAGCTAGTGAGCAAACCGGGATGAAACAAGCACAAACACAAACACACAAAGATTCACCGATTAACACTACTTGTATTAATGCGAATGAAAGGTTCCGGTTACAAGCACAATGTTTACAAATCAGTTTTGCAAACTCTCAAAGTGTGTGTGTTCTCTCTTGACAGAATGCTCTCTAAGTCTCTCTATCTCTCGGTGTGCATCTACCTCTGTCTAACACACTGCATGGGTATATATATACCCAGCCCAACAGATCTGGTCGAAGGATCATGCAGATTGACCGAAAGATCATCTGTCGATCACTAAGCCATCGAAGGATCCACATATACTTCGAAGGATTGCATATCCTTCGAAGTCCAACAGTATCCTTCGTGGCCTATCTTTCGAGGTCATCGAAGGATGAAAGCTATCCTTCGATTGTCCAACCTTCGACACAGAACATTAACAACCATAATACAACTGTTTGTCCAAGTCAAACCAGGAGGACGGTTTACTTGGTCAAACTTTCATGACTAACAAGGACATCGTTTACATCGTGACTGAATACAGACAAAGTACAGACACAAGTGCACCCACATAAAATTTCGAGAATAGGTATTTACGGTTACCATACAGTTTTTAACAAAGTTTTTTACGGTGTCTTAAAGGTTTCTATTTTATCTAAATTTTAAACATTCGATGTAGTTAGATTTTTTTTTCAGGAGCTTTTTGTTGTGCAAATCTTTTTACACCACCCCTTAAAAATTTTTAGAACTAGGATTTGAATCTCTGCGCGCTTCGCAGCGCATGCAAGCGGTCAAAATAATTACCGTGTTCCACATGTTTTGATTTGAAAACCAAATTTTGTTTTCTAAATGTCAACAAATTTATTATGACACAAAGGTCCAACAGGTTGCTAGCTTACATCAATATAGTACACCATATTCAATAAACATTACATCCATTCACTATCACCCCATCCTATTTACATTGAAACTATTCCAAATCTTCCAATGCAAATTCATTTGTTTGGAGGGTGCCTTGACCCAAAAAAAAGGACAACCTCTTTACATCTCCCATGATCAAATACTACTTTGTTTCGACACCTCCATAAACACCAAAATACCGTGTGGTAAATTGCTTGTATCACTTTCTTGAACTTTGCCGAGCCGCTAACATACAAGTGTAAATCAAGATCTCTTGCCCAGAATGCGTATATCAGAAGTAGCTTGCACCATTGCAAAACGAACTGCGAAACCTTTCAAGCAAAACTACACGTCACAAACAAATGTTCCGTCAACTCTTGCTCCTAGCCACATTAAACAAATGCATGTAGGCACAATTATATTTCTCCTGGCCAATGCGCATCCTGTCGATAGTTCGAACTCTATGTGAGAATCACGACTATTTGTTTCTTTGTTTATGCAACATAACCTTCTTCTATATCACCATGTTTTTTTTTTTTTTTTTTGGAAAAAAGAAGCAGCATTTAACTTTTTTAAGTAGACAACTTGCCAATATAAAGCTTTGTGCTTGATGACTATCACTTGTGGTACTTGCACCTTCACAAGCTAGGACGCAAACCACAGTTCGGACCTAAAATATATAAAAAAAAATATTTTAGTCAATCAAGAACCATAAAGGGCAACGTGACCGAGTAAAAAAATGTGATTTTAAGTGCGGGTAAACTCACTAACAGTTTTTAATCTCCGTTTCCATATTTTCATTTATCATCACAAAAATAATGTTAGTAAAGAGATTTAGGAGGCCTTTGTGTATTTGAATACACCTGGAAGATGTGCGGAACAACTCTTGATTACTGCTAGTTGATTAATCATCATGGGGTTTTGTGGACCCCGCAACGCGTACATTTTCCACTTCCCATCTGCAAAACATTAACAACCAATAAAGACATTGCCACCAAATACTTTCAATAGAATTCTTTAGTGAAGAAGTACTTGTATTTATCAAACCAAACAATTACTTTAAGTCTGTGTGACTAAAACCAAAGATAACTCACCTTCTCTTCTTTAAAGAAGAAAACCAAAAAAACTCATCCATGTACAAGTTCATGTTTTCTAATAAGGATCGATTTCTGAAGCACAATATCCCCAGTATCAATTATGCTCTAATTGAAAATGCATATGTAAAATAATCCAACAATATTGTTACAAACAGTTCCCCATTTGTGAATTGTAAGTATAGGGGATCTAAACACTACCTTCATAAAATTGGTTCTTAAAGTACAGAACACAAAAAAACCCACATAAAACAAAATCCAGAGTTGTAAAAACCGGGCTCAGAATTTCAAAATCAAGAGTACACCATGGCTGCAAGGGGGTTGCAGGTGAACACCAACCAGCCACCTACCCTGCCACGCCAAGGTAACATCAACATCCAATTTACAATAACATATAAATTCATCACGGCCACACGAAAAATATAAGGTGATACAAATGATAAACCCAAGCCAACCATCCACCAAAACTTTGAAGAATTAGATGAAGATTTAATCGACACCATGCACCAACACTAACATTCTCTACGCAACCATGACACGGATCCTCGACCACCACATCGACAAAAAGAGGCGGCCGCGTCGACGACCTCGACACAAAGGTCGGACACCATCAAACACCGAGAATGAAAGCATGAATTTTTCACGCCCGCTGTTTGTGGCAGGGTTAATCGAAAGTTAATATGAAGGCATCTACTGCCGCAAATATCATCAAATAGTTCTACTGTCACCATCAATACAACCCGTACATTAAACAATTCTAACTCCCACATGATCATTCAATCAATCTCAGAAAATAAAACAAACAAAAAATGAAATCACCAACACCAATCGACTCAGATCTGAAAAGGTCATCATCGTCATTGAACCCGCTCTGTGGCGCTACGGTTGCAACCGGAGTTGCCATACCAAGTAGCAAGCCACCATCATCATCAGGTAGTTAACAACCCTCTCTTTTCTTAAAAAGGGGTAAGATGTAATGCTGAAAGACGAGCGTCTCAATGGGAGATAACCACCCAAATAGGCCAATCGGAACAAACCAAAACCAAAACCAAAACCATTGCTCATATCCATTGCTCTATTAATATAGAGTATACAGTCTCTGTGTCACAAACCCTAAAATTTTCATTAAAGGCAGTAAAAAATTACCCCCAAATTGAATATTGAAAGTAAATCCAAAACAAACCCAAAGATTTCACTTACAAGGAAGAAAATCTAAGCAAACCCAACTTCTGGTTTGCTAGATTAAGAAACCCCAAATAGCAAATTTTGTAATTTTCTCACATGAACACAAAAAGAATTAATGGAATTATATGGATTATATGAACGTTAACAAACCAGACGGTTGAGCGGCGACCGTTTTCGTTTTCTGGTGGTGGGTGGGTAGTTGGTCGCCGGCAGAGACACATAATAGAGCCATGTCGTCGTGATGCGACGATGGTGACCCGGTCACCGCCCCTTCTCTCTCCTTCTCCTCCCGCGGTTCTCTCTCTCTTTTGAGGCTTTTAAAGAGGTGCAAAAGTGGAAGACACATGTCTCAAATATGGATGACCGCCCAAATAAGTCAATTGGGACAAACCACGTTCAAAAACCACTGTTCATTTCCATGCTCAATTAATAGATTTAGATTGGTATTTACGGCTAGCGTACACCTTTAATAAAGTTTTTTTCGGCAGGTTTAAAGTTTTTTATCTTTCCTTTTTAGTTTTAAATGAGTCAATGTGAAAACGTTTTACCGGTGTCTTACACATTTGCCTACAAATTTACGCTTGCGGTTTAACTATAAAGGGGGTATTTACGTTCAGTTTTTTACATAAGAAAAAAGCCCTCCTAAAAAATTCAAGCATAAAAAGGTAATAACCGCACATCAGTGACCCAACTTTGACATGAACATTTCCGAAAAACCTTATACTTTCGTAAAAGGGTTAGCTAAACCAAATATATTAGTTTTTGTTTTCACAGTGACAAAAGGTGGGCACCACATACACATGTGGTAGTAGTCTTTTATACTGGGGAGTATGCCCCCACAAAAGAACCGCCATCCATCATCATGACCACCCATGACATATACGACATTGTCAAATTACAGAGTTTAAAAAAACAACACGATTATAGGAATGGCAATGGGCCGGGCTTGGGCCGGGTATTGGTAATCCCAGGCCCGTACCCGGTTGTAATTCTTTGTCCCATACCCGGCCCGTTACCCGTCGGGTATTTTTCGGGTAATTACCCGTCGGGTATCGGGCATACCCGCGGGTATCGGGTATACCCGTTAATTTTTTAAAAATACCTGTTGGGACAAATGTGCAATTTTTACTTTGATGTTTATATAATTTACTATTTTAATAAATATAACAAATGAAAATATGATTAACAACTTACATATCATATTTAGACCATATATACTAAACTAAATTAAAACGATTACTTAATTAAGTAATTGTATGTGGACCACCTAATTGCATAAAACATCCACATAATAAAGGGTGATAGCTTCCATATCCAATATACATGCTCAAAATAAGTTATATGTTCACTAAACACTTGCCATACATACATATCCACATATGACTATAGAGAAGGTAATAAGTACATGTACTAAGTTTATATATATGGAAATCTATAATATGATACTTTAGGGTATTATTCGGGTAAATGGGCCGGGTATCGGGCGGGTATCACTAAATCTCATACCCGTACCCATACCCGATTTTTTTCTATTTTTAAGCCCGTACCCGGCCCATACCCATTGGGCTTCGGGTATACCCGGCCCGTATATTTCGGGTTTCGGGTATACCCGTCGGGCTTGGGCTTTTTTGCCATCCCTACACGATTATTGTACCTGACTAGCCCTCTGGATGATAGCTCTGTGCATAGTGGCGGCTTTTTGGTGCTTTACTAGCTCTAGATATTCAACGACTATATTTTTTGCATGGTACATAAGTTTAAAAAAACAACACGATTACTGTACCTGACTTTGTTGTTATCGTATATAATGGAAAATAATTCTTTTGTAAGATCAGTCACAAACCACTTTAAAGGGGGTTGTTTTTAGAACATATTCTACATGGTCCCTGAGAAACACATCTGACTCCCCATCAGACATGTGATCGACCAGGTATATGTGCTCTCTGTCCAAATCAAACACGAGCAGATAGAAGTGTTTCCCTTCAACTAAAGGCACAAACAACATATCAATCTCCTTTAGGTCAAGCAGATGTTCGCACCCGTAAAGGCTACTTTTTAAACCAGACTCAAAAGCAGAAAGACGACTTGCAGAAGGGTCAGTCTCTAGACTCAACATCCAATCAACACTACTAGAAAACTTGGCAATTGTCACCAAAATTTGCTACCGAAAAAATCGGTGGCAAATTTAGCCACCTATTTCCCATAGCGGTTGAAAAATTTGCCACCATCTATTTCTGGTGACAAATTCGTGGAAAAATAAGAATAACTTCCCTAGATTATCCTAAATATACGCTTATTTTTTTAATTGCTACCGTCTTATCGGTGACAAAATGAAATTTTAAGCCCAAATTTAACTAGGTGGGTTAATACCCCGCTCATTATTTAGGGTTTTGATCGAAAACCAGGGCTGGCCATAGGCAAGCGTGGTTACCAAAACTTTGAAACTTCTCATCCTCCATCTGATACTTCCAGTTCTTCTTTCTGAAGCTCTCAAATGGAAACGCAAGGTACATCCTCTCATCTCTTCCCATTCACAATGTATAGATCTTGCAAAAACCCTCAGTTGAATCAAAATTAGCTTCGGTTTAGATCAAAGTTACGTCACTGAGTTGTTATTGACTCATTGCATAGTTTTGCGAAGAACGATGTGAACAAACTTTTAGTTGAATAGCAAATTATCTTCGAATTAGGTCAAAATGCCATCACTGAGTTGTTATTGACTTATTGCATAGTTTGTGATGAACATTAAGTGATTCTATTTGTGTTTAGAACGTATTGCTCTTACAAAAATGCAGCGGCCAAACGCAACGGGCGCGGCTGCCGTAACGCTGCAGTGCGCTGCTTCAGAACGCAGCGTGCGTGCGACTACCGAAAAGCAGCGCGTGGCTGCATATGCGCGTACATTTTCGCTCTCTCTCTCTCTATATATATATATATACACACACACACACGCACATCAGTTATAGAATGATAAAGGAGCCAAAACTAAATAGGTTATCGTTTTAGTAATTTTTTTAGTTAACTTTAATTACGGGTCTATTGTAAAAACCTTGGCGCAATTTTGATGGCTTATACATGTGTTCTTTAAACATTTAAAACATCATATTTAAAAAAACCACTTTCAAATCATATTATAGTATATATTTAGAATCTGTAATAATTCAATGAACCAATGGTATACACTTAGCAGCAGTGGCTGCATAAACGCAGCAAAATCCGTTGCGATCCGAAACCCGTCCCATGCAGAATTTGTGTCATAATATAGTTAGTCTCACTATATTATTGTGATCTGCTTCTTATTCACAAATTCATTAACAGTTTAAAAGTGATGCTAATGTATAAGTGAAAAAGTTAGCCTAATACATAAAACAAAGAAAATGGTTTCTAATGCACATGTACAAGACTATAGGTGCGAATGAAATCTCAAATACACATCCACCCATTTCAACTGATCATAGGTGTTGTTTGGGTATAATTAACAAGAACTGCTACTGTAAAAACAATAGAATTTACATGAATTTATGCAATGAAGCTTTTTTTTCCAAACAATTCTAAATATAATATATACCCCATCTTTAATAACTCGCATCCACTGGTTGGTTGCAGACTTGTAGTGCCCTTCTCCCTAAACCAATCAAGGGAAGAACTACAGACATGTTTGCGTAAACATGATATTGTTAGTGGCACAAATGATCAGTTCCTACTCCTACCGGGAAATCCGGTAACATGCACTTCAATTTACAGTCCATGCTATGCTATTTGAGTTTTTACAGTATATGAGTTTCGTACTGAAATTGATGGAAAATTATCTCTACGAGTTCACCGTTCCGATTAGCTCACTAGTAGAGGCGACATAATGGGTGGGTTAGGCAGGGCTTGAACAAAGCAGCAGCAGCGGCTGCAACAAGGCCGTCTCTAAGACACGTTTATTTAATGACGAGACTGCAGTGCTTTGTTTTTACATGACTAGTCATGCCTTTTTCAATGCCACTCACTGCATAGGGATTATTGTCACCAAACTGTAAAAATGGTATAAAGAAACAGATCTACTCAAGAATAACAACAGAATAGCGACAAAACGTGACTGAAAATTATTATTAGTTACCCAAACCAAAAAACCCAACCAGAAACCCTAGATCTCACTGATTGTGAGATCTTTAACAAAGTACAAGAACAAGATATGATCAACTGATGAATATCAGTTGATCTATACACAAAGTACAACAAGATCTCACAAGAGATCAGAAACAACAAACCAGAGATCACAATAGATCTAAACAAAATACACCAAACCCTAATCGCCTGATGAGAGAGATGAAGAAGATTCCGGAACTAACTTCACCAACAACTGTTGAATGACTTATATATTAAGTCAATTTCACATTTTCAATAAAGCCCTTTCACTTCAAACAATTGCACCGACTTTATAGAAATGTTTCACTTCAACCCCTGTAACAATACAACTAATACAACAATTGCACAAAATCAGTTACAAGATAAAACCAACATAAAAAATCATTTTATTCTAAATGATTTATTTATGTAACAACTTTTATTTATGTAGCAACTTGAATTACCAAATTGCCTTAAGTTAATTTAACATGCCCCCATAATTCAAGTTGTGAACATGTCATAAAGTCCCAGTTTTTCACAAAGAGTTTGATGTTGACTTGCATTCAAACCCTTTGTAAAAACATCAGCCACCTGCAAATCTGTTCTTATCTTTTCTGGTTCTATAATACCTGCTGCTATTTTTTCTCTCAAAAAATGCAGATCCAACTCAAAATGTTTGGTTCTTTCATGAAACACAGGATTTTGAGATATAGAAATAGCAGACTTGCTATCACAGTACAGTTTAACAGGTAACTCACAAGTAATCTTTAACTCAAACAAAACATTCTTGATCCACATTATTTCGCAGGCAGCTGAGCACATTGCTCTATACTCAGCTTCTGCAGTTGATCTAGACACAACACTCTGTTTCTTGCTTTTCCAAGAAACAAGTGTTCCTCCCACAAATATTCCAAAACCAGTAACAGACCTTCTGGTCTTAAGACACTTACCCCAATCTGAGTCAACAAACCCAGAGAGCTTTAAGTCACTAGATCTTTTAAAGCTAACTCCTTTTCCAGGAGAAAGCTTTAAATACCTCAGTAATCTTAAAGCAATATCAAGATGAGACTTACAAGGACTATGCATGAACTGGCTCAAAAACTGTACAGTATAACTGATATCTGGTCTTGTTAAAGACAGATATAACAGTTTGCCCACAAGTCTTTGAAAACCATTTATATTTTCAAGAACACTAGCATCCTTATCACATTTACTAGAAACCAAAAAACTTTGCTCAATTGGTGTTGTGACTGGCTTGCAACCTAATAAACCAAATTCATTTAACAACTCAAGACAGTACTTCCTTTGTGATAAGCAAACACAACTATCAGAGTACAAGACTTCTATTCCTAAAAAATACCTAAGTACCCCAAGATCTTTGATTTTAAAATTTTCTCTTAAGCTTGCCTTTACCTTTTCAATTTCAACTTTATTATTTCCTGTTATTACTATATCATCAACATATACAAGTAAAACAATAATCACATTGTTTTTAGACATAACAAACAATGAATAATCACAAACACTTTGAACAAAACCCATAGAAGTTAACACAGTTGTTAACTTTTCATTCCACTGTCTTGGGGCTTGTTTAAGCCCATATAAAGACTTTACCAACTTACACACTTTATTATCACTTGAACTATAACCCTGAGGTTGAGTCATATAAACATCCTCACACAAAGTTCCATACAAAAAAGCATTGTTTATATCCATTTGATAAAGAGGCCAATTATTATTCACAGCAAGTTTTAACACCACTCTAACAGTTACCATTTTGACTACTGGTGAAAAAGTTTCACCAAAGTCAATTCCTTCTCTCTGATTAAAACCCTTAGCCACTAACCTGGCCTTATACCTTTCAACCTCACCATTTGCTTTATATTTAACTCTATATACCCACTTACATCCTATTGGCTTCCTCCCCTTTGGAAGGTCAACCAAAACCCAAGTGTTATTTCTATATAATGCTTCCATCTCACTGTTCATAGCTTCTACCCATTTAACATCACTAGCAGCCTCATTATAAGATGTTGGCTCTAAGGTTTTATTCAAAGATGAAACAAAACACTTATTTTCATATGACAAATTTGCATAGTTTATTACCTTTTCTATCCCATATTTAACTCTACCCTCAACAACAAAATCATCAAATCTTCTAGGCATAGTAGTGTTCCTTGAAGATTTTCTAACATTCAAATTGCCCTCAGATTGGTCATGATCACCATCAGACCTCATGGTGTCCTCTGCCCTCTCATTTGATCCCAGTCCACTACTACTCACCTGTTCAGTGTGTTGAGCCACCTCAACTCCTGAATCAGGGGCTGATGTAGAGGGAATCAATGGTTGCTGATCATCACCATGAAGACCTTGTGCACCATTAGTACCCTCTTCATCATAGGGCATGTTAGAAACTTCAGGTATACCAACATCAAAGAAATTTGCATGATTCAATTGCTTATCAAATTCAAGTTCTTGGTTATCTAATGTTTTTATTTTAAAAGGATATACACTTTCATAAAATTTTACATCTCTTGAGAAAAAAATTTTTTTACTATCCAAGCTCCACAGCTTATACCCCTTTTTAAAGTTAGAATAACCAATGAACACACATTTTTCTGCATTATATGAAAATTTATCTGAATCATGCAAAATTGTACTAAAACACAAGCACCCAAAGTTCCTAAGATGAGACAATGAGGGTTCACAATCAAACATCATTTCAAAAGAACTCTTACCACTTAACACATAAGAAGGCAACCTGTTAATAAGATAAACAGCAGTCAAGACACAATCTGACCAAAACCTTAAAGGCAGGCCACCCTGAAACATCAAGGCTCTAGCAGTATTCAACAAATGCCTATGTTTCCTTTCCACCACACCATTCTGTTGTGGTGTATAGGAACATGAAGTTTGATGTAAAATTCCCTTTGTTTTACACAAATTATCCATTTGACTATTTACAAACTCAGTTCCATTATCACTTCTTATTATCTTAATTTTCCTTTTAAACTGAGTCAACACAAGTTCATAAAACATTTTAAAATTTTCAAAAACTTCACTTTTACTAGTCATAAAATAACACCACACAGCTCTAGAGAAGTCATCAACAACAGTTAGAAAGTATTTGTAACCATCATAACTGGTTACCTTATATGGACCCCACACATCTAGATGTATGAGATCACCTACAAACTTAGACTTGTGTTCACTCAAAGGAAAAGGAACTCTTACTTGCTTAGCCCTATGACACACATCACAAAAATCATGTTCACTTGACTGAATTTTAAGTTTATCTTTTAATACTGCTAAAACCTGGTCTGAAGGGTGACCTAACCTACTATGCCAAGTAAATGTTTTTACAGAACTGTTAAAACAAACATTATTCAAATTACCAGAATTGCCAACAAAATACAGACCACAATCTTGACTACCACTCATCAGAATTTTCTTTGAACTGGAATCCTGAAACACACAATTTGTTTCATTAAACACTACATTGACATTGTTGTCCTTAGATAACCTATGTACAGACAACAAATTGACACTATAGCCTGGAACATAGAAAACATCTTTTAAGATTATTTCCTCTGTTAATTTTAAGTCTCCTATTTTTAAAACTTTAACACTTGTTCCATTAGGGTGACCAACAGTTATATTAAACTCAGACACATCAATAGCATTTATCAAGTTATTATCAGTTCTAACCATATGTTGACTGGCCCCAGAGTCAACAATCCACCCACTCATACTGAAACTAACAGAACTGGAACAACTTACAAAACTAGACATACAAAAACTCTCACCTCCAACATTCTGGTTCTGAGCATCAGATCCACTTTTTTCTCCTACTAAACTTAACAATTTAGCAATCTGCTCAGTAGTAAAGGGCAAACCAGAATTTCCAACAGAAGAAGACACATTATTCACAGAACTAGTTTTATTACTATTACTAGTTATATTTGATTTATTATTATTATTCACAGACTGATTACTATTATTACTTCTTCTTCTAAAACCAGGAGGGTACCCAATAAGTTCAAAACATCTATCAATAGTATGCCCTAACATATTACAGTGAGTACATTTTAAAGAAGTATTAGTATTTCTATTGTTTCTTCTTCTTTGATCCACACCCTGATTTGACTTTGAAACAAAAGATACATTCTGAGGTTTTGATCCACCACTAGACAATCTATGTGATTCTTCTCTAGAAATTATAGAGAAGGCCACTTTTACAGTAGGTAATGGATCTCTTGTCAAAAGATTTGTTCTAACAGATTGATAAACATCATCAAGTCCCATTAGAAACTGCATCAATTTTATTAAGGTTGTAAAATCATTATAATCCTTTGCAGCTTGACAAGAACATGTTGGCAGATGAAGCATAGCATCAAACTGCTTCCACATTGTTGTCAGCTTGTTATAATATTCAGCAACAGGTGTACCACCTTGTGAAACACAATTTATTTTCTTATACAAATCATATACAATCGATCCATCCACTCTGTAAAAGGACTCTTTAAGATCAGTCCAAACCTCAGAAGCTAACTTAGAAAAAACCTGACCTAAGTAAAGCTCCTCAGACACAGAATTAAGTAACCAAGTAAGAACCACAGAATTGCATCTGTCCCACTGACTAGCTAACACAGCATCACTTTCAGACTTAACACACTTACCATCAATGAAACCATATTTATTCTTTGCTTCTAAAGCCAACTTCATAGCATTAGACCAAACAGAATAATTTTCTGTGCCCTTTAACTTTATGCTAACAATGGTCAAGGCACTAGAGTCACTAGGGTGAAGATATAATGGGTCACTTATATCAAGTTTACTTATCAAGGTCTGAGATGTACTACTAGTATCACCAGTATCACCCATTATCAATCAACAGATAGCACAGAAAAACAATAATCAAACAAACACAATCAAGAAGATGTTATCACAGAGATAACAGAAACAAGAAACACCAACTAAAGGCGAAACTGGGTCAGTGTCAAGACTCCAGGTTCATCACTCAAAAGGTGCCTGGACATGTCTTAACCCAGGAGCCATAACCTAAAAGATCAACACAAAACAACAAATCACAAAACAAAACAAACAAACAAGGGTGCCGGTCCTCACTACCCCGACTTCAACTAGTCAACCAATCAACAGAAAGTAAAGAGAGAGAATGAAACGATCTTACAGATTTTGCAATCCAAGCAGTATAACTCTGTAACCTTCTAGGGTTACAGATCATACAAGAATAGCAAATACCAACAACACTGGTCAGTTTGCTTTGAAATCTTCTAGGATTTCAAAGACCAACACAGCCTTCAAACAATAAGATCCAGTTGTTTAAACTCCTTGAATCTTCTGGAACACCAGAAATCAATAGATCTGAACCAGCACACTTCCCAAGACCACTTCTTCTTAACAACAGGAAGAACAAACCCTAAAACAAAACCTATCACACAGCGGAAAACAAAAGATCAGTAGACAAGAGCTAGATCTAGCTCTGATACCATGTAAAAATGGTATAAAGAAACAGATCTACTCAAGAATAACAACAGAATAGCGACAAAACGTGACTGAAAATTATTATTAGTTACCCAAACCAAAAAACCCAACCAGAAACCCTAGATCTCACTGATTGTGAGATCTTTAACAAAGTACAAGAACAAGATATGATCAACTGATGAATATCAGTTGATCTATACACAAAGTACAACAAGATCTCACAAGAGATCAGAAACAACAAACCAGAGATCACAATAGATCTAAACAAAATACACCAAACCCTAATCGCCTGATGAGAGAGATGAAGAAGATTCCGGAACTAACTTCACCAACAACTGTTGAATGACTTATATATTAAGTCAATTTCACATTTTCAATAAAGCCCTTTCACTTCAAACAATTGCACCGACTTTATAGAAATGTTTCACTTCAACCCCTGTAACAATACAACTAATACAACAATTGCACAAAATCAGTTACAAGATAAAACCAACATAAAAAATCATTTTATTCTAAATGATTTATTTATGTAACAACTTTTATTTATGTAGCAACTTGAATTACCAAATTGCCTTAAGTTAATTTAATTTATTAAAAAGTTTCAAGCTTGTTACTTGTATGCACAGAATTGTTATATGTTATACACACACACAGTTACACACACATGTATCGTGTATGTGTGTATGAATCTTTTATCTTGGCAACTTATGGTTTTAGGTTTGTTGACATATTTTGGTGCATCTTGGATATATTCTTGAATGATTTAATGTATAAATCTGCAAATTTGATTCATATCAGTAGTGATATATTGAAATTTTGAAATTAGTAATGGTTGGTTGTTATAATTGGTCAAAGAATCACGATACAATGCAATGGTAGGTTTTCATATGAATATTTGTTTATAAAAATGGTATCAATGTCTCAGACGAGTCCGTTACATGTCATTCGGACTGAGATGTGTTATGGCATTTATGTGAAGATCATGTTAGTTTGAAATTTAACCACTATGATTCACATATTTTACAAACAGGTATTCTGGTTAATTAGTTTGACAAGTACTTCTTAGATCATTTCCTGTTTAATTAACCCTGAACTTACTTCATACTTTGTATATACATCTTGTTTTAAATTCCCTTATACATGTAGGAAATTCAACGAAAATAATGACCAGTTGACCAATTTCAAAGATAAATTAATTGTCATATTCATAAATCAAATGGTTGGTTTTAATAACAATCGACGTTAATTGTACACGCGTTACAAAATAAGGCAAAAGATCAAATACAAATAATCTTAACATACTAAACATACAAATTGAAGGAAAACCCAAAAAGACAAGGTGACATTTTTGTAATTACCACCAATTATCAAAGTTACAACCAAAAATACCTAAAAAAACACAAATTCTTTTTTTTAACATTTTTTATTAAAAAATCGCTACATTTCGTTAGCAAAAAAAAAAAAAAAAAAAATTCTGCTACTAAAAGTAGCGATTTTTTAATAAAAAATGTTAAAAAAATAAAATAAAATAATTTGTGTGTTTTTTTTATTTTTTTAGATTTTTTGGGGGGTTTAGTTTTTAGCATTTTAGCTTGGGGGGGGGGGGGTGTTAGGTTTTTTTTAGGTTTTTGGGGGTGGGGGGGGGGTTAGGTTTTTTTAGGTTTTTGGGGGGTGGGGGTAGGTTTTTTTTAGGTTTTTGGGGGTTTAGGTTTTTTTTGGGGGTGGGGGGAGTGGTTATGTTTTTTTAGGTATATTTGTAGAGTAACTTTGATAGTTATTGATAATTACAAAAATGCTACCTTGTCTTTTTGAGTTTTCCTTCAATTTGTATGTTTAGTATGTTAAGATTATTTGTACAAGAACTTTACCCTACAAAATAAATCATATGAAATGATTCGAGGTACCAAAGTTATATTGTTAAAAGAAAAAAAAAACTGACCCGGCCCGACCCAACCTGAAACCCGTTCTGACCCAGACCTGTTTCGACCCGAACAAAAACCACTCTTTTCTATAGTTGACCCGTATCAAAACTCGCAAATTGTGTGAAAAATGATGGCTAAATGGCGGCAATATCGGTAATGGTGTCGGTGCTAAATGGTGGCAATATAGGTGGCTAAATGGTCTCAAAATGTGAAAAAACGATGGCTAAATGGTGGCAATATCAGTGGCTAAATGGTGGCAATATCGGTGGCTAAATGGTATATAACGTGAAAAAACCGATGGTTAAATGGCGGCAAATCAGAGCCTAAATGGTATGAAAATGCATCACAGCTCGGTGGCAAACAACGCGGATCGTAGCAAACATGAAGCGGTGGCAAATAATTTTGACCAATTTTGTGGTGGTAAAATAAGGTAGCAAAATATAAAAATGATGCCAATTTGGTGGCAATAGGGCAATTGACACGGGTATTTTTGTCACCGTATTTTCGGTGGCAAACTGGTGACAATAAGGAAATTGCTACCATTTTGTAACCAAAAATTACATGACGAAAACCATGTTTTCTAGTAATGCAACCTGCGTAGAACATATGCGTGTCAGCAAGTGAAGACGCGACTTTTTCTGTTTTCGAACTAAATATGGAAGACAAAGTTAAAGTCACGACCCATTTACCACTGTTGTGTGGACACAGAACAAAGGTCTAGGTAGACTTGGATCGCGATAGGCTAGATCGTTGTTTAGAGCGTCACCACACGCATCCAACACCGCCCCTGACACGTCGCACCCAATTGCCAGTGTCTGAAATTTGTCGGCCTCCACACACGTCCCGTATTGGTTCTCAAACATCACATAGCTAGAAAAAAGTACACACGTAAAAAGGTAAGTTTTCTTTTTTTACAAGTTTCGTAAATTTCATACAAGGTGTTCGTGTTTTTTTTCGTTGTGTTTTACTTACAGGAATTCTTCTGTGGCATCCCCTGCTAAGATTTTTGCCCCCAGGTCCCTGCACAAACCATCTAGACCCCCTACGTAAATATCCTTGTCCCTAGGAAAAAAATGCATGTACGACATGCATACATGCAATGGGGTTTTGTCAAGTTACCTGATTCGTAGTTCCATTATTGTTTGTTTGATCCATGCCTCCCTAGTCTTGTTGCGGAAAACAAACGCCCAGACCTTGTGATCATCTCTGGTTATATTTTTTGGCTCTATCCCGATGTCCCCTGGTGCTACCTCTCCGTAGGTTTTTTCACGGAAGCTGCGAATTGGTTTCGCAAAAATTTTTACCCCTGGCAAGTGTATAACAGACGCCGTGTTTGAACCCGTACAAAATCCCCCCCCCCCATTTCACCACTCTCAACCGAAGGCTCTTTTTCATCACCACCCCTAGTGGGAATCCAGCCACTACTGAAACTTGGGTGGCTTGACGTGGGCCCAACCGGGCTACTTGGTCCTGAAGGACCTATTCCACCACCTACCTCAATTCTCTTTCCCACTATTGTTTCACCTGCACATAAATTTTTAAAAAACATACGCTTTGTATAAAAAAAGAAGAAGGTAATTACATCAGTGTATATTACTCAGTGATAAACACACCAGAATTTTTGTTATTGTAACACATGTCGTCCTAAGATATACCTAAGTTGAAGCTTGGTTGGCTCATCACATCAACCACGGTTCCTGTTTTTTCTTTCAAAAAACCAACAACAGATTTTTATAGCACGGTAAAAAAAATAAAAACAAACAAACACAATGAAATTAAATGAGCATTCTTTTTTCTTTTTTTATACCCACCATGGTCTAAATCATTTTTTGATCCACCCAAGAGTCGTCCGATCGAAGAAGCAGCAGCAGTAAATTTATGCTCCTATACTGAGTGCCCTACGTCCACACATTTTCCCAACATGAAGATTGTGTTAGGAAGGCCTAAAATAAGTATTTTATTTAACAAATATATATAGACCCAAAAAAACTCACTGACCTGGTTCCCCACCGACAAAAACTGCGTCCTGTACTTTGCGCTGCGGTCTTTCAGTTTCTGCAAAAGTATCATCAGGATTTCAAAATATTACATTATTTTAATACGGGGGATTTTTTTATTATAGGAAATGTGTAGGAAATTACCTGGTACCCTCGCTATTATCAAACTTTTTGTCCACCCTTCAACGGGGGTGACAGCAACAGGTCTGGTCGACAGCGTGTAGGTTATGGGATTACCCCGACCTAGTGCGTAGAGTCCACAAACAACGCGAGGCCATTTCTCAACATCCGAACACGGCGGGGCCCCCGCACGTGAACTTTCACACCTTCTATCTGCACATGATTACCAGAATACTTAACACGGAATGGATAACCTAATGGAGAAATAACAGATTTTTTTTCCTAATACATGTATTTAGTAGCTCGGCAATCCCATCCAAAACACTCATAATGGCTAACGTTTCCTTCTTCGAACTCAACCTGTCTTGTGGCAAATCGACATGCGTTTCAACTCCCAAGTCTATGGGTTCAACTGAATCTATGTTTTCAATCGCACTACCACGACGTCCATCATCCTACACCTGAACTCCCGTTAATCCATTTAAACTGGGCATTCTTACCCCCTCCACCATTGTACTTATCATATTCGTCACCTGCCAGGCTTCGACACTTGTAACAATAGGGGCAGAGTTACTTAAATCAACCGTATCCCACTCGTCACTGCCCACCGCTACTGTTTTGAAACTTTTCTCTATCTCAAACCCTCTGAAATCATTAATGTTTTCCACACACGGGACTGGAGGTGTAGAGGTACCTAAATCCACCATGTCCCCCCCATCACTGCCCACCGTATTTGGTTCGAAACATCGCATACCCTCAAACCCTCCATAATTGTGCTCCATAGGTGGAACAATAGGTGTAGACGCACCTAGATCAACCGTATAAGTATAATCATCACCTAATGCAACTGCCTCCACATTTTGCAAACCGTCAATCACTCTGACGCCTGTTCACGACTTAAGGTTATCAATAAAATAACAGGAAACATACTTTGGGGGCGGGCGGTAGGGCAATAACTAATATTTTTAAAATAAGGACATACCACTTAGTCGTCTGAGTGACCTATTTTTTTGCGCGCGCATGTCTTTTCCCCTGAATATGCATTCAACTCAACCAGTATTTGTGATATTGTCTTCGAAACGGCTTCCTCTAATATCAGGTCTGTGACATTTTCAGATAGACATTACGTCGAAAAAACCCCGCTAGAAGGTGTTTTTGCTATACTTGGAGTTGCACCTGGTGTACGTTGGATGGTTGGTGATGCCTGATTGAACATTTGGCCCTCTTTAAAGCTGTCCCATCCTTCTGCGGGCCATATCGGCTCATCATCCAACACCTCAACGTACCTACGCTTTAACCCCAGGAACACCGTGTTGTTTGGTTCCTCCGCTAAACGAGCACCTAAGTGTGTTTCAATCTTAACCCGAAGTGCAGCCATCATATTTACCCATTTCCCAATGCAGTCTACAAATTCCTGTTACAAGTACACAAAGCTTTAAAAAAAGTACAGGAAAAAAGTTTTTATATGCAAAATACCTGTGTGTTCGCAAATGTCTCCTTGTCTTCGTCAATCCCTACATCAACAGCACCAACATTTATCGCCTTCAACTTACCATGCCCAAACCCACCATTCTTGATGTCGTAATCTTGCCGACGTAACAACATATCCTTTGTCCAGAATTGAATGGCCCTAACGCCGGCCTTGGTGTTCATCGCAGGGAGCTCTGTGCTATCAACATACAACAACTACACAACAAACCAGGTCGTTATACATAGGGATATTTTTCCCAAATCACTATTTTTTTATAAGACTTACCGACAAGATACTCAGGGGCCCCGCCCACCAACTGTTCGGGTCCTTTGGCTTCCATTTTTTCTTGCATTTGCGTAAACATTCTACGATGTAAGCACACTAGTTGTACTATTTGAAGTGTGTATCAGCCGTTAGACATAATTTTGTCATTAACATATCCATTCATCTATGACGAAGCCATCGTCATCAGGAAAAGCAACATGAAATCATGCGGAAGAACATCATGTTATCATAATTGTCTTGTTGGATCTCGTTGGATTTTAAAGTTGGGGATACATAAAAGCATGGGGGGTACCTAGCACGCCATCCCTTCAACGACGGGTGTAGTGTCTTTCATGGCGGAAGGGCACCAAAGCTCAAACCTCCTTCACGGATACCCAACAGCTTGCTGATCAAAGATGCGGTGACAACCAGTTCGGTCTTTCCAATATTCAAAGTAAAATTATCAGCATCAAATTGTTCAACAACATGATAGCCGAGCTTTTTAGGGATGTCATCGATAACAAATCCCAACAGCCCACCTAAACCCATTTCCCTGACAGCTTCCTCCTGCCTCCGTGGTATGCATGAAACTGCATTGTACAGCTACTTTGGTAAGGAACGCGTCTTTAGGCTCAGTATTTCCTTTGGTTTGGCGGCCTTTCGTCTCTTTTTCATACCCTGCAAACCCATCAGAAATAGTCACAATCTCTTTACGTTTCTTTATCGAAGACCGTGTGGCAAGAACTCGCTTTGGAATGTGGCTATCATCTTCTGAGTTTGATAAAACATCGTCATTCGTTTCCTTATATCTCCTTCTCGTCCGTCGACCCTCATTCTCCGCAAGATTCGTGAAAACATTATTACGTATAACATACCTAATAATCAAAGCAGGGGGTAACGGACCCGTGTTTTCTTACGTGAACTGAGGTATATCAATCTAGGTGTCGCATCGATCTTCTGTTTCCCGTGACTAGACTCGCGGGTGGTTGCAACCACGTTTCCTATTCATTAACGAGAACGACAAACAATATGTTTATAATATCAAACTTACACTTAAAAGCCAATCACTGATTATCACTCCAACAAAAACATCAAATGTTAATCCATTCTACACCTTCATCACGGGAAGAACCTTATATCCACCCACAACAACCACCCCTACTTGTAGCATTATCACCGACTAAGAGATACAGACACATCAGTAACTATAGCAATAATAACACCTAACCTTTTTTTCTCCCGGGTGAACGTAGTCCAGCGGCGTCTTTTTCGAACATTGATGACCCACTTTAAGTTGATCAATCGACGCGGACAATTTTGTAGTTCTGAGTACGGTGCTTTGGTAGTGGGGACGTAACACTTGTTGAAGATGCCAACGAATTCGTGAACACGGTGCTCTGTCTGCTTGGATTTCTGTCTCATGTGATAAGGAAAATAAAAGGAATTTTTGGTTCCAGATGACCTATAACTCACCGGGAGAGGGAAGGTAGTATGAGGGAGGGAAGTGGGAGATTTGACCTCTGATATTCATGCAGGAAGGATTAATAACGATGTGAAATTCTCTCCATAGTAAATTACCAAAAAGTCCTTTGTTCAACAGAAAATAAAAATTCATTAATGAAGGTGAAATCATCACTCTTTTTTTGTCTTTTAATCTTAACATTAACAAACTTTAGATCAATGACCTATATTGGTTCCTACGGTTCTCACAACTCAAATTGGTTCTCATTTTACCCAATCCCTATATATATATATATATATATATATATATATATATATATATATATATATATATATATATATATATATATATATATATATATATATATATATATATATATATATATATATGGTAGGCTTCTAGAGTGAACACTAGGTTGAGAGTGAACTGTGTAAACTAATCTGAGCCATTAATTGTTTAGATCTTGTAAATTTTAATAATGACAGTTTTGTAAGTATTTATGTGTGAAAAATAAATGAAAAGGGTATAACGGTAAATTATTAACTTCTTCTCTCTCCAATTAAATAATTAATTACTTTCTCTCTTATCTTTTCTCTCACCAATTAACTACTTTTTTAATTTAAAATATATAACCATTATAGAATATATTGTTCCATCTAGAACATGATTAAAAACACTGTAAATGTGAATGTACATATATGTACATTAACAAATATTGTTCCATCTGATCATCTTCTTTAAATGTACATGTCCGATTTGTAATGTGCACATATGTACGTTCATAATATTCTTCTAAAAAAGAAGTTAATGATATGGTTGTTCAACATGGTACATATATGTATAGCAAGTATCTGAGATCATTGTTCGGCATTGTACATATGTGTACATAACAGTCTCAACACGTATATACATATATGTACTTTAACAAGTCATATTCTTAACACGTATGTACACATATGTACATTATCACACCTATGTTCAGAACAAATGTACATTATCACACAAGATTCATGATAAGTACATGAAGAATAATCATCGATATGCAATTACAAAAAAAATTGAATATTTAATCCAAAAATTAAAAAAAAATATGTAATCAAACAGTCTGTAAATAATCCATTATTGCATGAATATGCAATTAAAAAAAGAAAAAATAACACAAACATATGAATTCATTTATTAAAAAATATTACTTCTTCTTGTGTGAATATAATTATCCCTTATCAAGACCCTGCTGAACGACGTGAACGTATAGAGAAATGGAAAATAAAATTATTTATAGCCCTTCAATTTCTTATAACAAAAGTAAAACAATAATCAAGTTAAAATTAAAACAAAATCTATGGATAAAGAAATGGGTGCTACGAATATTTGGAAATTAAATAATTTGTAAATAGAATATTTCCAAAAAAAACATTTGAAAAAAAAATGATTTTGTCTTTATCATCTTCTTAAGTGATAAGAATATCTGCAATATTCATTAATCAACTTCAATGTATGAGTAAAGATGTAAAATGATAATGTCGTAATCCATGATGGTCCACCAAAAATTTATAGCCCTTCAATTTCTTATAATTAAAATAATGTAGAAATAATTAAAAACGTGAGAGAGAGAGAGAGAGAGAGAGAGAGAGTTAAGATATGAGAAAATTAAAAGATTTTAATTAAACATACTTGTTAATGTCAATCTTACCCTTTTAATCTAAAAAATGATCAATGGTCAAGATTAGTTCACTTAGTTCACTCTCAAGAAGTTGTTCACTCTTGAACCGAATCATATATATATATATATATATATATATATAGAGAGAGAGAGAGAGAGAAGCGGGATCAGGAGAGAACGGTGAAAAGTGTGAGAACGGTGAGAACATTTCCAACCTCTTCAGCATATGAGTGAATGTAAAAACCTAATAAGCTTATGAGTGAATGTAAAAACATAATAAGCTTACAGTGATAACATTTCCAACCTGTTCAGCATAGATCTGCACAAGTTATCAAGTTCATTAACACTTGTAACTCAAAATAAGGAGCAAAATATGAAACTTTAAAAATGAAACAGCGTGATAGCTCTATCGTATCTCGCCATTAGTAGTGAGATTGTAGTGAAGATTTAGGGTTTCGTAGTTGGATTTGGAATTTTAGGTTTGATCGGAGACGAAATATGCAGATACTCGCCTTGGAGACAAACCCTAATCTAGATCTGGAATCGCCAGAGAGAGAGAGAAAGGAGCAGGAAGCGGCGATTTTGAAATGTTTTGAAATGAATGAAGGTGAAACCCTAATGGTATCCCGTGTTTTTTTAGTAGAAGGGTATAACTGGAAAGTGATGTTTTCTTATGCTTAAAAGACTTGTACATCATGTTTTAGGGGTGTTTTAAGGAAATTTCAATGACCTTAATAAGTCCTTTGGATATGTATATTATATATAGTATAGATATATGTATTTATATAATCTTAAAGACAAATGTCGGTGCACCCAACAAATGACATACCTGCCCCTCATTTGTCTTATTGTGGGATTTCATTTGTTTGGTTTTATACCAGTTCAACCTACCATTTTCTTCCATTTTCTTCCTGATTCCACACTTCAGATTCATCATCCTTCACATCCGGTTTGCAAAATCAAGTAAACAAACGATCAATTTGCAGCGTAGAAGACACGCAGATGAAGCCGATTAGGCTTCCGGAACCGCCCGGTAGTCCACCGAGAGGCGTACCGGACATCTTCGAAGGCAGTGTTTACGATGTTGTGAAGCGTGCTGTTATCATCGGTAACGGTTTTCCGACGTCGAGAATCAGAGCGCCTGTTTAGTTCGAGCGATTGGATTGTCAGAGAAGCAAACTCTATATGTAAGTTATGATGTTTTGTGTTGTAGTTTTTGTTTTTGATTGAATTGTTTTTGTGAGTTTATGGATGTATGTATAGGTGAAATAGATGTGTTATGGACTATGAAAGTTAGTTTCGTTAGGTTTTGGATTAGTTTGGTTTGAATAAAGGAATTTAGGTTAACGAAGAATTGTTTGTGAATTTCTGGATGTATGTGAAGGTTTAAGTGTAGTTGTTAGGTGTATAGGTTAGTAGATGTGTTATGGAGTTTGAAAGTTAGTTTTGTTAGGTTTTGGATTGGTTGAGTAGAGAATTTCAGGTTATGGAAGGATAGTGTTTGGATTTTTATACTTTGAAAAGGCATGAGTCTTTTTGTAAATTTCTGAATATATGAACTTATAAGTGTAATTTTTCGGTATATAGCTTAAACAGATGTGTTCTGCACTTTAAAAGTTAATTTTATTAGATTTAGGATTATTTGACTACAGAAATTTAGGCTATGGAAGGACAACAGCATGAATCTTTGTAAAAGGTATAGTTTTTGGAATATTGATGGTGTTAGATTTGGTATATTGTTTGTTGACAAGTGTATAAGATGTATCTAGGGTTCATGTGGGGTCTTAAAGTGGGTGAATTCTTAACTGATTTCAATTTTGTATACAGACCGAATTCATCTACATCATCATCATCATCTTCATCCCAATTCACATACTCCAACAGCAACGGCTCCTATTTCCCCATGCCCTTTATATCTCGGTCCACGCAGCAAACGGGTAACAACTTTCGCCCATACTAATTAGAAAAGTTTACAACCCTCTGTTCAATTTTGGTATCTCTCTTAATGCTTTTGGTACTACCCTTCAACCTCTATTGCAGTCATGACGGTCTAACGGACAATCTGAGCCAAACAGGTCGGTCCACTCTGGAGTAAAAATGACAATCTTTTATACGGTAAAAGTTACCCATAAACACATTTTGCCCAAAATCGTTTCATACTTAACCCGTTATATATGCTTTATAGACGAATAGCTCAATCGGTTAATGTAATTATGCAGGAAAAGTTTGATGATCACCCGCTAGAAAGGTCGCTTCTTTTTTTTTACGATTTGGGTCACCAGGTGGGCAAAAAGACCATCTGCAGTGCATTTTCATACTACAGGACCAGAGAGATTTGGGACAACGTCGACACCAACGGTAAACTCAACATCTCTCTAATGAGAATTGGTAGTATTTATATGTGTGTGCAGTGATATATGTATGTCAACGAAACAAATTAAGATAGAGAGTAAGTGAACATTGTATACATAGATTAGTTTCAAGAAAGGGAAAATTAAAGGAGAAGCAGAAGATAGATTTTTTTATCTGAACCCAAATAAAGATAAAGTGAAGTAGAAGAACTGAATCGACGATGCAGAGATATGCAGGTAATGCATTCTGAACTATTTTCGTAGTTTTTTGGGGGTCTTAACTCTTCGCTTAGGGTTTTTTTTTCTTGCATCTTTGGATGATTAAATTTGTTTTGGACGAATAACTTTAACTTTAGACGCCGCCGCAACGCGCGGCGGGTCACAATCATAGTATATATATATAGGATAAGGATCATGTGAGAAGTAGTAGGCTATTTGAGAAACTTGAGAAGCATTCTGAACCACACATTTTCCTTAAGTAAAAAAAATGCAAAAAAAATGTAAAAAAATGCAATTTTTTTTTTTTGGAAAAATCGCAGGTTTTTCTTTAAGAATTTAATTTTTTATTTTTTATTTTTTTAATTTTTTTTTGGGATTTATACACATGTGTATATTGTTAATCTTTTTAACTATACATATATGTATATTGTCAATTATACATATATGTATAAACATGTTTAAAATTGAAAAATAAGTGTTATTTAGGGTTTTGCATTAGTATTTAGGGTTTAGCATTAGGGTTTAGAGCATTCATATCCAAGGAATCATATTATGTGTGTGGTGTTTTTAAAATATGAAGAGTATAAAAAATGGTTGTGAGTGAAGGAGAGAGAAAATGTTACTGTTCATCTGTATATTTGGGGGGACACTGTTCCCCCCCCCCTATAATTTTTTAATATATTTTGAAATTGGTTGTGAGTGGAGGAGAAAGAAAGGGTAATGATAAAGGTATAAAAAATATTATTTAATTGAAAAAGAGAGAGAAAATGTAGTGTCTTTTAGTGTAATTTAGGGTGAAAATATAGTGGGATGGATGTGAATGCTCTTAGGGTTTAGCTTTATGGTTTAGGGTTTAGCTTTAGGGTTTAGCTTTAGGGTTTAGCTTTAGGGTTTAGCATTAGGGTTTAGTAATAGTATTTAGGGTTTAGCATTAGGGTTTAGCATTAGGGTTTAGCTTTTGGGTTTAGCATTAGGGTTTAGCTTTAACTTTTGGGTTTAGCTTTATCTTTACGGTTTAGCATTAAGGGTTTAGCTTTAGGGTTTAGTTTTAGCTTTAGGGTTTAGCATTAGGGTTTAGTTTTAGGGTTTAGAATTAGGGTTTAGCTTTAGGGTTTAGTGTTGGTGCACGAAATGTCTGCTGACTACGTCTTATTGAGTCTTGTGTCTAGATAAGTTAAACGGGTGCATAAACAGATTAAATTAGGGTTTGTATAGGTTTTAGAATGCTTGGCCGTTTGAAATGGTTCTGGCCGTTTGAATCATGTGTAGCCGTTTGAACCCTGACCGTTTGAACAATCCTGGTCATTTGAACACCATTCAAACGGAAGGGTGGTTGTCTATAAATAGTCGTTCAGTTCAAACGGTCAGCAGTAACGAATGTGTGTGTTTGTGAGTCGAGGTGCTGTCGGATTTGTATCAGAATCATTGTAAAGACTCGCAATCAGTAATAGAAAGAGAAATTGGAAGGAACAAGTTGATTTGACTTAGTTTACTTTGTTTCCGCCTTTGTAAACTGAGATGAACTACTTTTGCTGACGTTTAAGGACATCAGAACGGTCCTACAAGTGGTATCAGAGCTCAGGACGAGGAGTTCATACCAAATACAGCTTGAAATCGCCGGATTATCTCACTTCTACCTTTCTTTTCTGATTTGAACTAGTTGTCACGGTTTAAATGGCTTGAAACGTTCACATATCAAACGAAATTCACTTTTAACCAATCCTTGATAATTTGGATCTAAAATTCGGCCTAAAACTAATCGAAATCATTGTATCCGTTTGAAAGTGTTCGAGAAAAAGTGACGTCATACCGTTTGAAAATGACATACTCCGTTTGAAAGTGATCCTATCGTTTGAACGAACCGTTTGAAAACACACAGATCGTTTGAAAATGGAGACCGTTTGAAATTGTCGTTTGAAATAGAACCATATCGTTTGAAGCGTGACCGTTTGAGTCCATTCCGTTTGAAGGTGGTCGTTTGAATATCTGTCGTTTGAAACTATTGTTATTTCAAACGGAACAGTCCATTCCGTTTGAAAGAAACTAGTCCGTTTGAAACCACATCGTTTGAACCATTCCGTTTGAACAGGTTCCGTTTGAATCTGATATTTTTTAAAATCAAAATTTTTCTTAAGTGTTGTTTGATTTTACAGGTATATTCACGATGGACGATATTTTCTTGAATTCGTTCAGCGACATGTATGCGTTTACGGGAGGTTCTGAGAATAATGATACGTCTTCGAGCAATACGAACGAGAATCAACCCAAAGAGAAAAAGAAAGAAGCTTGGGAGTCCGAGAGTGCGTTTGGAACATTCAACAAACCTCCGAAGCTTATGGCAATTGAGGAGTACAGTCGTTGGTCAAGAAAATTTGAAGATTGGTTGATGCCTTTTGCGTATGCAAGTTGGAAAAGTCTGAAAAATGGGTACACACTCGGAGACAAAACTGGAGAAACTTTATCATCAGCTGAAGAAATTGAGTCGTTTGTAGTTGAACAAAAGTGTGTGGCATTGCTATTCCAATCTGTCCGAGAAGACATCATTTCTTTGATCGATTACTCAAATGCAAAAGATTTGTGGAATAAACTTAAAGCAAAATGTATAGGAAGCGAGGAAATTGTGAAAAACAAATGAAAGCTTCTTAGAAAAGAATTTGATCTTTTTGGATGTCTAAAGAACGAATTGGTTTGTAAAATGATAGAAAGGTTTGGTCATCTGAAGCTGGAATTAGTAAGACATGAAATCAAGTTTTCTGATGAAGAACTAGTTGACAGACTGTTCGATTCATTACCAGATGAGGTTGATTGGAGATATTATGCTCTTATGTTGAAGAACACTATTGCTCCTGAAAAATTAACTCCAGATTTGGTGATTGAGAGACTTGAAAGTCACGAGCTGGAACTGAAGAAAACTTACAAAGTCAATCACTCTTCTTCTCAGAAGAATTTGGATCTCTATTATTGATGCGTGTGTAGTGTAATATATTTTTTTATGTATAATTAAGCCCTTTTTACACGTTTAGCCAAGTTTTAAATTTATAAAACACAATATTCACTAACACTAAACACACATATGGGCAAGTGCACCCATCGTGGACGTAGTATAGTGTTGGTAAGATACCGAGGTCGTCCAAGGACACAAGAGCTTTTAATACCGGTTTATCCTCAACGTCTAATCAAATCAAAAAGTGAGAAAAATGTTTTTAAACTAAGAAAATAAAAACTAACTAAATGCTGAAAAATAAAATAAAATAAAAACAGATAGACAAGATGAATCACTTGAATCCGACTCGTGTATTAGTATAACCTTTGATTATTTTCGCACTTTTGCACTTGTTTAAGAGATTATCTTAGTTATTGTAGTAGGCCCCTCTTTTGAAGGCGACGTTACCCTCAACCCAGTAGTTTGAGTCAGCAAGGATACAATCCTAAAGGGTCGGATTATTGGAAGATAATGAATTAAGTTATTAATGCAAATTATGGTAGGCCCCGCTTTTGGCGGTGACATTACCCTCGGCTAAGCAGTCTGAGTCAGTAGGGATACAGTCCTAAATAGTCGGGTTATAGTATTAATAGTAGTTAACTTAAGAGGGGGTCAAAGAGTTTGGATCCCCACCATCCAATACCTATGGGTATTGAAGGAGATCCTACTAAATTTGACCCAGGTCCCAAGCAGGACCTCTAAACGCTGAACAAGGGCAAGACCCTTACCAAGCCGTTCCCTTAACCCCCGACCAGGTAGCCAACATACCTCCATATAGACCGTGGAGATATGAATGGTGAAAATCTTTTATTTTATATAGACAGTAAAATAATGCCAAGACACCACGGACAAACGATAAGGAAAGATCACCTTCAACATAAGCAACTAGTTATTAAAGTCATTAATACAAAACCAAATAAAAAGTGCAAAAGATTAAAAATAAAAAGTATTATACTAAACACTTGTCTTCACCAAGTGATGTAAGAGACTTAGGCAAACATGGCCTTGATTGTCAAGAACTCTTACGATCAATCTTGGATCCCGAGACGACTCACACACTCTACGATGGACAATGGATGATTGATGTGTGTAAAATGCAACATATAAATCACATCAATTGAGGCATAAAACTAACCCTTTTTAAGTACTAATGTTGGAAAAAAAATGTTTTTGTCTTCCTTTTGTATTTTCAGGATGAAATGAGCTCAAAATCACAAAAGAAGCAAAAAGACAACTAATTCTACCATAAAATACAAGAAAAGGAACAAAAGTAGACTGCCCGGACCCTCAACGGCATCTCCCAAGGCAAAAGAGAAGAAACAGAGTCTGAACACGCCCCGTGTCCAGCGAACACGGGGGCGTGCCCAGGAAGCAGCAGAAAAGACAAACCAGTAGAAGCTTCCATTGCCCACCACGGGGCCGTGTCCAGCGAGCACGGGGGCGTGGTGAAAGTACAGCAGGTGCATTAATTGTAATTCGTAATTACAATTAATGAGGAGAGAGAGTGTCAGGCGGGCACGGGGCCGTGTCCAGCGGACACGGGGCCGTGTCCAGCCTTCTGTTCAGCCTATAAATAGAGGAGCTTGGCTTCATTCTCTCTCATCCCTTGGCACACCACCTCTCTCACACTTCATCCACCACCCATCACCACCATAACACCATCATCCACCACCATCATCCATTGTCCATCGTAGAGTGTGTGAGTCGTCTCGGGATCCAAGATTGATCGTAAGAGTTCTTGACAATCAAGGCCATGTTTGCCTAAGTCTCTTACATCACTTGGTGAAGACAAGTGTTTAGTATAATACTTTTTATTTTTAATCTTTTGCACTTTTTATTTGGTTTTGTATTAATGACTTTAATAACTAGTTACTTATGTTGAAGGTGATCTTTCCTTGTCGTTTGTCCGTGGTGTCTTGGCATTATTTTACTGTCTATATAAAATAAAAGATTTTCACCATTCATATCTCCACGGTCTATATGGAGGTATGTTGGCTACCTGGTCGGGGGTTAAGGGAACGGTTTGGTAAGGGTCTTGCCCTTGTTCAGCGTTTAGAGGTCCTGCTTGGGACCTGGGTCAAATTTAGTAGGATCTCCTTCAATGCCCATAGGTATTGGATGGCGGGGATCCAAACTCTTTGACCCCCTCATAAGTTAACTACTATTAATACTATAACCCGGCTATTTAGGACTGTATCCCTGCTGACTCAGACTACTTAGCCGAGGGTAACGTCACCGCCAAAAGCGGGGCCTACCATAATTTGCATTAATAACTTAATTCATTATCTTTCAATAATCCGACCCTTTAGGATTGTATCCTTGCTGACTCAAACTACTGGGTTGAGGGTAACGTCGCCTTCAAAAGAGGGGCCTACTACAATAACTAAGATAATCTCTTAAACAAGTGCAAAAGTGCGAAAATAATCAAAGGTTATACTAATACACGTGTCGGATCCAAGTGATTCATCTTGTCTATCTGTTTTTATTTTATTTTTATTTTCAGCATTTAGTTAGTTTTTATTTTTCTTAGTTTAAAACATTTTTCTAACATTTTTGATTTGATTAGACGTTGAGGATAAACCGGTATTAAAAGCTCTTATGTCCTTGGACGACCTCGGTATCTTACCAACACTATACTACGTCCACGATGGGTGCACTTGCCCATATGTGTGTTTAGTGTTAGTGAATATCGTGTTTTATAAATTTAAAACTTGGCTAAAAGTGTAAAAAGGGGCTTAAATATACATCAAAAATATAACACACTTCACGCACATCAAGTTTTTGGCGCCGTTGCCGGGGACACAAGGATTTTAAGAAAGTTAGGAATCAACGGCCTAATCATATTTTTATTTTTCTTTAATTTTTTAGGATTTTTTTTTTAGATTTTTCAACTTCTGCAGAGCTCAGCACGGGGCCGTGCCCGCTGAACACGCCCCGTGCTCAATCATTGGAACTGGCAATCCTGTTTTAAGTCAGACAGTAGGCTGAACACGGGGCCGTGTCCACTCAACACGCCCCCGTGCCCAAGATTCAGTTGCTGAAAACAGAACCGTTAGATCCCGGCGGTTGGTAATTTCTGACACAAACATGAGTGATAGTAATTCTTTTTACTTTCGGCACTCTTATGGTTTGTGGTGTCGAATATGTGGAGGCGAACATGAGGAATTAAAATGTTTTTTCCTCACTTATAGGCCCCACTATATAGACCCACCGATTCCTTGTAACCTTAAGAGGGGCGAAAGTAAAAATAAGCACTATTTCTCCCTCGAATGCGCCCAGCCAGATATTCTAGGAGAAATGCTCCTTGATGAGTTATTTCAACTAGAAGAACTACTTCTCAATTGGTCAAAAGAACTCAGGAAGGATTTTTTAGATCCATCCCAAGATGATGACCATGGGGAAATGTTGGAACCGCATTCCGGCAACCTCGTTGCTCCCGAAAATACCTTCTTACCTAGAAAAGACGCGGACGATAGTCGTCCCTGTGCCGATTGTGCCGTGAAGGACTCCCCATCGACTTCGTTCGATGCATACATAGACCTGAGCGATTCGGCATACACCTTCTTTAACGAGAGCTCGGGAAAGGGTTGGACTTGTCCACCTAGAATGAAAATAGGAATTACCCTCACCGACAACCTCTTGCGTTCTCGCCTTAGTATAGGACAATTAAGGTATCTTAGGCACTTTGGGGTTGTTCCAACAAGTCAAGAGCCACCCGATATAGATTAGCTCCTTAGTAAAGACAAAACTTCATAAGACAGCTTTCCGACACGGGGCCGTGCCCGGCCAACACGCCCCCGTGTCCACCAACTCTGATCAGAACGTCAGAATACGGACAAACTGTGTCAGAATTTCATCTGCACACGGGGCCGTGTCCAGTGGACACGGGGCCGTGTCCAGCAGGCTGTTGTTTTCTATAAATGCAGCCAAAAATCCTGCACATTTGGACCAACTTGGGGACAGAGATTTGAAGGAATCTTCTCTCAAACTATCCTAGGTAAGTCTAAAAGAAGTTTCCAACAACCCATCTTGTCCTTTCCTCTTCTAGACATTTCCTTCTTCTTCATCTTTCTTCAAGAACTACCATGAAAAGTTTGAATTTTCAATCTTTGTGGTAGGGAACAATGAGTTTTGATCATAGAATCTTGGTAAAAACATGTTATGTAACATTGTTTAAAGTTATTTACTGTCAAAAAGCTTGCATAAGCTCAGAAAATAACTTAAAAACCCAAGATTCCTTGCTCCAAAATTCTGCAGAAAGATGAACACGGGGCCGTGCTCAATGAGCACGGGGCCGTGTCCAGAAACTGTTTCGTCATATAAACTGCTTTTGGTTTATTTTTCGTAGAATGGCGAGTGAAAACAGCGAAACATCATCCGTTCATTCATCAAACAGCCGAAGGGGAAGGAGGCCCTCCGTTGAAGCTACACTTGTGCACTACGTGATAGCGCTAAGAGAAGCTCTCGACGAAATGACGTCAGTAGAGGAGGTCCTCATTGACCGTATTAACGATCTTACAATGGGACTTGAAAGCAGCTTCCAAGAGATTAACCTTTTGCACCAAAGGTTAAACATTTTGGTGGCACCCCCTATGGAACCAGTCCTTCCACAACAAGACTGGAACTTGGCACTCGGTGTTAACAACCCTACCGGGTGGGAAGACTTTCCCGCAGAACCTCCTATGGAAAACCCACAAGAAGTTCCAGCGGAAGTTGAAACTCCTCAAACCAATGCAAACGAGCCCTCTTTTCTCCTTCCAAGGGAGGTAGAGGAGTGGCTTGCCGACATATGAGGAGAACCGCACCCGAAGGGAGGAGTTCTACAAAGCCTTATCTAACCAAGACTAGTAGCTTCTTGGAAATTTTGCTAAATTAAAATAAAACATAGGGCTAGAACTCCATAAGTTTAATATTTATGTAATTTTTATCTTTATGTAATGTCTCTCTATGATTTGCAATGCTATGATGGTTTTTATGATTGATGGTTGTCGTGAGTATAAAACACACTCATGGTGGTAATGGATGAAAAAGGGAACGAGAAAAATGGAACCATGCACGAAGAACAGAGCAACCCGACAAAAATCTCCATCACAGAAGGCTCAACATGGGCCGTGCCCAACCAACACGGCCCCGTGCTGAGCCCCTGCAGAAAATCACCCAGTTCAGGTAACTGGACACGGGCCGTGTTCAGCGGACACGCCCCCGTGCCCAGGCTTCTGTTTCAATTCTGTAATTTTTGTTACTGGCACTTGACCACGGGGCCGTGCCCGGTCAACACGGGGCCGTGTCAAGGATGCCAGTAACATAAATCTTTGCTTTTTAACACACTTTTATACATTCTAATCAACCAAAAACCTTATTTTTGGACACATTGAGGACAATGTGTAATTTAAGTGTGGGGGGGATGCTAAAACACTTGAAATTTTTCAAAATCCTAAACACAAGCCTTACACAAAACTCTATTGGAACCGCTAAACACCCCAAATTTTTTTCAAAAACTTTTTCATTTTTTTTATTTACTTGTCTTAGTTTAAGTTGGGAATAACAAGTTCTAAAAAGGTTATATTTTTACAAGTTTACAACCGATAGCGTCGTGATAAAAAAGGAACCAACATAAGAAAATTATGAAACGGCATAACAAGTCTAGTTTAAAATTCGATTATATATGCTTGGTCACATTAAAAACCCATTTCCACAAAAGTGAGTTTTGAGCCTTTATTGAGCATAAAAATACACATATTTAGATTAAATGCTCATTTTTCGTTTCTTGTGTGAATAGCCGCTCGGTCCTTACAAATCTAGAACTTGCCACGACGATACATTCCCGGTCCTTACCAACTTAAACCCAAGTAAGTAAATGATGGAGGCATTAGGACTAACCATTTTTCTTTCAAAACCATTATTTTTCATTTTTTTTTACCTACCCAAAATCCCCCTAGATAGCCCCTTTGAGCCTAAACCTTTCATTTCATTACCCCAAAACGCTTTTTACCCACCAAAAACCTTTTTATTTATTTTTTTAGTAACAAGTTCACTTTTTCGTAAACTCACCTTTTTATGTGACGATCAAAAAAAAAAAATGATGATGAAGTCAAAAACAAACAAAAGCTACAAAAGCTTGTTTGGAGAAATACTTCAAAATAAAAAGTCACTAAAAACAAGGTACTTCACGAAAACCGACGCTTGTTACGATTTTCGCCCTTTTTATTAACCACTAACCAACCACCCACCTTTAAACCCAAGCCTTCACCCAAAAGTCCTCTTGATATTTACAAAGGTGAAAAGTTAAAAAGGAGGAGGATTGATTGCTTGGCAAGCCTATGGAAGACGTAAGTTCCGTGCCGCTCTCGAGTGATTCACTAAAATATACACCTTCTGCCGAGTGTTGAGTAATCTCCCGTGAGGTATGTGAACTTGTATATAAATGGAATTTTAATAAGGCATGCTATGCCCAAATAAGTAATTCATCTTATGAAAAGTTCAAAATAAATCATAACGAATAGGATTGTAAATAAATAAAAATAAAACCTATAAAAACCTTGGATTCCCGACACTCTAGGACAAGCTGAAAAACTTCTCTTCTACCTATTCCATTTGGGAGTGTAAGCCACATTTAAAGAGTTTTGCTTGAGGACAAGCAAAAGTTCAAGTGTGGGGGTATTTGATGTGTGTAAAATGCAACATATAAATCACATCAATTAAGGCATAAAACTAACCCTTTTTAAGTACTAATGTTGGAAAAAGAGTGTTTTTGTCTTCCTTTTGTATTTTCAGGATGAAATGAGCTCAAAATCACAAAAGAAGCAAAAAGACAACTAATTCTACCATAAAATACAAGAAAAAGAACAAAAGTGGACTGCCCGGACCCTCAACGGCATCTCCCAAGGCAAAAGAGAAGAAACAGAGTCTGAACACGCCCCGTGTCCAGCGAACACGGGGGCGTGCCCAGGAAGCAGTAGAAAAGACAAACCAGTAGAAGCTTCCATTGCCCACCACGGGGCCGTGTCCAGCGAGCACGGGGGCGTGGTGAAAGTACAGCAGGCGCATTAATTGTAATTCGCAATTACAATTAATGAGGAGAGAGAGTGTCAGGCGGGCACGGGGCCGTGTCCAGCGGACACGGGGCCGTGTCCAGCCTTCTGTTCAGCCTATAAATAGAGGAGCTTGGCTTCATTCTCTCTCATCCCTTGGCACACCACCTCTCTCACACTTCATCCACCACCCATCACCACCATAACACCATCATCCACCACCATCATCCATTGTCCATCATAGAGTGTGTGAGTCGTCTCGGGATCCAAGATTGATCGTAAGAGTTCTTGACAATCAAGGCCATGTTTGCCTAAGTCTCTTACATCACTTGGTGAAGACAAGTGTTTAGTATAATACTTTTTATTTTTAATCTTTTGCAGTTTTTATTTGGTTTTGTATTAATGACTTTAATAACTAGTTACTTATGTTGAAGGTGATCTTTCCTTGTCGTTTGTCCGTGGTGTCTTGGCATTATTTTACTGTCTATATAAAATAAAAGATTTTCACCATTCATATCTCCACGGTCTATATGGAGGTATGTTGGCTACCTGGTCGGGGGTTAAGGGAACGGTTTGGTAAGGGTCTTGCCCTTGTTCAGCGTTTAGAGGTCCTGCTTGGGACCTGGGTCAAATTTAGTAGGATCTCCTTCAATGCCCATAGGTATTGGATGGCGGGGATCCAAACTCTTTGACCCCCTCATAAGTTAACTACTATTAATACTATAACCCGGCTATTTAGGACTGTATCCCTACTGACTCAGACTGCTTAGCCGAGGGTAACGTCACCGCCAAAAGCGGGGCCTACCATAATTTGCATTAATAACTTAATTCATTATCTTTCAATAATCCGACCCTTTAGGATTGTATCCTTGCTGACTCAAACTACTGGGTTGAGGGTAACGTCGCCTTCAAAAGAGGGGCCTACTACAATAACTAAGATAATCTCTTAAACAAGTGCAAAAGTGCGAAAATAATCAAAGGTTATACTAATACACGTGTCGGATCCAAGTGATTCATCTTGTCTATCTGTTTTTATTTTATTTTTATTTTCAGCATTTAGTTAGTTTTTATTTTTCTTAGTTTAAAACATTTTTCTAACCTTTTTGATTTGATTAGACGTTGAGGATAAACCGGTATTAAAAGCTCTTGTGTCCTTGGACGACCTCGGTATCTTACCAACACTATACTACGTCCACGATGGGTGCACTTGCCCATATGTGTGTTTAGTGTTAGTGAATATCGTGTTTTATAAATTTAAAACTTGGCTAAAAGTGTAAAAAGGGGCTTAAATATACATCAAAAATATAACACACTTCACGCACATCAATGATGGTGGTGGATGATGGTGTTATGGTGGTGGTGGGTGGTGGATGAAGTGTGAGAGAGGTGGTGTGCCAAGGGATAAGATGGAATGAAACCAAGCACCCCTATTTATAGGCTGAACAGAAGGCTGGGCACGGCCCCGTGTCCGCTGGACACCCCCCCGTGCCCGTCTGACACTCTCTCTCCTCATTAATTGTAATTCGCAATTACAATTAATGCGCCTTCTGTACTTTCACCACGCCCCCGTGCTCACTGGACACGGCCCTGTGGTGGGCAATGGAAGCTTCTACAAGTTTGTCTTTTATGCTGCTTCTTGGGCACGGCCCTGTGCTGGCTGAGCACGGGGCGTGTTCAGGCTTCTGTTTTCTCTTCTTTGCTTTGGAGGATGCCGTTGATGGTCCGGGCAGTCTACTTTTATTCCTTTTCTTGTATTTATGCTAGAATTAGTTGTCTTTTTGCTTCTTTTGTGAATTTGAGCTCATTTCATCCTGAAAATACAAAAGGAAGACAAAAACACTCTTTTTCCAACATTAGTACTTAAAAAGGGTTAGTTTTATGCCTTAATTGATGTGATTTATATGTTGCATTTTACACACATCAAATACCCCCACACTTGAACTTTTGCTTGTCCTCAAGCAAAACTCTTTAAAATGTGGCTTACACTCCCAAATGGAATAGGTAGAAGAGAAAGTTTTTGGCTTGTCATAGAGTGTCAGGGATCCAAGATCTTTTTAGGTTTTATTTTTATTTATTCACAATCCTATTCGTTATGATTTATTGAGAACGTCTCATAGGATAAATTACTTATTTGGGCATAACATGCCTTTTTTTAAAATTCCATTTATATACAAGTTCACATACCTCACGGAATAAATCACTCAACACTCGGCCGTAGGTGTATTTTTAGTGAATCACTCGAGAGCGGCATGGAACTCACGCCTTCCATAAGCTTGCCAAGCAATCAATCCTCCTCCTTTTTAACCTTTTACCTTTGTAAATATCAAGAGGACTTTTTGGGTGAAGGGTTAGGCTTGGGTTAAAGGTGGGTGGTTGGGTTAGTGATTAGTAAAAGGGCGAAAAGCGTAAAAAGCGTCGGTTTTCGAAAAATTTTTTTAGTGACTTTTTATTTTGAAGTATTTCTCCAAACAAGCTTTTGTTTGTATAGCTTTGTTTGTTTTTAACTTCATCATCATCATATATATATATATATATATATATATATATATATATATATATATATATATATATATATATATATATATATATATATATATATATTTTAGTCACATAAAAGAACGAGCTTGCGAAAAACCGAGCTTTGTTACTAAAATAAGGGGTGAAAAATAAAAAGGTTTTTGGTGGGTAAAAAGGGTTTTAGGGTAATGAAATGAAAGGTTTAGGCTCAAAGGGGTTAACTAGGGGATTTTGGGTAGGTGGTAAAAAAAAAATTGAAAAATAATGATGTAGAAAGAAAAAATTGTTAGTCCTAATGCCTCCATCATTTACTTACTTGGGTTTAAGTTGGTAAGGACCGGGAATGAATCGTCGTGGCAAGTTCTAGAGTTGTAAGAACCAAGCGGCAATTCACACAAGAAACGAAAAATGAGCATTTAGTCTAAAGATGTAAATTTGTATGCTCAATAAAGGCTCAAAACTCACTTTTGTGGGAATGGGTTTTTAATGTGATCAAGTATATATAATTAAATTTTAACTAGACTTGTTATGCCGTTTCATAATTTTCTTATGTTGGTTCTTGTTATCACGACGCTTTCGGTTGTAAATTTTATAAAAATATAACCTTATTAATCTTGTGATTCCCAACTTAAACTTTAGACAAGTAAAAAAAATATGAAAATTTTTGAAAAATTTGGGGTGTTTAGCGTGTTTAGCGGTTCCAATAGAGTTTTGTGTAAGGCTTGTTATTAAGACTTGCAAAATTTCAAAGTGTTAGCTTCCCCCCCCACACTTAAATTACACATTGTCCTCAATGTGTCCCAAAAATAAATTTTTAGGTTGATTGGATGTGTGGTGTGGTGTTTAAAAAGCAAAGATTTAAGTTACTGGCAGTGTGGACACGGCCCCGTGGTGACCGGGCACGGCCCCGTGGTCAGGTGCCAGTAACAGAAATTAAAGAAATGAGACAGAAGCCTGGACACGGGGGCGAGTCTGGTGAACACGGCCCGTGTCCAGTTACCTGAACTGGGCGTTTTTCTGCAGGTGGCTCAGCACGGGGCCGTGTTGGTTGGGCACGGCCCGTGTTGAGCCTTCTGTGATGGAGGTTTGTGTCGGGTTGCTTTGTTCTTTGTGCATGAGGCCATTTTTCTCGTTCCCTTTTTCATCCATTACCACCATGAGTGTGTTTTATTCCTGCAAATTAAAACTAAAAGATTAAACTAAACTAAGGATAGTTCCGCGGAATGCCTCCGTGGTGCGCCACGTTTATAAGGGTCCTTGGCTAGACCCAATGCGAGGTTATATGTTTTCTGAGTGGGATGCTTGGCGTCCCATGTTACACCGTCGGAGAGCAGCATCCAAGCTCGAATCAATAACCTTCATGTAGTTGACCGGGTCGTCGTCCTCTATTCTTTTCCCGACTCCGAATTTTACTTCATCATCCCCATATCTCAAAGTGAGTGTTCCGTCATTCATATCTACCACCGCTTGGGCGGTGGCAAGAAAGGGTCTTCCTAGTATGAGGGGAACCTCGGTGTCTTCTTCCATATCTAGTATGACAAAGTCGGCTGGATAGACGAATCTGCTTACCTTTACCAAAACGTTTTCGATGACACCCTGTGGAAATTTGACGGAGCGATCAGCGAGTTGTATGCTCATTTTTGTGGGACTCGTGGTTCCCAAGCCGAGTCTTTTAAACATAGATGAGGGCATGAGGTTAATGCTAGCCCCAAGGTCGGCTAGAGCATTACGAACGGGGGATTCCCCTATTGAACAGGGAATCATGAAGCTTCCGGGATCGATTTTCTTTTGGGGAAGTTTATTGAGTACGAGTGCAGAGCATTCTTCACCTAAATTGACTAATTGCAAATTTTCAGTTTTCTTTTTATGCGTAAGGAAGTCCCTCATGAATTTAGAGTATTTGGGCATTTGGGTTAGGACCTCGATAAAAGGAATATTGACATGCAATTGTTTTAACAGACTTTCGAATTTTGCGAATTGCTCATTGGTCTTTTGACGAATTAACCTACCGGGGTATGAAACTCGAGGAGCCTTGGTAGGCTCTGATGACGGAGGGGAGTTCTTCTCCTGCAGAGGTGTGGGTACTGTTTCTTCTGTTGGCGGTGGCGCTTCTGCAGGTCCTACGCTGCGGTTTCGTAGCGTGATGAGGTGAACTTGTGCTTTTGGGTTTGTTTCGGTATTGCTAGGTAATGCGCCTTGCGGTCTCTCAGCAAAATTTTGAGCTATTTGATTTAATTGTTTTTCTATGTTTTGAATGCTAGCTTGTTGATTTCTAAAATTTTATTCTAATTGTAGAAATCTTTCCGAGTTTTTCTTTTCAATGTCGGAGATGAGGCGAGATATAGTATCTTCGAGCCTTTCTCGTCCACTTTGTTGTTGAGTGAAATTTTGTGACTCATTTCTTGGTTGTTGAAAGTTTGTTCGTTGGGTTTGTTGGTTACTACTATTGCCGGGTTCCCTCTAACCAAGGTTTGGGTGGTTTCGCCATCCTTGGTTGTAAGTTCCCGTTGGGGGACCCGACGGCCTAGGTCTATTATCAATGTAGTTTACCATTTCTTGTTGATCTTCCGTTTCTTTCATACAACTCCAATTTTCATGTGACCCACCACACCCTTCACAAGCCATAACTGAGACTGTTTTTGTCATTTCCAATTTTTTTATCTTTGAAGAAAGGGCCTCGATTTGGGCTTGTAAAGAAGTGCTTTCATCGACCTTATGGGCGCCCGGGGCAATAGATTTATTCCCCCGGGGGGTGTGCCATTGAAAATTGGTTTGAGCAATTTCCTCAATTTGATTATATATTTCGTGTGGGCGTCGATTACCTAAAAGTCCCCCGGAGCTAGAATCAAGTGTCTGCCTTGTGTGTGGCAACAATCCATTATAGAAAGTGGATACTTGTTGCCATATTGCAAGGCCGTGATGTGGACACTTGCGTAATAGCTCCTTGAACCTCTCCCAAGTTTCATATAAGGATTCCCCGTCCTCTTGTGAATATGTATTAATTTCAGTCATTAATTTAGCAGTTTTAGCGGGAGGGAAGTACTTATATAGAAATTTTTGGGCTAGTTCATCCCAGGTGTTTACCGATCCAGCTGGGAGGGCGTTGAGCCAAGCTTTCGCTCGATCTTTCAGTGAGAAAGGAAACATACGGAGGCGGATGGCGTCATTTGATGCTCCGTTGATCCGAAAGGTATCACATATTTCTAAGAAATTGGTGATATGTAGATGGGGATCCTCGTCCGCAAGCCCGTGGAAGGTTGCGGAGTTTTGGAGCATTTGTATCAAATGCGGCCGAAGTTCGAAGTTATTAGCTTCGACATTCGGAGCATTAATAGCGGCGCCTAGGTTACCTACGGTAGGTCGTAGATAATCCATGAGGGTACGTTGGTCCGCCATTGGAGGTGGATCACCCGAAACCTTCTCTTGATTTTTAGCTTTTAATTTTTTCTGAGAAAGCGTTCGGGTTCTTCTAGAGGTTCCTTTATGTCCTTATTAGAACTGGAGCTCATACACTATGTAAGATTGGCGTCGGGTTCCAAGTCCTGCAATAAAAACAGAAAAGAATGTTGGTCAGAAGGTTCACCACGGCCCCGTGTTCAGCGAACACGGCCCGTGGTCGGAGTTACAGTTACTGTTTTCCAGATCCCAGTTACTGGAAGTTGGACACGGCCCCGTGTTGCACCGACACGGCCCCGTGGTCAGCCTTCTGTAACCTGGAAAACTAAAAACTGCCAGTAACGATGCTGGGCACGGCCCGTGTCCGACCAGGCACGGCCCGTGCTGAGCTCTGCAGAAGCTGAAAAACTAAGAAAAATCCTAAAAATTAAAAAGAAAAATAAAAATATGATTAGGCCGTTGATTCCTAACTTTCTTAAAATCCTTGTGTCCCCGACAGCGGCGCCAAAAACTTGATGCGTGTGTAGTGTAATATATTTTTAATGTATAATTAAGCCCTTTTTACACGTTTAGCCAAGTTTTAAATTTATAAAACACGATATTCACTAACACTAAACACACATATGGGCAAGTGCACCCATCGTGGACGTAGTATAGTGTTGGTAAGATACCGAGGTCGTCCAAGGACACAAGAGCTTTTAATACGGGTTTATCCTCAACGTCTAATCAAATCAAAAAGTGAGAAAAATGTTTTTAAACTAAGAAAATAAAAACTAACTAAATGCTGAAAAATAAAATAAAATAAAAACAGATAGACAAGATGAATCACTTGGATCCGACTCGTGTATTAGTATAACCTTTGATTATTTTCGCACTTTTGCACTTGTTTAAGAGATTATCTTAGTTATTGTAGTAGGCCCCTCTTTTGAAGGCGACGTTACCCTCAACCCAGTAGTTTGAGTCAGCAAGGATACAATCCTAAAGGGTCGGATTATTGGAAGATAATGAATTAAGTTATTAATGCAAATTATGGTAGGCCCCGCTTTTGGCGGTGACGTTACCCTCGGCTAAGCAGTCTGAGTCAGTAGGGATACAGTCCTAAATAGCCGGGTTATAGTATTAATAGTAGTTAACTTATGAAGGGGTCAAAGAGTTTGGATCCCCGCCATCCAATACCTATGGGTATTGAAGGAGATCCTACTAAATTTGACCCAGGTTCCAAGCAGGACCTCTAAACGCTGAACAAGGGCAAGACCCTTACCAAACCGTTCCCTTAACCCCCGACCAGGTAGCCAACATACCTCCATATAGACCGTGGAGATATGAATGGTGAAAATCTTTTATTTTATATAGACAGTAAAATAATGCCAAGACACCACGGACAAACGATAAGGAAAGATCACCTTCAACATAAGCAACTAGTTATTAAAGTCATTAATACAAAATCAAATAAAAAGTGCAAAAGATTAAAAATAAAAAATATTATACTAAACACTTGTCTTCACCAAGTGATGTAAGAGACTTAGGCAAACATGGCCTTGATTGTCAAGAACTCTTACGATCAATCTTAGATCCCGAGACGACTCACACACTCTACGATGGACAATGGATGATGGTGGTGGATGATGGTGTTGTGGTGGTGGTGGGTGGTGGATGAAGTGTGAGAGAGGTGGTGTACCAAGGGATAAGATGGAATGAAACCAAGCACCCCTATTTATAAGCTGAACAGAAGGTTGGGCATGGCCCCGTGTCCGCTGGACACACCCCCGTGCCCGTCTGACACTCTCTCTCCTCATTAATTGTAATTCACAATTACAATTAGTGCGCCTGCTGTACTTTCACCACGCCCCCGTGCTCACTGGACACGACCCCGTGGTGGGCAATGGAAGCTTCTACAAGTTTGTCTTTTATGCTGCTTCTTGGGCACGGCCCCGTGCTGGCTGAGCACGGGGCGTGTTCAGGCTTCTGTTTTCTCTTCTTTGCTTTGTAGGATGCCGTTGAGGGTCCGGGCAGTCTACTTTTATTCCTTTTCTTGTATTTATGCTATAATTAGTTGTCTTTTTGCTTCTTTTGTGAATTTGAGCTCATTTCATCCTGAAAATACAAAAGGAAGACAAAAACATTTTTTTTCCAACATTAGTACTTAAAAAGGGTTAGTTTTATGCCTTAATTGATGTGATTTATATGTTGCATTTTACACACATCAATTATCCAAAAAGCATGATGCCAAAAGCAACTTCTCCAAAGACTGCATTTTCAGCTGAGAATGTATTTCCAGCAAGCAAAGAAATTCAAAGCAGTCCAAGCAGCGGAAGTCACAGTGGTTATCAAAGTGGATCTTCGTCTTCTGCAAATCGTTCTAATGCGAAGTTTTCTTGCAACATCTCAATAGATCTGAAGAACGCACAGAATTTTGATGAGGAGTCGGCTAAGCAACAGATGGTCTTTTTGGCATCTGTGTTAGAATCTTATGAAGGGTTGGTGGCTGGTAAGATCGGGAACACAAATCTGACGAAAGAAGATTACAATCAGATAGACCCCGAAGAAATGGAGCTTATTGACATTCGTTGGGCAATGGCGAGTGCTGTTCGACGTGCTCAGCGTTTCATGGAAATTACCGGGAGGAAGACGATCGGTGGTCCGTCTACTAAGCTAGGGTTCGATAAATCGAAGGTGACTTGTTTTAAGTGTAAGCAGAAGGGTCACTTCAAGCGTGAATGCAGAAACGCGTACGCTGATGAGTCAGAGAATCCGTTTAGAGACGATTAATACAAAAAGGCAATTTACCATCAGAATAAATCCGAGCCGCCCAGATTGAAGCAGTCTGAAGATAACAGAGACAAATCAAGGGCTCTGGCTGTGATTTACGATGATGAGGGGTATGATTGGAGTAAGGAAGTTTTACCGGAAGAAGACGCTGTCGGTTATGCTTTCATGGCAAAGAATGAGCCCATTCCGTGGAAAGATAATCGAACTGAAGAGCAGAAGTATAATTACAGGAAAATGATTGCCCAAAACAAAATCATTAGAATTTCTGGTATATTTCTGGAAGCTAGAAGAGCGAAAAGATGGGATCCGGATAGAGAATGCTATCTTGATCCGTATGGCAACATTGCAATTGATGACAAGACACTTGATATAGAAGCCATTGTCAAGGAGTATGAAGAAGAGGATGAGTATTGGCAACACAAATGGTGGGGAACGCCAACCAAGAAAATGATTGAAGAAGAGAAAGAGAAGAAAGAGAAGATAGAAAAAGAAGAAATAGAAAAATCAAAGAAGGTTGATACGGGCATCATCGATACTACGCAGGAGTTGACGGAAGAGAACCTGGGAAAAATGGCTGACAAAGTGCTAACTGCGAAAGCACTTGAGGTAGACTCTAACTCTGTGACTGAGTCTAAGGGCCAAGTCAGTCCAAGTGCGTCAACAAATGCGTCAGGTAAAAAGATCGATGGAAATGCTGACTGCAAAAATTGCACCAAAGAATGCAATTTTTGTAGCACTGTCACGTACCTCAACAGTGAGAAAATTAAAAATCTGACAGCAAGGTCAGAAGTGTTGAGGATCAAATACTTGGTCGTGACAAAACTGTGAAAGCTTCAACTGAACGGATTAGAGAATTAACTGGTCAAATTGAAAAAGATAAAATTGATTATGAAAAAGTTAAAAATGAAAATGAAAAGTTAATTCTTGAAAACCGTAAGATTTCTGAAAAATTTGAAATACTCAAAAGCACCGTTAAAGAAAGTGATGATCGAAATGGTAAAACGTTTAAAGAAAACGAACATCTAAGAGCTGTGGTAAGAGTAAAAGAAGAATCAATTAATAAACAACTGGATGAAATTGCTAAATTGAAACTTAAAGTTCAAGAAGCTGAAATTGAGAATGAGCGAATTCAGTTGAAACTTAATAGTTATAGCTCCGCAAGCTTTGTGTTGCAGAACATTGTTCCTAAACCTATAGGGAAAAACAAAGCTGGCGAAGATGTGTTTTCTGATGGTACCGGTGTAGGGTTTCACAAAGTTCCACCGCCGATTTTGCATAATTATACTAAAAAGGAATCTGGGTTGGTTGAACTTGAGGAGGGAAGTGAAGTGCAACTTCCTGAGAACATTGATGTCATGTTCACGTCTTCCAATGACGAGGGTGTCCAAAATGATGTGGTGAAAAGTGTGGTTGATAAAGTGCTAAAACCGGGTTGTGACACTTCTGAGGAGGATGGTTGTTTTCTGGACAAATACATTCCGAAACAAAAGTCCAAGAACAACTTAGATGAAGAATCAAACCTTGTCATGTACAAGATGATGGGTTCGGATAAGTTGTTTTCGGATTCAGAGTTTCCGATCGAGAATGTTAACATAAACAAATTGACAAATGTTTTCAAACTTGTTGAAGTTGAGTTGTCAGCAGTGAATAATCTGAGTTGAAAGAAAGATAGGGTTTATAACAAGAAATCTGTTAATCCACCGAGTTTTTACAATAACAACAGAAACAACTGGTCGGGTGGTTATCAGAGGGGTAAACCGTATCAGAAAAGAAATGTTCCAAACAAGAGGTTTATCGAGAAGAAAAAGTTTGTGAACAGTTCAAATTCACTTGCTGGTGAAGAAAAAGAAATTTTTTCAAAATCTAACAAAGAATTTTTTGAGAAGAGAGCTTCACAGGCTCAGTCTGAAGGCACGAGTCGGGTAGCTGATACTCGTACTTGTTTTAGGTGTGATCAGGTTGGTCACATTGCACGAAAGTGTACTTATGTGAAGCCTAAGACTGAAGCTGTGAAAGTTCAACAGAAGAAGGATGATGTGAAGGGTAAAACACCGATGTTTGTTGAGAAGAAGGTTGTTGAGAAGAAAAATGTTAAAATTAACAACTTAAAAGTGAAGAATGAACCCGTAAAGAAGTCTGTAACTAAAAATGACACATTTTACAAACGAGTTGCATTAACTCAACAGGTGTGGAAACCTAAAATTGAATCAAAAGTCGAGAAGAAAGTTTCAACTTCCGAGGTGAAAAGGCTGACTAATCAATTACGGTTGATTATGATGCAAATTTTCCACCTGTCAAGGCTGAAAATTTCAAAATTCAAATTGCGAGAGTCAAGGTTACACCTAAGGCTGATGAAGCCTGGGTGGACACCATGTTTGATTAAGCAGTTTGAATTGCCGGAGCTTCCTGGATTGCGAAGCATGAATCGGCATCTTTCTTGAAATTGTTTAAATGATGATTTGTTATGTGCAGGATCTTCCACAACTTATATCCAGTTGGATCATGGATAGTGGAGCATCGAGACATATGACAGGGAAGACCGCACTGCTGTATGATGTGAATAACATTAACGGTGGTTATGTGGGTTTTGCGGGTAACCAAGGAGAAAGGATCATAGGTGAAGGAACGTTGTCGAATGGCGTCATAACGTTTGAGAGAGTTAACTACATCGCTGAGATGGAGAATAACCTACTGAGTATCTCTCAGATATGTGACAGGATGTATACTACTCATTTCACCGACAAAGAATGTTTGATCTTGAAACCGGGCTTTGTGATACCTGAAGAGTGGATCATCATGAGGGCACCAAGAGTCAATGATCTGTACGTGTTGGACATGAGTGTCGCTACTACAACCACGGGTCAGGCTCATTGTTTTGTGTCTAGAGCAACGGAGAAAGAATCAAGGTTTTGGCACCGAAAGATGGGGCATATTCACCTAAGGAAAATGAATCACTTGGTGCATAACGATTTGGTGACTGGAGTGCATGTCAAAGGTTTTCATCTGGAAGGGGAGTGCATCAGTTGTGTCAGAGGCAAATAGAAGAAAAAGTCACACCCTACAAAGCAAGTTAATTCAGTTTCAAGACCATTGGAACGTCTTCACATGGATTTGTTTGGTCCAGTGAATTTCAAGAGTATAACAGGAGATTCCTACTGTTTGGTTATGACTGATGATTATTCCAGATTTTCATGGGTTTCATTCTTGAAATCGAAAGACGAAACGTTTGACAGCTTGATGGCGTTGTTTAAAAGAATTGAGAATCTGTACCAGAGGCCTATCTGTAGAATTCACAGTGATAATGGTACTGAATTCAAAAACAGTAAGATGGAAGAATTTTGTGATGAAAGAGGTATACTGCATGAGTTTAGTGCTCCGTACACTCCGCAGCAAAATGGAGTTGCAGAACGCAAAAACCGGACGGTAATCGAGACAGCTAGAACGATGCTTGCAGATTCTAAGTTACCAATTAATTTCTGGGCTGAAGCTGTTTCTGCTGCATGCTATACTCTCAACAGAGTTCTTACTGTAAAGAAATTCAACAAGACGTGTTTTGAGCTACTCAATAAACGCAAGCCGAATTTGAAGTATCTAGAACCGTTTGGGTCACCCTGTACGGTGATAGAGCCTAATGGAAAGTTTGGTTCGAAGAGCATTGAGGGAATCTTTGTTGGTTATTCAAGTCCTATGCGACGTGTCTTCGTTCCAAGCGAGAAGCGGATTATTGATGCAGCGAATGTTGAATGTCAGGGATACACTATGCCGCCACAGAATCCTGGTGATTCATGGCGTTATCATTATGACAAACTTTGGGATTCGTTTGACATGAGAGAAGAATCTGAGGAAGAAGAAGATTTCTTTGATGAGCTGGATATTTTGCGAGAATATGAGTCGCAGCTCAGGTTCCCAGCGGAGTATTCTAGAAGACCTCGGGAAACTTCAAATGACGATGAAGCAAGTCCTAGTAATGCTGGTGAACATGATGATGAAGTTGCTCTTGGTAATCAGTCGGAGGAGAATGATGATCAAGAAGCTGATAACATGCAAGTATTTGACCATGGTGATTCAGATCTTGAGGGGGAGAAGATCCAGTTGTCAAGTCAAACAAACCAAGTTGGTGAACAAGATGCAGAGCAGAATGTTACTAATCTGGAGAGAAATGTATATGTTCCAAGCGAAGTGATGCCGAGAACTCTGTCTTATCATCCAGAGGAGTTAATCATAGGAGAATTGCAATCGGGCGTTCGCACGAGACGTCAAATTGACCAGGGCTTAACATGTTTTTATTCTACAGTAGCACCTTTACAAACTGAATTCTCATTAAGTTGTTTTATCTCGCAGGTCGAGCCGAGAACTTACAAAGAGGCGCTTACTGAAGACTCTTGGGTCATAGCGATGCAAGAAGAGTTAAGTCAGTTTGAAAAGTTGGGGGTGTGGAAGTTAGTGGATTTGCCGGATGGTCAAAGGAAAATCAATACAAAATGGGTTTTCAAATGTAAGAGGGACGACAGAGGAGTGGTTGTAAGGAACAAAGCTCAACTCGTTGTTCAGGGCTTTAGTCAACAGGAGGGAATTGATTTTACTGAAGTCTATGCTTCTGTAGCTCGACTAGAGGCTATCAGAATTTTCCTAGCATTTGCGTCTTGGAAGAATTTCAAAGTATATCAGTTGGATGTAAAGTCAGCGTTTCTTTATGGGAAGGTCAAAGAGGAGGTTTATGTTGGTCAGCCGCCGGGCTTTACTGACCCAATCCACAAGAACAAAGTTTATATGCTGGACAAAGCGTTGTATGGTCTACATCAGGCGCCGAGAGCCTGGTACGAGACTTTGTCTCAACACCTACTCGCTAACCAGTTTATACGTGGAAAGGTGGATGTCACTCTCTTCACTAAAGTCGTTGATGGTCATCTTCTGATAGTACAAATTTATGTGGACGATATAATTTTTGGGTCAACAAATGAGAAATTGTGCAAAGATTTCGAACAGGTGATGAAGCAGAAATTTGAAATGTCATCAATGGGGGAGATGAAATTCTTTCTGGGTCTACAAGTTGAACAACTTCCTGAGGGAATTTTCATTCATCAAACAAAGTACGTGCATGATATTCTAGAGAAATTTGGAATGTCAAGTTCTACTCCAGCTGCTACCCCACTTGCGACTAATCATGGGATTCACCCAGATCTCACCGGAGACAGTGCTGATGAATCGTTTTACCGTTCCATGATAGGTTCTTTGATGTATCTGACTGCTTCACGTCCTGATATTATGTACCCAACGTGCCTCGCAGCAAGATTTCAGTCTAACCCGAGAGCATCGCACATGATTATTGTCAAGAGGATATTACGTTACCTGAAAGGTACTCCGTCATTGGGGTTATGGTATCCTAGGAAAGGCGATTTTACGGTCGAAGGGTATTCCGATTCGGATTTCGGATGCTGCAAAGTCAACGCGAAATCAACAACTGCAGGATGCCAGTTCTTTGGTCCGAGATTGGTTACCTGGCAGTGTAAGAAACAAACATCTGTGGCGCTATCTACATGTGAAGCGGAGTACGTTTCTGCTAGCAATTGCTGCTCTCAAATCCTGTGGATACAACAACAGATGCGCGACTACGGTTTGCAGTTTCTTAACACTCCTCTGTTTGTTAATAATGAGGCAGCAATTAACATTACTAAAAATCCAGTACATCACGCTAAAACTAAACATATAGAAATTCGTCATCACTTTATTCGCGATTGTTTCGAGAAAAAGTTGATACGAATTGAGAAAATCCACACTGACGAACAAAAAGCTGATTTGCATACCAAAGCTTTTGATAAAAATCGGTTTCAATATTTGTTAAAACTTAATGGTATGAAATTGCTTTCAGTGTCAGGTGGGGTTGTGAGCGTTGATGAGAGTACTACTTGGATATATAGGTAACCCCTGAAATCTCGTTTGAAAGGTCTCGTATTCTGATATACTAGGTGTTTATACTCTATGATGTCTGGGGTATTATTCCGGGACTTCTGCTGAACGGTAGTTCTGACCTAGTCCTTGGCTAATACTTTATCCAAAATGCTTGAAATATAGCATAAAGCCCTCAGCTGATTAGACAATAAAATTGATAATCATCTGTTGTAGCTGAAAAGATCCTCTAAAGGGGACATACTGCAAAGTCGAAACTGATATCTCTCTGCTGAACGGAAGTTCTGACCTAAGATCCCTCAGTTCTCGCATTTAACCCCTAATTTATGAACAGATATCATTGTAGTATTCTTGCCTGTAAGACTGAATATTGGGATTCTGGATACGGGAGTATATTCAAGAGGTGGGACACATGAATTGATCTAAGTTCTTAAGACACTTAAACGGTATCCTGAATAGATTGAAGTTTGTGTGAGAATTTAAGATGGATCAGTATATCGACAATCGAGGTGAATTGTTTAAGTCTGAGTATGTAATGTAGCTTAACGGTACTAGTAATTTATCTGAAAAGCTGATATGATTCCCTGACACGCTCGCCAAAAATAAATTTGTAAATAGTTTACTTTCTGCAATTTAAGTGTTTCTGTTATTTCATTTCTTAGTTTAGAACACATTAAAATCCAAAAAGATTTTATTTCTGCTTTATTTTAGACAAACCAGAGTGGAAAGTTGATTGTCGGATTCTAGTAAGATGAAGCAGATGCAGGAGATTCTGAGCTGAAGAATGAGGAGAGCTTACATTGTTGGAAGTTGAATTGTTTCAAAGACAAAAACAAGTTCATAAAATTGATACTTGTTATTTTCAGAAAATTAAAAAAAAAATGTGTTTTACTAAAATCAGTTGGATTCGTCAAAAGATCAACCAGGGTCATTAAATCGAACTTGGTAGATAAATCAAGTAATCAGGGTCATTAACTTGAACTTGAATACTTGAGTGGATTTCTAGAGCTGATTGAATTTGTGTTTATTGTTTAAAAAGATAAAGTCTAAAGTTATTGGTTGAGTAACAGGTTTGGAGACTTCATTATACCCACGGAAGCTAATTGTCAAAGCTTAAACAAGAAACCTCAGATCCCAGCATACTGAGATGGGGAGTCTGTGAGAGGGGGAGTCTGGATCAACAGCAAAAGGGGAGTCTGAAGATGGAGCTCGGAAAAGATGTTGAATCTGTGAAGATTGAGTTGTTATAATGAAGAGACAAAGTTGGAGAAAAGACCAAGACTAAAGACTCAGGCGCTGAAGACTACGTCAACATCCAAGGGGGAGTCTGTTGGTGCATGAAATGTCTGCTGACTACGTCTTATTGAGTCTTGTGTCTAGATAGGTTAAACGGGTGCATAAACAGATTAAATTAGGGTTTGTATAGGTTTTAGAATGCGTGGCCGTTTGAAATGGTTCTGGCCGTTTGAATCATGTGTAGCCGTTTGAACCCTGACCGTTTGAACAATCCTGGTCGTTTGAACACCATTCAAACGGAAGGGTGGTTGTCTATAAATAGTCGTTCAGTTCAAACGGTCAGCAGTAACGAATGTGTGTGTTTGTGAGTCGAGGTGCTGTCGGATTTGTATCAGAATCATTGTAAAGACTCGCAATCAGTAATAGAAAGAGAAATTGGAAGGAACAAGTTGTTTTGACTTAGTTTACTTTGTTTCCGCCTTTGTAAACTGAGATGAACTACTTTTGCTGACGTTTAAGGACATCAGAACGGTCCTACATTTAGCATTAGGGTTTAGAATTAGGGTTTAGCTTTAGGGTTTAGGGTTTACCATTAAGGTTTAGCTTTAGTGTTTATGGTATAAGGTTTAGGATTTATAACACATATTTTTTCAATTTTAAACATGTATATACATATATGTATAGTTAAAAGATTAACAATATACACATGTGTATAAATCCCAAAAAAAAAAAATTAAATAATAAAAAATTTAATCCTTAAAGAAAAAGCTGCGATTTTTCCAAAAAATAAGTTGCATTTTTTCACCTTTTTTTGCATTTTTTGCTTAGGGAAAATGTGTACTTCAGATTGCTTCTCAAGTTTCTCAAATAGGGTGGATTTCTCTTAGGATCCCTACTATATAAATATATATATATATATATATATATATATATATATATATGTGTGTGTGTGTGTGTGTGTGTGTGTAGGATTAGGTTCAAACGTGAACAAAATCCCAAGAGTGAACTGCGTGAACTGATCTGGACCATTGATTATTATGATCTTGATTATTAAATTGAATGGCATGATGGTAATTATTTTATTAATTGTTACTCTTTAATTAAATGAATAAGGGTATATGTGTAATTTCCATTTTAGATTGATTGCATTAATCTCGTTCTCTCTCACAAATCAACATATTCAAACCTTATTCAACATCCAACTTTCTCTCTCAAAACAAACCCTCATCTCAGATCTCGCCGCATCAAAACAACCATTCGTCTCAGTTTGCAACCGCTGAAGAGGAACAGATGTTTATCGCCGGAGATAAAGAGGAACAGCGGGATCTGATTTTTATTAAATTGAATGGCATTAAAACAACCCTCATCTCAGATCTCGCCGGTAAACCCTCATCTCAGATCCGACGAAACAGCGGCGGCAGCCGCAACTACTGGCGGCAGTACATCGGACCAACGGCGGCAGCCGCAACAGGTGGTGGAGGAGGTAACATTGGGTCGTGTTTCAGCAACAGAGGAGATAACTCGTTTTTCCTGCGAGTAACGGACTCCGTCGCAGCGGAAAAGCTCACCGACTACGGCATCGTGGAAAAAACAGGGGATCTTCGCCGTTTTAAATTCTTTTGTTTCAAACTTCTGAAGAAAAAAAAAAAGATCGAAAGAGGAAGTAGTGATACTTATGAGATAAGGTATTCTCTATTTCTCTTTTATACAAGGTAGATGAATTAGATCGTATTTGTCTTGTATACTTTTGGTACATACACTACAAAAGGTTCACATACGGTGTTATTGGAGTTTTTTGTTTCCTATTCTTTGTGTTTGCTAAAGCGTAACTGTTGTAACTGAACATGAACACTTGCTAAGTTAAAATAAAAATGTTAGTTGTATCTAAAAATAAAGTAAATGTAACCATTGCTAAACCCAATTCCTATTCCTCATTCCAAGATATGTGTTTGTTATGTTATGTTTTGAGGCGGGTGTACACATGTGTATTCCGTTTTTGCTCTGTTTTTAATGAGATGTACACATATGTATAGTGTATGTTTTTGTGATATCTCATATTTTTTTGTGTATTGAATGTGTAAAGTTGTTGATGTACACTTGTGAATTATGCAAAGTATTAGCTGCTGAGTTTTTTGTTCAATTTTTTGATTTTGCTCTGTTTTTAATGCGAAGTACACATGTGTATTCTGATTTTCCTCTGTTTTTAATGTGATGTACACATGTGTATAGCGTCTGGTTTTGTGATATCTCAGATTTTTTTGTGTATTGAATGCGTAAAGTTTGTTAATGTACACTTGTGAATTATTCAAAGTATTAGTTGCTGAGGTTTTTTTTTTTTTTTGTTCTATTATAGGAGATATCGTTAACAAGAAAAGTGGAGATGAAAGGTCGATAAGGATGATTCATATATGTTTGTTTGCTTGGTCGATAAGGATGATTCAGCATACAACGTGGCGAATAGTTGTAAAAGATTATGTTTTTTGTTTTTGGCAAATTGGAAATAAATAATCCTAACTCACTGTTATTGGCCAATAATAATCCCAACTCATTTAATCACCAATAATAATCCGAACTATTCACTTTTGTTTGTAAAATACTCCCACGTTAAAAAAACACTAACTAGGTTAAAATATTGCTGATGTGGCTTAACATGTGTGGACTGACGTGGCTGGTTAACATCTTACCTGTGTATAAAATGATTATAAGCCTCATTTGCACACACAATCGCACTCTCCTTCAAAACCCTGATTCTACAAATTGGGCAAATTCAGTCGATTGTGTGAGCAAATGAGACTGATAATCATTTTATACACAGGTAAGATGTTAACCAGCCATGTCAGTCCACACATGTTAAGCCACATCAGCAATATTTTAACCTAGTTAGTGTTTTTTTTAACGTGGGAGTATTTTACAAACAAAAGTGAATAGTTCGGATTATTATTGGTGATTAAATGAGTTTGAATTATTATTGGCCAATAACAGTGAGTTGGGATTATTTATTTCCAATTTGCCTTTGTTTTTTCGATTATGTTGGATTTATTGTTTTTACGAAACTGAAACTTGTAATTATATGTTTTTTTGTTTGGTTTGGAAAACATTATGGAACTTGTAATTTGTTAAATATAAAATAGTTTTACAGGTATTGTTTCTATGTATGTATTATGTGGCTAATTACACATATGTACGATGTTGAGTACACATATGTACTGTTCTATATATATCCAAGTACACATGTGTATATCGTTGAAATATGAAGGTTACGTGGATCTTAAAAATCAAAATTTCAATTCTGGTGATGAAATCTGAAATAAAATTAAAATTGAAATCTAGTGATTTGTTGCTTGTTTTGATAATTATTTTATTAATAAATAAAACATAATGTGTAAAATGAATTTAAAATAGGAAAGATGTAACTTAATTCAATTATTGAAATAATGATTTAAATCTAATTTTTTATATAATTACAATCCTACCCTTAACAACTAAAAATGAAATCAAGGGTCCAGATCTGTTCACGCAGTTCACTCTTGGGAGGTTGTTCACGCTGGAACCCTACCCTATATATGTATGTATGTGTGTGTGTGTGTATATATATGTTCATATAGACAATAACAATAAGTTGGGTGCACTTAAAATTGTGAAACTCGAAAACAACCAATGTAACCAATTTATCTAAACGAGTCAAATAGATTGCAATTGGTTACGAATAAATAGTGTGTCGCGAAGAGGGGGCACATGCGTTGCGGTTACGTTGTAATCGGGTTATAATCGATTTTGTTGTTGCATTCACTTGATGTAATGATACGAGTATTCAATCATTCTTCTACAGTTTACACTAACCGGACTCGACAAGGAAAACAACACGCGTTTTAGTTTACACTAGTGGCGAAGCTTGAGATTTCCGACAATGAAAACGTATATACCCAAAAAAATTATAAAACCGGGGGGTCGAAAACGTATATCTAAAAATTTTTATACGAAAACTACATACCTGATCGAAACATTCGGGGGGTCGGGCGCCCCACCGGCCCCTACAAAGCGCCACTGGTTTAAACTAACTGGACGCAACAACGAAAACAACACAACCAACCAAACACGATACAATCGCACTAAAACATTGTACAAGTATCCGTGTATATCGCTGTGAACACAGGCGTTTGTATATAAGGTCGTTTCAAAACCAATCATATAAGCTGGACCCTTCAAACAAGACCAAAATCATATAAAATAAACAAAAACCACAAATGAGGAAACCTCAACTTTAACATGCCTTACAAAATTATTAATAATTAAGATATATTATGATGCCAACTGATTAATCACCATTAAATGAAATGTACAAAGTGTTAACAGATACAAGTTACCCCCTTCTCAGTTTATTTCCTTCCCTCACATGAATGTATTTACAACTATAATTAAGTTTATCATCATCATCATCATCTCTTCAAAAAGATAATTAAAAAGATACATCTTTTACCCTTCAAGATGGAATTTAAGATTAAGCAACCCTTCAGCAGAAATGCTCCTCCTGACTCTCCCTCTCTGAACCACGACCGGCGGCGGCGGTTCCGCCTGAAAACACACAATAACCACCGTCAAATTATCAAGCGCGTGTCTCTTCATCGCTTCCTCCACCATCTCCTTGCAACACCGCTTCACATCATTATGATCCTGCAACCGCCGCCTCACAAAATCCACCGCGTTTTGGTTCATAAACACGTCCCAAATCCCGTCACTTCCAATGATCAAAAACTCGTCTTCTTTTGTTAGTGTCACAAGTTTGAGCTCCGGTTCAGCACTCAATGGACCGACTTGGTTGTCCGTTTCTTTGAGCCCTTGGATGTGCCAGTTACCTATGGCTCGAGTGACACCTAGTTGACCGTTTAGATAGCCGTCTTCTACGAACCCACCTAAGGATTCGATCCGGAGTCTTTCTTTGTCGCAACACGGTCTATGGTCTTTTGACATCTCAAAAGCTAGCCCGTTTCGAGACAGAACTGCTCGACAATCTCCAGCATTTGCGACGAGTAAAGACCTGTTTAAAATAAGTTAACATAAGCCTCATAAACAAAGTTCCAACTTTAAAACATAAATTGTATAGGTTCTTATGACTTTGTTTTATCCAAAAATAATAATTCCATAAAAAGATAAAAGGTTGGTCAAATTTCTATTTTATGTATAAAAAAACCCATCAAGCTTCCAAATCTTTATTAATAAAGACCATCAAACTTTTAGAAGTTTTAATGGAAGGTAATCCATACAGGTTACTAGGGTTGGCATTTTCCGACATGAAACATGTTTTGGGTTGCAATACCTAACCCGTTTAATAAATGGGTCGTGTTCAGGTTGACCAATCTAACTAGTCTAATTAAAGTATTAAATAGGTCGACCCACTAACTCGTTTAATCCATATTTTACAACTTGATTACCACCCGCCAACACATTTGACACATGTAGATTAATTCATTAAGCAGATGCAATTTTAAATTTGTTCAGGGTTGGGATTGATGTTTTTGACACGAACAGAAATGTGGGTTGTGTTGGGTTGAACAAGTCAACCCGCCAACCCGAAACCCATCAACCCAACATGATTGACACACCTACAAGTTACCATGTCATTATGATAGCATGGCAGAAATTAAGTTTGACCAAGTTGACTTCTAACGTTTCATTCAGAAAACCGATTTACTAGATTATCTTGAATAGAAATTTCTGAATGTATAAGCGTTTTGATTGGGGGACAAAGTTAGTTGCAAAAAGAAAAAACAGGTTTTTATGCAATTTTCTAACACAAAACTATTTAAATATCAATTTCCAACATTAAAAAGTATCTAAAATATTGATCTAGATTCACTAATTTGTTATCATTCAGATGTATTTAAGGGACAATATAACAAAAAGTAATATAAATTATTTAACTAACCTCCCAAAGATCATCGCAGTAAGTGCAGTTGTGCCAGAAGAAAGAGTAGACTCAAGAGCACACGACCGCGCAAATGCAGCATCCGTCTCCACAAACGACCTCGTGACTACTTTTTCAAGTTCCATTGGAAAATTAGCATCATCAACGATGATTCTTGGCAAATTATCACGAACAAATTTTGATGCACCCTTTCCTCCATGCCCATCAAACACCTATTTTTTCCCAAAAAGAACACATGTTATACTCTTAGAACATTTTAAATAGCAGGGGAGTAAATGTTCCCATTGTATTTAAATTATATTAAAATGAAGAAAGAAAGTTACCCCGTAAAATGAGACGGTTTCTTCGCCAATATATTTATTGTTGAAGGTTCTAGCGAGGTCTGGAATGCATATGTGAGTGTCCTCCATATAGGATCGATGACCAATATCAGACCACTCTCCGGAACGAAGCGTTGGTATGAAGTTGTTATATTTCTCTTCTGAAACAACGGTATCTTCACAAATGCTCTCCATCTGATGAATATGTATATAAGATTAATGGTATTACTCATCTATCATATGGTTTAAAATTGTTTAAACAGAATTTTTAGAATGTTATGAAGTTTATTGAGCGTGATTGATGAGGAAAAGAGTATGATAGGAGCTCATCCGAGAGTTAGCAGATTCATATATGGACCAATGGACAGATAAACGGGATAGGTCATAAGGAAGAACCTGTTTGGAGTTACGGGTCGTGTAAAATATAGACAAAAACGTGTAAGGGGTCGAATGTCGTCGCCATAGGCGATTTGCACAATTCTCGAAACCATATACCCATATTCCTTCCCATGCTGCCCTGATTTTCACTTTCAAGATTTTACGCTAATTTTCTTGATTTAATCGAATCCGTATTAATTTAATCAACATTCGTCCTCCGGGGCCCAATTTTCATTTTCAAGAGTTCCCTGATTTTCTTGCTTTTAATCGAGTCCCTTTTAGTTTTAAAAAACATTAGACCAAGCGTAATGGGCATTTTTTGCCCTCAATCCGGCCCAATCCCGCCCCAAAACGCCGGCAAGGCCGCCCCCCCTGGGCGTGTTATGGCGTTTTCTTTCAAAAAAATTAGGGCAGCGTGTTTTTAATCACGCCGGAGAAGAAGGGCTTTGGCCAATGAGTGTGCTCCTGTTCTTTGTTTGGCCAATAACAATTTTTCATGTTTTTTTTATTTAAATTCTATTTACACCCCTTTTAACATAATGCCCCACATCCCCACTACACCCATTTTAGAAAACGCCCCATAATGCCCCATTGCTGACTGGGCTGTCACATGGCGCAAAACGCCCAAGGGTAGGGTGTTAACCACTACACATGGTCTTAGATGGTTGATTTTATTAGTTCAATTCTTTATTTAGCTGATTAAATTGATTTTATTTTCTATCATTGATATCACAATATATTTTTCTCTCAAAAAAGAAGAAATGAGAAATCAAGATAAACTACAAGAAACTAAAAATAGTGTTTATGCACTTCAAGAATTTGCCTACATCTACAGTCTTTCCTAGTGTTCTAATTATTTCATTTCCTAAGTGGTACAATCATCAAAGCACCCAACTTATTTCAATCTAATCCTAAAATCCCAAATGAAACTAAACATAGACTTAACAGATTTCCTAATTTGTAATTCTTTTTCCAAATTAACCCAATCTTATCAAAAACATCCATTGGAATTCTTGACCAAATTCTGTCCAAAAAGGGAAACTTTTCTAAAAATTTCCTCCAATCAAATCAACTTACTATTTTTATAACAATTCACAACCAAGATTCAAACTTTAAATCAAACCCACATGAACCCAGATCAAGCTTCACTTTGCTATAGAAAAAACACAAACAAACAACCTAGTTTCAAGTTTAAAGATCAAAAAGATTCAAATAATTCCAAAATTATGCAAAACCCATCTCAAATAACCAACCAAGTGCAAATTAAGAATAAACCAAACCCTAAAATTCCAAATTGAACCAACACATAGACTAACAAATTTCATGGGAATTTGTAATTTTTTTTCCAAATTTGCCCAAATTATACCCAAAACATCCACTGCAAATTTTCACATCATCTGGTCCAAAAAAGGATTTTTTTTTTTTTTTTTAATTCTTCCAATCAAATCAACTTACTTTATCTACAATAATTCACAATCAAGATTCAAACTTCAATTTTATCAAGAATAAACATAAACAACAACCTTGTTTAAAGATAAGCACAACCTATCCCCAAATCAGAACAACACTAATTTATATTCATATAATAAAGATTCATTCATAAAAAATCAAAATTGAACAAAACCCATCTCATATAATCAATTATATGCAAATCAAGAACAAACCCATAACAAAAAAACCAAAAATAAATTTTATGCACTTCAACAACTTGCCTACATCTACAGTCTTTCCTAGGGTTCTAATAATTTCATTTCTTAGTGGCACAATCATTAAAGCACCAAACTTATTTCAATCCTAAAATCCCAAATTGAACTAAACATAGACCAACAAATTTCATGGGAATCTTGACCTAATTTTGTCCAAAAAGGGATTTTATTTTCTAGAATTTTCTTCCATTAAATCAACTAATTCTTTCTATATTAATTCTCGATCAAGAATCAAACTTTATATCAAACCCAGATCAAGCTATCATTTTCTCAAAAGAAAAAAACAAACAAACAAAAATCTAGTTTAATAATATCAGCACAGCCTATCCTCCAATCAGAACAACAGCAACTTATATTCATATAATAAAGATTCATAAAAAATCCAAAATTGAACAAAACCCAGCTCAAATAACCAATTATATGCAAAATCAAGAACAAACCAATAACAAAAATCTCAGCTTTTTAACAAATATTCACTTACCAGACAAGAATTAGATACAGTGATCTGTTTAGGACCAAATTGATATCCAACTTATATTATATCAAAAAGATTCATAAAAATCAAAAATTAAACAAAACCCACCTCAAATATTCAAAAAGAAAAAAAAAAAACCATGAAAGAAATTAAAGTAATTTCCTCAAACCCATCACAAAAATCTCAACTTTATAACAAATATTCACTTAGTTCAAAGATCAGCACAACCTATCCTCAAATCAGAGCAACACTAACTTACATTCACATAAAAAAGATTCATAAAAACCCAAAATTAAACAAAACCCAGCTCAAATAACAAACTATATGCAAAATCAAGAACAAACCCATAATAAAAATCAAAACTTTATAACAAAGATTCACTCACCGGAAAAGAATTAGAAACAGTGATCTGCTGAGGACCAAACTGAGAAGTATTAATATTCTGATCTGCTGCTACAAGACCCAAGTCATCTATCTCTTCACAACCACTTTCCAAGTCTTGTACACACATGTTTCTCTATTCTCTCTCACACACAAACACTGAAACACACACACAGAAACAATGGAATCAGAAAAGGGCAAAATGATTGGTGAATATTGGGAAAATGAATCAAAACTTTGTTATGAGAGATGGGTTTAATGAAATATGAATTAATAATTTGTTGAAAAGGAGAAGATTCGAAGGATATTTTTGGATTATACTTTGTTGTTATAAGATATATATGAAGGAGGTGTAGATATATGGCGGTGTGTATAGTTGGAATTTTTATTGTTGTATAGTTTGATTATTATTTTGTTTCTTTTTCGATGACGTATGGTTTTTTTTTTTTTTTTTTTTTTTTTTTTTTTTTTGCGTGTCTGCTATGAAGGATTGTGTAATGTTCCAGATTATTCTTGGAAATGATCTTTGAAAATACGAGGAGAATGGGTTCTTTTTTAATAAGTAGTGTGATAAGCAGCAAGATTTATCGCGTTATGTGACGGGGTTTCGGTCGGTATCTATTTTGGTTTAGTATAACAACCGAAAGAAATATACTTAAAATATGAATCAATTTGAATTTATACCGACTCGTATATAAATATAAACACGTAAGTCTTTTGAAGGTTAAAGAATTTTGAGTGTCAATACTAAAAGTTGAGGGGTAAAAGTATAAAAGAACAAAAAGACAAAAGCACAAAAGACAAAAAAAAAACGAAAACACTGTAGACAATCTTTTCTAATTGTATTATAGTTAATTAATGTGAATAATAATAAAAGCATAATGTCACGGAGTGATTGCGGCACTTAGAATACTTTAAGTTAAGTCTTTTGGTTGGGTTTCGTCATGTATAGTAGCAGAAGTCTTTGTTTGTGAGAATCACAAGTATGATTTTGTAGTACAATACTACAACAAAGATGGGTTTTGTATTACTTGAACAATGTTACAAGTATAGAGTGTTTAGAGGGAGTTGGATTATGAGTAGGTTAGTGTGGTAATGTGGGTTGTTTACAAATTAGGCCACTCATGCCTATTTATACTAATCCCTCATGTCTAGATGGTTCCTAATCTTAAATGGTTCATTACGTAATATCTAGTGGCTAATTTTTAGAGGGTTCCATGTAAATATCCAGCTTTTATGGTGATTAAGGGGTGATCTAAAGAGTTCTTTGGGAGCCCATATGACCAGCCTTTTCTAAATGTTTCCTTGGTAATATCTTGGTTTTCTCATGATCCTTCAAAGCTATTCTAGAGCCTTCTTGGCTAGAGCTTTTAGGGCTAAATTTCCAGCCTATTCTAGAGTATTCTGTACCCTTGCAAGCGTTTTTTATGGACCCGAACGTTGTAGTATTTTCGGAGACTTCCAGCGGCACTTGATGTTTCTTGAACGACCCGGAAAGTTTCGGAAACAAGGTCTAATGACGAATTTTAGGAGTAGACTATTGGTTATATAGGAGGACAGGTTTGTGGTGGGTATTTGTTATGCGAGTCACATACTTGATTTGTCTTATTCCTATCGCATAACACGATTATTCATTACCTGTTGGGATTCAAGCATAGTGATTAATTTGTTAAAGTTTATTACTTGAGATTCCCAAAAGCATTTTTCACTATTTGAATGTGATTATCATTTGAAACCTCCATATTTTCAATGTGTTTTTCTTATTGAAATAACAAGATATCAACCAGATTGGTCTTTTCGATCCCAATATGGTTTTAACACGTGATAATATATGCAGTGACTTATAGTTCTAAATAGTAGGGATTGCTTAAATCATACCAACATGTCTTGTTATCCTACCTGGTAGGTATTCTTCAAGAATCTTTCAAAAGTTAAATGTTAGGACTATATCTTCAGCTTGCGCACACAACCTTTCGTATTAGAAAGTTCGTTAAGAACATGATCGGGGTATAGTGTTGAGACAAACACACAAAACTTATAATAAAAACATACTTGTTTAAAGATATAGTACTATTATCATTACCTAATATGCTTGTAAACCAACAAGTTAAGAACGATATAAATGTAAAAACGGGATGTCACTCGATTAACTTGGTCTTTGCAAGTCTCTTCATCATATGGTGCTAAGACCACACGGTGCGGGCGTGGAGGAGCGACGTTTATGCCCTTCCATGCCGCACACACCACACCGTCCCCCCGCGTTGTCAACGGTGTTGTTTCAAGCTCTTGGAGAATCCCACCAGCGTTGTGTTTATTGGACGTTGACATGGCGTGCATTAGTTGGATGTGGCAGGTAGTCGTTGGACCCCAACGACATAATTTAAAAAAAAAAGAATTTTTATTTTAACAAATCAATCACCCCACCTATATAAAAAGCTCACCATTTTCACCTCACTCTCTTCTACCCAACATTCATTTTTATAAAATCTCTCAACTTATTTATAAAAAAAAAAATAATGCATCCACACAACCGCAACTTTGCTCCGAACAACCCATATAGTTTCGGTGAACTGCCGAACACCGTTTCACCGCCTCAAGGGACTCAAACGAACCAACCACGTTTTAACGATGCGAACATATTAGCGTACAATCATCTTCTTGCCAAGCTACCTTTTTTATGTTTCCACAACAACCGCTCACTCCTCTATCACAAACTCCACCTACACCCGAATTCGTACCGGAAACTCAACCTACACCACCCGAAACCTCTATGCGAAGAAAACGAAACCATAAAAAGAAAACCGAGTCTGAAAAGGAAAACGCAAAAGAGGATCGTCGTCGACATCCGTGGACAAACGAAGAAGAGCTGGTGTGGACAAAAGCTTGCCTTTCGATTTCGGAGAATTCGGTTATAAGTATATTTTTATTTTTTTTAATTGTAAAAAATGTATATTTTTATTTTTTATTGTAAAAATGTATATTTCTGAAATGTATATTTTTTATATGTATCAACTAACATGTAACACCCCGAAAACGGGTTTGGTAATCAAACCACGTTGATACTAAAAAGACGGGTAAAGTACCGTTAGTGGTAAAATTAACCCGGTGAATATTAGGATTTAAATAAATAAGCCTAATATTAAATAAAGGTGGATGAATGCTTTTGAGAAAATAAAGTTTACAAGAGGCCCGAGTTAACGGGCCTTAAAATAAAACAAGTTATAACATCCCCAAACCCATTAAGTTAACTAGGAATGTTTAACCTAGTTAATAAAAGAAATATTGTTAGATGAGTGGGTTGTGGCCTACTTAATAACTAACCAAACATGAGGGACCAAAGTGAGATAACTTGAAAGTTAAATAAATAAAGTGTAAACAAAACAAAACACACATAAAGTGTGTGTTCTGTGGAACGATCAGGAAGAGCTCAGCCAAAACCCTAATTCAACCAAAATCATCAAATTGAAGGGCTAATTGAAGCTCAAATTCATGGTTGAACATGAATTAACGATCACCAAAGATAGGGGATCATAAGGTATGTAGAATTTTGATGATTTTTGAAGTTGTGAAATTTGATGAACATCATAATCTGAGAATTATGTATGAATCATAGAAGTTATGGCTGAATTGTGATGTATACTTGCATAGGAACAAAACCCTAAGTGAAAATTATACATATATTGCCATGATTTGAATGTTTAGATGAATTACCACACAAGGATAAGTGGGTTTTAATAATATGATGAAGTTGATGATATACATGTGTTTAGAATCATCATACATGATAGTAATAAGAAGATACTTGAACAATTTATGTGTTTGAGTACATGATCATACTTGTCATGAAATGGGTTTTTGTGTGATATGATGAAAATGATGATATATTCATGATTAATGATGTTTGAAATCATCATATGTTTATGAGTGTTTAAAGTATTAGGCTAAGTTTGATGATCGGATAAATTCCACAAATATAATGCAATGGATTGTTTAATAGCGATAAAACAATCCCAAATCCTTGTATGATATTAATAGTTTAGCATACAATGGATTGTTTCCACAATTCAATGATTTACGGTTACGTGAACTTGATTGAATAAGTAGTTAAAACGGTAGCATAAGAATAATGCCTACCGAATAATTGACAAAGTGCTCAAATGAGTTGTTGAGCTACATAGTGTAATTACTTACGCTAATAGGCAGTTTGACTTTTAAAAAGTCAAACTGACCAAAATGAGATCAAATGGTAATTTTGATATAAAGTCCGTAAGATGAGATAGTCTTAATAATGGAGACTAATCTAACCATCTTACGCATGATAAAAAGGTAGTTTGACGCTTGACAATCTAGGTGGAAGCTTAGGAAGGAAGCGAGTCAAACGAATCAACTATGAAGGAAAAGAATAATTTGGATGCAAGGTAAGTAAAGCTTACACTCTTTTGATTTGTAGAATATTCTCTTTTCATATTGATTATGAATAAGATAAATAACTAATTGAAATATGATGTTCCGACGTGTAGTCGTACGGAACGAGATAAGTGAAAATGATAAGAAACCATGTTGATGGTTAAAAAGGATTAAATCGGTAATTCGGTCATACAATGACGAATAAATAATGAGTTTGATTTAAGTTACCTTATGGTGTAATCCATAATGAGTAACAAGAATTAAGAGATAATTTTTAAGAAATAGGATCGTACGGTTTAAACCGGAACGAGTTATATGGATGAGATGGTAAATAAATATCATCTCGCAAAGATAAATGGTCATTTAGACCAAACGGGTCAAAAGGTGAAGATATCACCATATGACAATATCCACTAATGATTATTTGTCGAGTCATTTGCTCACAGGAGCGAATAGCAAATGGATATTTGTGTGGTTATTAATTAACGATTATTAACGCAAGGTATTAAAACGGGTCTATGCTTTGACCCGAGCCAGGTATGTGCAACTAGGATAATAGCTATTATGTGCAATTTTGGTCAAACATGTTATTGAAAGTCCTTCGTCGTTAAGGAAAGGCTAAAATTGACCAAAACGCCCTTGTATGATAAACTAGGCAAACGATCTCTAAAAGTAGTTTGATAATAAGTATATCGATTAAGTAAATCCGTATGATAAGTATAAAAGTGAAAGGTATGAACCTTTAGGGTCAAATGCCTCGAAATGAGTCTTTTCCGTAAAATGACAAATCGAGGGGTAGAACTCGGAATAAATAGTTTACCACATTAAATCCACCACAAAAATAGTTGTGGTGGAAGACAAGTTGATATGTAAATGTGGAAATATGTGGCAAGCAAAGAATGAGCGAGAGGTAAGTTAAAAATGCTTAAATCTCTTAACGGGTCAAAATAAGTATACACGCATAAACGGGTTAAGGATGCATAAAAACCCGTGATTAGAACCTTGTATAATAGGAAACAGTTATAACATGATATTCATGAGAATTTGAATGCAACAAACAAGTTTGTTTGATAAAATCATGAACGGGTCAAAAGTTTTGTAAAAAGATATAAAGCCAAGGGCTTAAAAACATATAAAGTTGTTAATCCGGATGTCGGATTTTGAATCCACATGATGGAGAATCAAATTACGATCACGTAGGAAGAAACAGATCGTAAAACGGATAAAAAGTTAGAGAGTTATGTCCGTTTAGGCGAAAAATGAGTTTGCTGAAAATATGCAGCTCCATTTCAAAACTTTCTGGAAAATTCAGGGTGTCGCGCCCCGCGACGGGGAAGACCCTTTATGGTCGCGGGCTGCCACAGCCGTCGCGTCACGCGAAGGATCATTTAAATCCCGTCGCGACACGTGACGGGTCTCAAAACTGGTAAAAAACTGCTGCGAGGGTCATTTTGCTTTGTGAACTCGTCTAGACACCTTTTAAACGTCATATAACTAACACATTTCATGTTTTTATGAAATGTAGGATATCTTGAAGTGCCAGATGACGATCAAGCTCAAAGAAGAACCGAACACGATCAAGATTCAAGCTTCCATATTACGTTTCTTCGTCACGTTTTAAACGATGATATAAATATATTTTGTTGAAATGTTTTAAATTTTAAAATGTTTAAACAAACTCGTATCATAAAATGTATGTGTAATCGTATAAACACATCTTTATGCAAAACTTATATGAAACATTGCTAAATCAAGTAAGGGTCTTACAAACTAACATAGTTACGATTTTTGGAACCGAATTAACGATATTTATGACAATACTTTGGGATGAGATTTCTATCGGAAAAATGATAGTCTCTCGTCTAAGTGGCGTGATGTCACACCCTGCAAAATCAGAGTTGGACGTAACGACTTGTATCTTCATTGCACAAGGAAGTATAATGTTAAGACTTCCTGAAAGTTGAACGCATGCTAAGTACTCAAATCCCAAGGAAAAGTTGTGAAAATTTGTATAAAAGCTCTCACTTACCTGAGCTACACATGCATGGAGTGAAAAATCCAAAATTGACTTGCCGGAAAATTCATCGGAACTTCGCCGGAGTTGTCCTACAGCTCCGATGGCGTCAATTCATGAAATATGGTTGTTGCTATTGCGTTGGGGAGGTCCAATAAAGTGGGGAAGGTGAGTTTGGCCGGATAAGTTTGTCGCCAGACGGCCGCCGCCGCCGCACTGCCGCGTCGGCTAGTCGCAGGATGCCAGTGGCAGGAGTTCTAGAGAGAGAAAGAACCGAAAGAGTGAGGGTGTGAGGAGAGAGGGAGAGTGTGTGAAAATGGTGTAGTGTGTGTGTTTGCTAGATATTTATATCTAGGGTTTGGTGTGGGTTGGGCCTAAAGCCTAGTATCGCGTTTTTAGTCTTTTGTGCGGCCCCAAAGCATTTCCGAAACCCGTTTTCGCACCCGGATTTCGTGGAATGTCGTAAAATGTCTATTTAAAGTCGAAAGCACGAAAAAAATGTCGGAAGTCGATGTTTGATGCGTACGTCGTCGGTTGCGTTAAAATCACGTAAAGTGTTGCAGTTGTCGTTTCTAGTCCATTTTTCGATCGGATTTCAACTGCGAATATCAAAATTCGATTACGAAGCTAAATATATCATAATATTTTGGCTTTCAAGATAATAAACGAGTCTGATGCTTTCATTTTGTTGTCAGTGCATTCTTACTATCACGTTTTTTGTTCACATGCGTTCTGTTGTGTTTGGAAGCAGGATAAATTTGCAAAATAAATTTACATGTGTATATATATGTATACGAACTCATATTTTTTGGCATTGTCAGTATTTCATCCGGTGTCAGTTCGTTACAGTGTAACGCTCGTCAGGTTTCCCGCAAATCACCATTCACGTACTGTAAAGCCAAATAGACATTCCTAGGCATTCCAAAGGCCCAATTAAGTTGGTTTACTATCTTAACACACTACTTATAATTGTCTTAATGTTTGTTATGAGCGAAGTTATAACCGAAAATTATCGGTTGTCACACGTGAAATAAACACCGCCATGATCGCTTTCAACGGCCACTACAACAACTAAAGGACAACCCAAAAAGTGGTGAAACGGACATCAATCTGTTTGATGCGTGCTATGTCCTTGTATTCGAAAGGCAAAAAAACGGGTCAACTTTAAATATATTCATTGCTGGCGCATTGCGAATAACTCGCCAAAATGGGCACGAGTACCTTTAGCGGGACAATCGTCCTCCAAAAGGTCCAAAAGTTATTCCTCCACTAGTTGCTCGGATGCTCGTACCGACTTTGAGATCAACTTAAGCGACGATGATTTTGAAGCCAAAGGCCACTGGGAAGAGATACATCAAAAAAGCGGGCCCAAAAACGATCCACTATGAGTGGAAAAAATCTCGCTTTGGTCGGCATCCAAGAACAAATCCGCGTGTTCAACAATATCCAACAAGAAAGAAACACTCAAAAAATAAAGGCTTTTAGCCTTTACGAAGAAAAGCAAAAGCGAACGGATATGAAAATACTCACTATGAAGATGATCACCTTGAAGGCGAAGAGCGTGAAACGTACATGAAACTAAAAATAGAAATCATGGATAAATCCCGCACCTACTTTCGGTCATTTTAGATTATGTTTTTATGTTTCATTTTTTAAGTTTAAATTATGTAATCGGTTTTTTTCGTAATGTAATCTTTTTTTATTTAAATTTTGTAAGTGTTTTTATTATTTATATTAGTAATAATGCTATTTTCTTAAATTAATAGATAATATGTAATTATTAAATAAAATAAATAATAAAAAATATGTGCTATGTGTCGGATAACGCCCCTCTTTCACGCTCCTTCCCACCCCTCCCTTTTCTCCACCACGTCATTTTTCTGACGCGCGCTGACTTTGCGTCCACATGTCAAATAAAGCTCATTCTTTATACCTATTCACACCATATGATCTAAAAGATAAAAGTTAAGATGAAATAAAAAATAAGAACTGATATCATAATGCCATGAAAATAAGACATCTGTATTTACATTACTTAAAGAAGTCGTAACATGGATAAAAAGGTTGAACACGGACATCTTTAAACTTTGATATAATTTAAATGGGAGAAATATCATATAACTATTGATAAAGATCAAATGGTAATGGTGTTAATATATTATAGTTATATAAGTGGACCATATAATCACTAACGGAATAAAATAACTTATATAATTCCTAACATAGAATAAAATAATTTTACTTTTAGCTTAAAAATGCTAAAAAATATCTTTTCAATAAAATTATTAGCTTTAAAATGCTCTAAAATATCTTTTCAATAAAATTATTTGAAATTCTCCTTTTGTTTTTTCTTTCTCTTTTATCTTTTTCATCAACTTTATGACTTAAATGAAAACAAAAATATTATAAAGCAAAAAGTTAAGAAACCAATCAAACATAGACACACATACACACATATTTATGTGTGTCATCAATACCATATCATATAATAAAAACCTTTAAGTAACAACATGAAATGGTCTATCTTTATTGCCAAAAATATTTGAACACTTTTAGGAAATTTAGGAAACTTGAGCTTTTGTTTTTTAGCAATAAGCCAGAATGAAGGGTATGGTCTCAGATCTCGCACCAACATGGTTTCGAGTGATCATTACCCTTACTAAAAACCCCTACCGGCAAGAACTTATATGTGTCTGTGCGGGCACGCGCGAACACAGCGGTCGAATCTAATCTGTCAAGTGATAAAAAGACTTACCTTGTGTATGAAAATGGGTGTACACATAGCGATGCGGCCTGGCACCGCATCCTATGAACATTTTCGTCACGACAAGGGATTTGAACAATAGCAACAGTCACCACGAGTGGCGATGTGGCCTAGCAACGCATCCCACGGTCTTTGCAAGAGTGAGAACGCGGAAACAACAGCAGTTACCGCAAACAGCGATGCGGCACGGCACCGCATCCTGCCCACGACACAAGTGGGATTGACACCACAGTGCAAGTGGCGCCAATGACAGTCGCCTGTCAGGGACACGTAAGCAACAGACTGACACCGCAGTAAGACGTGGCTTCACCTCCACAACCGACAAGCCTGACACACCTACATAAGGGCGGCGCGTGACAGTCTACCTACTCAATTACCCTCCTTCGCTCATCGGCTATAAATACCCATCCCAAACCAGGTTTGAGGTATCTCTTCTCAACTCTCTCGCTACTACTACTACTATCACACACTTTGCTTCACAAGCAAATTATTGATTCTCACGCCAAAGAGTGGTAACAAGGAGCACCCCCCACCCCATCATCCTTGTTACGAGTCACGTTTTGTTTTCCTTGTGCAGAAGATAAACCAACGGACGATCCAGCCACCGATCCTCGGAAAGAAGGGATTAACCTTACCTAACGAGACCAGTGAATTAACCTCCCCTGATTAACCACTGTTTCATCATTGGCGCCCACCGCTACTCTTAGCATTTTTTTCACATCTCTTTCTTTCTTGAGATCATGTCTGATCGTCAAAACAATGCTACCGGCGAGAGCCTAAACCCCACAAACCCAGGGCCTGCGGGGACTGCTCCCCCAGCCTAACACGTTGGCCACATTGGCACATCCACACAAGGGGGCGCTCTTCCCACATTCGCAGTAGATTTTTCACAGTATGCTTATGTGATACCTCCAGGCATGAACCTCCATGCCTGGTATTACCAACAACAAACTATGCTGGCCGCAGCCTACAATAGAGCTTGCGTTGAAGCGCAAATTCCCGACGGTCCCACCCCCGCGTCAAATACACTTGCGGCTCGTATCTTGCAATACGAGGGCAGGGTCCCCAAACACCCAGCCTCCCGAAGTAGGCGCAAATACCGCGAATCCTCCTAATATAGCGTCTGCACACTCGAAAAAGACGATTCCACATATGGGTCCCGCCGCAGGGGCCCAATACACAGCCGCCTAGTCCCTCATGGTGAAAATAGGCGACAGTCAACAGCCCACCGCGGCTCCGGCATCCATAGCCGTCTGGGACCACAACCCCACCACGAGGGGTATGATCGCACCGACCCAGACGGTCGTACATATTGCGGGGAATCCCACTCGGCTAACAGCCGATCAGGAGGATACAATTACATTCATCCCACTGAACCCCGCACTACATACCTCCGCGCTGCTAAGCGCAACCAAACCCATGCCTATGGGCCAAGATCCACGGCCGAAAACTCTAAATTTATACCTGAGATCGCCCACGCTGAAGTCAAAACGACTAAGCTCACACTTAAGAAACCTAGCATTCGAGAGCATTCAAAAGTGTAGGTGGTGGTGGAAAATGGAAATCGAAGTTGTGCGATTGATATTGAGTTTCAGTCGTGATCACAAAATTCAAGTGTGGTAATAATGTAAATGCGATGATGTACTCGTGTGCTACTTTAGATCGGCCCATTCGAAGCTAAAATCAATTCAAGCTAAATCGAGCTTGAGCCTAAAATGAAGTTGACTTAATAAACAAGTTTTATCATACACCGAGTTTGATTAGGCTCGTAAGCCTATCATTATATGGAGAATTTTTCACTTAATAATAACCAAGTTTCTTTATTATTTTGCTAAAGTCAGTGAAACATTTTCTAAATACTATAATCTCCGAACTTTCATTATGATTCTGTTAATACGATTTGTTTGTAAATGTTAACATTAAAGCGCTGTTTGTTTTTTCAGAGGTAAAATGCCTGCAGTCTGCGTACCACATCTGTAGCTGAAGAGGTGGACCAAACCTCTGCAGTCTGCAAGAAGAAGATAGTTTGTTTTTTAACTGCTGCTCAAATCACTTGTAGCTGGACAAATTGAAGCTAGCAACAACGAAATAACTACAACTCAAAATCAGATCAATCGCACAAAAACACACTCCACCTATACTATATACATAATAAATTGAAAACCTAACACGTATATATGCTACGATTAATAGCTTAACAACATATAGCTAGATCAAATTAGGTTACCTGATAAGTATTATCGAACTTATCATACATGAATCGTGTGATGATGCTCGTTTTTCCAACTGACTGATCTCCTAAGAACACGAGCTTGTATTTCGCTAAAGCCGACACCGGAGCCATTGTTTTGAGAGTGAATATGAATACAGTGCGACAATCGGATCAAGCGGCGGCGGGTTGTGATCGGAGAGTGAAGGTTTTCCGACGGATGTGGTGGAGATATCGCATGGTTGAGTTGTTGTAGTTATTTCTGTTGTACGTCGCCGACTTCATGGGTGGTGCCGTCGGTACCCTAATTATCGCTAACCCCCAAGTCGGAAAACCCCCAAAACGGGAAAGAAAAGGGAGACTTGTACCAGAAATGGAGGGTGGCGGTGGGAAGGTGGCTGTGGAGGGAGGGTGGCAGTGGGAAGGTGGCTGTGGATGGAGGACGATAGTGGTGGAGGAGAAGAAGGAGGTGTAGGGTTTGTGTTTGTGATGCAAAAAGAAAGGAAGAAGTGCTAAGAAGAGGTGAGAAGATCCATTCTCACATCTGCACCAAAAAGAGGTCTCGCCGACCTTTTTAATGAAATGTCTTCTGAAAATCAAACACTCTGCAGATCTAAGCGTCTGTGCGGCGCAGACAAAAGAGGTCAGGAAGAACTTTTATGAAAAAACAAACACCACCTAACCGAAATAATCGAAACAAGTTTAAAACTTTTGTTTCTTTTAATGTTTGACGTGAAGTATGAGGTAATTTTCGAGGAAAGACCTCACTAAATAATAAATAAATTTCATAATTGTTTTATTTAAATCATTCCATTTAAACTATTATGAAGACTCTCACAATAATAAAAGACTATTGAAAATTAAGTGGTTCTTGATGATGAGGATATTGTTAAAAAGTACCAATAACTTGGGTGGAGATACAATAGGAAGTTTATTTGGCTAGGAAGGTTAGGAAGTGATCTTGACCATCCATTAAGTTAATTGATGTGCGTGAAGTGTGTTATAATTTAGATGAATATTTAAGCCCCTTTTTACACTTTTAGCCAAGTTTTAAATTTATAAAACACGATATTTACTAACACTAAACACACATATGGGCAAGTGCACCCATCGTGGACGTAGTATAGTGTTGGTAAGATACCGAGGTCGTCCAAGGACACAAGAGCTTTTAATACCGGTTTATCCTCAACGTCTAATCAAATCAAAAAGTGAGAAAAATGTTTTAAACTAAGAAAAATAAAAACTAACTAAATGCTGAAAAATAAAATAAAATAAAAACAGATAGACAAGATGAATCACTTGGATCCGACACGTGTGTTAGTATAACCTTTGATTATTTTCGCACTTTTGCACTTGTTTAAGAGATTATCTTAGTTATTGTAGTAGGCCCCTCTTTTGAAGGCGACGTTACCCTCAACCTAGTAGTTTGAGTCAGCAAGGATACAATCCTAAAGGGTCGGATTATTGAAAGATAATGAATTAAGTTATTAATGCAAATTGTGGTAGGCCCCGCTTTTGGCGGTGACGTTACCCTCGGCTAAGTAGTCTGAGTCAGCAGGGATACAGTCCTAAATAGCCGGGTTATAGTATTAATAGTAGTTAACTTATGAGGGGGTCAAAGAGTTTGGATCCCCGCCATCCAATACCTATGGGCATTGAAGGAGATCCTACTAAATTTGACCCAGGTCCCAAGCAGGACCTCCAAACGCTGAACAAGGGCAAGACCCTTACCAAACCGTTCCCTTAACCCCCGACCAGGTAGCCAACATACCTCCATATAGACCGTGGAGATATGAATGGTGAAAATCTTTTATTTTATATAGACAGTAAAATAACGCCAAGACACCACGGACAAACGATAAGGAAAGATCACCTTCAACATAAGTAACTAGTTATTAAAGTCATTAATACAAAACCAAATAAAAAGTGCAAAAGATTAAAAATAAAAAGTATTATACTAAACACTTGTCTTCACCAAGTGATGTAAGAGACTTAGGCAAACATGGCCTTGATTGTCAAGAACTCTTACGATCAATCTTGGATCCCGAGACGACTCACACACTCTACGATGGACAATGGATGATGGTGGTGGATGATGGTGTTATGGTGGTGGTGGGTGGTGGATGAAGTGTGAGAGAGGTGATGTGCCAAGGGATGAGATGGAATGAAACCAAGCACCCCTATTTATAGGCTGAACAGAAGGCTGGGCACGGCCCCGTGTCCGCTGGACACGCCCCCGTGCCCGTCTGACACTTTCTCTCTTCATTAATTGTAATTCGCAATTACAATTAATGCGCCTGCTGTACTTTCACCACGCCCCTGTGCCCGCTGGACACGGCCCCGTGGTGGGCAATGGAAGCTTCTACTAGTTTGTCTTTTCTGCTGCTTCTTGGGCACGGCCCCGTGTTCGCTGGACACGGGGCGTGTTCAGTCTTCTGTTTTCTCTTCTTTGCCTTGGGGGGTGCCGTTGAGGGTCCGGGCAGTCTACTTTTATTCCTTTTCTTGTATTTATGCTAGAATTAGTTGTCTTTTTGCTTCTTTTGTGATTTTGAGCTCATTTCATCCTGAAAATACAAAAGAAAGACAAAAACACTCTTTTTCCAACATTAGTACTTAAAAAGGGTTAGTTTAATGCCTTAATTGATGTGATTTATATGTTGCATTTTACACACATCATTAATCAAGGGCTAAGATTAAATCAGGGAAATTGAAAGGAAGAAAAGAGGCGCGTGAGTTTGTTCAAGGGCATTCTAGTCAATCCAAGCCAATAGTTTCTCTCTCCTCCAATTCCCCCCATTTTTTAAACGTTAATAATTCTTTCATACGACATTATTTTTTTTATAAAAATTGCACCAAAAAAATGAGCGTTTTTTATCTTTAAAATGAGTATACTATTGCTATATTTAAAAAAAAAATTTAAAACCAAGTTGCGTAAAACGCAATAGAAAAACCACCAGTTACGTAAAACGCAATGAAAAAAAAAACCTAAAAAGTGACATTTTTCTAAAACGCAATGCACAAAAAACACAAAGAAATGACTTATTTGTAAAACGCAATGGCCAGAAAACACACAGAAATGTCTTATTTGTAAAACGCAATGGCCAGAAAACACATAAAAATGTGTTTTACCTAAAACGCAATGCACCAAAAACACAAAGAAATGTCTTATTTGTAAAAAGCAATGGCCAGAAAACACTTAAAATGTCTGTTTTCTAAAACGCAATGGACTGAAAACACATAAAAAAATGTTTTACCTAAAACGCAATGCACCAAAAACAAAAAGAAATGTCTTATATGTAAAACGCAATTGTAACACCCCCAAAATACTACCTGCGGGAACCCCGCGAGGCGTGTTACGCATCAGAGTCTGAGCCACCAATCACATTGAACCAATGATAATTATTTAAATAAACATGTCGTTAATTACCAATAGAAAATGTCAAACATAATATTAATTCCCAAAGAGTTGTATAGCGGAAGCATGTAATAAATCGTTTAGCAATTGTTTCATAATAATACTCAAAACCAAGGTATCAAATATAAGTTAATCCAAGAGCCTCGATCCATGACCACTCCAGCACTCCCAGATAGCAAGTCCACGTCACGAACTCTAACGACCTGCAAGCATGCAGACAAGTGTGTCAGACGACGCTGGTGAGTTCAAAGTTAGTTAACGTGTTTTGTTACCAGATATATGTTAGGTTAATTCACCGATGTGATATGTTGCGATTTGTAACTTGTTGAGATACCCTAGGGAGTGTGCCCATATGTATCCGGGAAGTGTGTCCCTCAATAACCTGGAGTGTGTCCAGCCCCCAATGCCCCTAACCAAGCATTGGTAATGATCGATCCCATGAATAATAACCAAGACCCAATTCCATTGTTTACCCAAGATTCCCTTTCCAAACGTTTACTAGTTGTCCCAAACCACCGGGACGCATGCTTGAGAAATGCAATGAACTCACCTTGGTTTGCTCGGTAAGATTAACTACTCGTTCACACTTAATCAGTCAAGTCCTAATTATTCACATGTATTTGATCAGTTGATATTCATGAAGTTGGCACGTAAGTGTAATCACAAAGGACAATGCATCGATAATCACCAAGTAGCACATTGTACACATTCAAGCTCATATAAGTCATGTGTATCACTTAACAGCAGTTAAATATCTCAGTTAACTTCTAACAGAGTTAAGTCAGATTACTGTGCAAATTATTCAAGTTGACGAAATTCTGGTCGGCGAATCATGTTCTGTTTCGTCAACTACCTTTTGACGAAACACTACCTTGTTTCGTCAACCACCCTTGGCGAAACACATCCCCTGTTTCGTCAATTACCCCTTGGCGAAACACCTCACCTGTTTCGTCAATTTCTATTTCGTCAATCGAGTCAGTTACGTCAATCACTTACGTCAGTTACAGAGTTATCACAGAAACCCTAAATGCCGTCATCGCCCAGGGACATTCACACAGGAACCATAAACATAGAATTCATACTGTAATCATTCAGGAATCATGGCATTCATGGGTTATTAATCATAACAAAATCATGGATTAGTCTTAAATCATTCTAGCACATGATTTAGCCCTATTAACATACTATCATACACTCAGATAACACGAATAACATTCTATCATGACTGCCCCCGAGCATCATTCAATCTAGTTTACCCTCGCAACAATCTACATCCCGATATACTTACATATAAGTTGTAACCGATTATTCATACATTACGAATCTAGGATCACCATCAACATAAACTCATATTCAATCCAGAAATCAATCATGCACACAACATGTAACAACAATCAAAGTATCAATGAAACCGATTAAACGAACACGAACTAACCGGGATATCTGGGATGATAGTTTGATCGCCAAAAGAGCTTGGGGAGAACACAGAGTTGCCGTCACACACACAAAAGGGTTCTAGGGTTTTTCTGATTTGCCAAAGGTATAAAATGTAAGCCGGTTCACGTTATTATACATGTATTCACGTAATGGGCCCTTACTGGGCTTGGCGAAACAGATGGGCCGGCGAGACACTTGTTTCGTCGAGATGATGTTGGCGAAACAGACTTCCTGTTTCGTCGAGATTGAATTGACGGATCAAGCTTCTGATTCGTCGAGTTGATTCGTGAAAGTTTTACAAAGTTTTACAAGACTTAGCTAGTTCGAGTGTGTACTCCCAGGTTCACATTATATCATTAACACATAACATGCAATATTCACAATAGTCTCATTATCACATAACGTGCACATTACAAGTCAATAAGTCAAACAACTAATCAGTCAAAGTCAACGAAGGTCGAAAACTCGAGTTGTCACATCATCCCCAACTTGAAAGAAATTTCGTCCCGAAATTTGATAGGCCATCCGGAACACGATGCGATGCTAATCAGGATGACTGTGCGTTATCCGCGGGTGTCACATCATCCCCAACTTGAATGGGAATTTCGTCCCGAAATTCACTAGTTACATGAGATCTAGCATTGCCAGGCTTGGTCTTGTCTTTGGGAAACAAATGTGGATACTTACGTTCCATCTGGTCCTCGCGTTCCCACGTGAACTCCGGACCACGTCTTGAGTTCCAACGAACTCTCACAATGGGTATACGGCTGTGCTTATGAACTTTAACTTCCCGATCCATAATCTCAATTGGTTCTTCGACAAACTGCAACTTGTCATCTATTTTCAGCTCTTGAAATGGTACAACTAGTGTTTCGTCAGCCAAACACTTCTTTAATTGCGACACGTGAAACACATCGTGAACATTACCCAACTCAGCAGGTAATTCCAACCTGTAGGCCACCTTTCCAATTCGTTCCAAAATTTTGAACGGTCCTACGTAACGAGGGTTTAGTTTGCCGCGTTTCCCAAAACGCACCACACCCTTCCAGGGTGAGACCTTTAACATAACGCGATCATTAACTTCAAATTCCAGAGGTTTACTACGCTTGTCAGCGTAGCTTTTCTGACGGTCGCGAGCTGCGGCCATACGGTTTCGGATCTGCACAATGTTTTCTGATGTCTCAAGCACAAGTTCAGGGCCTGTGATCTGACTGTCACCCACCTCAAGCCAACAGAGAGGTGAACGACATTTTCGTCCGTATAGTGCTTCGAACGGAGCTGCCTTAATACTTGTATGGTAGCTGTTGTTGTAGGAGAATTCTATCAACGGTAAGTGCTTCTCCCATCCTTTCCCAAAGTCGAGTACGCATGCCCGCAGCATGTCTTCAAGTGTCTGGATGGTGCGCTCGCTTTGACCATCCGTCTGCGGGTGGTAAGCGGTACTCATGTCGAGTCGTGAACCGAACGACTTATGCATCGCTTGCCAAAGATCAGACGTGAAACGTGGATCCCGATCTGAGATGATAGAAGTTGGTACCCCATGTCTAGAGACGACTTCTTTAAGATAAACCGCTGCTAGCTGCGAAAACTTGTCTGTTTCCTTGATTGCCAGGAAATGTTCTGACTTCGTGAGGCGATCAACAATCACCCAAATGGTATCGTTACCAGCCTGAGTTTTTGGTAGTCCTGTCACGAAATCCATGTGTTCCCACTTCCATCTGGGTATCTCCGGTTGCTGCAGTAGACCCGAGGGCTTTTGATGTTCCGCTTTGACTTTCGCACAAGTCAGACATTTGCTGACATAAGCTGCTATATGAGCTTTCATGCTAGGCCACCAGTATGTAGTTTTCAAGTCGTGGTACATCTTATCTGATCCAGGATGTACGGAGTAACGTGATTTATGTGCCTCATCCATTACAAGTTCTCGTAAGTCACCATAGAGTGGAACCCAGATGCGTCCGGTTACGTAGTAAGCACCGTCTCCCTTTTTCTCTAGTCGTTGCCTTGAGCCGCGTAAAGCTTCAGCTCGAACGTTCTCTGGTTTCAACGCTTCTAACTGAGCGTTTCGTATCTGGGAAGGAAGATTGGATTGGATCGTGAGTTGCAATGCTCGTACACGCCTAGGTGCATTAATCTTTCTGCTGAGGGCGTCAGCTACGACGTTCGCCTTGCCCGGATGATACTTAATGGCACATTCATAATCATTCAGTAATTCAACCCATCGCCGTTGCCGCATATTCAATTCTTTCTGGTCGAAGATATGCTGAAGACTCCTATGGTCGGTGTAGATGGTGCATTTGGTACCGTACAGATAGTGCCTCCAGATCTTCAACGTGAATACCACCGCTCCTAACTCCAAGTCGTGTGTCGTGTAGTTTTTCTCGTGAATCTTCAGCTGCCGCGAGGCATAGGCTATCACCTTCTCGCGTTGCATTAATACATAGCCGAGACCTTGAATTGATGCATCACAGTAGACCACGAAATCTTCGGTACCCTCTGGCAAGGACAAGATCGGTGCACTGCAAAGTTTCTGCTTTAACAACTGGAAGGCCTCTTCCTGCTTCGTTCCCCAAGAGTATACCGTGTTCTTCTGTGTCAGTGAGGTGAGAGGTTGTGCGATTTTAGAGAAATCTCTAATAAACCTTCGATAGTATCCAGCGAGACCAAGAAATTGGCGCACCTCAGAAGGAGTCTTTGGTGCCGCCCAATTCTTAACTGCATCTACTTTTGCAGGATCTACATGTATCCCTTTTTCGTTAACGACGTGGCCAAGGAAATGCACTTCTCGAATCCAAAAATCGCACTTAGAAAACTTTGCATACAGCTGTTCCCTTCTCAAAAGTTCCAGGATGAGACGTAGGTGACGCTCGTGATCCTCCTTGTTCTTTGAATAAACTAAGATGTCGTTGATAAACACTATAACAAACTCGTCAAGATATGGCTTACATACGCGGTTCATGAGATCCATGAAAACCGCTGGTGCATTTGTCAATCCAAACGGCATAACCAAAAACTCGTAGTGTCCGTAGCGCGTTCGAAAAGCAGTCTTGGGAACATCTTCCTCTCTAACTCGCACCTGATGATAACCCGATCTTAAGTCGATCTTCGAGTAGAAACTTGACCCTTGTAGCTGGTCAAACAAGTCGTCGATGCGTGGCAATGGATAACGGTTCTTAATGGTTACTTTGTTGAGCTCTCGATAATCGATACACATACGGAATGACCCGTCTTTCTTCTTTACAAACAGAACTGGGGCTCCCCAAGGCGAAGAACTGGGTCGAATGAAACCCCTATCCAACAATTCCTGGAGCTGATTAGACAATTCCTGTAGCTCCCCAGGAGCCAACCGGTATGGAGCTCGAGCAATTGGGGCCGCTCCTGGCGCCAGATCAACCTGAAATTCTACTTGACGGTGAGGAGGTAACCCTGGTAACTCCTCTGGGAACACATCAGCGAAATCCCGCACCACTGGCAGATCCCCGATCCTTCTTTCCTCGGACTTAGCGTTTGTAACTAAAGCTAACATTGCAGGATACCCCTTTTGTAGATACTTCTGCGCATGCATAGCCGATATAATACCAACCATCGTCCCACTACGATGCCCTTGAACCAATAATGACTCCCCATCAGGGATAGGAAAACGCACAATCTTCTCCTTACACAAAATCTCCGCTTGGTGCTTAGACAGCCAATCCATGCCTACCACTATATCGAAACTACCGAGCGTAACGGGAAGGAGATCAATATCAAACACGTGACCCACTAGATCTAGTTTGCACCCGAAAAGGACATTCGAGGCTCCTATCGTTTTACCATCTGCTAGCTCTACTACTTACTTAACTTCTAAAGGCGTTGGGGTTATCCCCAATCGTTGACTAAACTCTAGGGACACGTAACTCCAATCGGCACCAGAATCAAATAACACAGAAGCAATATGATTGTTTACAGGAAACGTACCGGTGACAACATTGCCGTCATTCCTAGCATCCCCTGCCCCAAGCTGAAACACCCTGCCCCGAGCACCATTACCCCCATTGTTGCCATTGTTGTTGTTGTTCCCAGCATTGTTGTTATTCGGGCGGTTGTTGTCGTTAGCGTTCTAGTTTAGTTGAGGGCAATCCCGCTTAAAGTGACCCTCATCCCCACACTGATAGCACCCCTTTCTGAAGCCCTGATTCTGCTGGGGTGGTTGTCCCTGCTGTCTCTGGTTCTGCTGGTTCTGTTGCTGCTGATATTTGGGCTGTGGGGCCCTACAATCTTTGGCCTCGTGGCCTGCTTTACCACACTTGTTACATGTTCGTCCACACTGCCCGAAGTGATGATAGCCGCACTTGTTACATCGCGGCTTCTTCCCTGCATACGAACCCTGACTTTGGCCACTTCCCTGGCCTTGATTGACAGAAGACGACTGGCTGATGCTGCGATTGTTATTGTTGTCTGGTCTTTTCTGAGTCTGGCCCGCACTAGATGCTTTATCATAGTCACTCCACTTACTTTTGTTATCGTTGGCGGACGCAGTGGCAGTGGGTGCAGCAGCAGTAGTGGTTGAAACACGCGGCGGTAACGAGTTACTCTCTACCTCTTGATCCACAATCTTGTGGGTCAATCGAACAATCTGTGTCAAATCATTGAGATGGGCTGCAGTGACCAAACTCTTCACACGCGGAGGCAACCCCTTGATGAATAACTCAATCCTCCGAGACATAGGCCGGGACAAGTTCGGGCACATGTCCGCCAATTCATACGATCGCTTCACATACGCTTCGACTTCAGATCCAACCATCTTCAAGTCATAGTACTCGTTTTCCAGCTTCTGGACCTCATCCCGAGGACAATACTCCTCTCTGATCAGTTCTTTAAAGTCATCCCAAGTTGTGGCATTCGCTGCCTCGATGCCCAACAACTGCACTTGGGCATTCCACCACGTTAGGGCACCATCCGCCAAGGTACCCGCAACATATTTCACCCTGTCCCCAGCGGGACAGTTACAGATAGCAAACACGGACTCTGCTTTCTCGAACCATCTCAGAAGTCCCACAGCCCCTTCAGTCCCGGTGAAGGTCTGTGGCTTACAGTCCATAAACATTTTGAACGTACACGCAGGCTGGTTGGGTTGAGGTTGCACTTGCTGACCAGCTTGATAGGCTGCTAAAGCCTCAGCCACACGGGTGTTGATTAAGTCTGTCAACTCAGCCTGAGTCATGTTGATGTTGCCACGTCCGTGTCCCCGTCCACTCATGATTCTATATATGTAGATGAACCGATTCAGAAATCGAAATGGGATGGAAGTCAAATGTCATGTTTATATCTACGTACTACCAAGTTCACACATAATAAGGCAGAACCCTTCTCACGCTCGATAAGCCTCACTGGGACTTGCATGCACCCCACATTATTATTAAGTGTGCACCCATAATAATAAGGCAATTTGCATGCTTATCTCAATGCCTCTTAGCTTGCGCTCGAAGTTTCCCCCGTTCACACAACACAACGAATGGTATTACAGATTTACTATTCACATAAGTTGAAGAGTAGTGTCACACTACCATAGCATCAAGTGTATCGTTTCATGCAAGTTATGAGTGTGTGACTACTAAAGAAGTAATGCATAAACTAAACAGAAGACGAACCTTGCGATCTGGAGCTGAGTGTCATGATCGATTCTTCGAAGGTATTCGGTTATAGTCTGGTTTTATAAAACGTTTTAAAACCTAGTTCACTATAACCAGTGGCTCTGATACCAAACTGTAACACCCCCAAAATACCACCTGCGGGAACCCCGCGAGGTGTGTTACGCATCAGAGTCTGAGCCACCAATCACATTGAACCAATGATAATTATTTAAATAAACATGTCGTTAATTACCAATAGAAAATGTCAAACATAATATTAATTCCCAAAGAGTTGTATAGCGGAAGCATGTAATAAATCGTTTAGCAATTGTTTCATAATAATACTCAAAACCAAGGTATCAAATATAAGTTAATCCAAGAGCCTCGATCCATGACCACTCCAGCACTCCCAGATAGCAAGTCCACGTCACGAACTCTAACGACCTGCAAGCATGCAGACAAGTGTGTCAGACGACGCTGGTGAGTTCAAAGTTAGTTAACGTGTTTTGTTACCAGATATATGTTAGGTTAATTCACCGATGTGATATGTTGCGATTTATAACTTGTTGAGATACCCTAGGGAGTGTGCCCATATGTATCCGAGAAGTGTGTCCCTCAATAACCTGGAGTGTGTCCAGCCCCCAATGCCCCTAACCAAGCATTGGTAATGATCGATCCCATGAATAATAACCAAGACCCAATTCCATTGTTTACCCAAGATTCCCTTTCCAAACGTTTACTAGTTGTCCCAAACCACCGGGACACATGCTTGAGAAATGCAATGAACTCACCTTGGTTTGCTCGGTAAGATTAACTACTCGTTCACACTTAATCAGTCAAGTCCTAATTATTCACATGTATTTGATCAGTTGATATTCATGAAGTTGGCACGTAAGTGTAATCACAAAGGACAATGCATCGATAATCACCAAGTAGCACATTGTACACATTCAAGCTCATATAAGTCATGTGTATCACTTAACAGCAGTTAAATATCTCAGTTAACTTCTAACAGAGTTAAGTCAGATTACTGTGCAAATTATTCAAGTTGACGAAATTTTGGTCGGCGAATCATGTTCTGTTTCGTCAACTACCTTTTGACGAAACACTACCTTGTTTCGTCAACCACCCTTGGCGAAACACATCCCCTGTTTCGTCAATTACCCCTTGGCGAAACACCTCACCTGTTTCGTCAATTTCTATTTCGTCAATCGAGTCAGTTACGTCAATCACTTACGTCAGTTACAGAGTTATCACAGAAACCCTAAATGCCGTCATCGCCCAGGGACATTCACACAGGAACCATAAACATAGAATTCATACTGTAATCATTCAGGAATCATGGCATTCATGGGTTATTAATCATAACAAAATCATGGATTAGTCTTAGATCATTCTAGCACATGATTTAGCCCTGTTAACATACTATCATACACTCGGATAACACGAATAACATTCTATCATGACTGCCCCCGAGCATCATTCAATCTAGTTTACCCTCGCAACAATCTACATCCCGATATACTTACATATAAGTTGTAACCGATTTTTCGTACATTACGAATCTAGGATCACCATCAACATAAACTCATATTCAATCCAGAAATCAATCATGCACACAACATGTAACAACAATCAAAGTATCAATGAAACCGATTAAACAAACACGAACTAACCGGGATATCTGGGATGATATTTTGATCGCCAAAAGAGCTTGGGGAGAACACAGAGTTGCCGTCACACACACAAAAGGGTACTAGGGTTTTTCTGATTTGCCAAAGGTATAAAATGTAAGCCGGTTCACGTTATTATACATGTATTCATGTAATGGGCCTTACTGGGCTTGGCGAAACAGATGGGCCGGCGAGACACTTGTTTCGTCGAGATGATGTTGGCGAAACAGACTTCCTGTTTCGTGAGATTGAATTGACGGATCAAGCTTCTGATTCGTCGAGTTGATTCGTGAAAGTTTTACAAAGTTTTACAAGACTTAGCTAGTTCGAGTGTGTACTCCCAGGTTCACATTATATCATTAACACATAACATGCAATATTCACAATAGTCTCATTATCACATAACGTGCACATTACAAGTCAATAAGTCAAACAACTAATCAGTCAAAGTCAACGAAGGTCGAAAACTCGAGTTGTCGCATCATCCCCAACTTGAAAGAAATTTCGTCCCGAAATTTGATAGGCCATCCGGAACACGATGCGATGCTAATCAGGATGACTGTGCGTTATCCGCGGGTGTCACAGCAATAGCCAGAAAACACTTAAAAATGACTCACTCTAAAACGCAATGGACTGAAAACACCTAAAAAATGTGTTTTACCTAAAACGCAATGACTAAAAACACTTAAAAATGTGTTTTTTTCTAATACGCAATAGCCAGAAACCACATAAAACTCTCTTATTTCTAAAACGCAATGGACACATAAAACTGTCTGTCACTGTGAATTGTCTGAATTGTCTACGAATTACTGTCTTCGAAATGAGCCAATTTCTGGAAAATTAATTTTTCTGGTGCGTTTTTAGTACAACAATTTAGTCGGAAAAAAATGAGCCAATTTCTAAAACGCTCAACCCCAGCCAGGGGCTCTGCCCCTTGGACCCCGCCAGGGCCTGCCGCCCCCGGACCCTCGCAAAGATCGTAAAACGCAATGACTAAATCAAAAAACCCAGATCGTGAAAATGAAATTAAAGAATTTCTTACATGGATCGAAGCCGATTTCTTCATCAATTGACGAAATTTGAATGATAAAAACACTTATCAACGCTCGAATCGAACGAATCGAGTGATTATCTCCAAAATCACCTGAAAAAACGAGATTTTTTTATGAAATTAAACTGGGTTTTCTTCAAAAAAAAGCTGAAGAACACGTTGATCGGGTTTTGAATCATTGATTGGTGATGAAAATCGCACTATAATGTAGTGATTATTGAGATAAAAAGTGAAGAAATAGTTGAAGATGGTGGGTTTTGAAAATGGTGGGTTTTGAAGTTACTGGGTTTTGAAAAAGGAAGAAGAAGAAGTTGGATTGACTAAAATACCCTTTCTCTTTATTTTAAGAATTGCCACATGTCATAATCCTATGGCTTCCTATCCTTCCTAGCGAAAATTAACTTCCTATTTGATTTTTTCCCCCAATAACTTTATTAAAAAAATTGAAGCTTATTTATTACGGTATCAGTTTTGTCCTTACTAAATATATTTTATAGAAACCTTTTATCTTAAATTTATTGATCAAAATCTATACTATATAATAAAAGAAATCAGGGACACTTATCATTATATTAGAGCAACTCTTATAGATAATTATTATTTTAATTTAATATTTTCTAATTAATTATAGATAACCTTTTTATTAAATATTATTTAGTTTAATATTTTATAGATAATTATTATTTAGTTTAATCTTCTTCTCCTTTATAACAAAAAAGATTTTTTTTTTTAAATCTGAGCCCCCAACTTCTTCTCTTCTAACTCTTTTGGCCATTAACACTAACCCCATCCATTAAATGTTAGGGGCCAAAAGGGTTAAAAAAAAGACGTATTTCTATCACTTTTACCCTTTTAGACCAAAAACGATTTTTTTTTAACATCTAAGCCCTCAACGTCTTCTTTTATAACCCATTTGGCCCCTAACACTAACCTCATTAATTAAATTTTAGGGGCCAAAAGGGTTAAAAAAAGACGTTAGGGGCCAAAAAGGTTAGAAAAAAGACGTTGGGGGTTTAAATGTTAAAAAAATTGTGCTAAAAGGGTAAAAGTGATATAACCACGGGGGCCAAAATCGTAATTTTATTATTTGATGTATAAAATTATATTTATTCAATTCATACAATACGTGAGGTTTTAAGGATATATACATTTTTTATTATTTAGTACAGAAAATTACATTTATTCAAACCGTATAATACGCTTATTTTTAAAGATGTAATTATTTAGTTTAATCTTCTTCTCCTTTATAACAAAAAAGAATTTTTTAACATCTGAGCCCCCAACTTCTTTTTTTCTAACTCTTTTGGCCCTTAACACTAACCCCATCCATTAAATGCTAGGGGCCAAAAGGGTTAAAAAAAGACGTATTTTTTTATCATTTTTACCCTTTTAGCCCAAAAATGATTTTTTTAACATCTAAGCCCTCAACGTCTTCTTTTCTAACTCTTTTGTCCCCTAACACTAACCTCATTAATTAAATGTTAGGGGCCAAAGGGGTTGAAAAAAGACGTTGGGGGCCAAAAAGGTTAGAAAAAAAACGTTGGGGGTTTAAATGTTAAAAAAAATTGTGCTAAAAGGATAAAAGTGATATAACCACCGGGGTCAAAATCGTAATTTTATTATTTGATGTATAAAATTATATTTATTCAATTCATACAATACATGAGGTTTTTAAGGATATATACATTTTTTATTATATTTGTTCAAACCGTATAATACGCATATTTTTAAAGATGTAATTTTTTTATTATTTAGTATATAAAATTACATTTATTCAACCCGTGCAATAAATGATGTTTTTTAAAGATGTATTATTTTATTATTTAGTAAACAATATTATATTTATTCAACTCGTGTAATACACGTGGTTTTAAGAATATAACTTTTTATTTGGTATATATAATTACATTTATTCAACCTGTACAATATTGTTCTTATAAATATAACTTTTTATTATTTAGTATATAAAATTATATTTATTCAAGTCGTGCAATAAAGATGGTTTTTAAAGATATATATTGTTTTATTATTTAGTATATAAAATTTATTTATTCAACCCGTGTAATACACACACTAAAGCAAAAGTGAGCCAGAAAATAAAAAAAAAACATGAAAACCGCTAGAAGGAGGGCTTGAACCTCCGACCTTGTGGTTAACAGCCACACGCTCTAACCAACTGAGCTATTCCAGCTTTTGTTTGAATTTACTAATTGTTCATATTTAATCCAAAGTGCAAAGTTGTTTTTACCTCTCGTAATTGTCTCATGATTCTTTTTTTACTGACAAGGTTTACTTCTTATACTTACACTTCCGAATAAAAAATTAATATGTATGCGTGGAAAAAGACTTATTATGGTTAGAGATTACTCATTTTTAAAATATAAAATACATAGCAATGGCAATTACCATACTATAAAGGATTATTAGATTTTATCACCCTCAATTATTGGCTATTAGCTGCTGTCATCCTCAACTATCACTTTGACGCCCGTCACCTTCAACTTAACACTTAGTGTGTTCTATCACCACGTAGTTAACTGATCACTAACTTTTGATCATGTTAATATACTTTTGGGGTGTCATAAGATCCCTAAAACCTTCATAATATCCCTATGACACCTCTAAAAGTATAGTACCAAGATCAAAAGTTACTGATCAGTTAACGACGTGGTGTCGTGATGACAGAACAGACTAAGTGTTAAGTTGGGGGTGACAGACGTCAAAGTGATAGTTAGGGATGGCCGCAGCCAATAGCTAATAGTTAGGGGTGATAAAATCTAATAACCCTACAATAAATTGGCATACTCTAAATTAGTAACATTGTAATCCTTGTAGTGTTGTAATTCATGCATATGGAGTTTTTCAAAAATTAAATTTGATTTTTCACTTCAAATCCAAAGGTTTTCATCTTTTATAGTTTAACCCCTTTGAATTTTTTTTTTACTTTTGACCCAAAGTTTTATTTTTTGCAATTTAACCCCAACACTTTTTTTTAAACTTTGGTCACCATACTTTTCATCTTTCGCAAGTTTTTCGTTTTACGCTTTCTTTTAAATTTTGTGAGTTAACGCGCCACAATATACGTGTGGGGTTTAACGTTTTTTCGTCAATTTTCCTATTTAACAGGCCCGTCGCAACGCGTCAATTTTTCCCGTTTGATAGATTTGTAGCAACGTGTGGGTCGTAGATCGATATATTTATTTTTTCTACGTTTAGGTCTAATTTCTTCGCATTAACACGCCGCAACGAGCATGCGTGGTTCAACGTTTTTACATATGTTTTTCATTTGGTGTTATTTTCTTTTTAGTTATTTTATTTTTACGAGCTTTTCTGATGTTGGTAGTCGTTGGCAGTGGTGTGGCACTGGTGCTACTTGGAACGGTTTTATGACGTAATTTTTTTCGGAAACGAGTTAGCTCAAATATAATACATTTTCTTAAAAAAACATTTTTACGTGCATATTTTAATGTACATTTTGGTATAAATTAGAGTTAGTCTACGATTTGACGTAAACTTTTTGGGAAACGAGTCAGGTCAAATATAATATGTTTTCGTGCTTATATTATGGATATTTCGGAATTTTGTTTCGAACCGAGTGGAGTCAAATTGTGGTTTCATCTTTTTCTTTTTTCAAAAACTCTAATTAATCCCTTTTGATTTTACGTGTCAATTTTTTCTTTTATACCCGTTACGTTTTCTATGTACAATTTGGGTCACATACACGTGTTAGGTTTTTTTTTATGCCCGTTACGTTTTCTATGTACGAGTCAGGTCACATATAATACATTATGATTGTACATTATAAATTTGATTTACTTTACGTTTTAATCCAATTGCAATGCTTATATAGGTTACATAGAGTTCAATTGTATACGTTGAAACACGTGTTTTCATATGCTTAACACATCACATAACATTTAGACTAATTGATTCGATGTTTACAATTTACCTGTCCCGCAACGCATACGGGTCTTATTCTTAGTTTTAAATTAATTAGTAACCGACATGAACGCCATAAAAGAATCCAACTAAAAGGTTGACTTACAAGACACTAGGATTGGCGATAAATTTGACACGCCAACACATATTGATATTTTTGCGTGTGCATGTGGACTCCACACTTCAAACGCACATGTTTATTTATTTCCTTTTGGTAATATTTTGATTGTTTGGTATGATTGAGATAGCTAAGCTTGAGAATTAATTAGATGTGAAAATGAGAAATAATAAAATCGATTTGGTATACACATCTAAAACACAGAGGTTAACTATATATTATTTAGTGGATTACGATCAAATACAAAGATTTCTTATTGTAAGAAGGGTACAAAGGCTTTAAAAAAAAACCCACTACAAAAAAAAAAAAAAAAAAAACTAAACACCCGCCACCATCCAAAAACCTAACCCCTCAGCATTTTTTTTTGTCGAGAGGAGGTGTTGTTGTTGGGGGGGGGGGGGGGCAAAAACCTAACCCCCCAACATTTTTTTTTTGTCGAGAGGAGGTGTTGTTGTTGTGGGGGGGAGGGGGGTTAGGTTTTTGGGTGGTGATGGGTGTTTAGGATTTTTTTTATTATTATTTTTTTAAGGGGGGGGGGTAGGTTTTTGGGTGGTGGTGTAGTGAGTTTATTGAAAAGATTGAAGGAGAAGATCTGGAGCAACAAAAGATTGCTAGAATGAACAGTCCAAGTGGCCAACAAGATATCAAGATGTACTACAAAGGTAGTGTTCAAGAAGTTGAAGCAAGTCCAAAAGTCCAAACTGCTTTCAGTGCTGAAAACTCATCTGGATCAGTCAATCAAAGTCCTAACAGTAGCAGTGGATTTTCATCATATCCGAGTGTTAATCCAAAAAGTTCAACCACAAGTCATCAGTTCCAAAGCTCAAACAGCAGTAATGGTCAAGTTTTAAATTGCAACATCGCGTTGCATCTTCAGAATGGTCAAAATTTCTCTGAAAAGATTGCTAAGAGTCACATGTCATTACTTGCTACAGTGTTAGAATCCTATGAGGGATTGGTTGCAGGAAGAATCGGAAATCCTATGCTAACAAAGGAGGATTACGATCAGATCGATGCTGAGGAGATGGAGCTTATGGATATTAAATGGTGTTTAGCTAGTGTTTTGAGGAGAGCTGAAAAGTTTAAAATGATTACAGGAAGAGATGAATTCCTGGGTGCAAATGTTTCTACTTTGGGTTTTGATAAATCTAAAGTTACTTGTTTTCGATGCAGGGAGAAAGGTCATTTCAAGAGGGAATGTACTAATCGAGAAGCAAGTGGAGCAAAGAATCCATTCGGTGGTAATGATTATTATCGGAAGGCTATATATCAACAAGTTGCTCATCAACCGCATCAACAAAAAGAACCACAAACTGCACATGCTAAAATGATCGAAGAAGCTAATAAGAAAGCTTATTTTGGTATCGTTGATCAAGATGATGAAAAAGTTGTAGAAGGTTTCAGCTGGGACAAATACATACCACCTAATTCAAAAGTAGTAGCTCTCATTGCACAAATAGTTTAAGAGCCTGATTTGATGACGGAATGGATGAAAGTGTTTGCCAGGAATGAGACAAGTCAAGAAGAAGAGTCTGTTTCTTCTGATGATAGTTAAGAAGACAACAGTCTTTGATCAATCATTGTCTGATGACAGTGATTATGAAGAAGAGACACAAATAAACATTGGAAAAACTTCTTTATCTCCTGAAAGTTTTCAATTTTATTTTGCAGATCGATTGGAGAAGTTGAAGGAGAAACAAGCTGCAAAAGAATAGAAGAAGGTGAAATATGAGAATGTTATTCAAAAAGAGAAGTCTGAACAAAATGAAGAAGCTAAAGTTGCTGAGAAGATGGTTGAAGTTAAAAAGGTAGTTGAAGTTGAGAAGGTTATTGAAGTAGAAAAGATTGTTGAAGTCATCAAACCGTGTTTGAAATGTTTGGAATCTTGCAAGCAGTGTGAAGAAAAGGATGAGAAGTTAAGTGAGCAAGATAAGATGAAAGAAAAGTTATTGTTTGATCTCAATTACGTGAAAGAATCATATGATGTGTTGAACAGAACAGTAACTGGTCTACAAAAGACAAATTCAGAAAGAGAAGATGCGTTGACAATGATGAATGCTGTGATGATGTCAAAGCAGAAAGCCATAAATTTTTACATTGAAGAAAGTGCAAAGTGGAAGCAAGAGTTGGAAACGGAAAAGATAGAGAATGAAAGAATCAGACGATTGTTACAAAGTTATTCTAGTTCTGATTATTTGATTGATCGAATTTATCCGACAGTTGAAGGTTTAGAAGCATTTCAAGATGAGAAGCCGAAAGAGAAGGATACTGGTAAGAAACAGAGTGTCAGTTATAACAAGTGTCCGCCTCCAATCTGGGAAGGTTATTCTCCCAGAAAACCGAATGAGTAGCAAGTCAAAAAGGTAGTCAATATAAAATTGAAGTCTGAAACAACTGATGAATTACCAGAAAACATTGACGTCATGTTTACATCGTCTAACACTGATCATGAGTCCGAGTTAATAAAAAAGGTGGTCGATCAGGTGTTGGATAAAGATGAGGAGTTAGAGTCAAAGTCTGAGTTTGAAAGTTCGAGATCATCATCAGTTGAAAGTTCAAAGTCGTCGGTCAAACGGGTTTACAATAAAGAATTCTTGTTATCAAAATCTAATTTGAATGATGAACCAATCAAAGTGGCATATACTTTGAGTGATTCAGACAAATTATATTCTGATGAAGAATTTCTAATAAGAAGTGTTCAAATGGAAAAGATCAAAAAGGTTTTCAAATTAATAGAAATTAATATTTCTGAAATAAAAGATATAAATCTTAATGAAAAACCTAAAAAATACACTTCAAGAGTTCAACAAAGGTTAAACAAGAAAAAGGGTTACAGTTCTGGTTTTCAAAAGAAACCAAACCATAACGGTAATTTTAAAAAGAAAGGATTGGGTTTTGATATAGAAAATCATAAAAATATGAAAAATTTTAAACCAAAAACAAAATTTATTTCAGGGACAAGTTCTGAGGAAGAAGAAAAAAGCTCATTCTGGAAGCAATCGAACAAAGAATTTCTTGCGAAAAGGCAAAAAGTAATGAAGAATGAAGCTTATCAAAGGAAGGAAACAAGAACCTGTTTTCGATGTCAAGAAATTGGTCACATAGCCTGGAACTGTCCATTGGATACCAACATCAAACAGGAAGTTGTTTCTAAACTGAAAGAAAAAGTTGTTGATAAAACTGAACCACCAACTGAAAAATTCAAAGTTTTCAAAAACTCAACATATGAAGCTGGTGAATGTTCAAACAGGTTTTACAAGAGAATGGTGAATCTTGACAACCAAAAGTGGGTTGTTAAGAAATCTGATGTGAAATCTGGCGATGAATCTGATTCCATAAAGTCAGAGGAGCCACAATTTGTTTCAAAAGAAGAAAACTCAGTTCCTCAAATGGATGATGTGAACTTTCCACCATTGAGGATTGAAAATTTTAAACAAAAGATTGGAAAAGTTGAGATTTCGAATCAATTCTACTCTGAAAAGAAAGAATTTGATGTCGAGGAAGCATTTAATGGAAATGTGAAACATATTTTTGAGAAAATGGTAAAGGGAAAGGCAAAAGGGATAAAAGATTTTTATGAAGAGAAAAGAAATGTTGGAACCCCAGGTGAAATTGAGAAGGTCACACCCAAAGCTGGTCAGGCTTGGGTGTCTGTGTTCTTTACTTAAAATCCTGACTTGCCGGAACTCCCAGGTTGGTAATTGGGGAGTAAGAATCGGCATCTTTCTTGAGAAATTCACAGGTTGGTAACTGTGATATTTCAATCTTCAAGTGGTTAATCAGGGACATTAAATTGTACTTGATTTCCTACAAGTGGTTGTGTTGGTAAAAATATTAAAATTGTTAAATTTTTCAAATGGTTGAGAAAAACAAAGTGATGAGTAATCCCCATTTTTTCAAGTGGTAATGTCACACCCCCAAAATCCACCTGCGGAGTACCACCGCTTGGGAGCGTGACATGACCAGGATCAAGCCACCAATCATATTGAACATGTAACAAATAGTAATAAATATCCATCAATACGAAAGGTGTTTATCAAACCAACATAGTTAAGTATAGCGGAAGCATTTAAGTAAACCCAAACATAAGTATTAATGTATGAAATATCATAAGTGTTCAAATAGCATTCACGATCCTTTGCCCACAACGACCTGCTCCTCCTTGTGCAAGCTCCTTAAGTACCTAAGGTCCTGCAAGGCATGCAGCAAATAATCAACAAACTAGTTGAGCGAGTTCACAGAAAGTAAGTTCGTAACAGTAATATGTAAGTTCATCTTGTGGGGGCTTCCCATACGAGTATATACTATTGGTGAGGGATTCTCACATTTATCCTTAACAATGGGGGATTCCCATTATGGTACTCACTAGACTAATTGCAACCATGTGTTCTTCTTAAACCGAGAACAGGGATACGTACAAGGTCACGCAGGATTTACGTGAGTGCCCTTCCCCGAGGACAGTGGTACGCGTGGGGTTTACGTAGGATTTACGTAAGTGTCTTTCCGACCCGGAAGACAGTAGTGGGTATTAGGTTACGTAGGATTTACGTAAGTGTCCTCCCGACCCGGGAGACAATGGTAGATACTAGTTTATGCAGGTTTTACGTAAGTGTCCTGACTATCCTGAGGACGATGGTCTGTAGTCTAGTGATTGCGTAAGTACGAGTAATCATTCCTTAACAAACATTCCAACCCAATTCCCAACCCGGAATCCCATGCCTTGGCTGTGTGAACTCACCTTGGTTTGCTCGGCAGATACACAAATAAAGGGCTCTTGAACTAAGGGTGGTCAACCACGTCCTAACAGGGTTACCACACAAGTCAGGTTTTGACTTCAAGTAATGCACGTATAAGTCATACAAGTTAACACGTTACTAACACGTATTGATCATGGTAACATCTTAGAAATCAAATAATATATCATGAAGCCCAATGATAATGGCCCAACCCATTGTGCGATCTGCATGCTTGTGCGCTCCTCAATGGGTTGTGCGATTCACAATGACCGGCCCAAATAATAACACATTGCAGCCCAATACATTAACTTAATAACAACCTTGTGCGATCCGGATGGGCTGGCCCGATCCGGGTTGCTTGTGCGATCTGCTTAAATTAACCAGCCCAACATGTCATCCGGCCCAAACAGCTTAACAACATACAGCTTGTGCGATAGAAGTCTTGGGCTGTCCGGCCCAGGGCTCTAACAGTCCAAATCTAATCTATAGCCACGGCCCAACACACAGCCTTGTGCGACCAGGCTGCACTTGTGCGACCAGGCTGCACTTGTGCGGTTTAAAACACCTTGTGCGAGTGACCTTGTGTTACCAAGATACCTTGTGCGATCAGTGACCCTTGTGCGTTTAGGTCCAGTTGTGCGAGTGGACCTATGTGTTTGGTCTTGTGCGATCGAGTTAACAATCTTTCCATGAATTATGCAATCAGTTACACTAATTCAAGGTTTCCATACTTATCCTTTCAATCAACAGTTTCCTTATACAACAATTATCAATTAACACCAATCCCACAAATCGGTTAGCCTAATGTCGATTAAACGGGCAGTTTCATCTCAATTCATATGAACCCTAATAATCACACTCATGAACAACATATCAAAACCTTGAATAAATATACCGATTTAACAACATGAAGCCGATTTATGAACATCACAACAATCAAACATCATATCCGATTTGGCTAGGATACTATCACATGACTACGATCTAGAACATATATCATGGCAGCCGATTAACACATAATCACATCTCAGCCGATATATATATATATTCGTACATCCAATTCTAAGTTACGATCTTAACATCATTATCACATACAATCAAAACAATCCGAACAAACATGAAATCACGTATAAACAAAAATGTCATCTATCAATACAAACAACAATCACACTAACCGGATTATGAGTAGAAGCAAAGGTGATCCGAGTAGGAAATGATCTTGCCGTCGGGTTCCAAGCAAACGAGAGAGAGAGAAAAGTCTAGGGTTCTTGTGTGTGTGTTGAGATTTTTGTAACAAATGAAATCATAAACCCCATAGGGATGTTTACACGGTTGGAAGGAGTGGGCCGACTCTACCTTGGGCCGCCTTATAAGTCTAATTACAAGTGTACAAGTGGTGTAGCCCAAATGGCTTGTGCGATCGGGTGTAGTGTTGTGCGTTTAATACAAACATGCAATACATACACATATGCACATAATAACAAAACATTCATTAAATCATGGTATCATATAGACACGTAACGTTACATCAAAGTAAGTCTAAAGTTCGAGTTGTCACAGGTAAAATCAACAAAACTTATTTTCCGGTAAAACCATTTTGATTAAAACAAATTTAAGTATTTTGAAATCATAATGGTTGTAAGGGGGAGTTCTAATTGTTTATGCTAAGTGGATGGCGAATTGAAGCTATTCACATCAGTTGTCACTTTACTTATACAGTTTATTTTCAAAATTTTCTTTAAATGTTTTAGAATTTTCGGGGGAGTAAGAATTTTCAGAAAATCCAAAAACATTAAAAAATTTGAAAAATCCAAAAATATGATAAAATCAGAAAAAGCCAAAAACATGATAAAAATTCAAAAATGAGTTTTGTTGTGAAAAGAGGAAATGATAGTACATCAGTAGACTATCACAAAACGCTAAAGAAATGTAAAGTAAAAAATGTGATAAACAATCTCACTGATGATATGCCAATAGGTTTTTACACATTCAGTAGATTGTTTTTGAGATATAAACCTTAATATCAAACTTACTTATATCGTGGGGAACATCTCTCGGATATATGGGTAACCCCCGAAATCTTGTTTGAAAGATTTTCTCTTTCTGACATACTAATTCTTTGCGTGGTGATATCTGGGGTATTATACCAGGACTTCTGATTTTGCGGGAGCAATAGCCTAGTCCTTGTATAATACTTTGCATAAGCTTTAATTTTAAAGCCAGCCCTCAGTACAAAAAATGATGAAACATTGAAAAATGCTAATCATGTGCTGTTGAAGAAAAGATTCCCAAACGGGACACACCTAAAGACGAGTCGTCATCTCTTTGTACGAACGGAAGTTCTAGCCTGAGCTCTCACGGTTTCGCATTTACCCGTTTACAGATATCATTAAGTGTACATTCACCTGTAAGACTGAATATAGAAGTCTGGATACGGGAGTATATTCTGAGGTGGTACACACGAATAAGTTTTAGTGCTTAAAAAACTAAATCGTATCTCGAAACAATTGAACTTTGTGTGAAAATTTAAGTGGATCAGTATACTGACAATCTAAGTGAATTGTTTAGAACTTAAAATGTTTAAAGCTTAACGGTGTTAGTGATTTGTCTCATAAACTGATATGATCCTCTTACACAAACTCACAAAAATATTGTTTGTAAATATTTCCTTATTGCATTACATTTTTTTTAATAAAAAATCCAAAAATATTTTTAGTGAGTTTTAGCATAAAACGTTTGAAAAATCCAAAAAGATTTTCGACAACTAATGTTGAAGAGCTGATTTTCAAAATTCCAAGTGCTAAACATGATGAACATTTCGTGAGGGGGAGTTTGTGTATAATAAGAAAAGATTTCAGATGTTTTGCCTACAAGTGGTCATCAGAATCTTTTAAATGTTAAATCATTCTATTTCTACAAGTGGTTTATCAGAGATTAAAATTGTAAAATCATTTCTTGGTTGATTGGTTTCTGCAAGTGATTTATAAATTTGTCAAATTTTAAATTTGTGAAATTTATTGTGAGGTAGAGATGTGTGCAGGTTTGAAGGATGAAAATAGCCAGGTTCCGATACCTGAGGAGAAAGCCAGGTCATGATCCTGATTCTATAAGAGCCAAGTTCAGATCCTGACGTTCACGCAAGCTAACAGTGCTGATGAACTTAAGGAATCAAGAGATCTGATCAAGAGAATTAGAGTGAGATAAGAGTCAGATTGTGATTCTGTAAAATCAAGATCAACATCCGAGGGGAGGTTATTTGTTGGTGCTGATAAAAAGAGAAAAGAAAGATTGAGGATGCTTAATATTGTTAGATACTTCGAGAGAGTTCAAGAAGACTGATAAAGACTCAAGATTGAAGACTCGACACCGAAGACTTCGTCAACATCCGAGGGGGGGGGTCTGTTGGTGCATACGTCTGTCGACTTCGTCTTGTATCGAGTCTTGTATTTGTATAGATAGATCAGGGCATGCAAAACGAGAAATATAGGTGAATAGGGTATTTCGCACGAAATAGCAAACTGCTATTTCACACGAAATTCACTCTCGGAATTTCGCACGAAATCACTGATTTCGCATGAAAGTGATTTCGTGTGAACCTGTTCGTGCGAAATAGGCCAGCCTATAAATAGGTGTCTTGTGATTTCGTTTGAAGGAGTTCCAACTTCCCGGTTTCAGTGCCGAACTGCTGCCGAAGTGTCTACTCGCTGTAAATCTTTGTCAAATCAATCAAATAGACATTTAAAGTGAATTGCAAGCTGTTTCGAACTCAATACGTTAGTTTTCGCCTCTCGTATTGAGAAGAACACCTCTGAACGACTCGTTTCGGGTCTGAAAACGATCCTACAGGTTTTAGCTTATTGGATACTTGTCACTCTAAAAATCCTTCTTACACTTCTTATAATTGGAGTCTTTATAGGATAACTTACCCTATTGTTTAGTATGTACATGGTTGTGTACGTATAGTTTAGCAATAACATTTTATGTTTTTTTTCATGCTTTGACTGCGGGAATGTAATAGATATAATTTATTGGTCATGATCTTAAAATGTGGTAGTTTAGCAATAACATTTTATGTTTTTTTTCATGCTTTGACTGCGGGAATGTAATAGATATAATTTATTGGTCATGATCTTAAAATGTGGTCTGATTAGATGTATGTTTTGTTTGTAAATGGTCTCATTATACTACTATAAATAATTGCAATGTGAAACGTTGATTGCTCTAATATAGAAACCTTTACAAAACGATACAAACGTTAGATTGATAAGTTCAATGTATTTGTATGAAGATGTAACGCCCTGTGTTTTGTACTTTCTATTTATAGCTTGTCTTACTCGTGTTGCTAATTTTGGAAGCTTTGTATCATTGTACTCGTTCCTTCTAGTACTCGTTGTAAACTCGAGATTTTGATCATGAATGAAAACTTGCATTTCCTTGTTACATACTATACATACACCATAATACGATTAATCATGAGATCATTTGATACTTCTTTGTGATACTTACAAACATATGTTGAACTTGTAAATATGTGACATATACTTGTCACTTACAAACATGTTACATACTTGTACATTACACTTTTTACCTAGTTAAATCATGTTTTATTTCATATTTCACCTTATTACAAGTTAGGGGAAACATTGTTGCATATTATTACACAACTTAACTAACAAAATTACTCATTATAATGTTTTAAAAAAATAAAAAAAATAAAGAAACATGGCAGCCCAAATTCAGCAAAATTCAGCCCCATATAGTTGGGTTTTGTGGGCTAGTTTCAAGGTGTAACCCCTTCTAAACACTTCCAAAGCCCAACCCATTGAAACCCTAATCCTTCCCCCTATAAATACCACTTATAACCAGCCTCCCTACCACTTTTGCAACACTAAAAACTCTCAAAACATCCTCCAAACCGTAGCTGAAAGCAAAGGTTCGAGTAGATTGACACCCCTTCACGAAAATGAGCATAACTCACTCAATTCTTATCCGATTCACTCGATTCTTTTTCCTACTTGCTTGTATAATCATGGGGTTCGATTCCTAGACTTCTCCTTGGAGAAATCAGACCTGGAATTGCTCCGAAATTGACCAAAAACTTTCTGTTTTGTTTCAAACTTATGCAAACTTCATCTAACTTGTGTGAAACACATCTCAAACCAATGTCCTAATGCTTACAACCCCTCTTATGGTTGGTTAAGCTTAAAAACATGGTTGAGACATCTAAATCAGAGGTTAAAACCTCATAAACTTTCTGTTTTTAATTAGGGTTTTACCCACAAGTAATGTTCAAGTGTGAAACTTGTTGAATGTGTGATGGTTGGATTAGCTTGGGCTATCCTTCATAAGAATCCACTCATTACTTGATGTTTTGCTATAGATTAGTTGTTGTTAATACCTTGATACTTGTATGTTCATGACCCTCCTTGTTGTTTATAACAACAAGTGTAGTGGTGAACAATAGAGGTGCCTAAATGGAAGCTTGTTCTTCCTACCTCATGTATGTATTCTATGACACAAAGAGGTACCTAAATGGAGACATTAATCTCCTACCTCATGCTTGAATCTTAAGACTTGTAAACTATATAATATCTAAGTTATTCTATATGTATACATCTAAGTAACTAAGACTTGATGATGACTTAATAGTTATTTGTTAAGTGGACGTTACATCATCTATGACCATGCCCTTGTTACGACTCTAATGGATCTTAGAATCCATGAAATCATACCAACTCTTTTGAGTTTCAATAGTGTCAAGAACAAGAGTTATGTGTACAAGATGATTATTTTCACCTATGTTACTTTCTATATATTAAAAACTCCGAATCTATAATCTTCCGTTATACGCCAAACTCACACACCTACGTTTCCTTGTGTAGAAGGACAAGGTGCTCCGAACTAATTCATCTACAAACTTGCTCTCGGAATTTCAAGTCACCACTTGTAAACCGTGAGTATACTCGTATTTCCCCCGTTTTACTTTTACCACTTTTGGGGTGTAACATGTTTACCTATTAACTTACACATGAACACTTTGTTAAACACATGAACGTTCCTATAACATGCTTGTATACGTGATGACTTGATACTTTAAACTTGGGTTATTCTTATGTGTTGAACTTATCATTAACTTCGTACGAGCCAAACCTTGACATATGTAGCGCTATAGGATTAACGACCCGCCCGTAAACTTGAGGTTATGTCTTGAGCATATTGCGTTTTCTTGGTTTGATATGTTAGACACATGCCATATTTAAGGTTTATCTTGAATCATATGCTTGCCATGAGGAATTGATCACACTTTTTAACTTATGCTATGTACGTACCAAACTTGTATACTCGCCTTTGCTTTTGCATTGAATTGTATTTTTAAACATGTTACAGGTTGATGATGATGAAATGAAAACGGATAGCAAAGATGCCTAAATACTCACTTAGACGTTTAGGTTTAAAGTGTTGTATCAATTTTGTTTATGTTATGTTGAACAATGTTGTTATTTGCTTTTCTTGTAATGTTTTGACATTTATTTTGGAAATGAAATTTGGATTATTAAATTATTGTCACAAATAGCGTTATGATGTCTCGAGCAATCTTCACACTTCGTCTCATCCCGATGTTTCCGCCATTGGTTGGGGTGTGACAGATTGGTATCAGAGCCATAACTATAGGGAATTAGGAAAATTGCCATGCTTTTGCCCTAGTCTATAGTTTTAGGAACTTTGTCTCTTATTTGTTGTTTAAAACATTTGTGCTCTATCTTACATGCTTCCTAGCTACACTTCTTGTTAATAAATTTATGTGCCTTTCCTAAGGCAAACACAAATACACTTATGCTATATTTTTATATATTCTTGATACATTATCGAGACAACTTTACCAAAATAGGCGTGAAACCCACAATTTGGTAAACGACTCTCACTCTACCTTTAATCTATTTTTGCACGAAATTTCACCATTAAGCTAGGAGTGACATCCACAACTTAATGGTAATTTCCATTTCAACTCTAGTGGACCCTTGTCAAAGTGTCAAAATTTTATTTTGGCCGACAAGTACCAACCACATTTAGGGTACGAAATCGTCAAGTTAGGGGTGAAACCCGCATCTTGTCGATTAAGTCCCATTCCTTGATTTTTATTCTCGCCAAAGTCCCGAATGTTCCAATCATTTAGGGATGTGTAGTAACCGGAAGGGTAAGATACCGTTAATCGCTTCTCGACGAGAGTATCTTACTTATAGGCCAAAGCACAATATCTCTAAATCGAAAGGACTTTCGACCCACTTTGGAATTGTCGACGTTTCTCTACCCGAAACATTCCTATGTTTTATTGAGCCTCTCTTTTATGTATCTCAATTTATATGTGATTTTATACTTGAACGTTCATTCATTTCGAAATGTCATTTTAATCATGTCGCACATTATCGCAATCACAAACAATAATAATTCTCATGAACCAACTAAATTTATATTTTCCTATTCGCAACTTATGTGCTATACATGTTGAATGTGTGTTGGAAACTTATGCTTTATGTGAACTTTACTTGGTACTTGAACATCTACTTGCTTTGCATACACAAACCTTGTTTTCAATTAATGATCAAAGTCTCATCCTTTCCCTTCTCTTTCAAATCTTTTAGATGTCTTCTAGTTCATCCAAGAAACTCAAGTCAAAGAAGGGTTCGACCTCCTCCGCCATGTCCCAAAAGGATTGTATGAAGTTTATGGCTAAACAATTTGCAAAGGTCCTACCCGACATTGTTAGCAAGATCCAAACCGATTCACCCCATGGTTCGGTCGACTCAAAGGCCGACAAACCCAAATCGACCTTCCAATTTAAGCACTTCATGGCTTGTAAACCCTTAGAATTTACCGGCAAGAATGGCGCTACCGCCATGATGAACTGGTTTGATGCCATCGAGCTTACCTTCTTGCAAAGTGGTTGCCCTGACGAACTAAGAACCTTGAATGCAACCGGTGTGTTTCGTGAAAAGGCACTTGAGTGGTGGACAACTGAGCGTAACAAGAGAGGAATCGAGGTCGCACACGCTATGCCGTGGGACGATCTCAAACAACTTATGAAGGATCACTTTTGTCCCCCTCACGAACTCCAAAAGTTGGAAAATGAATTCTGGAACCTCACGCAAAAAGGGAGTGACATGGATGGTTTGATTACACGCTTCAAACAGCTTAGTGTTCTATGCCCTGGTCAAGTAGAAACCGCCCCCAAAACCGTGGCCAAGTTCATTCGTTGTGTTGCACCTTCCTTAACAAACCATCTTGCATCTGCCAACCCTCAAACCATTGAAGACGCGTACCGCATAGCTACCGAACTTAACAACAATTGTGTTCTTCATGGAACCTTTGACAAGGTTTCAACAAAGAATGCGCACCAAGCCACCATTGACTCTCCTAATGAGTCTAAACCCTCCCAGCAATCTAAGAGAAACCAAGGCAAGAAGCGGAAGGCTTCAAGCCAAAACTGCGCGGTCGTCACTCCGCCAAACCCACAACCCCTTCAAACTGTGCCTGCTTTCGATGGTGAACGCAAGGTTTATACTGGAACGCACCCAAAGTGCGACAAATGCCGATATCATCACCCCCCAAACGCTCATTGTCGAAAGTGTGACAAGTGTGGCCGGTATGGGCATCTCTCGCCATACTGTCGTATCCCCCCACAGGCCTACCAAAACCAAGCTCTTTTGGCTCCAAATCAAGTCGCCCCTGTGCGAGCATGCTTCACGTGTGGTGATACCAACCACATGGCCAATGTGTGTCCTCAACGATATCAGCCACAACCCCAACAACAACAACAGGTTCAAGAACCCGCTAGGGGTCGAGCTTTCCTTCTCACCACAGCTCAGGCTCAAAATGCAAACGACGTCATCACTGGTACGTTTCTCATTAACCATGTCTATGCTTCATGCCTATTTGATACTGGTGCCGATAAAAGTTTTGTGTCGTTAGAATTCGAGTCTTTGCTCAAGTGTAAACGCTCTAAGTTGCCAAAATCTTTCGCTGTCGAAGTTGCTAATGGTAAAACCGTCAAAGTCAATTCTGTTCTCTCCAATTGTTCACTAATCCTTAACGATCATACGTTCTCAATCGATCTCATACCTATGCAAATGGGTAGTTTCGACGTCATAGTAGGTATGGACTGGCTTAGGCGAGTTCGTGCTGAAGTTGTCTGTTCTGAGAAGTTTATTCGCTTGCCTCTTCCAAATGGTGATTCTCTACACGTCTATGGTGAAAAGCCTTCTCAAGGCCTTAAGCTTATGTCATGCATCAAGGCAAACAAGTGCTTACGCAAGGGTACCTTCGCCTTTCTCGCCCACATCGTGGAAAAGAAGGATAAAGGCCCAAGCATAAGTGACGTTCCTGTTGTACGTGACTTTCCGGATGTATTTCCCGAAGACCTTCCTGGTCCTCCTCCTGCTCGTTCTGTCGATTTTCGCATCGATTTAGTGCCTGGCGCTACGCCTGTCGCTAAGTCCCCCTATCGTTTAGCACCCTCTGAGATGCAAGAGCTCTCGAGTCAACTTCAAGAGCTTCTTAACAAAGGCTTCATACGCCCTAGTACTTCTCCTTGGGGCGCTCCCGTTTTATTCGTCAAGAAGAAAGATGGGTCCTTTCGTATGTGTATTGACTATCGTGAGCTCAACAAGCTTACTATCAAGAATCGATACCCTCTTCCTCGCATTGATGACCTCTTCGATCAATTGCAAGGCGCAACCTGCTTTTCAAAGATCGATCTTCGTTCTGGGTATCATCAACTTCGAGTACTCGAAGAAGATGTGCCTAAAACCGCCTTTCGTACGCGTTATGGTCATTATGAGTTCGTGGTCATGCCCTTTGGTTTGACCAACGCACCTGCTGTCTTTATGGACTTAATGAACCGCGTGTGCAAAGCATACTTGGACCGTTTTGTGATCGTCTTCATCGACGATATCCTCATCTATTCCAAGACGCAAGCAGAGCATGAGCAACACTTGCGCCTTATTCTTGAACTCCTTCGTACTGAACACCTATATGCCAAATTCTCCAAGTGTGAATTTTGGTTACAAGAAGTTCAATTCCTTGGTCACACTGTCAACAAACTTGGTATTCACGTTGATCCCGCAAAAATCGAAGCTGTGAAAAATTGGGTCGCACCTAAATCTCCGTCCGAAATCCGTTCGTTTCTTGGTCTTGCTGGTTACTACCGTCGTTTTATCTCCAACTTTTCGAAAATCGCTGTTCCTTTGACCTCCTTGACTCAAAAAGAGAGACCTTTTGTTTGGGGTCCCGAACAAGAAGAGTCTTTTCAAACGCTCAAGGACATGCTTTGCAATGCTCCTATCCTAACGCTTCCTGATGGTAACGATGATTTTGTCGTGTATTGCGACGCTTCAAACCTTGGTCTTGGTTGTGTCCTTATGCAACGTGACAAAGTTATCGCTTACGCATCGAGGCAACTCAAAATTCATGAGAAAAACTATACTACTCACGACCTTGAACTTGGTGCGGTCGTTTTTGCATTGAAGATTTGGCGACACTACCTTTATGGTACTAAATGTGTAGTCTTCACCGACCATAAGAGCCTTCAACACATCTTCAATCAAAAAGAACTAAACATGCGTCAACGTCGTTGGGTGGAATTGTTAAACGACTATGACTGCGAAATCAAATACCACCCGGGTAAGGCGAATGTAGTAGCCGACGCCCTGAGTCGTAAAACTCACGTCCAAAGTATCCGTTGTTTCCAACTCGTCCACGATCTTCAAAATCGCATACGTAACGCCCAGTATACATCCGTTAATGAGGGTAACCTCTACAACGAAATGCAATGTGGTGCTGAGAATAGTCTTGTGTCCAAACCCGATGGTATTCTATACTATCTCAATCGCATCTGGATTCCCAATCGTGACGATCTTCGCAATTTCCTGATGAAGGAGGCCCATAACACGAAATATTCTATTCACCCTGGTGCCGATAAGATGTACCATGATATGCGTACTTCCTATTGGTGGCCTGGAATGAAGAAGGATATAGCCACCTTCGTTTCTAAATGTCTTACGTGTTCCAAAGTAAAAGCCGAACATCAACGTCCCTCTGGCTTGCTCGAACAACCAATAATTCCCGTTTGGAAGTGGGAGAGCATTGCCATGGATTTCATCACTAAGCTTCCTCGCACTACAGCTGGTCATGACAGCATATGGGTCGTCGTTGACCGATTGACCAAATCAGCTCACTTCCTCCCCATTCGTGAAGACTTCAAAGTCGAGAAATTGGCTAAGGTCTACATGAAGGAAATCATCTGTCGTCACGGGACGCCCATTGATATCATTTCTGATCGTGATGCTCGTTTTACGTCTCGTCTTTGGGAAACTTTTCAATCTGCTATGGGTACTAAGCTTAACCTTAGCACCGCCTTCCATCCTCAGACTGACGGTCAAACCGAGCGTACTATCCAAACCTTAGAGGATATGCTTCGTTCATGCGTAATAGATTTTGGTGGCAACTGGGATTCATACTTGCCCTTGGCTGAATTCTCGTACAATAACAGCTATCACACGAGTATCCAAATGGCTCCTTTCGAAGCATTGTATGGTCGCAAGTGCCGTTCGCCTATTTCTTGGCACGAGATTGGTCAAGCCCAAATCACCGGTCCCGAGCTTATACAAGAGGCTACGGACAAGATTTTACAGGTTCGAGACAACTTATTGAAAGCCAGGAACCGACAGAAGAGTTACGCTGACAAAGGACGCAAACCTATGGAATTCGAGACAGGTGACAACGTGCTTCTCAAGGTATCCCCTTGGAAAGGCGTGGTTCGATTTGGCAAGAAAGGGAAACTCGCACCTCGCTACGTTGGTCCTTTCAAGATTCTCGAAAGGATTGGCAAGGTTGCGTATAGACTGGACCTGCCTGAAGGACTCAGCAATGTACACCCTGTCTTCCATGTGTCCAACTTAAAGAAATGTCTAGCTGACGAAGGACTCCACGTTCCTCTCGAAGACCTGCAAGTCAACGAAACGCTTCATTTTGTGGAAAAACCGGTCGAAATCGTGGACCAAGGAACCAAGCAATTGAGGCGCAGTCGAATTCCTATTGTCAAAGTTCGATGGGAAGGAAAACGTGGCGCTGAATTTACTTGGGAGCTCGAAAGCGAAATGAAATCGAAATATCCTCATCTTTTCCCTGAGTCTTCCTAAATTTCGGGACGAAATTTCCTAAAGGAGGGGAGACTGTAACGCCCTGTGTTTTGTACTTTCTATTTATAGCTTGTCTTACTCGTGTTGCTAATTTTGGAAGCTTTGTATCATTGTACTCGTTCCTTCTAGTACTCGTTGTAAACTCGAGATTTTGATCATGAATGAAAACTTGCATTTCCTTGTTACATACTATACATACACCATAATACGATTAATCATGAGATCATTTGATACTTCTTTGTGATACTTACAAACATATGTTGAACTTGTAAATATGTGACATATACTTGTCACTTACAAACATGTTACATACTTGTACATTACACTTTTTACCTAGTTAAATCATGTTTTATTTCATATTTCACCTTATTACAAGTTAGGGGAAACATTGTTGCATATTATTACACAACTTAACTAACAAAATTACTCATTATAATGTTTTAAAAAAATAAAAAAATAAAGAAACATGGCAGCCCAAATTCAGCAAAATTCAGCCCCATATAGTTGGGTTTTGTGGGCTAGTTTCAAGGTGTAACCCCTTCTAAACACTTCCAAAGCCCAACCCATTGAAACCCTAATCCTTCCCCCTATAAATACCACTTATAACCAGCCTCCCTACCACTTTTGCAACACTAAAAACTCTCAAAACATCCTCCAAACCGTAGCTGAAAGCAAAGGTTCGAGTAGATTGACACCCCTTCACGAAAATGAGCATAACTCACTCAATTCTTATCCGATTCACTCGATTCTTTTTCCTACTTGCTTGTATAATCATGGGGTTCGATTCCTAGACTTCTCCTTGGAGAAATCAGACCTGGAATTGCTCCGAAATTGACCAAAAACTTTCTGTTTTGTTTCATACTTATGCAAACTTCATCTAACTTGTGTGAAACACATCTCAAACCAATGTCCTAATGCTTACAACCCCTCTTATGGTTGGTTAAGCTTAAAAACATGGTTGAGACATCTAAATCAGAGGTTAAAACCTCATAAACTTTCTGTTTTTAATTAGGGTTTTACCCACAAGTAATGTTCAAGTGTGAAACTTGTTGAATGTGTGATGGTTGGATTAGCTTGGGCTATCCTTCATAAGAATCCACTCATTACTTGATGTTTTGCTATAGATTAGTTGTTGTTAATACCTTGATACTTGTATGTTCATGACCCTCCTTGTTGTTTATAACAACAAGTGTAGTGGTGAACAATAGAGGTGCCTAAATGGAAGCTTGTTCTTCCTACCTCATGTATGTATTCTATGACACAAAGAGGTACCTAAATGGAGACATTAATCTCCTACCTCATGCTTGAATCTTAAGACTTGTAAACTATATAATATCTAAGTTATTCTATATGTATACATCTAAGTAACTAAGACTTGATGATGACTTAATAGTTATTTGTTAAGTGGACGTTACATCATCTATGACCATGCCCTTGTTACGACTCTAATGGATCTTAGAATCCATGAAATCATACCAACTCTTTTGAGTTTCAATAGTGTCAAGAACAAGAGTTATGTGTACAAGATGATTATTTTCACCTATGTTACTTTCTATATATTAAAAACTCCGAATCTATAATCTTCCGTTATACGCCAAACTCACACACCTACGTTTCCTTGTGTAGAAGGACAAGGTGCTCCGAACTAATTCATCTACAAACTTGCTCTCGGAATTTCAAGTCACCACTTGTAAACCGTGAGTATACTCGTATTTCCCCCGTTTTACTTTTACCACTTTTGGGGTGTAACATGTTTACCTATTAACTTACACATGAACACTTTGTTAAACACATGAACGTTCCTATAACATGCTTGTATACGTGATGACTTGATACTTTAAACTTGGGTTATTCTTATGTGTTGAACTTATCATTAACTTCGTACGAGCCAAACCTTGACATATGTAGCGCTATAGGATTAACGACCCGCCCGTAAACTTGAGGTTATGTCTTGAGCATATTGCGTTTTCTTGGTTTGATATGTTAGACACATGCCATATTTAAGGTTTATCTTGAATCATATGCTTGCCATGAGGAATTGATCACACTTTTTAACTTATGCTATGTACGTACCAAACTTGTATACTCGCCTTTGCTTTTGCATTGAATTGTATTTTTAAACATGTTACAGGTTGATGATGATGAAATGAAAACGGATAGCAAAGATGCCTAAATACTCACTTAGACGTTTAGGTTTAAAGTGTTGTATCAATTTTGTTTATGTTATGTTGAACAATGTTGTTATTTGCTTTTCTTGTAATGTTTTGACATTTATTTTGGAAATGAAATTTGGATTATTAAATTATTGTCACAAATAGCGTTATGATGTCTCGAGCAATCTTCACACTTCGTCTCATCCCGATGTTTCCGCCATTGGTTGGGGTGTGACAGAAGAGCCCTAAAAGGAAAAAAAATGAAGTTTAGTCTATATTCTTTATCCTTTTATGTGGCCATTTTGACTAACCATTTATCATATCTTGATTCTTTGTAAGGTTGAAGGTTTGATCAAAAGTTCTTGAATGGAGGGGATTGGGAATTTGGGATAACCGAATTTTGAATGCTTGAGATGAAAAGCCTTCTTTCATTTTAAGGTACAAAAACTAAAGAATCTTGGTTTACTAAAAAGCGATCACTAACCCCAATCGCACAAGAGTTGGGATGCCATAGTACGAGAGAGCCAATGATATGGAGTATAAGGGATAAGCTTGGAAGGCTTTTTTAAAGAGGAGTACTTAGACAATGGGGTGTGGGTTGGGGAAGGGGTGTGGGTTGCGGGGTGCTGAGGTGGCCCTCTTCCCCGATGGGGAACACCACCCGCCCGATGAACCTTTAGTGTCCATGGGGAAAACTACCCGATCTCCCCGACACCCCCCCTTTGCCTCTCTCTCTCTCTTAATATTATTGGAGGGTATGGATGGGAAACCATTTCCTCTTGATGGGGGGAAGAGGAAGGCCGGAAGGGTAAGAAGAAGGTGATGAGGTGGAAGTGATGTGGAGATGATGTGGAGGTGGGGGAAAGGGGACAATACTCCCATAGTCTTATGTTGTGTTTGGTTCGTATAATTCAGAGAAACTAAAATCCAAATTTTATTTCATAATTTGTTTGGTCCGCTTAATTTGTTAGGATTGGAATACAAATTTCATTCTTAATGTGTGTTTGTTGACGAATGAAATAACTGAAATTCGAGTCAATTCATTCAAATTTCTTCACGTAAAGAAATTCAACAACCCTGTAATTTGGGAAGGAATTTAACCAAAAGAATTAGAACCTTCGACCATTAACCGCATATGCCACCCACGTCGTTGCCCGCACTCCTGCCTGCCGGCACCCACACCACAAATCCACAATCAGCATTTTTGTTGCCACTACGAGCGAAAAATCATTGAGGTTCGGGACACCCTCGAGCCACCAGGAAGCCGAGCCCCTGGTTGTAACTAAAGTTAACAAGGTCACACTAGCGGCTTATACTAAGCATAGTTTTGATGTACAAATGTAGGGTTGTTAATGGGTTGTTGAGGATTAAACTTGAAAGAAACTCGGAAGTTTTACACGACGTCGAACATGACCCAGTTAACTAATACTTTTTCGTTTTGCACGTTACTACACTAAATGTATTATTTTACATCCAAAATACATATGTTTATAAACCAATTACGTTTAAACTACAATGAGGCCAATTTCTCTTTTAAGTTTTGACAAAAGACCCACCATTAAGTTATGGCATAAGATATCTGTCACACCCCGCTTTCCACGTGTCTCACCGGTGGGCCCGGTGGGGGATTACCGTGACGTAGTTGGCAACAATATAGTCAAACCACACAATATATGAATGCACAGCGGAAGCATAAAGATAAATATATTCCAACCATTGAATGTAACATCAAAGTATCACAATCGTTGAAATATAATCCACAGGGGATCGAATAAAAATTTAAGTGTTGTTCAACAGACGTAGGCATCTTAAGCTTGCGAGACTCTTTACTGATGCTAAGGAGAAATATCCAGCCAATTACGCTTAGAACCTGCATTTAATCTTTTTGGGGAAAATACGTCAGTTTACACTGGTAAATACATTCAACCGACACTTTTGTAAAATGTTTATAAAAATTGATTTGAATGCATAAGGCACAAACTCTTTATAACTTGGGATAATTTATAATTAAATCTTGTAAAAGAATTACATGTTACTATGCGTTCGGTCGCCCTGGTCGTGCCAGGTTAAAGGTTAATAGACACGCCACTAAGCATAAAGTCGTGGCGGGAAAACCAACGGTTATACTTTTAATAATATAGACACATTACAGGTGTACGCCTACACCCGTGTGTCGGGGTCGTGGCCATTTCGTAAAATGATGCCAAGGATATCCGGGACATGGTCATTAAGCTTCCAAAGGCGTAAAGCCAACAAAACAAGTTTTTAAACGGGTCACATTGATAATACCCAACTACTAATGAGTTGGGGTCAATTGCCCGACCAAGCGGTATTTTAAATACCGTAACCCAAGCCCGTATAACGGAGAATAAGTTAAAAGTATTTACCTGAGCAAGTATTAATCCTTAATAAACAATGCAAGTTTCTTTTACTGGATTTTGAGGTCAAAACAATAAAGTTTGACCCGTTTCGGCTAGTTTATGTAAACTAGTTACATAAACCGAACCGTGCGCGCAAAAGGCGTAACGGGTAACCGTAAGAGTCCTACACAAATTTCCTAAGTCAATATGCTTTAAATAAGTTGTGGTATCAGTAGGATACCTTCCATAATGCCCGTAACGAGTTTTAATCCAATATGTGCCCCGTAGGGGTATTTCGGTCATTTTAAAGATCATAAAAGAGGTTTCTGAGTTCTACAGGAAATCTGAGTTTTCCGATCAGTTTATAAAGTCCCAAATACTCTATTTATTATTTAAAATCAGTAGCAACTGGAATCGGGTCAAAATACTTTGTAGAACTCAAGTTATGTTCGAAAAGGGTATATTCGGTATTTACCGAACCGATGCCATAACCGCAGGTTATGAGCAGGTTAAAAATCAATAAAAAATATTTAAAAATCTCCAAATATTATTTTACATCAGTGGGTAAAAGGTTTGGTGCCGAAATTTGGGTTTAGATAGGCGTTATGCTAATTGCGCCATTTAATTACTAAAGTTTCCGTAATTGCGCTATTTAGCATAACTCCTATTCTGGACCTCGGATTGACGTGAAATTTTAGGGATATGCTTAGAAATCAGTAACTAAGGTTATGGTCCTTTCACATGTCCGAAATTCTCGTTTTAAATTGAAAAGGGCGTTACGGTCAACTTTTAAGCATTTAACGGAAATGTGTTAAAGACTTGGACAAACAACGGACCGGTCACAGAGGGTTATACCATCATGTAACCTGGTCCTAAGAGAGTCCTAAGGCATATCTAAATCATACCATAACGGGTCAGAACTGAAGTCAAAGCAAAAGTCAAAGTTTTGCGACTTTCGGTTCCGAACCGGGTCAAAACAGTAAACGGTCGGATCAAACAAGCTTAGACTAGTTAATATACTTATTATCATGTTATATGTGTGTTAAAACAGATTACACGCCATCTACATTACTGATTATGCTTAAAATCGTAAAATAGCATTCTGTTGACTTTTTCTAAGCAAGTTTGACTCGACATTTGGACTAGTTAGAGTGGGAATCAGAGGGTGCCCTTTTAGGGGTTTAAAGCCTACATGATTACCAACATATAACTATCTTTGATTCGACAAACCACTGGACCATTTGTGATTAATCGTAAAGTCAATCGTTAATTTCGACGGATTGACTTTTAAGCTAAACTATGCAAAAACTAAACCACAAAGGGTTAGGCAAACTTACAGAAGCTTGGTGCACGACCAGAGATGTTAAAAGAATGCTTTAGAGCTCCAGAAATGAGCAGATGAGTTGTTTAAAGGTGTAATGAACAATGGTGCACTACATTGCCTTTTATAGTGAAATTTTGGGCATAAGATCATTACAACTCAACCTATAATTGCTCATGGATGATCAACAGCTGTCCCTGATTGTTAGGGGACATGTAGGGGGCGCCCATGCTTCAATTAATGCATCCAAGGTCGGTTACAAGCTCAAACATTGAATCTGTGAGGGTTTTCTGCTTCTGGGGACTTGACGCGACCCGCTTTAAGGTTCAGGCTAGGCTCACGCGGGCCGCCTGAATCCTCAAGTCAGACACCAGATCTTTATATGGCTCGCGGCCCGCCTGAACTTCCTTGTTTCTCTAATGCGGGCCGCCTGAGGCCTGTAAATCAAGATTTTCAAATCTTTTGCCATTATTAGCCTGACCTTTCGGTTTCGAAGGGGTAACTTTGCGATTTGGGCCTCGATTATTTGCGAATAAGGGTCTCGTGACTTTTACCCGCGCCGTTAAGTCCCCGGTTAGTTTAATTACTATCCGAAAAGCCTTATCTTTCATTGTTGACGCTTCTAGCCCCTTGCATACGGAATTGATCATAACTTTCTCGTTTTAACACGGAACTTCGTGAAATTTATATCATATATTCTAGTGAGCGTAATTTACTGTTACAAAGCCTCGGGTATGTTAAAGGGTCACTCAGAGGTATTACTTAAACATGTTGACACAATTAACCCCTGTAGTTTGTAATTTCTCACTTTCTTCCGTATTTCGTTCCGTACGATCCATGATTTATCCGTTTGAAGGTACGAGCATCATTTAGGGTTACTGTACAATGTATTTATCCCTCGTTGACATTTTTAACCCTCGAATTTACGTACTTTCCATGTTTGTCAACTTTAGTCCTTTATTCAGTATTTAACACCACGTGTAAACTCAAGACACTTGTCAATACATTATTGGACGCAAAATTTCGAGGTGTTACAATATCTATTTTACAAAAAAAATATTAAAAATAGGTTAACTCGCAAACCCACTGGTACTGGCAGAGCTTGACCAAAAGTTCCGAGGGGACGAAAAGTCATGGGGACCCAATTTATATATTGTATAAATATTTAGACAAAATAATTGGAGGGACAATCCTATATAATTTTAAAATTTTCGGACGAAAAATAGCAAATTTTACATTTCTAATCGAAACATTGGAAAGGGGGGGGGGGGCACCCGGGCACCCCCCGCTTCACACTAAGCTACGCCCCTGCCTACTGGATTGATCTGATTCCAACTCTTTTAGATAAACTTGTTTGCTGGTTTGACCCAAAGCTAAACTAAACTCGTTACCATAAACCCAACACCATGAAAGTTGTGCTATTTTCATGTCATTTTTTTGTCGCGTATGAAATTCATACCCTTATACGACAAATGTTAGGTTTATTGTACCTAGAGTTGAGCTTGGTACCGTACCAATACTGAAAGTACCGATCTCAGAATCGCAAATAAGAGTACCAACACCGGTACTGAAAGTGCTCAGTATGGTACAGTATGGTACAATACAGTACTGGTACCAGTATAGTATTCAAAGGTAAATCAACCTAATATAACGGTACCGTACCGAACCAGATAGTACCGATCTCTATAAACGCAAAAAGTGGTTATCGAAAATGGCCTGGTAAGGTATGATTTGGTACCAATCGGTACACGTTTGGTACCGATACCAGTAGCATTTACTCATCCTAATCGTACCAGGAGGATACTTTAGAGAGTTATTTTTGTTGGTTTCGTGACTAAGAAAGGTATGAACACCAATGGGCTCAGTTGGATTTTCCGGAATCTTTGTTTACTTGCATTAAATGCAAGTAGCTGTTATACCAAAAAGCTTGTCAAATCATACGTAGGCCTATTGCTTCCTTGAAATTGTGAGGTTTGATCTATAAAGAAGATGCAAGTGGGGAACTCAATCAATAATATAACACTAGTGTAATTCTCAGTGCTATGCGTCGGGGAATTCGAACGTTATCGATTCGTTTTGTTTTGTAACGGGATAAGCACGATACCCGTCCACTTCGTTACTTACCGGTGTTTTATCCGTAAATATCGATACCATACCGGTTGGTTATAAAAATGACAAATTTAGAAGCAGAGAAAACAACGTAAAAGTGAAAAAAGAAGAAGGAATAAATCACGGAAAACGGTATTAAGAATAATAGATACTCAAACTTTTAGTTAGCAGCAGGTAATAAAAAATTTTCTTTCCCATGAAGGGCTTCGAACCCGAGACACTCACTATATTTGAATGTTCATACAACCAACTGAATTGCGAAAGTTTTTCTTCATAGTTTCGCGCAATAATAACTATAATATATACATAAAACGGAAAAGGACAAAAAAAGAAAAGAAACAGCAAAGCAAAGAAAAACGATGGCAAAAATGTAAATTTAAATTGAGGGCAAAATCATAATTTGCCTGGAAGGAGAAAAACAAAACTAATTGCAAAACTTTAAATTTAAACGGGGCAAAATCGTAATTTTAAACCGAGGGCAAAATTGTAATTTTTAGTTGTGGGTAAAAGCATAATTTTATTTTGAACTCGGGGTAAAAACGTAATTTTAAACTGATGGCAAAATCGTAATTTTAAAGCGGGAATAAAATCGTAAATTGGTTGGGCCAATGGGGGAGTTCCAGGCAGTTGCCTCGCACTATGCCCCCATCTTGTGTGTCTGTACTTATACACTGGGGAAAATCGTAATTTAACTTGGAAAGCAAACAAAACCGATAACAAAAATGTAAATTTAAATTGAGGGCAAAATCGTAATTTACCTGTGAGGAAGAAAACAAAACTAATGGCAAAACTGTCAATTTAAACGGTGCAAAATCGTAAATTTGAAACGCGGGTTATTTTGAACTGGAGGTAAAAACGTAATTTTAAACTGATGGCAAAATCATAATTTTAAAGCGGGGCAAAATCGTAATTTGACTGGGAAAGCAAACAAAACCGATGACAAAAATGTAAATTTAAATTGAGGGCAAAATCGTAACTTACCTAAGAGGAAGAAAACAAAACTAATGGCGAAACTGTAAATTTAAAGGGGGCAAAATCGCATTTTTGAACCGAGGGCAAAAGTGTAATTTTTCACTGAGGACAAAAGTATAATTTCATTTTGAACGAGAGGTAAAAGTGTAATTTTAAACTAAGGGCAAAATAGTAATTTTAAAGAGGATGGCAAAATAGTAATTTTAAAGAGGATAAAATCATAAATTGGTTTAACCTTAATTTCACAGTTAAGAGCATATTTGTAAATTCGATATTTAAAATAATATATCCACTGTTCATGACAATTCGTAAACGTAAATGTTATAGAGTAAATATGTTTCGATAAATTTAAAGCAAAATCGATATAACTTTTGTTGTTCTTTAAATTCCACTTGCTTAGAACAAAGGTTTAATAACTACATGTCTCACCAAAAAAAAAAATCAATCAGATTAAAAAAAGTTGTGAATTTTCTGATACTTTTGCAAAAACATTTAACTAAATTGAAAAATCAATTAGAGAAAGATTAAATACCTCGTTATTTCCTTAGTTTCATGTCTCTTAGCACACAAATAACTGAGATAGAACGAACAATTAGATTCTAATTGCTGTTTATTTTCATTTTGGATAATAGTTTTAGAACTCAGCATGTTTACAAAATAAATTATGATGCACATTATCGGTTTGAAACCATGAAACCAACTTGAATCAAATATGTTGTACACATAACATATTGATTTGGAAATTAAAATTATTATTGAAGTTTAAATAACAAGTGAGATATTAGGTTTAAAAAGTTTCATAAGATAAAAAAGTTAAAGATTAAATTCAACAATCAAAATTATTTTTTAAATTTGTTGATTTTATATTAACATGTTCATGGATTCTTATTGTATAATAATCATCTATATATTTATGAGAATAAAGTTCTAGAAAAGAAAATAAAGTATTAGATAATTTATAACGTTATGAAACTCTCAAACCTAATCCTTTTGACTAAATTAAATTATGAAATACCTAATTTTAACACCTAATATGAAATACCTGATTCGACACCTAACAATACCTATGATCCAAATAAACAAGTAAAGTTCTAAGTTTAAAATTTGCTTTAGAAATATTACGCTCTACTTGTGCGATACATTACATATGGTTTATTTTAACGCAAATAGCGTATCTTTGAACATATCAACATTCGGTTTCTATGGATCTTTGCTAGTAGATGCCCTTGCAGATTTCGTGAACACATGTAGGTATTTTGGTTGCAACTGTTCGTTTGATTGGTAAGGTGTTAATTTTATAAAACATGAAACATTTAAATAAAATAAATAAAAAGACTGAAATTTTTGGTTAGGATGTGGATACCTGGACATTAATTGTGGTGAGCTGTTTTCATACGTAGAAGGTGGCATTTTCTTGATCCCTAATATTCATCTCACGTTTTCTTTGTGACTTTATTATAATAATAACATATTAATATTAATTTGTTTAATATAAAAAGCCTCAGAATAAGAATAATAATTTAAAGGGGGTGGCGGCGCAACTTGTTGCCCGACTACCTGTCATTGCTTTGTAATTGCCCTTTTTCATGTGGAATGATATAAAAGAATCTGTGAGCAGTTATTAAAAAAAAAAAATAATTTATATATAATAATTATTAGTTGAAAACAAATTTAAATGAAAATATCATCTCCAATCTTTTACGATTTACTGGTTATGTGTTGAGTCTATTATACACAAGCATACCCTATTTTTCCTCCTTTTATTAATACTCAAAACTTTTTGTTGAAATTTTCAGGTATATACTTTATTTTCATACATGTACCTGGTTTTCTTAACAAGTGAGGCAACTTCAAAGTTATACACAATTCATTCATATACATTCTTTAAGCTAATTCGAATTAAAGGGTGATATAACGTTAGTCTTCATCTTCAAACATCATATTCACAATTTGCGTGTCTTCAAGCTAGTTTGTAGTTCGAACTCCATATCAAGAATATTTCATAACTATAAGCTATAAATATGTAAAAGAATAATTATTCTCCTAGGTTCCTTTAATATAAATTTAATTGTTTAAAATGTATTGATATGTACCTGAAGTTGATAGTGTGATACCCAAAAGAAATATAAATAAAATATTTTAAATGTAAACATAAAAAATAGAGTAAACTGTCAAAATGGTTCCTGAGTTTTGATCACTTTTACCAGTTTAGTCTAAAACTTAAACCTTTTGAATCTGAGTCCCTGTGGTTTCAGTTTTGTTGCCATTTTCATCTAAAATCAAAATCTGGTCAGAGATTTCAATTAAAATCCAACTTTTTGTCTTTTTCCTCCCTTTTAATGAAGGGCAAAATGATCTTTTTAACATAAATAAAAAAATCTGACCATTTTGTCCTTCATTAAAATGGAGGAAAAAGACAAAAAAAGGTTGGATGTTAATTGAAAATTTTAACCAGATTTTGTTTTTGGATGAAAATGGCAACAAAATTGAAACCATAGGTACCTAGATTCAAAAGATTTGAGTTTTGAACTAAAGTGTTAAAAGTGACCAAACCTCAAGGACCATTTTGGCAGGTTACTCTAAAAAAATAAGCCAAATTATTGTTTTCTCATATAATAATTTCATAATTCTGTATAAACCACATTGTTCTAGAAAGTAAGATGGTTGATGGTTGGTGCGAATGTATACAACTTGAAAAAGTATAATATCTTTTAACTATACAAAATGGTCCAAATATCCTTTTTACATGGTATCCCTAGAAGTTTGGCATCTGGAGTCCATATTGGATAGCTACCTTTTTGTAACCAATAACAATAGATCTAATGTATCGTCTCATACAATCAACGTAGAATAGAATATATATATATTTTAAATAAAAAATTATCTACTTTAAACAATTGGGTAAATACACACAAAAAAAACATGATATGAAACTAATATGAAATTCCTAAGGTAGTGTTTGGTATGAAGGAATAGGAGGTGGAATGGAATGGATGATTACGAGGGAATGAACAAAATGGTGTTTGGTTGGTCAATGGAATGGAATCACCCATTCCAAAAGGCATTCCATTCCCTCAAAATCATTCCTTCCACCCCCCATGTTTTTTTTCCATTCCATCCTCTCTTACACCATTCATCAACAACACCACAATCCACCACCTTCGCCAAAACCCACCACCACCACCACCCACCCACCACCCACCACCGACGCCATCGCCGCCACCCGCCACCACCTCACCCCGACAGCCACCGCCACCGCCGCCACCCACTTGCCACCGTTATCACACGCAACCGCGACCAACGGCCAACGCCACTCACCGCCGCCGCCCACCACCATTGTCGACATCACCACTACCGTAACCACCAACCGCCGTTGCCGCCGCCACCCACCGCCACCTCTGCTGCCACCCACCACCAACGACCACCTTGCCACCACCACCACTCGTCGTCACCGCCGCACCGCCACTCGCCGCCACCACCACCACCCATCGCCGCCGCCGACACCTATCACCGCCACCTATAACCACCCACAATTACTACCACCGACCACCACCGTCACTCACCGCTTATTTTATTACTCCGTTTTTCTTGCCTACCGAACAATACACAATAATAATTCATTACATTCACACATGGTAACCAAACAAGACATGGAATGGTAATGAGCCATTGCATTCCCTCGTCCATTCCATTACCTCGTCCATTCCATTCCTTCGTCCATTCCATTACCCCATACCAAACAGACCCTAAGGTAGTGTTTGGTATGCAGGAATGAGAGGTGGAATGGAATGGATGATTACGGGGGAATGAAGAAAACGGTGTTTGGTTGGTCAATGGAATGGAATCACTCATTCCAAAAGGCATTCCATTCCCTCAAAATCATTCCTTCCACACCCCATGTTTTTTTTCCATTCCATCTCCTTTTGCACCATTCATCAACAACATCACAACCCACCACCTTCGCCACAACCCACCACCACCACCCACCACCGACACCATTGCCGCCACCCGCCACCACCTCACCCCGACAGCCACAGCCACCGCCGCCACCCGCCACGACCTTACCCCGACAGCCACCGCCTCCACCCACTCGTCACCGTTATCACCCACAGCTGCGACCAACCGCCAACGCCACTCGCCGCTGCCGCCCACTACCATCGTCGACACCACCACCACCACCACCAACCTCCACCTCTGCTGCTACCCACCACCAACGACCACCTTGCCACCACCACCACTCGTCGTCACCGCCGCATCGCCACTCGCCGCCACCACCACCACCACCCATCGCTGCCGACAGCCACCACCGACACCTATAACCAACCACCCACAATCACTACCACCGACCACCACCACCACTCACCGTTGATTTTATTACTCCGTTTTTCTTGCCTACCGAACAATACACAATAATAATTTATTCCATTCACACATGGTAACCAAACAAGACATGGAATGGTAATGATCCATTCCATTCCCTCGTCCATTCCATTACCTCGTTCATTCCATTCCTTCGTCCATTCCATTACCCTATACCAAACAGACCCTAAGTTTGTAAATTATACATGTGAGGGTTTGGGTTTCAACCCGAGTTGTTACGATTGATAAGTTGACCCATTGATCTTTACAAACTTTCTAATAGTTTTCTTATGTTTAACTTAAACTAGTTATATGAATTTAAAATACTTCAAACTTGAAAGAAAATGGACGTCAAGATTTAAGTGCAATTATGTCCAGTGGCGGATCTAGAAAATCCACATTGGGGTAACGTTTCAATAAAAAGGGGTAACGAAATCGAAAAAACGTCAAATTTTTCCAAAATTTACACTACCGTCGGAGCATCAAGGGGCAACCTTGCCCCTTCTGTCACTCTAGATCCACCCCTGATTATGTCATAAACATTTGGGTTTCCTGGTGTGTATTTGCATTTGACCCATTTAAAACCCTAATAAGATAAGGTTCAAATTTATATCTAAAGTTCCACTCTTTAAATTCATTTTCTTTCATTCTAGGCAATATGATTTTCTTTCTCTAATGAAATGATATAAAATTGTTATGTGCCTTTCTTGATATTGAAGGTGTGACACATGTTGACATAGCTCTCTTTGGATAGTGGTGGTCCAAATTATAAAAAAGATGGAGATTCAAAAGGAAAACTTATGTGGCAAAAGAATCAAATTTGTCGACCACAATAAACCTAATATATTGCTTTGTATCCAAGAAACTTCAAGACATGATTGATTTTAGAAAGAGAGACGACGAATCAAGGAATTAAACGGAAATGAACCAATAAATTAAATACATTTTCGACATAATCGTTGGCAGGAGCGATGAATATATCAAATCTTAAGCATGCTCATAACTCTATATTTTGAGATGACCCTATATTTGTAGAAGAGGACACCATAATCCCAAAAGAAAAATAGAGGGACATGGCGGAACTAGAACTTCTTTATTTGGGGGGGGGGGGGGGTATTCATATAATAAGGTAATTTTCTTTACTGGCTACAACTAAATGGTTCAAATCATTTTTTTTTTAAAAAAAAAACTCAAAATTTTATAAATACAATTGAACTAATTTTGTAGTCGGAGTGTCAGTGGACCCTCTTGACCCCTCTCTGGTTTCGCCCCTGATTGAAACTTGGGTTAGTTTCAGTGATTTGGCCCGATATATATTTATTCTTAAAATACAATATACATAAACATGGTTACACAGGTAAAATATTTTTAAACCCGCCACAACAAGCTGGAAAGTGAAAACGAACAATTCCTGTTTTTGAGATGGATCCAAGAAGATAAAAGAGTTCGAGAATCCATGATTCAAGTAGTTATTGGATGTGCATGTGCATTTGAATTTGAAACTAATATAATTATGACTGAATAAACAAACTGTTAAACTAAAGGATAGATAATTTTATACTGATCTTAAATTTCACTATTTCCCCTATACATTCATATTCTTCATCTTTTATATATATTTACTTTAATCATAGAAAATAGGAAATATATTAATGTAGTTAATCATAGAAAAAAATATATTAATGTAAAATCGGATTTTTGCTAAACACTTAAAATTAATAATCATTTTTATATACATCATTTCCTCCTTAATATATTAACTGTTTCAGATTAAAACAAAGTTAAGTTGAGCCTGAGAGTAGAGAGCAGCCCATTACACTACTTGACTGTGCTAGACCCCCATTTTAATGGAACGATGTCCATAAGTGTAATGGGCCTATAGAATCCAAATACAAACTTTTGTTGGATTTACACTATTGCCAAATTGTAATAATCATAATAGGTTAATAGGTTAATCATGTATAATAAATATACTAGAAGGGTGCCCCGCAATATGGCAAAAAACATAGACACTGCTAGGGTGTGCATTCGGTTGGTTCGGTTATTATCCTCAATCGAAACCGAAGTCATCGATTACTCTATTTTATTAACCAATTGATTTTCCGTTAATTGGTTGTTTTGTTCAGTTAGATTTCCTCAATCGAAACCGAAGTCATCGATTACTCTATTTTATTAACCAATTGATTTTCGGTTAATTGGTTTGTTTTGTTCGGTTAGATTGATGGTTTTTTATTTAATTCGTTTAATTTCGGTTAATAGCCAAAATCAAACTTTGGGCTAAAACTTTTGTTTAGATATATATGAAATGAATGTATAAATATATGAAGTAGCAGTAAGAATACATAAAATGGCGGTATAAATATGAAACACATGAACTAAAGATATAAATGCTAGAAATATATGCAAATATGAATGGTTCGGTTCTATTTGGTTAAACGATGGTACAAAAAAGATAACTGTTTTGGTTAATTCGGGTTTCGGTTAATCCGTTTTTAGTTAATTCTATTTTTTATTGATTTCGGTTTGGTTTCGTTTATTTTCGGTTCGATCCTAGTTAATGATTCAGTTATTCCTCACCTTAACTGTTACTCATGTAACATATCAACAATTTCTAATTAAAAAATTGGGTGAGTTTCCTCTACAAAGTGTGTTTTGTCTAAAAAGTGTAAGAAGTGATTATGGCCATTAGATTAGGTAATTGATGGATGAGATTAAATAAATGGCAAAATTGTAATATTTGTTTTAATTAAATTGATTGATTTATTGAATTAAGGGTATAAAAGTAAATTTCATATGCCTTAAATTTAGGAATCACATGCAACTCACATGGAATTTCCCCCATCTTTTTAAAACGTCATAACTTTTTTATACATAATTTGTTTTTTTTTTTAAATTATTCCATAATAATGGACGTTTTTTTATCTTTAATATGAGTACCATATTGCTACATATCTAAAAAATTATGATTCAAGTAATTCAGACACTAGCGTGTTTTATATAGTGTCTGCATGTTTTATATTGTGTATTTCACTGGTGTGTTTTATATTGTGCATTTCAGACACTATTTTGTTTTATGAGTGAATGGTGTGTTTAATTGTGAAAACTGGTATAACACAATGTGAAGAAATCAGAAACTGATAAAACACGTCAAGAAATAATGAATGTGTTTTATGTTTCGAAATATATGAGGGGTGTGTTTAATTGTGAAAATTGATATAACACGATGTGAAGAAACTGTAAACTGATAAAACACAATGTTAAGAAATGATGAATTTGTTTTATGTTTCGAACTTTAGATGAATTAATCGTGGATACGAATGATGTAACTGTCAATTTTGAATAGTTTCCATAAAATAGCCTTTTTATTGTTATGATATAAAATCTTCCATAAATTGTTGTAATTATTTAATTACCTTAATGCCCTTTAATAACACGAGATTGCTTTCTACACTTTGTAGGAAAAGTAGACTTTGTAGCCAACCCCTACCATTAAAAAATTATAGCAATAGTATACTCAAATTAAAGAGAATTAAATACTCATGTTTACCATGTAATTTCTTTAAAAAAATTATTAACGTACAAAAATGTTATAACCATTTAAAAATCATGGGGTAGTTAGTTTTTTTTTATAACAGAATAAAGTGTAGCTACTAACTAATTATCTATAACTGTGTTAAAAATGAAGGATTAAAGTGTAATTAAGATGAAGGAATTAAAGTGTAATTATTAACCTATAAATAAGCAACTTAATTGTGCTTAAGGTTGTTGTACCTTTAGCTTTGGGAGTTTTTTTAAAAAAAATGGAATTTTCCTTCTTAACCCTAAAGTTTTAACCTTTGACAATTTAAGTTTAAAGTTTTAACCTTTGTTTTTTTTTAACCCTAAAGTTTTTATCTTTGATAATTTAATTTTATAGTTTTAATCTTTGGTAATTTAACCCCTTTGATTAATTTGATTTTTCACTTCTAATTCAAAAGTTTCCATCTTATACAATTTAACCCCTTTGATTAATTTGATTTTTCACTTTGAATTCAAAAGTTTCCATCTTTTGCGATTTAACAACTTTGATTTTTTTACTTATGTGTTGTAATCTTTTTTTTGGGGTTTTTTCAAAGAAAAAATGGTTATGCATATGGTTGTTGTAACCTTGGCTTTGGGGGTTATTCAAAAAAAATTGATTTTTTTACTTTTTACCCAAAAGTATTTCATAAATTACTTTTAACCCAAAACTATTTGTTTTTTTTTACTTTTAACACAAAGCTTTTTATCTTTTGCAATCTTTCCTCACAGCTTTTTTTACTTTCAACTTTGATCCTTTATAGTTTTCATTTTTTGCTTTATGCTTCGTTCTAAATTTTGTGACTTAACACATCGCAACGTGCGGCTTTGGTTTAACGTTTTTACGTTTCGTTCTAAATTTTACGAGTTAACACGACGCAACATGCGTGTGTCGGTGAACGTTTTTCATCGTCTATTTTTTTCCCGTTTGACAGGTTCAACATAACGTGCGCATCCTAAATCGGCTTAGTTATAACTAAAGAATCGCGGCGGGTCGTAATTCTAGTTAGTGTTTAAAAGACTAATTTATTTTTATTTAGATTATACCTTATTTATTTAAGCAAAAAATAAGTGTAAATTATTGTTTTGGCCCCTGTGTTTTAGCCAGTTTAACCATTTCAGCCCCAAAAGAATCTTTTAATATATCAGACCCCGAGGTTGCATTTTATAATGGTTTTGGCCCCTGACACTAACTTTGTTACTTTTTTGCAGTTAAATGTAAGGGTAATTAGGTCATTATATACCTTGAGGGCTGTTTTTTGATAATTACAAAGCTCTTTTAATATTTAAGAGATTATTAATGTAATTACTCAAGTTTTTTGTTATTATTTTGTTATTTTCACGATTATTATTTAACAAAATATGGCTTATATATACAAATAAATATGTATTTTCTTTAAGCATTTGTTTTTTTTTTTTAAATAATTTGATAGAAAGCTTTTAAATGTTTAGGGATCGATTTGAAACGATGTAGAGATAAAAACAAGATCCAGAGGCGATGATTGGCGTTGCATGTATGGTTGTAGAAGATGGCTTGATGGAGCTCTGATACCAAATTAAAACACCTTTGTGTGTTTATTGATTGTTAATTAAATTTTACAAGGAGGAGGGGGTTATATACTAATCACATTTACACAATACTCTTTCTAATTATTTAATTTACATAATGTCACCTTTTAACTCACTACAATTAGATTGTGTCTAATAATGTATGTCTGCTATTTAGTTTAATTATCTTTATTAAGTAATATATTCTTACTACATTAAATAAATATATTATATCAATTTAAATAATAGGCTCATCTAAGCTAATAAGCCCAACCAAATATCATATATGAAGCTTCAACTCGGGCTTATTTATTAAATGAGCTTATCTTTAGAATCAAACTCATGCTCGAGCTTGTTTAGATCCGACTTGACTCGAGCTTTTAACAAGCCATTCTTGAATAATTCAAGCGCGGTTTAAGTGCTTTTTAACGAAAGATGTGGGGAACTCTGGATCGGAACTACAACGCATATAATTAAGCTAAGACATATATCCACCTAATTTGGTCAACTAGAATAATGAGGGGTTTTTTTTTTTTTTTTCACACATCACAAAGTCCACCATTATTTTGACTTAATATAAACACCAAAAATATGCAAGACGAAAGTGTTTTAGGCGAAGAAAGTGTTTTGACTCGAGCAACGTAGATGTTAGTTAGATTTGATATCAATGAGTGAATGAGTGAAAGTAAATTAAATTGGTATGGCTAAACAAATATAAATGATAAATATAAACTTAGACATTACTTGATTCTTACCAATCCATTCCCTCTAACGGTGAAATCAAAATTTTTTAACAGCGGACCATCACAAGGTTTCTTCTCTACCAATTACAACTAGTGATTAAACTCATATTTTTTCTTTATAAATAGTTTATTTTATATATAAAAATCTAGCAAACTCTTATGACAGGGTTCTAACATACCCTCTTGACCCTTTTTTCCTCATTTTTATCGTGTTCATGCTCAAAAACTTTTTGCTTTTTTGTTTCTTTATCAATTATTACACTTGGAAATTTTTGTGACTAGGTTTGGACCAGTTTGAGACTAGGCCCAACAAGTCCATCGTACCGATTGAAACAATCAAAGAGACGTTGGAGTATGGACCCAACCGTAATTATAAACTAAATCTAGTGCCGATAGACTAGAATAGAAAAGTGATTATGAAATGATTCGTATCACTATGCATTCTATTGATACATGCTACAAAATCATCTTATATTAAAAAGTTATAACGTATATGAAACGTTTGTGGAGAACATATGAAGAGGTATGGTCCCAATTCCCTGCCTACATGACAGGGACCACACCTCCCTTTCGATCATACATGACGCCTACATCAGCAAAGCAACCCATAAGCTTCTAGAAGCTTTTGGAAAATGTCAAGGTGACACCAAAGATGCTCTATCCGACAAAAAGGACAACACGTGTCACCAGTCGCAAAGCGCCACATAGGCCTGCGACAAATCAGGGGGCAGAGCTGACACCGCCAGTACGATGTTTCCAGCATGGACAAACCTAAGCGCGCCACGTGTACCACTACACCGGCTATGGCAGAGGAGACCAAGAGGATATTCCCCTTGGTCGGACAGCTGGCGCGCAACCACAGCTGGCACAGCTGCTCCTCCCTTCTTCACCCTCCGGCTATAAATAGGACCCTTTATCATCCAGGTTGAATCATCTTGCCCTCCTCATTCACACACTCAACACACACTGTTTATTCTCCCTCAGAACAGTACTTATTCTCACGCCGGAGCCTGGTTAAGAGGGAAACCCCCATATTCCCCTCTTAACGAGACTAACGGTGTTGCTGTTTTGCAGGATTTAGGTCATTTCAGCGAGTAAGAAAGGAGATTGAACCCACTAGGGAAACAACCCTGCAGTATAACCTAAGTGTTATCCTGTGGTTCATCATTGGCGCCATCCGCTTTTTGCAAAACCAATTTCGTCTCTTTTTCTTTTTTGAAAAACACTCGTAAAAAATGGCTGAACAAAACCCTTCACACCACGTAGACGGAGAAGTTTCTTCCTTTGAACTCGTTTCGGACACAGCACATGTCCAAAGGAACCAAAGGAACGAAATAATCCAAGAAGGGCAGACAAACAATGATTTTCATAGTATTTTTGGAAGTGCATCCAGGGTTGTTAGCCAAACCACAACTGGACCCATATTCCAAGCCCCCACTAGGATAATCACTCAGACCAGAAACGGAGCCACCTTCCAACCTCCACCAGGGATAGTCCAACACACACCTCCACCAGGAATGGTCCAACAAACACCTCCACCAGTGCAGACATCAAGCCATGGAGCTGGCCCCTCAGCTCCATCGGAACAAGCACAGCTGAATTTCTCTGCACTTTTAGGGCTACCCGAAGGAAAAACTCTGGCTTCCTGGTACGCCGAGCAAATGGCATCTATAAACCTTGTTTATACACAACTTAGCGCGCAACAAGCTTTGCTCCAAGCACAAGCTAACCAGTCGGCATTCGTTACCCCACCGCAACGGTCTCTGAGTACGCACACGACTCAGCAGATCAACGCGTGGAATTTACGCCCGGAGAAAGGACCTGTGCCACACATCAGAAAACCAAGCGCGCACGACACGCGCGACACTTGTGGCGAAACGGAAAGCAACTATGTCCATAATCCACAAAGAAAGCCAATTCAAAGCCGTCTGGGCCCGCGCAACATGAACACCGAATGGGAAGACGAAGAAGAAGACCCAACGTATAAAGGGGAAAGCACAGTGTTCAGCAGCTACATCCAGAACACGAGTCATACAAACCAACCAAGCGTGCATGGTACAACCCAAAAGCAGAGCATGATTACACCTTGAGCTATCGTCCAGACGACATGGCTGAGAATTCAAAATTCATCAGAGAGATCGCCACAGCCGCTATTGACAAAACGAAACTGTCACACAACGTGGGCAAATACAACGGTTTGACGGACCCAGACGATCATCTCCAAGTTTTTAATGGCGCAGGAGCAACAGGGGGATGGAATTTGCCAACTTGGTGTCACCTGTTTGCTCAAACATTCGTTGGCGCAGCGCGCATATGGTTCGACAGCTTGCCAGCAGGAAGAATCAAATCATGGATTGACTTCCGAGAGAAGTTCCTTGCACACTTCTCCCAGCAGCGAAGACACACCAGAGATCCTGCTGATTGTTTAAACATATGGCGCAAAGACAACGAAAGCGTGGAAGACTTTATCACGAGGTATAACAAAGAGTGTTTGGAAATTGGAGACGTGGGCGAAAAGGTGATGCGCGCGCATTTCATGAGGGCAGTCAAATGCGATGACCTAATCAAGCGAGTAAAAGGAAGGGACGGAGGACCCAAAGATTGGGAAATGTTCATTGAAGCAGCGAAAACCATTGCGCAAACAGATAAACAGTTGACCGGTGACGATCACCGTCAGCGAGGGTATAGCTCTAGTGACCGACATGGCAGAAAGGGCAGAAGCCAACCATGGAAAATTTCCAGTCATAGAGAGAGAAGCCCACCAAGAGAGGACGCGCGCCACACAATCAACCAAATAGCCCACCGGAAAGAGGTAAAAAGAGAAAATAGGGAGAAAAAGTGGACACCACTAACAAAGACTCCCTCCGAGGTTTTGGCCACTGAAAATCACCAGTTCAAACCACCCCTACAAATGCGTAATAAGAGGGGTCAAGATCCCAATCTCTTCCGTGAATTTCACAAAGACACAGGCCACCTAACGGACGACTGCTTCAGTCTGAAACAAGAGATAGAAAGAGCTTTGAGAGATGGAAAGCTCACTCATTTGGTTAAGGGCGGAAAGCGCGACTACCGCCAAATTCAAAGAAGAGAAGAAGGGCCGGATAATAAAAAACTCCAAAAGTTAGAAACCCACATGGTTCAGGGAGGCCCACGTAGGCCAAGAAAAAACTACAACAAGCGCGCGCAAGACGAGTCATGGCGTGAGCGGCAAGTTATTTTCCCAATCGTAAGAGGTGGCCCGAGAGAAAAAAGACCCATCGTCATTTCCGGAGTAATTGGTCACTACCAGATGGATTACATTTTTATTGACCCAGGGAGCACCGCAGATATCATATACGAACAATGTTTCAACCAGTTTGACCAAGAAGATAAAGCGCGCTTGGAACCAGTTGATTATCCACTTACTGGTTTCTGCAACGAAGCCGTTTTCCCTCTTGGCCAAATATCATTCTTGGTGCTGCTCTCAGACGAAAGAAACTCAAGAACAGAGGAGGTCACATTCATGATGCTGCAAGCACATTCAAGACATGACATCCTCTTAGGAAGGGAATCCCAAGGAGACTTCAGTGTGGTATGCTCTGCGCCACACTCAGCTGTTGGATTCCCAACAGAAGCAGGCATAGCATTAATATACGCAAGCAAAGAGGTCTTAGCAATGGATGAGGTCAGACCTGCAAAGGCAAGTAAACCAGCACCGCGCGCAGAAGCAGAAAAATGGGTACTGAACAGTACATACCTAGAGCAGACAGTTACCTTAGGACCTGCGATGTCCGATTTAACGCGCGCGGCGCTCAAGAAGTTGTTGCATGAAAATATGGACGTGTTTGCCTGGACACCAGCCGATATGGTGGGTGTTCCACGACACATAGCAGAACACCGGTTAAATGTCTCAAAAGAAGCGAAGCCAGTGGTACATGCCAATCGCCACTTGGGCGATATAAAACACGATGCCATGAAAGAGCAAGTAATGGAGCTGTTGAATGCCGGCATCATTAGAGAAGTCAGATACCAGACATGGGTGGCAAGCCCAGTGATGGTGAAAAAACCAAATGGTAGCTGGAGAATGTGCGTAGATTACAAGGATCTAAACAAGGCATGTCCACGTGACTGTTACCCCTTACCAGATATAGACGAAAAGATCGACTCTCTAGCAACATTCAGGTGGAAGTGCTTCCTTGACTACTACAAGGGGTACCACCAGGTCCAAATGGCCGTTCAGGATGAGGACAAAACCGCATTCCGCACGCCGACAGGGCTATACTGTTACACCAAGATGCCTTTCGGCCTAAAGAATGGGGGGCAACCTATCAGAGGTTGATGAACGAAACGTTCAGCGATGCCATCGGCAAATACATCGAGTGTATATGGACGATTTGGTGATTATGAGCAAGGAAGAAAGCATGATGCTGGTAAACATCCAAAAGACTTTCAACACGCTGCGCAGTGTAAGCATCAAACTGAATCCAGCAAAATGCTCATTTGGCATGGAAGAAGGGAAATTCTTGGGCTTCATTGTCACAAAAGATGGCTTCAAAGTAAATCCAGAAAAAGTTCAAGCAATCGAAAGAATGCCTTCCCCATCAAACATCAAAGAGATGCAAAAATTAGCAGGACGGTGGACTCCGGAAAGTCCTTTCCATTCATCAAAACATTGCGCAACTGCATGAAGAAAAGCCAGTTTCAGTGGACTCCGGAAGCAGAGAGCGCGTTCCACGAGATGAAAGATTGCCTCATCAAACTGCCGACACTAACCGCACCAATCAAAGGAGAACCCTTGGTACTATATCTATCAGCTTCTGATAAGGCAGTTGGAGCAGTGTTACTCGTTGATCGTCAAGGTATCCAAACACCAGTCTACTATGTGTCACGAACCTTAACCGACCCAGAAACTCGGTACGCCATCATGGAGAAACTAGTCCTCGCGCTGATCCATGCATCAAGACGGCTGCGAAGGTATTTCGCCAACCATGTAATACATGTGCTAACAAATTACAACATCGGCAACATCCTCGCAAGACCAGAAATCTCAGGCAGGCTAGCTAAATGGGCAATAGAACTGGGCGGCCACAACGTGGTTTTTAGACCAAGACCAGCCATCAAGGGCCAAGTGTTAGCAGATTTCCTGACAGAGGTACCTGACGATAAGGATCGGGAATGTAAAGCAATGGAAAAGGCCGAAAGACAACAAACAGAGGAACCATGGCTGCTATACACAGATGGCGCGTCTAACGAAGACGGCGCAGGCGCAGGGCTTCGACTAGTGAGCCCCGACAAACGTGAGTTTACGTACGCCATACGTCTGGATTTCAAGAGCACGAACAATGAAGCAGAGTTTCAAGCTTTTCTTGCTGGCTTAAGATTGGCAATCAAAATGGGAGCCAAACACATCGAAGCGCATGTAGATTCCATGTTAGTGGCTGGACAAATCAACGGCCAATACGAAGCCAAAGGAGATGTAATGGCACTCTATCTAAGTCAAGCAAAGACGTTGCTACAAACCTTCTATTCCTACAAGGTGCATCGCATAAACAGAAGCGAGAACAAACCAGCAGACGCGCTGAGTAAACTCGCATCTACAAGCTTCCAACACCTGGCGAAGGATGTGCGCATAGAAGTTCTGAGCAACCCATCTGTTCCACTCAGGGAAGTATGCGTCATCCAGACAGGGACAACGTCTTGGATGACTCCAATAATCATGTACCTTCAATCAGGGATACTCCCCGAGAACAAAGCCGAAGCGAGGAAAATCCAATACAAGGCTGAGCATTATCAGATGGCCGATGGAATTTTATACAGAAAGTCATACCTTGGCCCATTGTTGAGACGCGTCAACGCCGAAGACGCAAACTATTTGATCAGAGAGGTCCATGAAGGAATCTGTGGTATACATGCCGGACCAAGAATGGTGGTGGCAAAAGTGATGAACGCCGGGTACTACTGGCCCGGAATGCATTTAGACGCGGTAAAAGAGTTGAGGAAATGCAGTGGATGCCAAAGACATGCGCCCAAGACGATGCGCCCCAAAAATGAATTGGTACCAGTCACAACCGCATGGCCCTTCCAGCAATGGGGCATAGACATGGTCGGCCCTTTTCCAGAAGCCCCAGGAGAGGTCAAATTCATAATAGTCGCGGTCGACTATTTTACCAAGTGGGTAGAGGCGAAGGCACTTGCATCAACCACGTCAAACGTCGTCAAGAGATTCATATGGGAACAAATCATATGCCGTTTTGGCCTGCCGCTCAGAATCATCACTGACAATGGAACGAACTTCGCCGCAGACGACCTTGAACGATGGTTCAAAGAATTGCACATCGAACACACCTTCTCTTCGGTTGCGCACTGATGCGTGTCAGTGTATATATGTTTTTAGATATATATTTAAGCCCCTTTTTACACTTTTAGCCAAGTTTTAAATTTATAAAACACGATATTTACTAACACTAAACACACATATGGGCAAGTGCACCCATCGTGGACGTAGTATAGTGTTGGTAAGATACCGAGGTCGTCCAAGGACACAAGAGCTTTTAATACCGGTTTATCCTCAACGTCTAATCAAATCAAAAAGGTTAGAAAAATGTTTCAAAACTAAAAAAAATAAAAACTAACTAAATGCTGAAAATAAAAATAAAATAAAAACAGATAGACAAGATGAATCACTTGGATCCGACACGTGTATTAGTATAACCTTTGATTATTTTCGCACTTTTGCACTTGTTTAAGAGATTATCTTAGTTATTGTAGTAGGCCCCTCTTTTGAAGGCGACGTTACCCTCAACCCAGTAGTTTGAGTCAGCAAGGATACAATCCTAAAGGGTCGGATTATTGGAAGATAATGAATTAAGTTATTAATGCAAATTATGGTAGGCCACGCTTTTGGCGGTGACGTTACCCTCGGCTAAGTAGTCTGAGTCAGCAGGGATACAGTCCTAAATAGCCGGGTTATAGTATTAATAGTAGTTAACTTATGAGGGGGTCAAAGAGTTTGGATCCCCGCCATCCAATACCTATGGGCATTGAAGGAGATCCTACTAAATTTGACCCAGGTCCCAAGCAGGACCTCTAAACGCTGAACAAGGGCAAGACCCTTACCAAACCGTTCCCTTAACCCCCGACCAGGTAGCCAACATACCTCCATATAGACCGTGGAGATATGAATGGTGAAAATCTTTTATTTTATATAGACAGTAAAATAATGCCAAGACACCACGGACAAACGATAAGGAAAGATCACCTTCAACATAAGTAACTAGTTATTAAAGTCATTAATACAAAACCAAATAAAAAGTGCAAAAGATTAAAAATAAAAAGTATTATACTAAACACTTGTCTTCACCAAGTGATGTAAGAGACTTAGGCAAACATGGCCTTGATTGTCAAGAACTCTTACGATCAATCTTGGATCCCGAGACGACTCACACACTCTACGATGGACAATGGATGATGGTGGTGGATGATGGTGTTATGGTGGTGGTGGGTGGTGGATGAGGTGTGAGAGAGGTGGTGTGCCAAGGGATGAGGGAGAATGAAGCCAAGCTCCTCTATTTATAGGCTGAACAGAAGGCTGGACACGGCCCCGTGCCCGCCTGACACTCTCTCTCCTCATTAATTGTAATTGCGAATTACAATTAATGCGCCTGCTGTACTTTCACCACGCCCCCGTGCCCGCTGGACACGGCCCCGTGGTGGGCAATGGAAGCTTCTACTGGTTTGTCTTTTCTGCTGCTTCCTGGGCACGCCCCCGTGTTCGCTGGACACGGGGCGTGTTCAGACTCTGTTTCTTCTCCTTTGCCTTGGGAGGTGCCGTTGAGGGTCCGGGCAGTCCACTTTTGTTCCTTTTCTTGTATTTTATGGTAGAATTAGTTGTCTTTTTGCTTCTTTTGTGATTTTGAGCTCATTTCATCCTGAAAATACAAAAGGAAGACAAAAACACTCTTTTTCCAACATTAGTACTTAAAAAGGGTTAGTTTTATGCCTTAATTGATGTGATTTATATGTTGCATTTTACACACATCAAATACCCCCACACTTGAACTTTTGCTTGTCCTCAAGCAAAACTCTTTAAATGTGGCTTACACTCCCAAATGGAATAGGTAGAAGAGAAGTTTTTTAGCTTGTCCTAGAGTGTCGGGAATCCAAGGTTTTTATAGGTTTTATTTTTATTTATTTACAATCCTATTCGTTATGAATTATTTTGAACTTTTCATAAGATGAATTACTTATTTGGGCATAGCATGCCTTATTAAAATTCCATTTATATATATGTTCACATACCTCACGGGAGATCACTCAACACTCGGCCGAAGGTGTATATTTTAGTGAATCACTCGAGAGCGGCACGGAACTTACGTCTTCCATAGGCTTGCCAAGCAATCAATCCTCCTCCTTTTTAACTTTTTACCTTTGTAAATATATAGAGGACTTTTTGGGTGAAGGCTTGGGTTTAAAGGTGGGTGGTTGGTTAGTGGTTAGTGAAAAGGGCGAAAATCGTAACAAGCGTCGGTTTTCGTGAAGTACCTTGTTTTTAGTGACTTTTTATTTTGAAGTATTTCTCCAAACAAGCTTTTATAGCTTTTGTTTGTTTTTGACTTCATCATTTTTTTTTTCAATCGTCACATAAAAAGGTGAGTTTACGAAAAAGCGAACTTGTTACTAAAAAAAATAAATAAAAAGGTTTTTGATGGGTAAAAAGGGTTTTGGGGTAATGAAATGAAAGGTTTAGGCTCAAAGGGGCTATCTAGGGGGATTTTGGGTATAAAAAAAAATGAAAAATAATGGTTTTGAAAGAAAAAATGGTTAGTCCTAATGCCTCCATCATTTACTTACTTGGGTTTAAGTTGGTAAGGACCGGGAATGTATCGTCGTGGCAAGTTCTAGATTTGTAAGGACCGAGCGGCTATTCACACAAGAAACGAAAAATGAGCATTTAATCTAAATATGTGTATTTTTGTGCTCAATAAAGGCTCAAAACTCACTTTTGTGGGAATGGGTTTTTAATGTGACCAAGCATATATAATCGAATTTTAAACTAGACTTGTTATGCCGTTTCATAATTTTCTTATGTTGGTTCCTTCTTTATCACGACGCTATCGGTTGTAAACTTGTAAAAATATAACCTTTTTAGAACTTGTTATTCCCAACTTAAACTAAGACAAGTAAATAAATAAAAAAATGAAGAAGTTTTTGAAAAAATTTGGGGTGTTTAGCGGTTCCAATAGAGTTTTGTGTAAGGCTTGTGTTTAGGATTTTGCAAAATTTCAAGGTTTTAGCATCCCCCCACACTTAAATTACACATTGTCCTCAATGTGTCCAAAAATAATATTTTTGGTTGATTAGAATGTATAAAAGTGTGTTAGAAAGCAAAGATTTATGTTACTGGCAGTCTGGACATGGCCCCGTGCCCATTGGACACGACCCCGTGGTGAACTGCCAGTAACGATAACTTACAGAAGCTGAACACGGGGGCGTGTCGGCTGGACACGACCTCGTGTCTGGCAAAAAATTGCAGGTCAGTAGCCAAACAGCAGATCTGGGAGGTGAACACGGGGGCGTGTCGGCTGGACACGTCCCCGTGTGGACAGTCTGTTAGCCTGAAAAATAGGTTTTGTCTCCCGGTTTCTCCATCCTGGGGCTGCAAGTGCTAATGTTTAGCACTCTAACCCTCGTATTGCACCTGTTTAAACACTAAATACCAACCAAACAAGCACAAACCATCCTAAATTACCATCGTCAAGCATCATCCAAACACAAAGTAAAAATAAAACAAAGATAAAAAGTAGTTAAAGAAAGTAAATTGTTCGACAAATGGCACGCAGGCCATGAATTGTTTGATAGATAGAAGGGCACTTAAACCTGTGGGCTCATCACCAACCAGCCCCTTGTTCCTCCAAGCCTCCTACTCCATGTCTTCATCACTACCATCACCTCCACCCCCTTGCCTCGCCATGTACTCCCGGATGCTACCGATATCATCTTGTATATCGTTAATGTTGCGTTCGATAGCTCCAACCCGGTGGTGTGTGTTGTTGGCGAGGTTGTAGGTGTTCCTTGAGCACATGAGGTTTTCCTGCAAAAGATCATGTAAACTTTGAAAGTTAGGAAAACCACCTCCTTGAGAGGAGGATTGGCCCGCATCGCCTTGGGGTGGATACTGAAAATGGGGATGTGGTGCATGAAGAACTAGAGCCTCTTGCGGGTTCCATGCATAGCCTTGCGTTCTCTGAAAGCTCACCGTCCCGTCCTCCGCTTCATAAAGCAAGTTCATGGATCGGCAAATGTGATAATCGACCCGTCCCGACCATGGACTCCTTTCGAAGGACCTTGGGATATTCGTGAAGTGCTTGAAGAGACGGTACACCCATCCTCCGAAGAAGATCGGTGTAGGAGCATGAGCAAGGCGGTTTAGGTGCATGTTTCGCAGTAGGAGGTACGGAACATCTAGAGGCTTCTGGTTGTGGATGCAGTGAAGGACAACCAAATCTTTCAACCCAACAACGCCACTACTGTTGTGGCATTGGTTCAGCGAGTACGATAGGAGCCTGTGGATGTATCGGTATAGTGGGTCCCTCAGTTTGGTACTTTTGGTGCTGCTCGGGTTGTAGATTCCTTCACCTATTTGAGCCCATGCGGCTTGGCGTTCGGTTGCATCCAAGTCTCGTAAACCCCCTGTATTCTCTTCATTCCCCGCTTCCTCTTCACTATATAGCCCAATGATGGCTCCAAACTGTGCCATGGAGGTTCTAAACGTGGTCCCTCCACATCGAAATTTGACCGCGTCATGATCAAATGGTTCGCGCCTCGAGTTGAAAATGAAGGTGCTATAGAACTCCATCGTGCATTGATGTACCGACCGTAGTCGGGTGGTCAATGCGACATGCAGTGGACCCCTCACAATGTTGTTGAAGCGGTCAAGTTGGTTCACCATGGTTAGCAAATCAGTACACGCCCGCCTTGGGTACTCTTCCGGTCTTGTTTGTAGTACCTCGTACCGTGCCCTAGCGTCCAGTTCATTTGCGCTAAACCTTGTGAATTTCGACATCTGAAAAGAATACATAAAAAGTTAGTACGAAACCAGGAAAATCAAAGTGAAACTGCAAACAGTGGGCTGGACACGGCCCCGTGTTCAGCGGACACGGCCCCGTGTCCAGGCGTCTGTAACCCAAAAATTCCATTTTTCGTCCCGGTTTCGAAAACCTGAAAATTTTTAGCCCAATAGTAGCGGTTTCCCCCGAAAATGAAACCCTAAGTGTCATTTTTCTCAAAACAAACCGTTTACCCTTTCAATTTCGTGTTTTTCGGTTCAAGAACAAGGGTTTGGGGTTTCATTTGGAAATCGGACAAATCTATCAACAATACATGCTTATTTACTTTCTACTACTCTAATCTAAACTACTATTAACAAATTTCATCAAAAATTTTGAGTTCGATCCGGATGAACATGAAGAACCCTAGATTTTTCCCCAAATTTTTGATGTTTTAACTACATGCAAGTAACTAATCTAACTACTAATGAAGATAGAATCATACCTTGACGTTGTTAGATTCGGTGGTGACGTAGAAAAACTGCAGAAAATCGCCTCAAACCAGAGAGTTTTCGGCTAAACGGGGCGTGTGGAATGGTGTAACTGATAGGAAAAGAGGGTTTTATCCCGACAGTCGCCTCGACACGGCCCCGTGTCCAGCGGACACGGCCCCGTGCCGGGCAAAGTTTTTGAAATTTTTTTTTTATGTGCTCGTGTGCATGCCCCTTATTTCCGAAAAATGGTTAGACGAGTTACCGGTTTTTAAACGTACACTTACCTGTAACATGTCGGGTATGAGTTTATTCGTTAACCGTCTGAAGTGAGATCTCCTATTCCTCATCCTCAATGGATCTCGGTAGAGTTTCAGCCGTTGGCCATTGACTTTAAATGGTGTCCCATTTCGAGTTTTAATTTCTACTGCACCGTGTGGAAAAACATGGGTGACGGAAAAAGGTCCTGACCACCTAGATTTTAACTTACCAGGAAATAATCGAAGTCGTGAATTAAACAATAGAACTTGGTCTCCAACCCGAAATTCATTAGATTTAATATATTTATCATGCAAATTTTTCATTCTTTCTTTATAAATTTCGGAGTTAGAATATGCACAATTTCTAAGCTCGTCTAATTCGTTTATTTGACAAAATCGATTTTTACCGGCATTTTCCAAATCTAAGTTTACGTTTTTTATTGCCCAGTAGGCTTTGTGAGCTATTTCTACTAGCAAGTGACAGCTTTTTCCATAGACGAGTTTATATGGGGTTGTGCCTATAGTGGTTTTATAAGCAGTTCGAAAAGCCCATAAAGCGTCGTCTAATTTATCGGCCCATTCTTTTTTATTTATTCCTACGGTTTTTTCAAGTATTCGCTTTAAACCTCGATTAGTCACTTCGGCTTGCCCATTTGTTTGAGGATGATATGCTGTTGAGACCCGGTGATAGACCCCATACCTTGTTAATATTTTTTCGAGTTGATGATTGCAAAAATGGGTACCTCTATCACTTATCAAAGCCTTTGGTGTCCCGAAACGAGAGAACAGCTTTTTCAGAAATTTTACCACCACTCTTCCATCATTTGTTGGAAGAGCCTCGGCCTCTGCCCATTTAGACAAGTAATCGACTGCTACAAGTATATATTTGTTTCCCATTGAAGGTGGGAAAGGTCCCATGAAATCGAGTCCCCACACATCAAAGATTTCACAGACGAGAATGCCATTTTGAGGCATTTCGTTTTTGGAAGAAATATTACCTGATCTTTGGCAGGCATCACATGTCTTTACAAGGTTTTGTGCATCCTTGTAAATGGTCGGCCAGTAAAATCCTGAATCAAATACCTTTCGTGCGGTACTTGCGGCACCATGATGTCCTCCGTATGGACCTTCATGACAATGATGGAGAATTCTTCGTGCTTCATTACCATAGACACACCTTCGGATGAGCTGGTCGGTACACATTTTGAAAAGATAGGGGTCTTCCCAAAAGTAATGCTTTACATCAGCAAAGAACTTCTTTCTTTGATGATGTGGCCATCCTTTGGTGACTACACCGCTAGCTAAGAAATTAGCGTAGTCGGCATACCATGGTTCTTGTCTACTCTCTATCATTTCCAAGGATTCTGTGGGAAATTTCTCGTTGATTTGCTCGTCTCTGGTTGTCTCCAAAGCTGGGTCTTCTAAGCGTGAGAGATGATCTGCAGCAGTGTTTTCTGCTCCTCTTTTGTCCTTGATTTCAATGTCGAATTCTTGGAGGAGTAGAATCCATCTTATCAAACGGGGTTTTGCGTCTTGCTTCTTGAAGAGGTACCTGATGGCTGCATGGTCTGTATAGACTACTGTTTTAGAAAGAACAAGATAAGAACGAAATTTATCAAAAGCAAATACCACCGCTAGTAATTCTTTTTCTGTAGTTGTATAATTTTCTTGCGCATCATTAAGAGTTTTACTAGCATAATAAATTGGGTGGAAATGTTTTTCTTTTCTTTGTCCCAAGACTGCTCCAACAGCGAAGTCACTTGCATCGCACATGATTTCGAAAGGAAATTTCCAATCTGGTGCTATCATGATAGGTGCATTGACTAGCATTTCCTTGAGGGTCAGAAATGCTTGATTGCATTCCTTGTCAAAGATGAAGGGTGCATCTTTTTCAAGTAATTTTGTTAGAGGCCTTGAAATTTTTGAAAAGTCTTTGATAAACCTTCTATAAAATCCGGCATGTCCTAGGAAACTTCTGATTGCTCGCACGGAGGATGGAGGAGGTAATCGAGAAATAGTCTCTATTTTTGCTCGATCAACTTCCATTCCTTCGCTTGAGATTTTGTGACCGAGTACTATTCCCTCTGTTACCATGAAATGGCATTTTTCCCAGTTAAGGGCGAGGTTAGTTTCCTCACATCGGGATAGCATTCGTTCAAGATTATCGAGGCATTGGTCATATGAGTCTCCAAAGATGGAAAAGTCATCCATGAAGACTTCCATTGTCTTTTCGATCATATCATGGAAAATGGCGACCATACAACGTTGGAATGTTGCAGGCGCATTACATAGACCGAATGGCATGCGTCGATATGCAAAAGTTCCGTAGGGACATGTGAAAGTTGTTTTCTCTTGGTCTTCTGGTGCTATCGGTATTTGAAAGTAACCTGAAAAACCATCTAAGAAACAATAAAATTTATGACCGGATAATCTTTCTAACATTTAATCAATGAAGGGCAAAGGAAAGTGGTCTTTCCTAGTCGCTTCATTTAATCGCCTATAATCTATACAGACTCTCCATCCTGTGACGGTTCTCGTTGGTATTAATTCATTTTTCTCGTTAGTTATTACCGTCATACCTCCTTTCTTTGGGACTACTTGAACGGGACTTACCCACGGGCTATCGGAGGGTAGATTAGTCCGGCGTCGAGTAGTTTGATGACTTCATTCTTAACCACTTCTTGAACATTGGGGTTCACTCTTCGTTGTGGTTGAATTACCGTTTTGTAGTCATCATTCATTAAAATTTTGTGCGTGCACATGGAAGGGCTTATTCCTTTAATATCTACAAGCTTCCAAGCGATCGCGTTTTTGTGTTTTTTAAGTAGGTTAACTAATTTCTCTTTTTCTATATTACTTAATTTAGATGAAATAATTACGGGTAAACTACTTTCTTTGCCTAGGAAAGCATATTCCAAACCTTTAGGAAGTTCTTTGAGCTCAATGGGTGGGTCTTTAGAAGACACCTTATTTTGTAGCTCATCAAGATCAAGAACCTTAAAAGTTTGTTCTATGGCTATTTCTTCCTCGACAAAGTGGTCCTCTTCGTTGGTTGTATCGGGTGGTTCAGCTTCATCTTCAATTAGGGGGTCATTGTTGCCAAAAGGATATTTCATTGAGCGCTCAAGATCTATGCTCCTTTTGAATGCCCCTAATTGAAGAGGTAGATTATTAAACTTCCGGTTTTTCAAAGCTCTGTGAGTTTGTACAAAAGGTTTTCCCAAGACTAAGGGGGCGTCATCTAGGATGACGAAGTCGGTTGGGATTACCATTTGATTTGTTTGAACCAAAACATCTTCAACTACACCGATTGATTTCATTACTTTCCGATTGGATAGAAAAATGCGTATTTGAAGTGGAGTAAAATCACTAACACTTAATTTTTCAAAAATGTAGTTAGGCATTATGTTAACACAAAGATCCTTATCGATGGTGATATTGCTAATAAATGAATTTTGAAAGAAACATGGAACCGGTGTAATGTTAATTTCAAAAGGGTCTTCTTTTATTAGTGAGGTTTGATCATTAGTTAACTTAACACTCACTATTTCTTTGATTTTAGCACTAGTGTTTAACTCTTTTAAAAACTTGGCATGAGGGGTTATTAAACAATGATTTTCGAAAGTAGGTGACAAGAGGTTAATTTCTTCAAAATTAGACTCTTCTTGAATTTTAACATTATCGGACTCACCATTTTCGTTGTTTAACTCATGTGTCAGTTTTTCACTTTCTTGTTCTTCCATTTTTACACTTTCAACTATCTCTATGTTATTATCATTTTTTAGCTCTTCTCTTGCGCGGGATTCCTCTTCCCTTGCGCGAGATTCTTTTATGCAACGTTCGATAGTTTTAATGTGTTCCAATATCCTATTAGTTACTTTGGTGAGATTGAAAGAATTTGGATCCTCAAAGCTTGAATCCGGTTGTTCGATCCTTGGTTCCTCATAGTACTCATATGAAGTAGATGGTTCACACCATTGTTCTTCATTGTAAGTATATGATGGATAAGGGTCGAAACTTTGTTCTTCATAGTACTCATATGAGGTGGGTTGTTCACGCCATGGTTCCTCATAGTAAGAGTATGAAGGTGGTGGCTCATATGTTGAGTCTTCAAAGTATGAGTATGAAGGCTCATACCTTGGTTCCTCAAAATATGAGTATGAGGGAGGAGGTTCATACCTTTGGTCTTCATAGGATGTGTATGAAGTTGATGGCTCGTACCTGGGCTCCTCATAGTAGTTGTATGAATTGGATGGTTGATATGAAGTATTATATTGAACCGAGCGTGCGTTACGACAATTAGTGCAATAATTACCCCTATAATCATCCTCATCATAGGTGTAGTTGTAACCTCTTGAGTATTGATCCATAAGAATCACTCAACAGGTCACAACTGAGTCTCGGGACCAGAAAACAAAAATAAGATGGAAACAGAAGCTGGACACGGCCCCGTGTTGGGTGAACACGGCCCCGTGTTCAGGGTCTGTATCTGGGCGTTTTAATTAAATTTACTGGTCACGTTGAGCACGGGGGCGTGTTCAGTGAGCACGGCCCCGTGTTCAGACTCTGTATCTGGGTATCTAACTAAAAATATGCAGCACGGGGGCGTGTTCAGCGAGCACGACCCCGTGTTCAGGCTACTGTAAATGCAAAACTAAACTAAAATGCAGAAAAATGCGCGCGTTTTAAAAAGGTTTTGAAAAATAGATTAGGCCGTCGATTTTAAGCTTTCTTAAAATCCTTGTGTCCCCGGCAACGGCGCCAAAAACTTGATGCGTGTCAGTGTATATATGTTTTTAGATATATATTTAAGCCCCTTTTTACACTTTTAGCCAAGTTTTAAATTTATAAAACACGATATTTACTAACACTAAACACACATATGGGCAAGTGCACCCATCGTGGACGTAGTATAGTGTTGGTAAGATACCGAGGTCGTCCAAGGACACAAGAGCTTTTAATACCGGTTTATCCTCAACGTCTAATCAAATCAAAAAGGTTAGAAAAATGTTTTAAACTAAAAAAAATAAAAACTAACTAAATGCTGAAAATAAAAATAAAATAAAAACAGATAGACAAGATGAATCACTTGGATCCGACACGTGTATTAGTATAACCTTTGATTATTTTCGCACTTTTGCACTTGTTTAAGAGATTATCTTAGTTATTGTAGTAGGCCCCTCTTTTGAAGGCGACGTTACCCTCAACCCAGTAGTTTGAGTCAGCAAGGATACAATCCTAAAGGGTCGGATTATTGGAAGATAATGAATTAAGTTATTAATGCAAATTATGGTAGGCCCCGCTTTTGGCGGTGACGTTACCCTCGGCTAAGTAGTCTGAGTCAGCAGGGATACAATCCTAAATAGCCGGGTTATAGTATTAATAGTAGTTAACTTATGAGGGGGTCAAAGAGTTTGGATCCCCGCCATCCAATACCTATGGGCATTGAAGGAGATCCTACTAAATTTGACCCAGGTCCCAAGCAGGACCTCTAAACGCTGAACAAGGGCAAGACCCTTACCAAACCGTTCCCTTAACCCCCGATCAGGTAGCCAACATACCTCCATATAGACCGTGGAGATATGAATGGTGAAAATCTTTTATTTTATATAGACAGTAAAATAATGCCAAGACACCACGGACAAACGATAAGGAAAGATCACCTTCAACATAAGTAACTAGTTATTAAAGTCATTAATACAAAACCAAATAAAAAGTGCAAAAGATTAAAAATAAAAAGTATTATACTAAACACTTGTCTTCACCAAGTGATGTAAGAGACTTAGGCAAACATGGCCTTGATTGTCAAGAACTCTTACGATCAATCTTGGATCCCGAGACGACTCACACACTCTACGATGGACAATGGATGATGGTGGTGGATGATGGTGTTATGGTGGTGGTGGGTGGTGGATGAGGTGTGAGAGAGGTGGTGTGCCAAGGGATGAGGGAGAATGAAGCCAAGCTCCTCTATTTATAGGCTGAACAGAAGGCTGGACACGGCCCCGTGTCCGCTGGACACGGCCCCGTGCCCGCCTGACACTCTCTCTCCTCATTAATTGTAATTGCGAATTACAATTAATGCGCCTGCTGTACTTTCACCACGCCCCCGTGCCCGCTGGACACGGCCCCGTGGTGGGCAATGGAAGCTTCTACTGGTTTGTCTTTTCTGCTGCTTCCTGGGCACGCCCCCGTGTTCGCTGGACACGGGGCGTGTTCAGACTCTGTTTCTTCTCCTTTGCCTTGGGAGGTGCCGTTGAGGGTCCGGGCAGTCCACTTTTGTTCCTTTTCATGTATTTTATGGTAGAATTAGTTGTCTTTTTGCTTCTTTTGTGATTTTGAGCTCATTTCATCCTGAAAATACAAAAGGAAGACAAAAACACTCTTTTTCCAACATTAGTACTTAAAAAGGGTTAGTTTTATGCCTTAATTGATGTGATTTATATGTTGCATTTTACACACATCACGCACCCGCAAGGGAATGGTCAAGTAGAAGCGGTTAACAAAAGCATTGTCGACGGCATCAAGGCAAGGTTAGGCGAGAAAAGAAGGGGCTGGGTCGACGAGCTGCCAAGCATACTGTGGGCCCACAGAACAATGCCAAAAACAAGCAACGGTGAGACACCGTTCAGTCTAGTTTATGGGTCTGAAGCAGTAATACCAGCAGAAATAGAACTGCCATCTCCACGAATGCTCTCCATGAACTTAAACGACAACGAAGAAGAAAGGAGGATCGACCTGGACCTCCTAGAAGAAAGGAGAGAGATGGCGGCAATCAACGAAGCGAAGTACAAAACGAAGCTGGAGAAGTATTACAATTCCAAAGTCCGAGTAGGCACTTTTAACCCAGGAGATTACGTCTTAAGAGACAACGAAGCTTCCAATGCAGAAAAGCCTGGGAAACTGGCCCCCAAATGGGAAGGTCCATACGTAATAGAGGCAGTACTCGGCAAGGGAGCTTACAAACTGCGCACCATCGATGACAAGGAGGTTCCACGAACTTGGAACGCCCAGCAGCTAAGAAAGTGTTATATGTAAAACAGTCATGTAACGGCAATGGCCGAATTGCTAACACGTTTATCGTAATACAAAAAGTGTTTGGCTACCTCTATTTTCATGCAAATTTCTTGTCACAACTGCATATATACTTTGGGCATACACGAAAACATCAATGGCTCGACCATAGGAAACGTTGTAGACCTCTAAGGCTCGTCACAACCAAGTGCACAGCCGGGTCAGAAACACAACCAAAGCCTACAAAACGCCAAAACAAAACTTCGTGCCCACACAAACACGAAAACATCGATAGCAAGGTAAATAAACATTGTAATGCTCCCAAAGCTGAACACAGCCGAGCCCACACAATAACCTGCAACTCAATCACTTCGTAGTCACGAACCAACTCGCGCGCAAACACGACAGCATAAACGTTATAGCTAACACAACATAACCTGTCAGCGCCATCATTCATTCGTGACACCTAATCAAAGTAATTTCACATGCACATATTTTGACGATAACAAAATTCGCATAACAAAAGTCGCGAAAAACATAAGCAAATATTAACATACCAAAGATCAAGTGATTAGGTGTTCACAAACATAACAAGTAAAGCAAAAATAAAATTGTTCACAGGTCATCAAAATTACAAGGCCGTCCAAGGCCATACGCGGCTCGCAGGCCGTAATCCTCCACTTAGGAATGGCTAGTACCCGCACCCGCTTCATCCCCGAGTGCCTTCTTCAACAAAGCAACACTGTCTGGTTTTCGAGACAGCTTTTCAGCAGCCCTAACAACAGCAAATTCAAGAGTCGAAAAATCCTTGCGCTTGGCAGCATACTTGCCATCGCAGTCCTCTTTATAAAGCTCAAAGTGGTAATCTTTTTCCTTATTGATAACCGCAGCCTTACCCTCAGAGTAACCAAACTTTCGACCACTATTATACCCCGCTTGACCCAACTCGAACATATATTTAGCAAGTTCAGTAGAATTTAAAATACGGTCAGCAAGCTGCAGAAAACAAGCGAAAAAATAAGAGAGAAATTACCAAAATACGACAAAAGACGAACACAATAAAAGGAGGTTACCAAGGGCACGGCACGAGAAAGCAGCCATTTACAGTCGGCAGACACCTCCTCAACCAGGAGCTCAGAAGCTTGACATTCAGAAGTTTTTTCTTCAAGAAGGCGCTGAGCAGCCTCACACTCAGAAACTTTTTGCTTCACAAGGAGCTCCAACTTGTCAATACGATCGACATACTCCTTCTCTTTCTTCTCAGACGCAAGGCGCGCCTGATGGGCTTCATCAGCAAGCTTCTTCTTCTCATCAGATAACCGAACAATTGCATCACGCTGAGATTGCATCTCAGCATTAGTACGCTCACAGGCTGTTTCCCAGTCCTTCTGCTTTTGAAGGTTAACCTGTTTCTGCTCCTCAAGCTTCTGCTCGGCATCGGAGAGCCTCCATTGCAAACCCTTCTTTTCAACATTAAATTTTTCCCTCTCCTCAGCTAATGCCCTCTTCGCATCCTCAAACTCAGCCGTCTCTTCCCCCATCAATCGCCATTCATGAACAATTTCTTGCGAAGTGGCAAAGAAATTAACCCCAGCACGCACGTGATCATCTAACAAAGCAAACCGATTGCGTCGCTTCTGGAACATCCTTTCAGCAGGGGGAAGAGACATAGAAAAGAAGTCATGACAGTTGCCCAAATCAGTCATCCGGGAACCTTGAGTAAGATTCCAGCGGGGAGCATGCAGCAAGTCATCACAAGCAGGGTTGTGAGTATCCCACGAATCAGCACGGACATTCTCAAACTGCGGACTGCGAACCGCACCAGAAGTAGCACCAACATCACCTGAAGGGCGCTTGGTATAGATGGTCTGGCGCGGGGTGGCCTCACTGGATTCCACCTCAGTCTCAATGCCCTTACCCCTATCATCAACACCTTCACCACCAGCACCGCCTGCGACATCACCACCACCTTCACCCATGTTCTCGGTAACCGCTTCATCTTCCTTCTTCTTCTTCTCAGGATCATCCCGGGAAGGGGTTAAGCCAATCGTCCTCGACGGAGGAGAAGCAGGGGGAGTGATCTGAGAAATATCCAACTTACGAGGCTTCTTGTCAGACTTGACTCCTGTCATTAAACAACCACAACAATCAAAAGCAACTCGAAGAAACATGAAAGAAATATACAATTACAAAACCATTACCAGGAGGGGCAGAAGCAGCAAATATCTCCTCCAAGAGATTCCCGCGGCCTCTACTAAAAATGCCCATGTCAATCTCAGATTCGGAAGGAGCGGGAGGAGCTTCCTTCTGGAGCTTAGCTTTTTTCGACGCAAGTAGAGCATCAGCTTGCTCGTCAAGTTTACGCTTCTTATCTTCAAGCGCTTTCTTCCTCATCATATCAGTCAAAGTAGACTGGTCATCCGGGTCAGACTCACGAGCTTTCTCACCGGCTCCTAGACCAGAAAACGTATCAGAAACAACCACATAATCTAGACAAGGAAGAGTAGAGGGTCGCTTACGAGAACTACCAGCCGTTTTGCCCTCCACCCTTTTCTCCCCTCTCTCAGGCTTATCAGTTTTTGCTTTCCTTCTTGTCTCCAACTGTGCAAAAGGATCAACAGGCATCTCTGATCTTTACCAACAACCTCATGAATAGGTTCATCAACACCAGCATGCGCGGTACCTGCACGCGCGCAATGAGAGGTTAGACCTTCAGGGGATTTGTCGGAACTTCCACTCGAGAGAACAACAACTTCCTCTCGAATAGGATCAACAGGGTCATCTTCATCATCTTCACCTAAAGCAACATTTGCGTATTTACTGAAACTTTCATCAGATGGGTGCAAGAAACAGCCTCGAATTTGGTTTAGCCACGTTGGCTTTCCATCTTCCTGGATACCCTCAACCATGGCACCCGCAGCCTTCGGGTCCAAAACGTTTATCAAACTATATCCAACTGCAAAATACAAACTAATAAGGAAAAACACACATAAAACAAGATAATACAGAAGTATTTTAAGAAAATCACATACATTTGCCTTGATAACTGTAAACAGGAACACCCAAAGGATTCTTCGGTGCCCACAACAAACTCATTCCAGCACCGACTAAGGCCATCTCCTCCAACTGAGAAATGGCAGTTGCCTTGTGTGTTATTTTCTTGTACCAATCTTGTGCAGCATAACCCACCAAAACATCCACCTTCGGAATCCCTTCACTCACCGACCGGTAATGCATATCCATGGGAATCACACCGCGACGAATGTAGAAGAATTTCTGCTTCCAATCGTGCAAGCTCTTCAAAGGAACGGAACAAACCGGAGAAACACCCGTCCGGGCGTTGAAAGAATAAAAACCACTAGCATAGGTGACACAATAGAAGACGTTGAACATCTCAAACGTCGGCTCAATACGGTAAGCTCTACAAACGAACTCAAAATGAGTAATACGCGGAAGCCCAATCACGTTGATTTGAGAAATATGGAGCCCATAGTTCCTCAACACAGAGGCAGTAAACTTGGTAATTGGAAGCCTAAAGTTACCCTCCCGGAAGAATGCAACGTATAGAGCCAAGTAACTCGGAGGTGCATCCACGGCGGTGGAACCAGCTATGGGATATTGGGCTCCCCACTCAGGGCGAAAACCCATCCCTTGCACAAGGTTGTGCAACTCTTCTTCTTTCCACCCAATCACTGCCTGGTCAGGGCCAGGAGGAGCTTTCCCTTTATGTTTCCTCTTCCTCTGAGAAGGATTTGCAACAGACATAATGAGGATAATGAAAGGTTAAACGAAAGTATTCAAACAAAGAAAGAAGGAAAGATGAAGGAAATGGAGAGAACCAAACTTCAAAATTTCGAAAAGTGAGGAAGAAGGAAGAAATCACCTCTTATTTATACCCATCGCATTTAATGCGATGGGTAGTGGGCCGTCAGAGCCCAGGAAAAGCAAGCAATAGGGGAGCGACACGTCAGAAGAAAGAGAAAATGCCACCTCTTTTTTCGGGAACATGGGTAACAGGGCCTGACGACGTGACAAAAAGTAACTGACGGGAACTGAAAAGGCGCCTGTTCATCTCCGATAAGACAGGGACCTCAGAAAGTCACATCAACATCTTCTCCAAGACAACAAGACTTCCATTAGAAGGAAACAATAAGTGCCATGCGCAACGCGCCATGCGTCCATTTGGCTCACTTTTTATAAAGTGCCAAAACCCATGCGCGATGCGTCCATTTGGCCCACTTTTTATAAGTTACCAAAATTCATGCGCCGCAAAATCCACTAACCTTATAAGTCTAGAATCCCTCCTAGACGATCAACTCAACTAGAAGGCACACTAGACTGGGGGGATTTGAAGAGGTAAGGTCCCAATTCCCTGCCTACATGGCAGGGACCACACCTCCCTTTCGATCATACATGGCGCCTACATCAGCAAAGCAACCCATAAGCTTCTAGAAGCTTTTGGAAAATGTCAAGGTGACACCAAAGATGCTCTATCCGACAAAAAGGACAGCACGTGTCACCAGTCCCAAAGCGCCACATAGGCCTGCGACAAATCAGGGGGCAGAGCTGACACCGCCAGTACGATGTTTCCAGCATGGACAAACCTAAGCGCGCCACGTGTACCACTACACCGACTATGGCAGAGGAGACCAAGAGGATATTCTGTCACAGCCCCCGATCCCTAGTTCCCGGGAACGGGCGGCCGTGAACCAGTTTCGGTGGTATCACGATATTTATCCAATTTGGCAGCGGAAATTTTCATCAGGACCGTAGTTAGGAAATATTTAATCAGAGTAAACCACTATGTTTTATAACATTAAACATATGGGTAAAACCCAAGTTTTCAGTACACACATTAGGAATAAATCCTATTTATTTAATAAAAACATCCATTTTATTCTTAGGTAACTTTATTGCCACTTTTCCAAGCCTTCAGTGCTGTCCAGCTGGCTTCTATTTGGCTTTCACGTTTTGTTACCTGAAACGCGTTTTAAAAACATTTTGTCAGTGGGAAATACTGGTGAGTGAATCCCATTTTAATCAAATTTAAATAAAATAATTTCACAGTGAACAGTATTGAGGGCGATCCCGCAATTACATTTGTTTCCAAGTTATATCAATTATCACCCGTTGGTACTGTCAGACCTGACTTGTGGAAATGTTACTCCTTAACCAGGAGGTAACAAATTTTGTATACAAAACCCCAACATACCCATGATAATTGTATTCTTACAATTACTCAATAACTGTTATTCGCATGGAAAAGTATGTAAGGTTTTGTAAAAACATTTAACAAAAAGAGGATTACTCACTTTGCTGTCTTAGGTTATTCTTTAGGGTTTCCTGGTGAATATTTATAATTTACACAAATGCACATGTGTTAGTATAATAACCCATTTTAACATTAGTAATACCCTCCCCGAGACGGTATTCCAACGACTACGTCGGGCAGAACCACGACAGCCGTTACGGAATCCTAGATCAATCGGGCAGCGTATCTAATACATCTCCAGGGGTTATAATACTTACATCGTAGCAGAACCTCGCTAATTAGTGGGTATAATGCTCGGGTATAATAACGCCACTACAGAAATTTAGAAAGAAAGAAAGAAAGTTGAACGAGCAGACTGAAGGCCCGTTGCCTTCTATTTATAGGGTTGCTACCGGACTTTCTCGCGGCCCGCGTGAGATATGGGCAGGGCTTACGCGGCCCGCGTGGCCTAGGGGTCTAGGCGTAGCTGATCCGGGTCATCACTAGGTTCAACACGCGTTACGACACGTGTCATCACCGGGCTGTGCCACATTCCAGGTCGCTCGCGGCCCGCATGAACTTAGACGAACTCATACACGGCCCGCATGAACTAAAGAATTCAGCGGAGTCCGGTTACATCTTAATGCGGCCCGCGTTAAGTTGAGGTGAGGTCCTATGCGGCCCGCCTCAGCTTAAATTTTTAGTGTTTTTAATTTATTATATATATATATATACAATCTATTTTGGGCTCGGTTTTCATATACGGGGTGCATATACAGACATATTGATACATTTCAAGATATATTAGGGTGTCAAAATTGTTATGAGGGTGTCGGTTTTACCGAGCGTTGTTATATCCTCCCCACCTTGTTTTAGAGCTCGTCCTCGAGATCTACTGAAACAAGTGTGGATATTTCTTTTGCATTTCTGATTCAAGCTCCCATGTTTATTCAGGTCCTCTTTTGGAGTCCCACTTCACTTTGACCAGAACTAATCTCTTATGCTTGAGATTCTTAATTTTCCTATCTTCAATCTGTAGAGGTCTCTCTACAAATTTGAGTTGTTCATTTACTTCTATATCTTTAAGAGGTACTAAGAGTGATTCATCGGCTAGACACTTTTTGAGATTAGATACATGAAATACATCATGTATTCCTGCCATTTCCTCTGGCAGTTGTAGCTGATAGGCTACAGGTCCTACTCTTTTAATAATCTTGAAAGGTCCAATATACCTGGGACTTAGTTTTCCTCTTTTGATGAATCTTACTACTCCTTTCCAAGGAGAGACTTTTAATAATACTTTATCTCCTACCTGAAATTCTAATGGTTTGCGTCTGTTGTCAGCGTAGCTCTTTTGTCGATCACGCGTTGCTTTCAGTCGTTCCTTGACTTGAATGATTTTATCAGTTGTTTCTTGTACTATCTCGGGTCCAGATAGTCGTTTTTCCCCAATTTCTGCCCAACAGACTGGGGTTCTGCACTTTCGTCCATAAAGTGCTTCGAATGGTGCAGCATTGATACTTGTGTGATAACTGTTATTATAAGAAAATTCTATTAAAGGTAAGTGTTCGTCCCAATTACCTCCAAAATCAATTACACAAGCTCTAAGCATGTCTTCCGTCGTCTGGATTGTCCTTTCGCTTTGCCCGTCTGTTTGAGGATGATAAGCTGTGCTTAAGTTCAACTTGGTTCCCATTGCCTTTTGGAAGCTTGACCAAAAATGAGAAGTAAAACGGCTATCCTTATCAGAAACAATTGATAAAGGAATTCCATGTAAAGAAACAATTTCATTTACATACAATTTGGCTAATTGTTCCATACTAAAGGTTTCTTTCATTGGTAGGAAATGAGCTGACTTGGTTAGCCTATCTACAATCACCCAGATTGTATCATTACCTTTTCTTGTTTTGGGTAATTTGGTAACAAAATCCATTGTTATCAATTCCCATTTCCAAACTGGCATTTCTAATTGTTGCAACAAACCTGAGGGTTTCTGATGTTCAGCTTTAACTTGTGAGCAAGTTAGACATTTGGAAACATAAGCTGCTATATCCTTTTTCATTCATATCCACCAGAAATTTTTCCTTAAATCCTGGTACATTTTATCACTTCCTGGATGCATCGTATATTTAGATTTATGAGCTTCTTCTAATATATGGTGACGTAAATTTCCTAATTTAGGTACCCACATTCTCTTTTTATGGAACTTCCAAATTCCATCTGTTCCTTGTTCTAGTTCCTTAATCATTCCTTTTAATTTTTCAGTATCCTCCTTGATTACTGATTCTTGTGCTTTTCTAATTTGATCGTTTAAATCTACTTGTAGATTTAATTTAAGAGAACGTACCCTTTTTGGCTTTTCGTGATACTTTCGACTTAAAGCATCAGCCACCACATTGGCTTTTCCTGCATGATACTGGATATCACAATCATAATCACTAAGTAATTCCATCCAGCGTCTTTGTCTCATATTCAACTCTTTTTGCCCAAAAACATACCTTAACCTCTTATGATCTGTGAATATGGTAAACTTACTACCATAAAGATAATGTCTCCAAATTTTAAGGGCAAAAATTATGGCTCCTAATTCCAAATCATGGGTTGAATAATTTTCTTCATGGCTCTTAAGCTGTCTAGAGGCGTAAGCTATAACCTTTTGATGTTGCATTAAAACACATCCATAACCTAACTTTGAAGCGTCACAAAAGACTACAAAGTCTTCAGTTCCTTCCGGTAACGCTAGTATGGGTGCATGGGTTAATCTTTGCTTAAGAATTCCAAAGGCTTCTTCTTGTTTTGGTCCCCATTCAAACTTAATAGATTTACAGGTTAACTTAGTTAAAGGAATGGCTATTCTAGAAAAATCTCGGATAAATCTTCTATAATAACCAGCCAATCCTAAGAAACTTCTAACCTCGGTTGGAGACTCAGGGGTTTTCCATTTGGTAATTGCCTCGATCTTTGTTGGATCTACATGAATTCCTTCATGGTTAACTAAATGTCCGAGAAATTGTACCTGTTCTAACCAAAATTCGCACTTTGAAAACTTAGCATAAAGCTTTTCCTTTCTCAATAAACTTAAAAGTAAGTGCAAGTGATTTGCATGCTCTTCTTTACTTTTAGAGTAAATGAGAATATCATCTATGAAGACAATTATGAATTTATCCAAATATGGTTTACATATTCGGTTCATCATGTCCATAAATGCGGCTGGGGCACTGGTTAAACCAAAGGGCATGACAGTAAATTCATAATGACCATACCTCGTTCTGAATGCGGTTTTAGGAATATCCTCTTCCTGTACCTTTAATTGATGATATCCTGATCTTAAATCAATTTTAGAGAAAAATCGAGCTCCTTGAAGTTGATCAAACAAATCATCGATCCTCGGTAATGGATACCGATTCTTAATCGTGACTTTGTTTAATTCGCGGTAGTCAATGCACATACGCATTGATCCGTCCTTCTTTTTAACAAATAAAATCGGCGCTCCCCATGGCGATGAGCTTGGCTGTATGAATCCTTTTTCCAACAATTCGTCTAGCTGTTTCTTTAATTCTTGCATTTCCGCGGGTGCCAAACGGTAGGGTGCTTTGGCAATTGGTGCTGTTCCTGGTAGCAGGTGAATTCTAAATTCAACTTCTCTGTCTGGCGGTAGTCCTGGCAATTCTTCTGGAAAGACATCTGAAAACTGAGACACTACCGGAATGTCTTTTAATTCTTTTCCTTTAGTGTTAGTGATTATAGAAATCAAATACACTATAGATCCTTTCCTTATATAACTTGCAGTTTTCATCACAGAGATGAATTTAGTGGATCTAGATGGTTTATCTCCTTTAATTGTGATCTTTTCACCTCTTGGTGATTTTACCTGAATTGACTTTTGATCACATAAGATATTGGCTTTATTGGCTATTAACCAATCCATTCCTAACACGACATCAAATCCTACCAGATTCATTGGGTAAAGGTTTGCAATAAATTTTTGATTAAAAATTTCTATTCTTGCTTCTTGCAAGACTTCAGAAATCTTAACGGTTTCTCCATTTGCTGTCTCTACTAGACATTCTTGTGGTAGTTTAGTTAATGATTGATTTAGGAGTTTGCAAAATGAAGTATTAATAAAACTTTGGTTTGCACCAAAGTCAAATAATACTTTAGCAAAAATATCATTAACTAAAAACGTACCAGCTATGACGTCCGGAATCATCCTAGCTTCGTCTGCAGTTAGAACGAATGCTCTAGCATTTTTAGTATTCTTGTTGTTTGCAGCTGGAGCCAATTTTGGACAGTTTGTCTTAATATGACCTTTTTCTCCACAGTTGTAACACATTCCATTACTGGTTTTTCTCCTGCAATTTTCTTCCTTGTGTCCTGGTGCCTTACAGTAATTACAGTAAGTGGAGCATTTTCCAGAATGCTTCTTCTTGCAGTTTCTGCAGTATGGTGCAGAGGTAGAACCTATATTCCTACGGTTGGAATTCCCAGAACGGAATTCTTGAGTAAGCCTTTGGGTTAGGTTTCTCCTCTGGTGTTCTTCTCTAGTTCGCACTAGTTCATCAGTCAAGGTATTGGCTAGTTCTACAGCTTCCTCTATGGTTTGGGGTCTAGCTGCCTTGACTACATGTCTAATCTCCCCAATTAATCCCCAGATGTAACGGGAGATTAATAATGGTTCAGGTGATGCAAGGGTTGGTACTATCCTAGCATTTTCAAAGAATGTGGTAGTGTAACCCTTACTGTCTACCCCGACCATTTTAAGATTCAGAAACTTATTTGCTATCTGTTCCTTTTCATTGGGAGGGTAGAATTTCCTTTCTACCATATTTTTGAACTCCTCACATTCCATGCTATAAATCCTATCACTTCCTCTTGACTGGAGGATAGTGTTCCACAATTCTAAGGCTGCGTTTTTAAACAGATTTGAAGCAAACATTATGTCACACCCCCAAAATCCACACGCGGAGTACCATCGCTTGGAGGCGTGACTGACCAGGATCAAGCCACCAGTCATATCGAACATATAATTAATAACAAGTAATAGTAAATGCAAACCAATCATTCAATACGATAGGTGTTCAAAATGTAATTATAGTTTCAAAGTGTAGCGGAAGCATAAGTATGAAAACCCAATGTATAACATAAGTTCAAATGTTTAAATGTTTCAACATGGCATCCACGATCCATGTCCCACAACGACCTGCTCCTCCCTGTGCAAGCTCCATATGTACCTAAGGTCCTGCAAGGCATGCAACAGAGAGTCAACAACTAGTTGAGCGAGTTCACAGTTAATAGATCAGTAATCGTAATAGTATAGTAAGCCTTGTGTTCGTTCATTAAGTCATGTATCGTATTAGTTCGTATGGCGGCCCTCTAGGCATGTATGCGAAGATCAGGGGAAAGTTTCTCGAGTATTCTAGACTAGGTATATTTGTATCGCGGCCACCCGGCATGTGTGCGAAGTTTAGTGTATAGTTCGCGGCCTTCCTAGGCATGTGTGCGAAGATTAATCATATTATCGCGGCCAACCCCGACATGTGTGCGAAGATCAGTTCAATAAGTATCACAAGTCTAGTCATATCTTATCAATAACCCTTCCTCACCCGAGGACCATATAACTAAGTTCCATAAGCTAGGTAAGTACAAGCAAATAATCCAAACCCATTCCCACCCTGGGAACCCCATGCCTTGGCTATGTGAACTCACATTGGTTTGCTCGGTATGCTAAGTATGTGCTCACAGTTAATCAATCACGTCCTAAAGTACGCACGTAGGTATAATCAGTTTGTATTCAGGTTGTTCACGTATAAGCACAATCAATAATCACCAAGTGGCACATTGAACGCATTCAAGATCATGCAAGTCATGCATAACATCTAACAACAGTTAGTTAATGCAGTTAAGTTTTAACGGAAATAGTTACTGTGCAAAATATCCAAATCGGCGAAAAACAGAATTGGCAAAACACATTCTGTTTCGTCGTGATCTCCTTTGGCGAAACATATTCCGTTTCTTCAATTACTCTTTGACGAAACAAAGTTCTGTCTCGTCGACTGCCCCTTGGCGAAACACGTTCCATTTCGCCGAAAGGTCTATTTCGTCAAGTTTGTTTCGGGGTGATGTCAGTTACGTCAATCAGTTACATCAGTTACGCAATATCACAGAAACCCTAATTGCCGTCATCAACAAGAAGCAATTATACGTCAATCATTAACACAGAAATCATTATCTAATCATCATGGAATCAATCAATCATAATAGGCCAAACATTTACCTTAACAAGCTATTCATACAACGAGCATAACACGAGCACAATCCATCATATTACAAGGTGTTCATACGATTAATACTAGTTCCGATTCGTGGGTTCAAGGGATCATCATACCATCAAATCTGACATACAAAAACCATAACCAACCATAGATTCCATTTACCCAATCATTAATCATTCATGAACACGACAATATCTATCATTGATTCCAATGAACTTGAACTAAGAACAGTTTACGATGATATAATCAAACAATCATGCAGGGATTTAAACACTAACCACAATGAACGGAATAGTAATTAAGTCGTTTCGGGGTTTCGGGGCACACGATCGCCGTCAATCAGAGAAGATGGAGCTCTAGGGTTTCTTATTTTTGCCAAACGTATGAAACGTAAGTCTGTGTGTGTTAATATATGCGTTTTACCGTACTGGGCCCGTAATGGGCTTCGGCGAACATGTGGGCCGGCGAAACACTTTTGTTTCGTCAAGATGCGTGCGACGAAACTGATGCGTGTGTAGTGTAATATATTTTTGATGTCTATTTAAACCCTTTTTACACTTTTAGCCAAGTTTTAAATTTATAAAAACACGATATTCACTAACACTAAACACACATATGGGCAAGTGCACCCATCGTGGACGTAGTATAGTGTTGGTAAGATACCGAGGTCGTCCAAGGACACAAGAGCTTTTAATACCGGTTTATCCTCAACGTCTAATCAAATAAAAAAAAGTAAGAAAAATGTTTTTAAATTAAGAAAATAAAAACTAACTAAATGCTGAAAAATAAAATAAAATAAAAACAGATAGACAAGATGAATCACTTGGATCCGACACGTGTATTTGTATAACCTTTGATTATTTTCGCACTTTTGCACTTGTTTAAGAGATTATCTTAGTTATTGTAGTAGGCCCCTCTTTTGAAGGTGACGTTACCCTCAACCCAGTAGTTTGAGTCAGCAAGGATACAATCCTAAAGGGTCGGATTATTGAAAGATAATGAATTAAGTTATTAATGCAAATTGTGGTAGGCCCCGCTTTCGGCGGTGACGTTACCCTCGGCTAAGTAGTCTGAGTCAGCAGGGATACAGTACTAAATAGCCGGGTTATAGTATTAATAGTAGTTAACTTATGAGGGGGTCAAAGAGTTTGGATCCCCGCCATCCAATACCTATGGGCATTGAAGGAGATCCTACTAAATTTGACCCAGGTCCCAAGCAGGACCTCTAAACGCTGAACAAGGGCAAGACCCTTACCAAACCGTTCCCTTAACCCCCGACCAGGTAGCCAACATACCTCCATATAGACCGTGGAGATATGAATGGTGAAAATCTTTTATTTTATATAGACAGTAAAATAATGCCAAGACACCACGGACAAACGATAAGGAAAGATCACCTTCAACATAAGTAACTAGTTATTAAAGTCATTAATACAAAACCAAATAAAAAGTGCAAAAGATTGAAAATAAAAAGTATTATACTAAACACTTGTCTTCACCAAGTGATGTAAGAGACTTAGGCAAACATGGCCTTGATTGTCAAGAACTCTTACGATCAATCTTGGATCCCGAGACGACTCACACACTCTACGATGGACAATGGATGATGGTGGTGGATGATGGTGTTATGGTGGTGGTGGGTGGTGGATGAAGTGTGAGAGAGGTGGTGTGCCAAGGGATGAGTTGAAATGAAACCAAGCACTCCTATTTATAGGCTGAACAGAAGGCTGGGCACGGCCCCGTGTCCACTGGACACGCCCCCGTGCCCGTCTGACACTCTCTCTCCTCATTAATTGTAATTCGCAATTACAATTAATGCGCCTGCTGTACTTTCACCACGCCCCCGTGCCCGCTGGACACGGCCCCGTGGTGGGCAATGGAAGCTTCTATAAGTTTGTCTTTTATGCTGCTTCTTGGGCACGGCCCCGTGCTGGCTGAGCATGGGGCGTGTTCAGACTTCTGCTTTCTCTTCTTTGCTCTGGAGGATGCTGTTGAGGATTCGGGCAGTCTACTTTTATTCCTTTTCTTGTATTTATGCTAGAATTAGTTGTCTTTTTGCTTCTTTTGTGAATTTGAGCTCATTTCATCCTGAAAATACAAAAGGAAGACAAAAACACTCTTTTTCCAACATTAGTACTTAAAAAGGGTTAGTTTTATGCCTTAATTGATGTGATTTATATGTTGCATTTTACACACATCAGAAACGCACATCTGTTTCGTCGTGGTGAACTTGGAGAGATACATTTGTTTCGTCAAGTTGATTCGTGAAGGTTATACAAGACTTAACTAGTTCGAGTATGTACTAACAGGTTCACATTATATCATTAACACATAAACATGCAATACTCACAATACGTTACATCATATCACAATGTATACATTACAAGTCAACAAGTTAATCAACTAAACAGTCAAAGTCAACGTGCATTTAATGCGAAAGTGAAAGTCGGAAACTCGAGTTGTCACATTATCCCCAACTTGAAAGAAATTTCGTCCCGAAATTTAGCATGCGGTTACTGAGGAAGCTAGGTAAGTTGTATCGTTCACTGATTTTCCTGGGGTGTCACATCATCCCTCCGTTGATTTGGAATTTCGTCCCGAAATTCTGCAGTAGTAGCTTCAGCCTCAGTAGTAGTTGCATTGGTTCCGAATAACTGGGGATACTTGAGTTTCATTTGATCTACACGCTCCCAGGTGAACTCTGGGTCGCGACGGGAGTTCCAACGAACTCGAACAAGAGGGATTCTCTTGTTCTTGAGGACCTTAACATCCTGGTCCGTGATTTCAACAGGTTCCTCGACGAACTGCAACCGCTCGTAGATAGTGAGCTCCTTCAAGGAAACTATGAGGGTCTTATCTGACAGGCACTTCTTCAGATTCGACACGTGAAAAACATTGTGAACTGCACCGAGTTCAGCTGGTAAGTTTAGTCTGTAGGCCACTTTGCCTATTCTTTCTGCGATTTCGAATGGTCCGACATACCGCGGATTGAGTTTGCCCCGTTTTCCAAAATGAACCACACCCTTCCAGGGTGAGACTTTGAGTAAAACCCGGTCCCCGACCTGAAATTCCAATGGCTTTCTACGCTTATCCGCGTAGCTTTTCTGACGGTCGCGTGCTGCCACCATGCGTTGTCGTATTTGTGCAATCTTTTCCGTGGTGTCCAGTATAAGTTCTGGACCCTTGATCTGACTATTCCCCACCTCTGCCCAACAGAGAGGTGACCGGCATTTACGCCCGTACAATGCCTCGAATGGAGCGGCTTGTATGTTGGTGTGATAACTGTTATTGTACGAGACTCCACCAAAGGGAGATGCTTTTCCCAGCTGTTGCCGAAATCGATGACACATGCCCGAAGCATGTCTTCTAGAGTTTGAATCGTGCGCTCAGACTGCCCATCCGTCTGAGGGTGATAAGCCGTGCTCATATCTAACCGAGAGCCAAAAGCCTTGTGCATTGCTTACCATAGTTCTGATGTGAATCGTGCATCGCGATTCGAAATGATAGAGGTGGGCACCCCGTGCCTTGAGACTACTTCCTTCAAGTATATGTCTGCTAGTGTGGAAAACTTGTCTGTTTCTTTGATTGCCAGGAAATGAGCAGACTTGGTGAGTCGATCCACGATCACCCAAATAGTATCGTTCCCACGCTGGGATCTAGGTAGGCTTGTAACAAAATCCATGGAAATTTCCTCCCATTTCCATTGTGGTATCTTTGGTTGCTGGAGTAAGCCTGCTGGTTTCTGATACTCTGCCTTGACTCTTGCACAAGTCAAGCACTTGCTGACATAGGTAGCGATGTGGGCCTTCATGCTTGGCCACCAGTAAGTAGTTCTGATGTTGTGGTACATTTTATTTGATCCTGGATGTACCGAGTAGCGTGATTTGTGAGCTTCATCCATCACCAGCTCACGCAAGTCGCCATAAAGTGGAACCCAAATACGCCTTGTTACATAGTAGGCGCCGTCTTCCTTCTGTTCCAACCGTTGCCTTGAGCCGCGTAGGGCTTCAGCCCTAATGTTTTCTGGTTTCAATGCTTCTACCTGAGCATCTCGTATCTGTGCTGGAAGACTAGACTGAATGGTGAGCTGCAATGCTCGTACGCGCTTAGTTGTAGTGTCTTTCCGACTGAGGGCGTCAGCCACAACATTGGCTTTGCCTGGATGGTACATGATGGCACATTCGTAATCATTCAGTAGCTCGACCCATCGACGTTGACGCATGTTCAATTCCTTCTGCTTGAAGATATGCTCGAGACTCCTGTGATCAGTGTAGATGGTGCACTTGGTACCGTACAGGTAGTGTCGCCATATCTTAAGTGCAAAAACAACAGCTCCCAGCTCTAAATCGTGCATCGTGTAGTTCTGTTCATGAACCTTGAGTTGGCGCGAAGCATAAGCAATAACTTTATCCCGCTGCATCAATACACAACCAAGCCCCTGTATCGATGCGTCACAATAGACCACAAAATCATCCGTGCCCTCTGGAAACGAGAGAATAGGTGCGCTGCAAAGCCTATCCTTTAGGTACTGGAAAACAGTTTCCTGCGTATTACCCCAATGGTAGGTGACACCTTTCTGTGTCAGCAGTGTAAGCGGCTGTGCAATCTTCGAGAAGTCTTTGATAAACCGTCTGTAGTAACCCGCCAAACCCAAGAATTGGCGTATTTCTGTTGGAGTGCGAGGCATAGGCCAGTTTCTGATCAAATCTACCTTGGATGGATCAACATGAATCCCATCCTTGTTTACCACGTGGCCTAGAAAGTGGACTTCACGAAGCCAGAAGTCGCATTTTGAAAACTTGGCATACAGTTGTTCCTTTCGAAGAAGTTCCAAGATAAGTCGTAAGTGCTGCTCGTGTTCCTCCTGACTCTTGGAGTAGATCAGAATGTCGTCGATGAAAACAATCACGAACTTGTCTAAATAAGGCTTGCACACCCTGTTCATAAGATCCATGAAAACTGCAGGCGCGTTCGTTAGCCCGAATGGCATGACTAGAAACTCGTAATGGCCGTAGCAAGTTCTAAATGTTGTCTTAGAGACGTCCTCATCCCGGACTCTCAGCTGATGGTAACCTGACCTCAGATCAATTTTGGAGTAGTAACTCGACCCTTGCAACTGGTCGAATAAGTCGTCAATACGTGGAAGAGGATAACGGTTCTTCACCGTCACCTTGTTGAGTTCCCGGTAGTCTATGCACATCCTGAAGGTACCGTCCTTCTTTTTCACGAATAGTACTGGAGCTCCCCAAGGCGAAGAGCTAGGACGAATAAAACCCTTTTCCAAGAGCTCTTGTAGCTGCTTTGACAGTTCCTCCAGTTCAGTTGGAGCTAAACGATACGGTGCTCGAGCTATGGGTGCTGCTCCCGGAGCGAGCTCGATTTGAAATTCGACCTGGCGATGAGGCGGTAGTCCAGGTAAGTCTCCAGGAAACACCTGAGGAAAGTCACGTACAACTGGAATATCCTCCAACTTCTTTTCTTTCGCTGATGCATCAGTGACAAGTGCCAAGATGGCAGTGTGCCCCTTTCGTAACCATTTCTGAGCCTTCAAGAAGGAGATGATGCCAACCACAGCACCATTCTTGTCGCCTTAAACTTCGAGAGGTTGCTTACCCGAACGGGGAATACGAACTATCTTCTCCTTGCATAAGATTTCTGCCTGGTGTTGGGATAACCAATCCATCCTAATGACGATATCGAAGCTTCCCAAGACTATGGGAATAAGATCGATGGAGAACGCTTGACCGGCCAAAACAATATCACAACCCCTGACTACATGCTTGGCTTCTAGACTCTTACCATTAGCTAACTCTACTACATGTTTGGTGGTTAAGAGTGTTGGTGCACGTTTTAACAGTTTACTCACTTTCAAAGATATATAACTCGTATCAGCACCCGAATCAAACAAAACAGTAACGTAAATATCGTCGAGAAGAAACTAACCCATAACCACATTGGGATCATTCCTTGCGTCGCCCTGACCCAGCACGAAAACACGACCCCGAGCTTCGTTGCCGTTGTTGTTGTTCCCCCATTGTTGTTGTTCCCGGTGCCCTGGTGGTTGTTGTTGCGATTCTGGTTCTGATTCAATTGGGGGCAATCACATTTGAAATGACCTTCAGCCCCACACTGGAAACATCCCCGGTTTCCTCGCTGTGGCTGCTGCTGTTGGTTCTGTGGTGCTGGTGGTGGGAGTTGCTGATTCTGGTTCGCAGGTCGCGCACTCCTGCAGTCTTTAGCTTCATGCCCTAACTTGAGACATCTCTGACAATGTTCCTTGCGACACCGTCCACTTTGGTGTCTGTTGCACCTATTACATAGTGGGTGAAATCCCCGATATCCACCCTGCCCCTAACTGCCTGATGATTGCTGACTCGGATTCTGGTAGTCATTTGTCTTGCGCTGCTGTGCTTGAGTATGAACAGAAACTGATCCCTTGCTGGAATCCCCATCCCACTTTCTTTTGTATCGCTGGGTGTAGCAGAAGTAGCAGCTGGAGTGGTAGCACTGATACGTTTGGGTAGCTTGTTCTGTTCCACTGCTTGATCGGTGAGGCGATGAGCAAGACGCTGGATGTCTTGGATATTGTCGAGGTTAGCCGATGTCACATGGCTCTGAATCTCGGATGCTAGACCCTTGAGGTATAACTCGATGCGCTTGATTGGAGGGTCCACCATGGTTGGACACAAGATGGCCAGTTCGTTTGACCGTTTCGTATAAGCCTCGATTTCTGACCCCGTCATTTTCAAATGATAAAGCTCCACTTCTAACTTGTGGATGTCATCACGTGTACAGTATTCCCTTTTGATCAATTCTTTGAATTCGTTCCAAGGGGTGGCGTTAGCAGCTGCCAGCCCTAGAATCTGAACTTGCGCGTTCCACCAGGTTAGCGCAATCCCTTCCAACGTGCCAGTGGCGTACTTGACCCTACGAACCTCAGGGCATTCACACATCTCGAATACTGACTCGAGCTTCTCAAA